>NC_090656.1:36189876-36815709 GCF_040937935.1 Hyperolius riggenbachi
GGTATTTTTAATACCGTTATTTGACCATATTTATTATTCTAATGGAGATAAAGATGAAAAAAACGATAAAAAAACATTATTATAAATTATATTTTGGACGTTCAGCTTCACCCCGCGCCCTTTTTTCCTTACACCCTTATTTAATATACACATGGGTGGGTGGGCGAGACAAAGACCACCTATTACTGCTACTTGAGGGAGAAGGGGAGAAGAAAGGCCACTCTAATGCTGCTATACTGGAGGGGGAACCTAATACTGCCATACTGGAGAGGGTCGGAGAGGTGCAGTTTAACTTTTGCACTGGGCCTCATTTTATCTAGAACTAGCCCTGGCTGATTTTTGCATTTTAAGGTCCGTATACACGCCGGACTGCAGGCAACGACGGGTCTGTCGTCACCTCCCGCTGGGCGGGTTTTCAGCAGACAGTCCGGCATGTGTACAGTCTGTCTGCGGACTGATACGGCTGTTTCTGAGCTATCCGCCGGGCGTATCGCTCAGAAACAGCCGTGTCAGTCTGCAGACAGACTGTACACACGCCGTACTGGAACGCCCACCCAGCGGGAGGTGACGACAGACCCGTCGTCTGCAGTCCGGTGTGTGTATGGACCTTTATGCATTCTGTCAAGTGATTCATTATGTCCCCCCAACAACAAATGTTCCCTTTATGCATATCTCCTAAGTGTCCCTCTTTTGGAAGGACAGTCCCTCTGTGGGAGCCCTGTCCCTCTTTCCTCCTCATTTGTCCCTCTTTCAGGACTTTATCCCTCTTTCTAAGTAAATATATGTATTTATCTACTGAAAAACGTGTTTAATTGGCTCTAAACTTTAATCTCATCCTTTAAATTGATATATTTCTTATTTTTAAATGTTAATATGAAGGAAAATTAGCCAGGATAGAAAGGACCAGTGTGGTTTGTATTATAAAAACATATTTTCTTATGCAATCTTTATGGGATGCGTGACTAGGGGTGTGCCAGGGGCGTGGTCAGAGGTGTGGCAGGGGCGTGGCTTAAATGTCCCTCTTCCTCATCTCAAAAAGTTGGGAGGTATGCCTTTATGTACTATGAAAAGATGCTGCATTATGTCCCAACAACAAATGTTCTGTTTATGTACTATAAAACAAGGGTCCCAATATATCAGCCAACTACAGGTGCCTCCTATATGTACTGAAACAAAAGTAAACTTGTAGAAGCTTTGAACTTGAAGGTGCTTCCAATCTTAAGGTGGCCATACAACAGGTGACTTGGCGGCCAATCAATAATACAATTTGATTATTATAATCTAATCGGATGAAAATCAGTGCCGTCAAGTGCATGCCCGATTAACAATGTGACCGGGGCCGAAATTGGTTGTATATATTGGTCGGACATGCTGCAAGATGTAGGGCCAACTTGTTCGATCAGGTGCGCATCGGTAACCACAAGCATATCAGGACAAGCGAGAAACACGACCCCTGGCGCTGTTTCCCGAGTGTATAAATGTATGTGTGCTGTTTGCATGTATACATTACCTGTCCTGTGTCATGATGCCCGTCCATCGTCCGAATCTGCCGTTTTTCCATTAGCCACTGCGTCTAGAATGCGGATCCACTATGAGGCGATGCACGCATGCACTGTCTGGTGTGAGAGACGCCGGGGGAGGCTAGGCTAGAGGAGCACCCAGTTCCTGATGACGCCGTTAAAATGGAGCTGTCAGCCATCCTATCTCAGAAAAAAAATCACATATATAATTAGATAAATACTTGCACTACTTACATAACATACGTATTGCACTGTCCACATTCAGATTTTAGTGATTCTTCTATAGGTAAAAAAAAAGAGAAAATCTTTCTTAGGATTTTCCATTTTGTCTGCGTCTATCTCGAAGCCAATCCTGACATCATTTCCTTCTTTACTCTGTCTCTGTATAATTGCCCGCCCCCCTCCCAGTCTGCAGACACTCCCACCTAGCTCTGCAGTAGAAAGTGCATTGTCTCAGCAGGAGAAAGATTGGTCAATCAGAGAGGAACAGAGGTGTGAGAGGAGAAAACAAAAGGGAAAGAGGCTTCAGCCAATCAGGCTACGTTAGTTAAGTCTGAGGGGAAAGTAAAGAAGAAAAAAAGAAAACCCAGCATGCCCTGCAACTTCCTTTGTGCAGCAGATGTACCAAATAAGAGCCAGGGAAACTGGGGAATGATGTTTTATGGAGAAGAAAAATAAGAATTATTTTTAAGTTTTGGATTGCCTGGTTTGCATCCTTATTGATTTTATGCCCGACAGTTACTCTTTAAGCAAATGACGAAACATATTGAACTATGCAGGTACTTATGCCCCACCACCACCACCACTGAACTAGGAGTGCTTGACATCGGTCACCATCCACCGTCCATTTAGATCCATTGCACAGCCTATCAGCGAAGTAACTATTCCACCATACAAGCCTGAATCTGCTACATGTGACACACGCTTGTCGAACTGCCTTGCCTGTCAGTCAAGTTATATGCTTGATGAACGGCCTATGCCTTTGAGGTGACACACTGTGACTCTGCTTGCTACATGTGTCACACACTGACAAGCTTGCTAGCTATGCTGCATGTTTGACGTGCTGCCATTACTTTTGTAATTGCTACACAGAAGAGGACACTTTATGTTCTGGCTTGTAGCTGCTATTGGGATCAATCCAGCAAGAGTATCTATTATATCCATTTTGCATAGGTGCTGAGGGCCTCATGGGTCCAGCCTGAGACTTAACCTATGCATGCCAATCTTCTTCTGGTTACTCTCACGGAAGTTTGTTCACCTCAGCGTACTCATTGGGAGGTAATGGCAACTTGCATCAGTCATGTCTTTGCTGCTGTCAGAAAATCATAGTAATGCAGAGAAATAATCCCCATCTTGCTTTAAACTGATTATATATGTTTTAGGCTCCCTGCACACTGCAAATCCGTTTTCCGATTCCGATTCCGTTTCCGATTTTCCTTGAATACATTCAACAGAAAAACGGATCAAAAAACGCAGCATGCAGTTAAGATTAAAAATCTGAATCGGAATCGGATGTAAAAACAGATTAAAAATCTGAATCTGAATCTGATTTGCTTGCAGTGTGCAAGAGGCCTTAAAATGTTTTGCAGATTATTTGAGTTAATTTCATGATTTTAAGATTATAAGCAGAGTTCTTCTTTAATCAGTTAGATTGCTGATTAGAGTAACCCTTAATGTCATTTTCTTCAGTAAGCTGTTTGTTCCCTGACTGTACAAGGTTATGTTTTCATTAAGATAGCACTGGAGAAATGTTTTGACTATATTCAGTTCTTGCTGCAATGCAATGCGCTTATGCAAGGCCAAACACACGCACTGCAGAAGCTAAGCCTGCTATACGCTGATATATTAATCCTGTATAGAGATCATGTATAGTGAGTTATTAATTAATGAGTTGAACAATAATAGACTTATATAATGAGGTAAATAAGTTTGCTTTCTATATACTTTAGTATGTATTAAAGCATATGGCTGTTTGTTATGAATATCAAACCAAAACAATAAGCCATGTGAACAAGACAGTACAACCTGTGACCACAGGGGGCGTTCAGGAAATCTCCATTAATAAATGATGACCCAAAGAACATGCCAAGTTCCTAACATACGCATATATCTTGGCATCCATCAGATCCAGAAAGATGTCATAAGGACAGCACCTGGGTCATACTTGGGTCTAATGATCTGATTAAAATGTTATTGATGTAATTTTGATTAGAAAAGACATAGATTACTTACGTTAATAAGCTAAGTAGCGTCATATATGTACGCACCTGCTCAAATAATATAGTTCAATATGTCATGAAATGTCAGAAGATACCAGTTAAAAATAAGTTTGAGTTTTGTACGTCAATGTAAAATCCCCTAACCAACGCCATCTTAGAAATATTACAATAAAAAGCCCTGGCAGGTTGGTATATTTTATCATCGAACCTGAAACTCTACTGAGATCGCTTGAGGCCTAAGAGACTACCTGCCTTCCACTGTGATTCTAGAACACAAGAGAGAGGTAATATGCATTATTGGTGAATTTATTGACAATAGCTTATATAAAAGTTAAAGACTTGTCATTTCAAACTTCAGCAGTTTTTTTTTTAGTTTTTTAGATAACTTATTATGCTATACTTCATATACACAATCAGTAAGCATTACTATTTAAATGTATTTGCAAGCTTAGGGACAACTAGCTAGCTTTGATTGATTAAGATATATCTACTTAAAGTTCTTTAAACAAGAATAGAACTCTATATATCATTTTTTAAGGATAAAGCTATATTTGTGTGTACCATATACTGTACAATCTCGAGATCATTATCGATGGAGGATAAAATCTACAGCAGAAAATTTGCTATGTTGATATGGACTTGTTTCACTAAAGGAACTTTTAAAATGTATTTTTGGATGATGGACAACAACTGGAGGGATGTATATTCCTGTATATATGCTCTATCTATTTTTTATATCAATATAATTGTATAAAATTCAACAGATGAGTGTTGAGTATTTTTTCCAGATGTAAACCTTTTAACCTATAAATATTCTGTTTATAGTGAGCTACGCACCCACTATTATGATTATTATTATTAATGGATGGACAGTGCACCCAGTGAGGAGGACTGCAGCCTCACTGCACTGTTTTGTTTGGTACAGTGGATAGGTAGGGGGGACTTTTTAGGGGTTATAGGGATTAGTGGGTTTTTTTTTTTTTTTTTTTTGGCATTGTTTTTTTTTTTGTAATTACAATTCTTTGTTAAAGGGGAACTGAAGAGAGAGGTATATGGAGGCTGCCATGTTTATTTCCTTTTAAGCAATACCAGTTGCCTGGCAGCCCTGCTGATCCTCTGCCTCTAATACTATTAGCCATAGCCCTGAACAAGCATGCAGCAGATCAGGTGTTTCAGACTTTAAAGTCAAATCTGACAAGACTAGCTGCATGCTTGTTTCTGGTGTTATTCAGATACTACTGCAGAGAAATAGACCAGCAGGGCTGCCAGGCTACTGGTATTGATTAAAAGGAAATAAATATGGCAGCCTCCGTATACCTCTTACTTCAGTTCCCCTTTAATTGGTTTTACTGATGTATTTAACCTCCTTAGCGTTACGCCGCTCAGGAGGTTTTGCCACTTTTTGGCCGCCAGTAGAGATGGCTCGAACGGTTCGCTGGCGAACAGTTCCCGGCGAACTTCCGTGGTTCGCGTTCGTGGAGAATCGCAAACTTTTCCGGAAGTTCGATGCACCCCCATAGTGCATCATTAGGGTCAACTTTGACCCTCTACATCACAGTCAGCAGGTACATTGTAGCCAATCAGGCTACACTCCCTCCTGGAGCCCCCCCCCCCCTTATAAAAGGCAGGCAGCGTCAGGCATTGGACTCACTCGTGTGCCTGCAGTAATTAGAGAAGGGAGAGCTGCTGTGCAGAGACCTATAGGGAAAGCTTAGTTGGGCTCTTGTAGGCTTCGTAGCTTGCTCCTTGCTGATTCTTATTGCTAAAAAAGCACCCCTCAACAGCTCTGTTCGAGGTCGCGCTGTTGTGATTTCATGCGGCCCTCGACCAAAGTACAGTGTTCAGAAGAAGGCTCGTGCCATCAACCCCCAATATTGTCAGGACGTAGTTGACTATTTAACACAGAACACCTCATCTCTCTCAGCTTCCGCACGGAAGTGTGACATATCTTCCTCCTCCTGCTCTGATTCTGGCACCCCACTTAACACTAATTCGGCCGCCACCACCAAAGTGCCATCACCCCAGGGTTCGGCAGTGTGGACATTTTTGTTTGTGTCTGCCTCAGATGAGAGCAATGCCATCTGCACTCTCTGCCACCGGAAATTAAGCCGTGGAAAGACCAAGACCCGTGTAGGGACAACTACCTTACGAAGGCATATGATTACAAAGCTCAAACTGCAATGGGATGACCACCTGAGGAAAAGCAGCACACAAAAGCAAAGCCACACACCACAGTGGAAGATACTAGGCCACAATTTTTTCTCAAAAAAGGTGATACCTAAACTGTACCGTGATGTTGAAAGGCAAGTGGTGACATCTCTGGCACACAGCGTTGGGTCAAGGGTCCATCTGACCACGGATGCCTGGTCTGCAAAGCACGCTCAGGCCTGCCCGAAGACTAAGTCACTCCCCACACAGCATCTCTGCCTGCAGGCCGCTTGACTGCCTTCTCCGCCACCACCAACAGGGTCCAGGACTCCAGGTGGATTCCTGAATTTTTAAGGCTAGCAGCGGCCGCTATAATAATTTTTCTGGTGCGTGTACATGCCTGCCTAATTTTTCTGGATGCAGCTGCAACACCACATGTGCCAATTCCCCTTCGTGATCATTACCTTGCCGCGGTGAAGGGGCTTGCGTATCACAATGAAGCAATGACTGCCGGCTATATGAGTGTCTCGGGGGGGGGGGGGGGGCTTTGACCATATGGACTGGAAAGCCGCCATCACCTGCACTCTCGTCATGGTGTGCACCAGTCCAGCACTACACAAACAGCTGTTTACAGTCACTGATTACCTTTCACTGCATCTGTGACTGCACATTGCATTATACCTGGCAGTCAGTGCATAACTTTCACTTGAATGGATGGCAGATTTGCCCTCCATAACAGATTCTCGTTAAAGGTATTAAAGTTGATTAGTCTCATATGCAGCAGGGCCTCGAAAGTCCTCTGTCTTGTTATCTTTTGTCACTACCTCAGGACTTGCATGCCATGCCTGCTGCCTTCCTTGGATGTGTGGTGGTGGTAGCCGTTTCTTAGGCTCCCACTCCGGACCAGAATCGAACCAGGATTCCCCCGGCCATTACCCATGGTCACCATGCTACTGAGAAAGTACCATCAAAAGTTTCACACAGTTGAATGAATGGCAGACTTGCCCTCCATAACACATTCTTGGCAAATGCTTTCGATTTGGTTCGTCTTGCGCTGGGTCAAGGGTCCATCTGACCACATATGCCTGGTCTGCAAAGCACGGTCAAGGCAGGTACATTACTTATACAGCAAATGGGTCCTTACTTGGATGTGTGGTGCTGGTAGCCGGTTCTCAGGCTCCCACTCCGGGCCGGAATCGAACCCCGATTCCCCGGCCATTTGCTGTGGTCACAATGACAGACTTGCTCTCCATAACAGATTCTAATTACAGGCACAGAAAAGCCAGCAGAAAATGTAATTTTAAAAAAAGAGATGTAAGCTTTAACAATGGCAGAGAAAGAACCATTGAAAGTTCTTAAGGCAGTCAGACATTATCTGATATCACTGAGGAAGAGCAATCTCGCCATGGTGCGCACCAGTCCAGCACGGCCGTCGCAACACAAACAGCTGTTTGCGGTGCGTTACACAGTGAGTTTGGTGTGTCAGTGTGAAGCAGTTAATTACAAAAACATGGTTCCCATTCACCGATCTAAGTCCAAAGCAGAAAAACCAACGGTCTCTTATCAGAGGCCACAGTTTTTCTGAAAAAAAAAGTTCCCCGTCCTTGTGCTTCCGGGAAGCGAGAAGCACAAAGGAAAAAAAAAAAATCAATGTGGCCATCTTGTAGCCAAATAGTAAAACTACATCAACATACATTTTTGAAGGCAATTTACACACATTATAACATTAAAAATGAACTGTTTATTTCCCAACACCCAAAAATTACCCAAATAAAATTTTTAATGGAAAAAAAAATTACAATAAAAAAAAACAAAAAACATAAATAGTTACCTAAGGGTCTGAACTTTTTAAATATGCATGTGAAGGGGGTATACTACGAACATTTTTTAAATTATAAGCTTGTAAATAGTGACGGACGCAAAACTCAAAAAAATGCACCTTTATTTCCAAATAAAATATTGGCACCATACATTGTGATAGGGACAAAATGTAAATGGTGTAATAACCGAGATAGACGAGCAAATAAAATACGTGGGTTTTAATTATGGTAGCATGTATTATTTTAAAGCTATAATGGCTGAAAACTGAGTATTGATGAATTTTTTCCATTTTTTTCCTTAATATTCCTGTTAAAATGCATTTATAAAAAAATAATTCTTAGCAAAATGTGCCACCCAAAAAAAGTCTAATTAGTGGTGGAAAAAACAAGATATAGATCAATAAATTGTGATAAGTAGTGATAAAGTTATTAGCGAATGAATGGGAGGTGAAAATTGCTCTGATACATAAGGTGAAAAATCCCAGCGGGCTGAAATGGTTAATTGGCTTTACACGATTCGTACCTTAGTCGTGGACTACGATACTCACAAAGACATATGATATGAAAATGGTAGGGATTAGACTGTGAGGAGGACCCCCTCCTAAGGGACAGTTAGTGACAAGGCAAAATATACTCTGTACTCTGCTGCGGAAGATGTCAGCCCTATATAAATACTAAATAATAATAACGATAATAATGCAGGTAAGAGAACATGCCATGCCATACAATTGTGCGGACAGTGCGATCACATGCAGCAACACACACAGGGCCTGATCCAATTCACTTTTTCACTTAAGTTTTCACTTAAGGTAAGGACCATCGTAAAATATTTCCCAGATTGAAAATGCACTATACATTGATTTTCTCTAATATTCCTGTCTCATACAGTAAACAGTGCAAATCTGACAGATCTGAAAGGTTGTGGACTAGTCCATCTCTTCATCGGGAATTCTAGAGATGTCCCGAACGGTTCACCGGCGAACCGATTTGCGCGAACTTTGGTGGTTCGCGTTCGTGGTGAACCACGAACTATATGCGAGCTCGACCCGCCCCCTATACTACATCATTAGGGTCAACTTTGACCCTCTACATCACAGTCAGCAGACACATGGTAGCCATTTAGGCTACACTCCCTCCTGGAGTTCCCCCCCCCCCCTTATAAAAGGCGAGCAGTGTCGGCCATTTCCCTCACATGTGTGGCTGCAGTAATTAGAGAAGGGAGAGCGTGCTGCAGAGACATAGGGAAAGCTTAGTTAGGCTCTTGTTAGGCTTGTTGGCTTGCTCCTTGCCTAAAAAGCACCCCTCAACAGCTTTTTGAGAGCTAATGTTGTTCTTGTGATCTATTGTTTGTGTGTGTGTGTCCCACAGACACTTGCATATACAGTCCTGTCAGTCAGTCACACCTGCTGGACCTTGGCCCCTTGGTAATCCCTACTGTGCCACTGCCAGGCGCAGCACATTCAGTGACTACCTGTTCATGGTACCTGTGTGTGTGACAGCTGCACATTTGTAATACCAATCACTGCATACCTGTTCAGCGCACCTACCTACGTGACCACACGCAGTGTTACATACCAGTTACTACACTTGTTCACGGTACCTGTGTGTGTGACAGCTGCACATTTGTAATACCAATCACTGCATACCTGTTCAAAGCACCTACCTATGTGACTGCACACAGTGTTATATACCAGTCACTGCACCTGTTCACGGTACCTGTACCATATACAGCAGGGCCTCGAAAGAGTCCTCCTCTATTGTTATTGTCCATCACTACATCCCTGAGTCGGGACTTGCGTGCCGTGCCTACTGCCTTCCTTGGATGTGTGGTGGTAGCCGTTCCTGTGTCTTTGCCCACAGCGTGCCTGCTGTCTTCCTTGGATGTGTGGTGGTAGCCGTTCCTGCTCCTTTGCCCACAGCGTGCCTGCTGTCTTCCTTGGGTGTGTGGTGGTAGCCGTTTCTGAGGCTCCCACTCCAGACCGGAATCAAACCCTGATTCCCCGGCCATTACCCGTGGTTACCTTGCTACTGAGAAAGTAATATGGAAACTTGTTTATCAGTCACACAGTTGAATGAATGGCAGACTTGCCCTCTATAACAGATTCTCGTTAAAGGTACTGAACAGCCAGCAGAAAAAGTAATAATAAAAAAATAGATGTAAGCTTTAGCAATGGTAGACAGGGTCCAGGACTCCAGGTGGATTCCTGAATTTTTAAGGCTAGCAGCGGCCGCTATAATAATTTTTCTGGTGCGTGTACATGCCTGCCTAATTTTTCTGGATGCAGCTGCAACACCACATGTGCCAATTCCCCTTCGTGATCATTACCTTGCCGCGGTGAAGGGGCTTGCGTATCACAATGAAGCAATGACTGCCGGCTATATGAGTGTCTCGGGGGGGGGGGGGGGCTTTGACCATATGGACTGGAAAGCCGCCATCACCTGCACTCTCGTCATGGTGTGCACCAGTCCAGCACTACACAAACAGCTGTTTACAGTCACTGATTACCTTTCACTGCATCTGTGACTGCACATTGCATTATACCTGGCAGTCAGTGCATAACTTTCACTTGAATGGATGGCAGATTTGCCCTCCATAACAGATTCTCGTTAAAGGTATTAAAGTTGATTAGTCTCATATGCAGCAGGGCCTCGAAAGTCCTCTGTCTTGTTATCTTTTGTCACTACCTCAGGACTTGCATGCCATGCCTGCTGCCTTCCTTGGATGTGTGGTGGTGGTAGCCGTTTCTTAGGCTCCCACTCCGGACCAGAATCGAACCAGGATTCCCCCGGCCATTACCCATGGTCACCATGCTACTGAGAAAGTACCATCAAAAGTTTCACACAGTTGAATGAATGGCAGACTTGCCCTCCATAACACATTCTTGGCAAATGCTTTCGATTTGGTTCGTCTTGCGCTGGGTCAAGGGTCCATCTGACCACATATGCCTGGTCTGCAAAGCACGGTCAAGGCAGGTACATTACTTATACAGCAAATGGGTCCTTACTTGGATGTGTGGTGCTGGTAGCCGGTTCTCAGGCTCCCACTCCGGGCCGGAATCGAACCCCGATTCCCCGGCCATTTGCTGTGGTCACAATGACAGACTTGCTCTCCATAACAGATTCTAATTACAGGCACAGAAAAGCCAGCAGAAAATGTAATTTTAAAAAAAGAGATGTAAGCTTTAACAATGGCAGAGAAAGAACCATTGAAAGTTCATAAGGCAGTCAGACATTATCTGATATCACTGAGGAAGAGCAATCTCGCCATGGTGCGCACCAGTCCAGCACGGCCGTCGCAACACAAACAGCTGTTTGCGGTGCGTTACACAGTGAGTTTGGTGTGTCAGTGTGAAGCAGTTAATTACAAAAACATGGTTCCCATTCACCGATCTAAGTCCAAAGCAGAAAAACCAACGGTCTCTTATCAGAGGCCACAGTTTTTCTGAAAAAAAAAGTTCCCCGTCCTTGTGCTTCCGGGAAGCGAGAAGCACAAAGGAAAAAAAAAAAATCAATGTGGCCATCTTGTAGCCAAATAGTAAAACTACATCAACATACATTTTTGAAGGCAATTTACACACATTATAACATTAAAAATGAACTGTTTATTTCCCAACACCCAAAAATTACCCAAATAAAATTTTTAATGGAAAAAAAAATTACAATAAAAAAAAACAAAAAACATAAATAGTTACCTAAGGGTCTGAACTTTTTAAATATGCATGTGAAGGGGGTATACTACGAACATTTTTTAAATTATAAGCTTGTAAATAGTGACGGACGCAAAACTCAAAAAAATGCACCTTTATTTCCAAATAAAATATTGGCACCATACATTGTGATAGGGACAAAATGTAAATGGTGTAATAACCGAGATAGACGAGCAAATAAAATACGTGGGTTTTAATTATGGTAGCATGTATTATTTTAAAGCTATAATGGCTGAAAACTGAGTATTGATGAATTGTTTCCATTTTTTTCCTTAATATTCCTGTTAAAATGCATTTATAAAAAAATAATTCTTAGCAAAATGTGCCACCCAAAAAAAGTCTAATTAGTGGTGGAAAAAACAAGATATAGATCAATAAATTGTGATAAGTAGTGATAAAGTTATTAGCGAATGAATGGGAGGTGAAAATTGCTCTGATACATAAGGTGAAAAATCCCAGCGGGCTGAAATGGTTAATTGGCTTTACACGATTCGTACCTTAGTCGTGGACTACGATACTCACAAAGACATATGATATGAAAATGGTAGGGATTAGACTGTGAGGAGGACCCCCTCCTAAGGGACAGTTAGTGACAAGGCAAAATATACTCTGTACTCTGCTGCGGAAGATGTCAGCCCTATATAAATACTAAATAATAATAACGATAATAATGCAGGTAAGAGAACATGCCATGCCATACAATTGTGCGGACAGTGCGATCACATGCAGCAACACACACAGGGCCTGATCCAATTCACTTTTTCACTTAAGTTTTCACTTAAGGTAAGGACCATCGTAAAATATTTCCCAGATTGAAAATGCACTATACATTGATTTTCTCTAATATTCCTGTCTCATACAGTAAACAGTGCAAATCTGACAGATCTGAAAGGTTGTGGACTAGTCCATCTCTTCATCGGGAATTCTAGAGATGTCCCGAACGGTTCACCGGCGAACCGATTTGCGCGAACTTTGGTGGTTCGCGTTCGTGGTGAACCACGAACTATATGCGAGC
The DNA here is from genome assembly GCF_040937935.1 of Hyperolius riggenbachi. NCBI lineage: Eukaryota > Metazoa > Chordata > Amphibia > Anura > Hyperoliidae > Hyperolius > Hyperolius riggenbachi. The sequence goes on from NC_090656.1 coordinate 36,202,306, forward strand.
TCGACCCGCCCCCTATACTACATCATTAGGGTCAACTTTGACCCTCTACATCACAGTCAGCAGACACATGGTAGCCATTTAGGCTACACTCCCTCCTGGAGTTCCCCCCCCCCCCTTATAAAAGGCGAGCAGTGTCGGCCATTTCCCTCACATGTGTGGCTGCAGTAATTAGAGAAGGGAGAGCGTGCTGCAGAGACATAGGGAAAGCTTAGTTAGGCTCTTGTTAGGCTTGTTGGCTTGCTCCTTGCCTAAAAAGCACCCCTCAACAGCTTTTTGAGAGCTAATGTTGTTCTTGTGATCTATTGTTTGTGTGTGTGTGTCCCACAGACACTTGCATATACAGTCCTGTCAGTCAGTCACACCTGCTGGACCTTGGCCCCTTGGTAATCCCTACTGTGCCACTGCCAGGCGCAGCACATTCAGTGACTACCTGTTCATGGTACCTGTGTGTGTGACAGCTGCACATTTGTAATACCAATCACTGCATACCTGTTCAGCGCACCTACCTACGTGACCACACGCAGTGTTACATACCAGTTACTACACTTGTTCACGGTACCTGTGTGTGTGACAGCTGCACATTTGTAATACCAATCACTGCATACCTGTTCAAAGCACCTACCTATGTGACTGCACACAGTGTTATATACCAGTCACTGCACCTGTTCACGGTACCTGTACCATATACAGCAGGGCCTCGAAAGAGTCCTCCTCTATTGTTATTGTCCATCACTACATCCCTGAGTCGGGACTTGCGTGCCGTGCCTACTGCCTTCCTTGGATGTGTGGTGGTAGCCGTTCCTGTGTCTTTGCCCACAGCGTGCCTGCTGTCTTCCTTGGATGTGTGGTGGTAGCCGTTCCTGCTCCTTTGCCCACAGCGTGCCTGCTGTCTTCCTTGGGTGTGTGGTGGTAGCCGTTTCTGAGGCTCCCACTCCAGACCGGAATCAAACCCTGATTCCCCGGCCATTACCCGTGGTTACCTTGCTACTGAGAAAGTAATATGGAAACTTGTTTATCAGTCACACAGTTGAATGAATGGCAGACTTGCCCTCTATAACAGATTCTCGTTAAAGGTACTGAACAGCCAGCAGAAAAAGTAATAATAAAAAAATAGATGTAAGCTTTAGCAATGGTAGAGAAAGAACCATCTAAAGTTGATAAGGCAGTCAGACATTACCTGATATCACTGAGGAAGAGCAATCTCGCCATGGTGCGCACCAGTCCAGCACAGCCGTCACTACACAAACAGCTGTTTGCAGTGCGTTACACAGTGAGTTTGGTCTGGCAGTGTGAAGCAGTACTCTAATTACACTCCCTGATTGATGTATACACATGCAAGGTGTTTTAAAGCACTTTAGGTCTGCAATTTAGCATTCAATGTGATTTCTGCCCTTAAAACGCTGCTTTGCGTCACATCCAGATTTTTCCCTGGGACTTTGGGCATGTATCCCACTCCGCCATGCCCCCCTCCAGGTGTTAGACCCCTTGAAACATCTTTTCCATCACTTTTGTGGCCAGCATAAATGTTTCTAATTTTCAAAGTTCGCCTCTCCATTGACGTCTATTGCGGTTCGCGAAAGTTCGCGCGAACTGAACTTTTGCGGAAGTTCGCGTTCGAGGTTCGCGAACCGAAAATTGGAGGCTCGGGCCATCTCTAATTCTCAGGGTTTTATTTGCTTTCAAAAATAAGGAGATGGTCTAATCCAAATCATGTCAGATATGTCAGACATTTGCTGCAAATGCAACATAGAAGGAAATTAGTCATTTAAGTACTGCATGTACTCGACTATTAGTCTAGAAATGTAGGTCTAATTTACTAAATAAAAGTACAGGGGTCGACTTATACACTAGACACGGGCAGCACTGAGCACACTGAGTAATGTGTGTACGATTAGTGATCTTCCCATTTGCAGCAATTTGCCCAGTAGTAAGTGATAATTTATTGATAAAGGAAATGGCAAGAAACACAGGTCTGAAAGTCCTGGCCACAACCGGTTATTGCGCACAAAAATTCGCATTCGCGCGATAACATTTGGGTTCCTGCGATAACGCGAATTTATCGTGCGAACGTGGACCGTTAACGCACAACAATTTGCATTACTGTGCGAATGCAAATTTTTGCACCCAATAACTGTTTTCACGCTAAATTTCGTGCGAAGCACTTTTCACAGCATGATAACAGTTATTATCACTGCTTCGTGAATCAAGCCCCTGGTGTGCAGATAATGCATAAAGAAAATTCAGCTTCTCTCTCAGCCTCAGCTTATTACACTTACTCTGTCCACCTCTGATGGAGCAGAATTGGCAGACTTCTCCAGCATCACTATAGTACAGAGCACTTGGGGTGGGATGGAGGGGGCAGGGCACTGTACACAAGACCCTGCTGCACACTGAATAGGGCCAGTCTACAAATCTTTGTATGACTCATTATCAGTGGCTGAGCATATGCAGTCATTAAAACAATTGTGCAGAGAGCAGAAAGTTTTCTCTCTCCATGCCCTTATTTGTCAGTCTATCAGGACATGGAAAAGAAACATCTCCCCCCACAGGGCCCCTGTGGCTTCTGGGGCTGCCTCAGACTGCATCCCTTGCTGGGTCTATTGTTACCCGCCTGGTATATATGGTATGTGTACACATGTATTTTACATTTTATAATTTTATACAATAGATATCCTTTAAATGTCCATTTCCCCTGGAGATGCTTGAAGATCTCTGAAGAATGATGTCTTTGTAAACCAAATACTACCATGATAGAGTGAAGCAGGTTGTTTTGGAGCATGGCAGTGAGCGCAAAACTAGGTGCCGCTATAGCAGCAATGCTATAGTATGTGGGGCGCATAGGGGTAATTCAGGGTTCTGGTGATCACCTACCCTGAACTTCATCTCCCTCCGAACTGCGAAGACTCGGTGGAGAAATAGTATTTATTGCCGCCGGGAATTTGAGTGGCAGCACAGCTTACCCTGCGCACAGCTCTCCGGCGGCGTATGAATACGTTTGCTGATGGACGGTGTAATAGTTATGTCATGCTTTGATTTGGAAACTTTAGTCACTTCTCGGAGAAGAAACACAGCCGTGAGAGATTTGACTTCTCTACTGGAATAGAACTGTCGTAAAATCCTTGTCGCGTTATATTTACATTTGTGGCTGACTCCGATGATCGGTTTTCGTGTTCAGATATTCTAAGGAAACAATCCTTTTGCTGAAATCAAAATATACTTTTCTTTCAGTGGAATGTTTGAAGGTCTGTTAGAGAAAAGCGGTTAATGGTTTTATCCGTGAGCCGAGAAACATTTCCATATTTCAGAAAGGCTGTTTTTGTTTGTTACAGGCTGACACTTTTCCCCCGATAATGTAACATAATGAGAAGCTGCATGGAGGGCTGACCTCACTAGTCTAGACATATGACAAATTCCTTAGAACAATGGCCCACGTAGGCGTAAGAACAAAGCAATGGCTGATGTATAGAAGAATATATGTTCCACGGGTTCAGTTCCATAGCGTTCATTGCTGGTGGCCTTGCAACTAGACAGGAAGAGAGAGAGTACTCTGCCCTCAGATGTCCCCTCAACTTATTCACCATCTTCTGAGGTTCCCACCAAACATCTGAAATGGTCACCACATCTCATCGTGGGCTGCTAAACAAATTTGCACTGTACAGTGCATAGAATCGTAAGTAGTCCAATAACTGTTTCAGGGCTATGGAGGGTCCTTTTCATCAAGGAAGAGAAACACAAACCACAGGACATCATGTGACTTTAGCGTCCTTCTATATCACGTAAACAAAGATTAACCTACATTCAGCAGACGTGTGGTTTCTCTTCTTTAATAAAGAGAATCCAGGAGGCAAAATCAATCAGACCGAGTTTGGACAAACAGTTTGGGCCACCTTGCGCCTGCCTCCTCTCGGCGCTCCCGCCCGCCTTCCTGGCACACACACTACCCTCCTCATCCACACATCCTCGAATCCATGTTCTCATTCAACCAGTGGCACCTGCCGCCCTTCCCTATGACATCATAAGCAGGAGAGGTCAGGTGTCGATATATGCCTCTAATCGAGGAATGCTGTTACAACCCCATCACTGGCGAGAGATCTCCATGGCCAGCTAGAGGGGAAGCTTTGTCACGCGACCAATCAGACAGGGACCAATCACAGCCGCTGCTCCTTTTTCTAACTGGTGTGCTGATGGTCTTGCAGGCCAGACCCCGGCACCAATTGGGGTGGCAGTGATTAGCCGGGCACCCATCCCCCCCCCTTCCCCCGAATGCTTGTGTGCCAATGCTTTCCCTCCGACTTGCCATGGTGATCTCTCGTCGGTGATGGGGTTTTGGGGTTTATATGGGAGTAAATATGAAATGAGGTATATATGATGGGAGAGATATATACTCTATATATGCGTATACAGGGGGGGGGGGCTTAGGGTCCTTGAGAGGGTCCTGCATATGGCCCTAAAAGGATTCCATGTGCTAATAGACATTTGATTGGAATTCTCAGACGTGTCCTGACCTTCTCAGTCTAAATTTGTTAGCATACCTTCTGACTATACTGGGGAGGGGGCTACATAATATTGGGGGGCACATCTGGCTATCTAAACTGGGCAGGGGGTCTTCCTAATACTGGCGGCCCATTTGCTGCCTATACTGGGTTGAGGAGGTATAATTCACGGGGGCACACTTTGAAATCCCCAGTCTAGAGCTGGTGAACCTTGCCCTGGCCATGAGTCCAAGTAATTTACCAATGAGAAGTCAGACCTTTTATCTCATTCACTTTCATACCTGCCTAACAAAAATGGGCATCTGTATTCTTACCGGCTGATTTACGCATAAAGAAGAAAAATACAAATTCTTTTAGCAATTTCCATAAATGAAGCGATTTTATTTAATTTACATTTTAATAATGCTCACTGTTTAATTACGCATCTCTAACATTCCCACTGATACCTGCCAAGAGGATTAAACTGATCCAAGTGGTTCAGTAATTGCTGCCTAATTTAGGCAGCCTTGTGATCCTGTTCTGTATCAATGATGGGGAACGGCAGTACGAAGGATGCCAAAACCACATCAATGTCACGAGCAAAGAAACGGCCAGGAGGTAGCCTAGAATCCACAAGTATATATCATTAAGGGCAACTCTAGACAAAAGGTGAAGCCAATCAGTAAACTTGGCTGTCACCATAGACAGACCTGAAGGGTCTCACTGCCCAAAGAAAACGCAAGAATCGGTCCAGAAACAACTATAACAAACCTTTTGCTATATCACCGTGACATTACTCCCACTAATGTTTATTATATCTTCACTGGCAAAATGCAAATACTATAGCAGCCTAGTCAGATTACTTGACAACTGAAGTGTGATGGATATGGAGGCTGCTATATTAATTGCCTTTTAAACAATACCAGTTGCCTGGCTGTCCTGCTGATCCTGTGCCTCTAATACTTTCAGCCATAGACCCTGAACAAGCATGCAGCAGATGAGGTGTTTCTGACATTACAGTACCTACCTAGTGCCTAAAACTACCCCCCCCACCTGCACAATCTACCTACCTAGTGCCTAAAATTAACCCCCCACCTGCACAATCTACCTACCTAGTGCCTAAAACTACCCCCCCGCCCCAGCCCCCACACAAACTACCTACCTATTGCCTAAAACTACCCACGTCCACACAAACTACCTACCTAGTGCCTAAAACTACCCCTCACCTGCACAAACTACCTACCTAGTGCCTAAAACTATTCCTCCCACCCATACAAACTACCTACCTAGTGCCTAAAACTACCCCCCACCCGCACAAACTACCTACCTAGTGCCTAAAACTATCCCTCCCACCCATACAAACTACCTACCTAGTGCATAAAACTATCCCTCCCACCCATACAAACTACCTACCTAGTGCCTAAAACGAACCCCCCACTCTCAGAAACGACCTGCCTAATCTCTAAAACGAACCCCCCCACCCACAAAAACTACCTAACTAACGTTGAAAACCCCCCCAATACCACTATTTTGTATTGGTGCTCATTTGGTCCATTTGCTACACGCTCTCTTTTTTCCTGCTCCGTACTGGAACATCCACTCTACAACATCTTCAAAGTACTGTAGTTGTAAGGGATGGACAACATCACGTTTAAGAAATGGCAGCAATGTCTGGTCTTGTGGAAGGCTGGTTTTGTGTGAACATTAGGGGGCCCCATCAATGTTTTGCGGGGGGCCCCCATGATGACTAAGTATGCCCCTGGCTGGACCTGACTGAGAAGCCTCTTTCTCATGTCTCTTACATCCCTACACCCCCCCCCCCCCCTTCATTTTAGTCTTCTCATACTGGTGCTAATTGTTGCATGAGCTAAAACGACACGGTGGCCACAAAGAGTTGTGTCCTTCTTTTAAACAGTTACTTGTGCCAATATAGAAAAATGACAGCCCCTCTTTACAAGGGAACAGACTGAAGGCCCAATGATGAATCATCAGTTAGCTGCTCATGGAGACAAAGCTAAAGGGTCCACCCTTTTTACAGGTTTAAACTTGAGGCATAGGTACATTTTAGAATACGTTTGATTTATCAGTGTTGGAGTCAAGCCCTAAACGAAGGTCATTGTTTTCCTCCAGCAGAATGGAGCCACGGCCAGATCGATTCTCTTCCAGCTCATAAAAATCTGTGAATTATAAAACTACTCTCTTAAACTGTATAAGACTTTTGTAAAATCCCCGTAATAAGCTTAAAGCAGTTTCTGAAATGATAATCTACTTAACTCAGGCTGTATCAGCTATGGAGATCAAGCATGAAGTTCTCTGTTTGCTGAAAAGCAATAATATGGTGAAATTATCTTAATAACGGGTATCTCAGAAGCCATCATCAAAAGCTCGAGTTGAAACTGCTGGGACTGCATGATCCTCAAATCTGTCCACACAGGGGAATAACTGCTGGTCAAACTTGTTAATATTTAAGTATTTTACTTTTATGCTATTTTTTTCTTATGAGTGTGAACGTCAGTGAGTTTTCAGAGGATCTCAAAGAAAAGAATAAACTGCTAGGTTTGGAGTTGTCATCACTGAAAAATGTCAAGTGTACACTTTAATAACCAGAGATGGCTTTGATATGTTAATCAGCAAACCTAAGTAATTTTTCAGCCTATTTACTGGTGACCCTGGAGAAAGGCCCACATTGGAGCAAGTCCACATCTTTTTCTGTTGGGTATTATCATCAAAAGACTATGAGCGAGGTTCTTTTTATACAGGGTAACCATCAAAGGAAGACAACATAGACTGTGTGATGATGAATGATCCCCACACCTCACCCCGGAGGTACGGCACATGGTTATACAACCTGTATGTCTCACACACAAGCAGGGCCAGTTTTAGCGTCTTTGCCGCCTGTAGCAGTACATTGTGATGACGTTCTTTTTATACAGGGCAAACATCAAAGGAAGACAACATGGACTGCGTGATAGATCATCTTCACACCAGACCCCGATGTATGACACAAGGTTATACAAGTTGTATGTCTCACACACAAGCAAGGCTGAGACTTTTGCAGCCCAAAACAATACATTGTGAGGACCGCACCAGTGTGTTTGCAAAGCCAGACAGGACAGGAGAGACACACTGGTTGTGCATTGCAGGCACTGGCACTACACTCCTCCCTCTGCTTCCTCCAAGACAGTCTCCTCCCTGCTGGCCCACAGCATCTGATCCTCAGGATGCCAGGTATGTGCTGTACCAGCGCCGCATCACTCACCCACTCTCAGCAGATTAGTGATGAGATGACCAGCCACAAGTCAAGTCCTGCTTCCTCTTTGACTCCAGCGGTGCCTCATGTGACCCAGCAGCATGTAAAAGGTCACATAAGGCATCACTGTAACCATGGATACAGGACGCTGGACTGGCAGCTGGAGATCTTATTGCTGGAATGCTGAGAGCAGGTGAGTAATTTGGCACCGCACACCTAGGGAGGGGGCATAAGGGGAATGCAAGGAGGGAGACATTTGGGGAGTGGAGCTGGCCCTTGACACCCTCTAATTGTTACCACCCTGAAGCATGTGATTCTTGTTGCTTCATGTAAGTACCGCCCCTGCACACAAGAAAAGGCGTGAAGTATAAAAGAGTATAATCATTAGAGATGGGCAAGATTAGTGTATTTTTGTTTTGAATCCTGTTCTAGATTTCCGGACCAAATTCTCATTTCCAATTTCAACTTTTCCAGGCAAAATGCATTGAAGTGTATGGTGCATTCTGGCTTTATAGTAAAGACCCCAAACTTGCTGTCATCACCAAGCACTATACTGACTTTCCTAAGGGAGCACCTGTCCTGGTTGCAGGGACCCCTCATTCATATTAAATCGCTCTGGTTATGGTAACCGGAACCTTAGTATGGTCACCATCAATGGAGCTGCCTGGAGCTTCAGGTAACCTACCTTTCTCTCTTCCTCCAGTATACGAGGCCCCCATTAAAGCCTCCAGTGACAGCTATGCATGGCAGATCTTATCTGTCTTGGTACATGCTGCAGCCCAGCTTCTCCTGGGTGTCTTGGACTCCTTACAGCCTTTATTTTCCTGTCCGTAATCTCCTGTCAGTTCCTCTCTAACTTCACATGTGTGCTGACTGCAGGAGATAGAAAGAGAAGGAGAAGGGGGCCACCAGGAGAAAGAGGCAGACAGAAGAGAGAGGGACTGTAGTGCATACAGAAACAGGTATGTATCAGGGCTGGATTTGTACTTTTCAGGCCCCAAGTTCTGCCTCCCTTCTGCTTTTTCTGCACCCAAGACCATGGCCTTTGTGGCCTTTCCAGAAATCCCTGATAGCTGTAACTCCAATTGTACGATTTTCACAAGATACACATTTTTATAAAAACAAGAGAACTTTCTTGTAAATGTGCCCTCATATTTTTGTGATTAGTCTCATTTGTGCAAAAATGTAACACTCTCATGAAAATGATGGCAAAATAAAAAAGTCTGTATTCACTCATTACTTGCACTGAGGTTTGGTCTCTGCCACATACTGTTATTTAGTACGATGATATGGCCAGCAGTTTAGATCTGAGCTGACGACACTACTGGGAATCCTAATACAACCTTACAGGATACCCAGATAGCTCATGGTGACCCAGAACCACTAGGAAAGTATTTGCCTTTGCAAATTACACTCAGCATTGCTTTTTAGTAGGATGGCTTTTTGGTCTCTTTTAGTCCCCTATACTTTCCTAGTGGTCACCCTGAGCTGCTTGGGTATTCTGTTGTTCTGGTTCAAGCCCCTATCCCATAGACCCATATCAATCCATGCCATGCACTGATGAGGACCAACAGTCCGAAACAAGCTGTCTGCATGTTGGGTTGATGTGGCTCTGCAAAATGTATAAATTATAGACTTGCTATACAAATATGGCTTCAGGAGCATAAACAGATAATTGCATTGTTAGGCAACAACATAGCAATGAATCTATACAGCATCACTGAACTGTCGCCCTAGTGATCACATCAAATTGCAGTAGGCACCAGCCATTATAGGTCTCCACGAATCTTAACCCCCCTGGCGGTCTATTAAAAACGACCAGGGGGCAGCAGAGCAGTTTTTTTTTGTTTATTTTTTTTAAAATCATGTAGCGAGCCCTGGGCTCGCTACATGATAGCCGCTGTGCAGCGGCATCCCCCCACCCTCTTCGATCGCCTCCGACGATCTCCGATCAGGAAATCCCGTTCAAAGAACGGGATATCCTGGAGGGCTTCCCCCGTCACCATGGCGACGGGCGGCATGACATCATTGACATCATCGACGTCATAGGGAGTCCCGATCTACCCCTCAGCGCTGCCTGGCACTGATTGGCCAGGGAGCGCACGGGGTCTGGGGGGGCGGCGGCAGCTAATTGGCGGGTAGCGGCGGCGATCAGAATGCACACGTAGCTACCAAAGTGCTAGCTGCGTGTTGCAAAAAAAAATCATGCAAATCGGCCCAGCAAGGCCTGAGAAATCCTCCTGCACGGCATAGCCCCTGCTCAGCACGGGCTTACCGCCAGGTAGGTTAAAGTAAACCAGAGATGGATATAACTAAAGATTTGGTACTTACCCAGGGCTCCCTCCAGCCCCATAAGCATATTTGAGTCCCTCGCCGTTCTCCTGCGTGCCTCACTTCAGTTGCAATCAGCCCCGATAACTGGCTCAGTTGCATCATTCGGGGTCTCCTGCGCATGCACGGATCTCCCGCGCAAGCAGAGAAGACCCGACTGACGCAACTGAGCCAGTTCCCGGGGCTGATTGCAGCTAAACGGGAGACCGGGGGAGGACTGCGAGGGACTCATATGGGCTTATGGGCAGGGCCGGCCCGCTCATGAGGCGGGGTGAAACTTTTGCCTCAGGCGGCACATTTCTAGGGGCGGCACCCGCCCGTCCGTGGGTGCGGAGAGCCGGCCGCCGAGCTGGAGGGGTAGCGGGCAGGACGGGGTTATTGAGCCTAGCGGCGGGGAGGGGGGTCGGACCCCTGCAGGAAGTGACATCAGTGGAGCGCACGCTGGAGCGAGTAAGAGGTGAGTCCTCCCCGCCCGTGCCTCTTACGAGTAGCGGCTGCTTCTTAACTATTTAAGGCTGGAGGGGAGCGCAGATCGGGGGACCCAGGCGAGGGAGGGGGGGGTCCGACCCCCCTCCCCGCCGCTAGGCCCAATACCCCCGTCCTGCCCGCTACCCCTCCAGCTTGGTGGCCCCCCACGGGAGGGGGGGGGTGGAGGCGGCAATTTTTTCAAAATTTGCCTCAGGCGGCAAAAAGTCTAGGGCCGGCCCTGCTTATGGGGCTGGAGGAAGTCCCGGGTAAGTATTAAATCTTTAGTTATATCCGTCTCTGGTTTACTTTAAGGGCAATTATAGATGTCACAAGGAGTACATTAGTTAGGTGGGGTTTAACAATTAGCAGCAATCGCCCAGTACTGGGTTGGTGCATGAGTACAAGCGGCAGGGGCACATGCAAGAACTCGCACAATTGTAGTGGCAGCAGCTATAGTGCTGGACATAAGTCTCCTGTCCAGCAATCTTTAGAGTGGAAGATTCTGCTGTGAGACTCACGTCATAGAACCTAAACTGGTTAAATATGCTGCATTTTCCTTATTTCTTTTTGCCATATTTATAACGTTTGGCCTTTTGTTTTTGCATTCATCTATACAATTATTGATTTTACTCCAGTGTCTTGTGCTTTCTGCATCTGAGGGTGAGGGTGTTTCATTTTATCTGCATTTTTTCTGTAGTTGTGGGCTGATGAAACCTCTGACTTCACTTACTCTTGGTGATTTGTGGTTGAGAGCTTATTATGCTATGAGGGCTTGTTCACACTATGATTGATTCACAAAAGTGTGATAACTGTTATCACAGCAGTTATCACACACTCTGCCACTGGCAAAGGTTTTCATGCGAACAGCGTTAGTTCACGTGATAAACGAAGGTTTGCACGCAATCACGTGCGTATTTCACGTGAAACGCGCATGTGATCGCGCGCAAACCTTCGTTTATCACGTAAACTAATGCTGTTCGTGTGAAATTTTTCGCGAGCAGCAGAGCACATGATAACTGTTGTGATCGCAGTTATCACGCTTTTGTGAATCAAGCCCTATGAGCGCTTTGAGCTTTTTTTAAGCGCTAGTGTTTTTTTTCTAAAAGCGCCTTAACCACTTCACCACTGAGGGGTTTCACCCCTTGAACACCAGAGCAATTTTCACCTTTCAGCGCTCCTTCCATTAATTCGTCTATAACTTTATTATTACTTATACCAATGAAATGAACTATATCTTGTTTTTTTCACCACCAATTAGGTTTTCTTTAGGTGGGACATTATGCCAAGAATTATTTTATTCTAAATGTGTTTTAATGGGAAAATAGGAAAAAATGTGGGAAAAAAATATTACTTTTCAGTTTTCGGCCATTATAGTTTTTAAATAAAGCATGCTACTGTACTTAAAACCCATGAAATGTATTTAACCATTTGTCCCGGTTATAAAACCATTTAAATTATGTCCCTATCACAATGTTTAACGACAATATTTTATTTGGAAATAAAGGTGCATTTTTTTCAGTTTTGCATCCATCCCTAATTACAAGCCCGCAGTTTATAAAGTAACAGTGTTATACCCTCTTGACATAAATATTTAAAAAGTTCAGTCCCTAAGGTAACTATTTATGTTTTTTTTTTTTATTGTATTTTTTTTTTTTAATTACAAAAATAAAATAAAAAAATTGGGGAGTGTGGGAGGTAATGAGTTAATTTATTGTGTAAATGTAATGTTTGTTTATGTAAAATGCTTTTAGGGTGTAGTTTACTATTTGGCCACAAGATGGCCACAGTGTGTTTGTTTACATGCGACCTGTAAGCGTCCTTCCGGACGCTTACAGGAAGCAGTAGGAGGCTGGAGAATCACAATGATCTCGCTGTTTCTAATAGAAGCAGCGCGATCATTGCGGGGGCTTAGATCAACGAACGGGAATGGATTTTCCCGTTCATTGATCTCCGTGCGAGCAGGCGGCGGCATGCACGAGCGGCGGGTGCGCGCGCACGAGCGGCGGTAGCGCGGACAGCGGCGGTAGCGCGGAAGGTACGGATTTCTCCGTCCCTGGTTTTTTAGGGGGGAAAAAAGGGACGGAGAAATTCGTACCGCGGGGGTTTAAGTGGTTAAAATCGCGTGTGTTTTGAATTCCAATGTGAGTGTTCGCATAAGCGATGAGCTTTCTTACCAATCGCAAATACAGGTCCTGCACCCAGGGCCGGTTCTAGACTTTTTGCTACCTGAGGAAAACTTGTGAAGATGCCCCCCCCCCCCCCCCCAATTGGAATGACCGCACAGCACTCGACAATTTGCACTGCACGTTATAACTGCGGTGACCCCCCAAAAAACACCCTCAGTATAGGCAGGTAGCCATGCATAGGTATTGGTAGCTAGGTACAGTTGCCTCCAGTATGGGTTAGTGTCGGGGGTTGCGGCTAAACCGTCACTTTCGTCATATTGCTCCGCATTGCGTTGGTATGGAAGGGCCCATAGCCTTTCATTGCCTTGCGGTGAGGTGCGGTAAAAATACCGCACCACCATGGTGTGAAAGGCTACATAGGGTTAAATCAATATTTCTCAATTAAATTACAGGAAACATCAGGTGTGTGTGTGTCTGCATGTTTACAGAATACACATATACTGTATAGTTATTCATTGTTTAATTACGTTTTAGAGCTAAACCATATTTATGGAAAAAAATAAATATGATGAGTATGATAATGAAGTGCATTTCACTTGGTTGGCACGGTGAGGATGGCAGCCTGGCCTCCTGGCACCTTTAGGCAATTAATATCATGTGAGTTATGAGATTGCTCTGCTGGGAGGTGTGGGTGATATATATAACCTGGCATTGTGGTACGGCAGCTGTGTGAGTGACAGAAGAGCAGATAATGTCCCTCACGCAGCTCACATTCATTAAAAGCAACCGCGATCCCATCACGTCACACCCCGAAACACTTATCCCTTCAGCTTGTGGTCCGCTGCCTCTGTCCATCACCGCTTCCTCCTCAGCAGCCGGCAAACTCAGTACGGTTATTGTACACAGTGCTCTGGTACAGTACAGAATTAATACAAACCCTTTAAAGGGGCACTACAGCGAAAAAAATAACATTTAAAATACAGTATGTGCAAACATATACAAATAAAAAGTACATTTTTTTCCTGAGTAAAATGAGCCATAAATTACTTTTCTCCTATGTTGCTGTCACTTACAGTAAGTAGTAGTAATATGACAAAAGTGACAGATTTTGGACTAGTCCATCTCTTCATAGGGGATTCTCAGCAAGGCTTTTATTCTTTATAAAGATATTCCCAAAAAAGATTTAAACAATGATACTGGCCAGCCTCCCTGCTCCCAACACAGTTTTTTGGCTGTTGGACAGAGCAACTGCCATTCACTAAGTGCTTTTGAAAATAAATATATCCCTGAGAATTCCCTATGAGGAGATGGACTAATCCAAAACCTGTCGCTTCTGTCAGATTTCTACTATTATTATTTATTGTATTTATAAAGCGCCAACATATTACGCAGCGCTGGACAATAAATATATACAATGATACAAGGATGACAGACATAACAAGGTTATACAACATAGAGCAGAGTTATACATGCAAATTGTACAAAATACATGATCATGCAATATGGGCTGGTTAGGTAGACCCAGTAATACAAGTACAGGCTGTCATAGGACAGGAGCACATGATCCTGTAGATTACACTAGGGAATGGAGGACCCTGCCAGAGGTTTACAATCTAAAGGGTGGGGTGGAAACACTAGGTGGGGCTGTGAAATATTTAGTAGAGAGTTACTGTGTGGTAGGAGGTAGGTACTACCTACTGTAAGCGACAGCAACCTAGGAGAAAAGTAATTTATGGCTCATTCTACTTTTACTTCTTATTTATAAATGTTTGCATATATTTTACATTTTACAGTTTTTCGCTGTAGTGCCCCTTTAAGGTGTACGGATACTGGGCTTGATTCACAAAGGCGTGCTAACATAGCTAGCATGCCTAACAGCTTTGGACGTGCTAAGTAGTTTGCATGTCTAAAGCTGTTACAGATCGTGAAAGTTAGGCGCTGCGCGGTGGGTGCGAAACGTCGCACCAGTGCGCACGAAAGTTGCACCATTCGTGTGCTAAGTGCGCTTAGCATGTGAACGTTGCGACGGTTTACGCGTACCGGTGCGAGGTTTTGCGTGCACCGCTGCGACATTTCACGCGCAACGCTAAACTTTTGCGATCTGTAAACGCTTCAGACGTGCGAACTACTTAGCACCCGTTTTAGCATACTAAGTGCCTTTTCACTGGTATACTAACACTTAGCACTCTTTAGTGAATCAAGGCCACTGTCTATGCTTTCTTTACATCTAAAATCGAAATCGCAGACGGCCGCGTTTTGCGAGTGATTTTTTTCCCCCCTCCTGGTGATTACCTTCGCGCTACGATGTTTTGTAAATCGCTTTTCAAAGCGCTTTTGCAGAGCAATTTGTTTTTTTTACTTCCTGACGCAAGTTTTTTTACTTCCTGGTACAGTATTTGACCCAGAAAGGAATAAACACAATGTATTTGTTCTTAAAAGCGTGAACGCAATCGCTGCACAAAGCGATTTTGAGAGCGTTTTTCCTATATCTTCCCTTGTAGCAAAATCGCCCTAAAAATGGTACATGCAGCGCTTTGCTGAGCAGAAAGCTGATGAAATGCTCAGATATGCCCAAGCGCTTTTAGAGCAATTTTTAAAATCGCCGGCACTTAAAAAAACGCAAAATGCTTTAGGTGTGAACAAGCCCTCTCTCTCACTGTTTCCCTTTCCTAAATTCAATAATTACAGCAAAAATGACATAAAATAAATAACTATAAAATAACATTTCGTTGCTCAAAATCGAAACTTTGATCTGATCTCATCCAAACTCAGGATAACCTAGTTCAAGAGGAACTTTAGCGAAAAAGAGGTAAGAAAAAAAATCAATACATTGCAAAGTGAGAAGTTAAAAAATAGGAGAGATCAAGAAATGATTGATATGCGCTATGTAATTGTTTTGTAATTGTATTGTTTGATCCACAATCAGCCGTGTAGCAATCATCTTTACTGCTGGCAGACATGAAAAAAACAACAGCACAAACCACGCCCACTAAAAATGTGATAGGCTAAAAGGTTGTTTTCTTTATAGATAAACTTATGCACAGATGGAGATACTGGTTGCTTGGCAGCTGAAACAACTGTTTCCCACAATGCAACAAGGCTCACAGACAGGAAACTGTCATCACACCACACCACAGCCATACAGACCCCCTTGATCTATTTGAGAAAAGGTAAAGATTTCTCATGGCAAAGAGGGTATCATCTGCTGAGGATGAAGTTCAATCCTTGGTTACAGTTCCTCTAGAAGTGGGTGTGATCTCAGCTCTCTAATTCTCTTCTCCTTCCCTATCTCTTCTTTGCTATTTATAGTAATTATGCATGGTAAGTATGTGTAAGGCTTTACAGGTTATGTCCACAATCAGTCTCTAAACCCCAATCTAGTGCCGTGACTCTGAGTCCGCCCCACGGTCTTCACCTATAGACGACAAGCCCCCCGCGCGAACAGGACACTTTGTCTCCTGACTACGGTTACCCCCAGGTCTTAACGTGCAAGGTATACAGCCTGAAGTAGAGTGGACAATAACCCCCCAGAGCCCCACTGAGGTAAGTATCAACATAGTTCAAAAGTTCACAAGTGTCAAACTGTAATAGTACCTTAATGATGAGGATGAGGCCCACAATGGCGATAGGCAGAAGCATATCCAGCGACAGGTAATGGTTGGTCCAAGCAGTAAGCAAGAGTGTACTGGTAACAAGCAGAGGTCGGTCCAGGCAGCAGGCTAGAGTATCCAGGTAACAAGCAGAGGTCGGTCCAGGCAGCAGGCAAAAGTATTCAGGTAGCAAGCAGCGATCCAGGCAGTATGAAAGAGTATCCATGTTTAAATACAACTCTCATCCAATCAGTGGCCCACCACACTCTGCACATCCAATCAGACAGCATCACATCCTGCCTAAGTGTCAGCTGTAACATCAGCTGACACTGCGCTGTCAGCTGACCTCAGTCAGCTGACTACTGTTTACCCTTGCGGAGGGCGTACTGAGAACGCGCCCTCCGCCTATCAGGAAGTGCGGCCTGCATTCCAGCCTGTACGTCATCAGCGGGGAACAAGCACCGAGACCCGGAAGTGGAGGTCTCAGCCCAGTTCTCAGCGCAACTTTCAGTATCAACAGATAAGTTCCTTATAGTATGTTAATGATAAGTAAATAATCATTGGGAATCTGTGTCGGTAACGAGAATTGAGGTGGCCACACACTTGCTGATTTTCCTGTCCGATTTCTGGCAGATCTAATCACACATGATTGAATCTGCCAGAAATCTATTGCCTCTAAAATTTCAGATAGATCGAATTTATGTCTATTTGACCTAAAAATTTAAATTTTTGTTCAGACAAAAATTTCCCTTGTTCGGGGCCAGGCAGGAGCAGTGGTCGATTCATGACCATAGGATTGTATCCAGAGTCTGGTGGGTTGTCTTAGGCGCGTATAGGTCAAGGTCATTGTTCTCCTACTCACCACTCCTGCTCCATGCCGCTCCATTGTGCGCCGCAGCATTGGCCCTACTCCTTTTCCCATAGTAACAGTACACGTTAATAGCCTGCAGGCTAGCAACATGTCTCTACAGAACTAAGCCCAAAAAGTCACTAGAGGGATTGAGTCCCAAACCCTGCAGGCAAAAGTCCTGATATGTGTGTGCAAGGCTTAAATGTGCTTAAGGATCTAGCGAAGAAGACAGGCGATAACTAGTACACAAACAGACATAACAATGGCCCATGTGACTCTCACAACTGAAAGATGTGGGTGGATAAGTCGAAAAATCATAACAGTGTTGGCAAATTAACCCGCACCATGCGCCTCCATAGGGTGTAATGTGAATTTTGGCTATAGCAACACTCAGACAGTAACCCAAATTATTTTAAAAACAGCAGCCGAATTACATCTTTCCCCGGTGTCCATGGCGGCCTGGAGGGGGAATAGTAATTAACGCCGCCGGGACTTTTGCAAGAGCAGGGTGAGACGTTTTTCGGCTTCATCCTGCGCCCAACATTTCCCGGCACAGTTTTTGCATGTATACATCCAGAGGAGGCCCACTGAGAGCGAGATTACCCACAAGCCAACAAATACACCATTGTGGAACCTTGTGGAACCATCTTCCTGAAGGGAAGACCACTGTGGGCCTCAATGGAGAGGGAAAAGCAGAGCCTGTGCAGAGGTAACCCATCTATCCCCACTCCAACAACGCACCGTCCTTCATCCTCAGCAATGCATTCCCTTTCTCCATTGCTATAGCATCATCATTCATCATGTGACCCACAGGCACGTATCAGCAAGTTATGCAACGAGAGGCACCACTAGAGCCATTGAGAAGGATGAAGACAGATTGTGTGACTGGAGCACAGTCAGGTAAGTTACTTCTCTGCTGTTCTGCTCACCACTCTGCATGGGAGATATATTTTGCTACCTAATACTTGGGGGCACACCTAGATACCTAATACTAGTGGATAGCGACACTTGGCTACCTAATACCCGGTGGCACCTCTCTCACTACCTATTATGGGTAGGAGACACCTGTGTACCTAAAACTGGTGTGCACACCTGGCAGGCAGCTTAACAATGGAGGCACCTCTTGCTACATAACACTAGTGAGCTGTCTCTGACTGACTAAAACTGGGGTGCACACCCGGCTACTTAATAATGGAAGCATTTCTTGCTACCTAGTACTGGTTGGCTATCTCTGAC
Source organism: Hyperolius riggenbachi (assembly GCF_040937935.1). Classification (NCBI taxonomy): domain Eukaryota; kingdom Metazoa; phylum Chordata; class Amphibia; order Anura; family Hyperoliidae; genus Hyperolius; species Hyperolius riggenbachi. The sequence goes on from NC_090656.1 coordinate 36,220,629, forward strand.
TCCCTTTTAATAGGTGATACTACCTCTGGCTACCTAATACTGGGTGGCACTCCTTCCTACTGAATACTTGGTGGCACCTTTGGCAATCTAATACTGGTGGTGGACACCTGTCTGCTTAATAAGGGGGTTACTTGTAACAACATAACAGCAGTGAGCAGACCTGGAATTACATCACAGGAACCTATAGGCACAAATGTCCTGGCACCCTACACTTTGCCCTCCATGAACCTAGAAACACTTCACCCTTAGTTCCCTTGCTCGTCATAGGTAGCTACAGGTGCCCCTTAGTATTAGGTAGCCAGAGGTACCCTCAGTATTAAGTAGCTAGAGGTGTCCCCAAGTATTAAAGGGATACTTAAGTCAAACAAAAAAATGAGTTTTACTCACCTAGGGCTTCCAATAGCCCCCTGCAGCTGTCCGGTGCCCTCGTCGTCTCCCTCCGATCCTCCTGGCCCCGCCAGCAGCCACTTCCTGTTTCGGTGACAGGAGCTGACAGGCTGGGGACGCGAGTGATTCTTCGCGTTCCCAGACACATTAGCACCCTCTATGCTGCTATATGGTATATGATATATGCTATAGCAGCATAGATGGCGCTATTGTGGCCAGGAACGCGAAGAATCACTCGCGTCCCCAGCCTGTCAGCTTCTGTCACCGAAACAGGACCAGGAGGATTGGAGGGAGACGGCGAGGGCACAGGACAGCTGCAGGGGGCTATTGGAAGCCCCAGGTGAGTAAAACTCATTTTTTTTTTGACTTAAGTATCCCTTTAAGTAGCTAGAGGTGCCTGTGACTAAAGGGATATCTGGTCACTGGAATGCCGAGTAAAGGGTGAGTAAGCTCTCATTTACACTCGGCTTGGGACTCTGCATGGGCAAGGTGGGAGAGAGGCACTTGGGGAGGGGAGTGAGCCACCTTTCCATCATCAGGCGCCTGTAGGCATGTGCCTACAGTGCCTTATAGTAAATCCAGCCCTGCCAGTGGGCTAGCTCTGACTTCTCTTAAAACTCCAGAGCGCTACTCTGCCAGGTGTGCGTGTCTGTGTGGAAAGGGGGTGGAGGGAGAAGTACTACAATACCAACACTGGCTAAGGTAGTGGAGGTGGTGGGAGGAGGGGCTATAAGCATGGGTGGAGAAGGCAGTTATGTTGGCCACACATATATTGAGGTGTGTGTGTGTGGGGGGGGGGTTATGCAGCCCTCACTTGTTTTGGGAAGCGGTGAGGAGAGTTATATTGGCCGTGCATGTTAAGGGGTGTTTTGGTGGCTGCATATAGCTGTCATGTGGGAAAAGAAATTGTGTATAGGTATAGTTCTGGTCATCTGTTGTGTTACCACATGTATAGTTGCCCCCACCCACCTTCCCATTCCGTCTGTGCAGGGATAACTGACTGCCACATGTAACGCCAGTCATGGTTGGATTGGGACACCAAGGGTCCACCAAGAAAGTTTTAGCCTGGAGAGCTCTGCGTGCCGCTGCTGGTCTCCGTCTCCTGCACTGCACAATCTCCAATCATGCTCTCACAGGCCGTTCCACTGGCTGTTTTCAAACAAACAACCAAGCAGTCCACAGCGCTCAATCCACGAGGAAATGAATATTGGTTTTAGCCTCCAGTACATGCAGCTCCAAAGTCTTGTGGGAAAAAACAAGCGTGTGTCTAAGAAGTAAGCAAAAAATAGGAGCGCTCTCTGGTGCATTAAACCTGTTAATCACTTCGCAAACAAGATAAAATCTACTTACAAAAATAAAATCACTTTTAAGCATGTAGCTAAAATCACCAAGGATTCCGACTCCAACCTCCGTGTAGCAGTATCACCTCACGTTGCAACCTCACTGCGGCCAGTAGCGAGGGTTGATGCTCCGCACACGGAGCATCAACCCTCGCTACTGGCCGCAGTGAGGTTGCAACGTGAGGTGATACTGCTACACGGAGGTTGGAGTCGGAATCCTTGGTGATTTTAGCTACATGCTTAAAAGTGATTTTATTTTTGTAAGTAGATTTTATCTTGTTTGCGAAGTGATTAACAGGTTTAATGCACCAGAGAGCGCTCCTATTTTTTGCTTACTTCGTTCCACTGGCTGGCTGCAATTCTGGAGGGGGGGAGCGCAGAAGGGAGGGCCCTAGGTAAGGGAGGGGGGAGGCTTCGCCCCCTCCTCGCCGCTCTGTGCCCACTTTCCCCCCTTCCTGCACTGTGCCCCCCTCTTTCTCAGCACTGGGGCCCCCCGATGGAAAGATCAGCACTTCGGTGGCTCAGTCTGAGCCTGATGTCAGTCATATAAACCGTGTCCTTGTTAAGGAACTGCTGCCGGCCATTGTGTAATTGCTGTTTTACCTCTAGTAGTGAGAGATGTATCCTGGGTTCAGTTCTTCAGCATACACTGTGCAAGTAGCTGTGAGCGGGGGGGGGGGGGGGGGGGGCGGATCGGGGGGTTTAGATTTATTCCGCTGAGCCCAGAGTTCAGCAGAATTATTATACTAATATTATAAAGGTCTAGGATAATTTTACAATGTAATATTTATGAGCACAATGTCAAACATGTAGAATTTATCATGATTATTATTATTGCCCAGTGCAGGAAGTGGCTGCGGCTCCCCTGGGCCGGCCCTCTACAATTATGCATATATCAAGTGGTGAGGATTCCATTATGGTTTTTGCATTGAGAAGTAAATAAGCACATTCTCAGCAATAACACCCCCTAATCTGGCGGATTCACGCCGGGCTAAGTGATTAAGAGCCGCAATGATTCATGTATCATGTCACACGCCGACACCTCTTCCCAATTACAGCACCTCCATCCTCGTCGTCTGTCTCTTTCCTGCTGGAAATCGCAAATGCACCGCAAAAAAAGCGGTACACCCAACGGATCGGAGTCATATAGCGACAAAATTACGGCAATAGAAACAGGGCGAAACGTGATCGCACAATTGTGACTGCAAACACGTTTCATAGTGGGAAAAGGCCCTAAGGATTATTTAAGGTTGCATCATCAGAGCAGATTCCACAGGACGGACAATGGCACAAGAAACAACGGAGCGGATTCCACAGGATGGAAAATGGTGCCAGGAACGTTAGAGCGGATTCCACAGGATGGACAGCGGTGCCAGGAATGATGGAGCGGATTCCACAGGAGGGAAAGCGGTGCCAGGAATGATGGAGCGGATTCCACAGGAGGGAAAGCGGTGCCAGGAATGATGGAGCGGATTCCACAGGAGGGAAAGCGGTGCCAGGAATGATGGAGCGGATTCCACAGGAGGGAATGCGGTGCTAAGAATGATGGAACGGAATACACAGGAGGGAAAGCGGTGCCAGTAATGACCGAGCGGATTCCACAAGAGGGACAGTGGCGCCAGGAACAATGGAGCGGATTCCACAGGAGGGACGAAGGTGCCAGGAACAATGGAGCGCATTTCATAGGAGGGGCAAAGGTGCCAGGAATGATGGAGCGGATTCCACAGGAGGGACGAAGGTGCCAGGAATGATGGAGCAGATTCCACAGGAGGGAGGAAGGTGCCAGGAATGATGGAGTGGATTCCACAGGAGGGAAAGCGGTGCCAGGAATGATGGAGGTGGATTCCACAGGAGGGAAAGAGGTGCCAGGAATGATGGAGCGGATTCCACAGGCGGGAAAGCGGTGCCAGAAATGATGGAGCAGATTCCACAGGAGGGAATGCGGTGCCAGGAATGATGGAGCGGATTCCACAGGAGGGAAAGCGGTGCCAGGAATGATGGAGCGGATTCCACAGGAGGGAAAGCGGTGCCAGGAATGATGGAGCGGATTCCACAGGAGGGAATGCGGTGCTAAGAATGATGGAACGGAATACACAGGAGGGAAAGCGGTGCCAGTAATGACCGAGCGGATTCCACAAGAGGGACAGTGGCGCCAGGAACAATGGAGCGGATTCCACAGGAGGGACGAAGGTGCCAGGAACAATGGAGCGGATTCCATAGGAGGGGCGAAGGTGCCAGGAATGATGGAGCGGATTCCACAGGAGGGACGAAGGTGCCAGGAATGATGGAGCACATTCCACAGGAGGGAGGAAGGTGCCAGGAATGATGGAGTGGATTCCACAGGAGGGACGAAGGTGCCAGGAATGATGGAGCGGATTCCACAGGAGGGACAAAGGTGCCAGGAACGATGGAGCGGATTCCACAGGAGGGATGAAGGTGCCAGGAATGATGGAGCGGATTCCACAGGAGGGAAAACGGTGCTAAGAATGATGGAATGGGATTTACAGGAGGGAAAGCGGTGTCAGGAATAATGGAGTGGATTTTGATTAGCCAATCATTGGCCAATTTTACCTCTTCTGTGTAGTATGGGAGCTTCTGTTCATGGTATTCGAAACCTGTTGGCGCTCATGCTACATGGAAATGCTAAAATCGGTCAGTCATTGGCCAATCAAAATTAGATGTGTGTACCATGCTTTAGATAAAACATGCTATCGAGCCATACGAGATATTTATGTACTTCTAATCTTTAAACCTGTTGATGGTTGATTGGTAGGGCAGGCAGATATTTGGGATTGTAGGATAGGTGGGTGGGCAAGGAATGTGGGTGGTGGTTATGGAGTCGGAAGGGACTGTGGCAGTGGTGTAACTATGATTTATGCCCCCCCAGCAAAACTTCCATCCCCCCACCCCAATGCTCACTCCCCTTCCCTTGCTGCTCTTCACGGCCTTGGGATCAGGGCCGAGACAAGGTTCTCCAGCACTAGAGGCTGAGTTTGCAAAATGCGCCCCCCACCCCTGCCAAATAGGCTCCCCCCCCCCTGTACCACCTCACTACCCCTGGCAGGCTGGCAACATTATGGATGGATCCCTCCTCCCTCCACGCATGGCTACAAGCACAGGGAAAGGGGGGCCGACATGTATCTAACTTCTCCCTCTCATCATCAGCCCCCCTCCTGCAGGCTGAGCAGTGCGCTCACCTCCGCCACTTCACCCAACCCCCTGGCAGTGTTCTGGACCGCAGCGCGCCCAAGCGGGGAGTATTATATGGCAGCCCACACACAACCACCTAGGTTCCTGGCACCGGTGGTTCCTCCTGTCTGCCCTTCAAGACCGCTGCTCTGAACTTGAAGCAGAGTGGCGGTATTGCAGGACAGACAGAGGGGGAGGGGGGCGACGATGAGTGGGAGAAGTTAGATACATGTCGGCCCCCTCACTGCACCTTGCAGCCATGTGCTCAGAGACTGCCTCGGCCCGGATCTACTTGGGGCCCATCTCACAAGGGTCATAAAACAAGTGTGGCCATCATGATCTTCACACTGATAACGAGTGTAGCCACAAAAATACCTGATCTCAAGTATAGCACCCTGTATTGGAGGAATGGAATTTTAGTAGTTGGGGGCTCCCACACCTCTGGGCCAGCCTGTGATCGCACAGTCTGCTCCACTCTAGTTACGCCCCTGGACTGTGGCGCTGTTGGATAGGTGATAAACCATAGCATATGGATTGGTAGGACATATGAATTTATGCAGGACATCGATGAATACAGTGAAAGTGGACACAATGAGGGTTGTGGGGGTGGGAAGTGAGTGAGGTCTGCACGAGAGGTTAAAAGTCAGAGAACATGCATAGGTAAGGCTTGAATAGTGTGGAAGAGTACAAAATGGGGACTGCAGAATAGGTAGGGTGGGGGGGGGGGGCAATTAGGATCAGGTTACTAAAACCATACAGTTTTTGAATCTTGTAGAAAGATGCAGACACCGAAAGGGCAGGGCAAAAGTTAGGTCCTGCTGTCTCCTGCTTGGGCATCAGATAGTCGGCTAGGGGACTTTTGGTCACTCCTAGACAGTTAGTGTTAGTAGTGTGGAGACCCGCCCTTGTTGTGCATCTGACGTATGTGGAGAAACGTGCAATGCTGAAGACATATTGCTGCTTTTGGATGTACAGACATTCAGAAGCAGCAGAAAAACTGAAATATGGAGCACTTTGTGCAGAATTGAATCGACATATAAAGAACAGAAACTGTTCTCTGTTTATTCCGGCTTCCACTTGGTGGAATATTTCTCCGCATAGATAATGATGCTTCTCATCCACTGGGGATTCATTTGCAGTTAGAAGGAGTTCGAGATGATCCAAAATGTGAGAAATTGCAGCTCCCCGAGGACCTTCCCCGATGATCGTCTCCTCAGCGTTGCCACCATCTGCACGCTGGCAGAGGGCGGGCGGGAGAGTCAGCCTGCCATGGCGGTAATTGTAACGCGACTTTCATTCTGCAGAAATGATCAGCGAATGTCAAGGAAATGGAGCTCATACAGATAACGCACTTCACCCGAGAGGGAGAGGAGGCCATGGCCTGAAGCCGGATTATACCGTTGTCATGGCTATGCGATGCTAGCGCTGCGGGTGGTGTCAACAAATGAAATGTAAACAGGTGCTGGATGCAAGCATGTAGCGGCAATTACATTATTGTAGTACAGAGTTTGTTGTTTAAAAAAAAATAAAGTGTATTAACCCCTAACTGTTGTAAGACCAGCTGGATAATATAAAAATGAACACATGGTGGCAAAGTAAAAGCCCACATAAAGCCACACTCCAGCAAAGCATGTATTTTAATTTTTTAAAGGGATCCTTAAGCCTGGAAAAAAAAAAATCAGTTTACTCACTTGGGGCTTCTGCTAGCCCCCTGCAGCCGCCCCGTGACCTCGCAGTCACTCACCGATCCTCCGGTCCCCTGCCACCAGCTAGTTTAGTTTTCGGCCGACAGGGTCACTGCACCTGCACAGGCCTGGCCACACTTTTTCTTTTGCGCATTCCCGCCCACAATACCTGCACAGGATGCTATTGTAAACAGGAATGCGAAAAAGGCTACGCATGGCCAGGCCTGTTGGCGAAACGAAAGTAGCTGGTGGGGGGGGGGGGGGGACAGGAGGATCCGAAAGTGAATGCGAGGGCACGCAACTACTGCAGGGGGCTGGTAGAAACTGATTTTTTTTTCCAGGCTTAACCCATTCGCGTTCCGTCGTTTTCACTTGAGAAATGTTCACCTCCCATTCATTAGCCTATAACTTTATCACTACTTATCACAATGAACTGATCTATATCTTGTTTTTTCCGCCACCAATTAGGCTTTCTTTGGGGGGTACATTTTGCTAAGAGCCACTTTACTGTAAATGCATTTTAACAGGAAGAATAAGAAAAAAACGGAAAAAATCATTATTTCTCAGTTTTCAGCCATTATAGTTTTAAAATAATACATGCCTCCATAATTAAAACTCACGTATTGTATTTGCCCATATGTCCCAGCTATTACACCGTTAAAATTATGACCCTATCACAATGTATGGCGACAATATTTTATTTGGAAATAAAGGTGCATTTTTTCCGTTTTGCATCTATCACTATTTACAAGTTTAAAATAAAAAAAATATAGAAATATTTCATCTTTACATTGATATTTAAAAAGTTTAGACCCTTAGGTAAATATTTACATGTTTTTCTTTTTTATTGGAATGATTTTTTTTTTTTTATATTAAACATTTTATTTGGGTATTTTTGGGAGGGTGGGATGTAAAGTATAGTTTTATAATGTAATTGTGTGTTCTTTTTAATTTTTTTTAATTTTAGTTGTAGTTTTACTTTTTGGCCACAAGATGGCGGCCATGAGTTTGTTTACATGACGTCACTCTAAGCGTAACACACGCTTAGAGTGACGCATCGGGGAGGGAACGGCCATAAAAAGCACAGCTTCCGAGAGAAGCTGTCGATTTTCAGCGGGGGAAAGGAATCAGTGATCGGGCACCATAGCCCGATACATTGATTCCGTGGCTACCGAATACGCGGCCGGGAGTGCGCGTGCACGCACGCCATTGGCCGCGGGAGCACGCGGTAGCGCGCATGGTTCCTGGACGTAGTTTCTACGTCCAGGAACCAAAATAGGTTAAAGAGGAACTCCAGTGAAAATAATGTAGTAAAAAAAGTGCTTAATTTTTACCATAATTATGTATAAATGATTTAGTCAGTGTTTGCTCATTGTAAAATCTTTCCTCTCCCCGATTTACATTCTGACATTTATTACATGGTGACATGTTTACTGTGAGCAGATTATGTAGCTGCTCCTAGCTGTTTTGGCTGTTAGAGACAGCTGTAAACAGCTAATTCCTGTCTGTGAACCTTGTTACATTGTAACAAACTGCCAAAAGTACCGCGGTACTCAGAGCTTCTTGTGGGAGGGGTTTCAGCACAAAATCAGTCATACAGCGCCCCCTGATGGTCTGTTTGTGAAAAGCATTATATTTCTCATGTAAAAGGGGGTATCAGCTACTGATTGGGATAAAGTTTAATTCTAGGTTGGAGTTTCTCTTTAAGTGCCTCTTCAAAGGGAACCTAAACTGAGAAGGATATGCATTTTTCCGTTTAAAATAATACCAGTTGCCTGACTTTCCTGCTGATCATTTATCTTTAATACTTTTAGCCACAGCCCCTCAACAAGCATGCACATCAGGTGTTCTGACCTGAAGTCAGACTGGATTAGCTGCATGCTTGTTTCAGGTGTGTGATTCAGCCACTACTGCAGCCAAAGAAATCAGCAGAACAGCCAGGCAACTGGTATTGTTTAAAAGGAAACATTTATATCCCTCTCAGTTTAAGTAGTAGGGAGGGGGCTAAGACTTGCTTTGAGTTTTCACTGCTGTCTGTGTCAGTATTTGGTATATATTTTTTCCCTTGCTTGCTATATGGTGGACCCCCATGGACGCGTACGTACAAAAGGGCGCCTGGACAAAAAGGGCGCGGGGTGTAAACTCTAAATAATAATTAATCATTAATAGGGTTTATAAAAATAGTGTGCTATATTTCGTTTACAAATAAAGTTTAACAAAATTATAAATCATTAAATAATGTTTATAAAATCGGAAATTGTGAAAACGTTAATCTTCCCTATTTGTAAAGTTAAACTTATAATTACGTTTGTTAAAAAAAACAATAATATATGTTTAATTGTTATAATTGTATATTATTGTGAATAACCTTCATTTATGTTTTGTTCTTATAATAAAATCTGAAAATATTCTTTATAACGATGATATAAATATAAGTACGTTCGTAATAAGTGTTGTAAAACATTAGTAATTATTACTAAAATTTTACTAAAACTATACCTAAGCCTACTCTTACACAGAACCCTCCCTGTACCTATCCCTAACCCCTAGACCCCCCTGTTGGTGCCTAAACCTAAGACCCCCCTGTTGGTGCCTAAACCTAAGACCCCCCTGTTGGTGCCTAAACCTAAGACCCCCCCTGTTGGTGCCTAAGTAACCCTCCCTGTACCTACCCCTAACCCCTAGACCCCCATGTTGGTGCCTAAACCTAAGACCCCCCTGTTGGTGCCTAAACCTAAGACCCCCCTGGTGGTGCCTAAACCTAAGACCCCCCCTGTTGGTGCCTAAGTAACCCTCCCTGTACCTACCCCTAACCCCTAGACCCCCCTGTTGGTGCCTAAACCTAAGACCCCCCTGTTGGTGCCTAAACCTAAGACCCCCCTGGTGGTGCCTAAACCTAAGACCCCCCTGTTGGTGCCTAAACCTAAGACCCCCCTGTTGGTGCCTAAACCTAAGACCCCCCTGTTGGTGCCTAAACCTAAGACCCCCCTGTTGGTGCCTAAACCTAAGACCCCCCTGTTGGTGCCTAAACCTAAGACCCCCCTGTTAGTGCCTAAACCTAGGACCCCCCTGTTGGTGCCTAAACCTAAGACCCCCCTTTATTATGTGGATAATAATGTTTTACTAATTATGGTTGCAAAATATATTGTGCAATTTACGTAACGTACTGATCGCTTTATTTTGTGAATAATAATGTTTTTTATTATGTGGATAATAATGTTTTACAAATTGTGACTCCAAAACATATATACTATATTTACATTACGTACTGATCGCTTTAATTTGTGAATAATGTTTTAAAAACAGTAAGGGATAAAACTTTAAATAATGTTTTAATTATTTAAATAAGATAAATATATTTAGTATTTTCATAAACGTTATTCGGCACGGGTGCATTTTATAAACGTAAATCACCACAAGCTCAGTTATAAATCATTAAACAGCTCCGGGCGCCGTTTGTAAACTTTATTTAGCTCCGGGCGCCGTTTGTAAACTTTATTTAGCTCCGGCGCCCTTTTTTCCTGCTCGGCGCCCATTAAACGTTATTTATTATGGGAGTGAATGGCGGCGCCTTTTGTCCACTAGCTGCCTGCGCCCTTTTTTCCCAGCTCCCCCATGGACTTCTGTTTTAATATGAACTCTGGAAGAGAGGAATGCATGATGGCGCTCCTAAGGGCTCTTTCAGGCAAATGGCTAAATGGTGTGTTAATATGTGCCATTTAACCGCTGATTGCCAGGGGTCAAGCACCCTTCGATTTCAAAACAATGCAACCGAATCAAACCAACCGGTTGACATGCAGTGCGGTCGGTAAAAAAATGCAGCATGCAGCGTCCAGGCCCGGCTAACACCAGTACGACATAACATATAGATAGATCTTAATTGTTTTTACCTGATGAGTGAGAAACCTGGTTAAAGGACTACTGTAGTGGGTAGGGGATAAAAAGAGTAGAACTTACCTGGGGTTTCTAATGGTCCCCCGCAGACATCCTGTGCCCACGCAGCCACTCACCGATGCTCCAGTCCCCGCTTCCAGTTCACTTCTACAATCTCCGACTTTACAGTCGGAAAAACACTGTGCCTGTGCGGCTGTTTCGGCGCTCCTGGTGACGTCACCAGGAGTGTACTGCGCAAACGCAGACCATACTGGGCCTGCACAATACACTCCTGGTGACGTCAGTGGGAGGGAGGATGCGCCTGCACAGGCACAGTGATTTTCTGACTTTAAAGTCGCAAATTCCGGAAGTGAACCAGAGGCGGGGCCGGAGCATCGGTGAGTGGCTGCGCGGGCACAGGATGTCTGCGGGGGACCATTAGAAGCACCAGGTAAGTTCAACTCTTTTTCCCCACCCCCTACAGTATTCCTTTAACTTCTTTTGTAACAAATAGGAATTGTAACTATTTCTTTATCATTTCTATTCATTTTTTTTTTGTATGAGATTATGGTGTGTTTTGATAATGCACAGGAGAAATTGGATGCTTTATATTGATTTTATTGATATATACTGTATGTGCTACTTCTGAATGAGAAGTGTATACCTATATTAAGATTGTGGGACAACTCTCTGGGGTGTATGCAAATTTTAGGAAGTGCGTGGGCGCCCCCCTGCTCAGTAAGACAGTTAACTGTTGCCGGGCTTCATCAGCATACAGTGAAGAGGATAGGGTCTGTAATAAACGCTCAATGTCAGCCTGAGTCTATGTAGATGTTAAGTAAACAAAAGGTCTTATCTATCTTCCATAAATATCTCATGATCCTTACAAGCTCCCTTGTACTAAATGTATCAGGATGACACTTATCTTTGCAAAAACATCTCTCTGCCTCCTTCTGATTGTATGTTCTAACATTGTCAGTCAACAGGAATAGAGTCTGAAGAAGGCTTACAAGCTGAAATCTTACTGTTTTTCTTTTAAATACTAATTATCCTGATCCAAAACGTCCTACCTGTAAAATACAAGCCCTAGTCTGCAGCAATGCTTAGCTGCTTATGCAAGGTACACATGATACCTAGCCACTTGCCAACAAACTGCTCCTGTGTGAATTTTTGTCTGAAATTCAATAAAATCGAGTTTTCTTTGCGGAGGTAAATCCACCACTACCTCCCATTTTAACTACTTCACAACTGGTCTACGCTGATTGCCTTGAGCAGCGCGGCAGCTCCAGGACCACTCCACGCCGATTGGCGTGAATCGCGCGCGATGCGCATCTGTCTCCCGGCGGCACTCGCCGCTAAGGACTGTAAGATGGCAAAACCACCGTCTATTTACATTTTACAGCGCTGTGATCTACGGCAGCGCTGTACTGGGGACAGACGTGTAACACTGCTGTCCCCCTGGGAGGGAAAAAAAAGTGATCCGCTGTCATAGGCTGAAGCTGAGTCCTATGAAGCTGAAGTCTATGACAGCTGATCACGCTGATTGGCTGGCGGGGGGAGGGAGGGAGGAAGGGAGGGGGAATTTAAAAAAAAAAAAACATATTTATAAAAAAATAAATAAACAAGGCAGGAGGGATCAGACACCATCAACAGAAAGCTCTGTTGGTGGGAAGAAAAGGGTGGGGAATCACTTGGGTGCTGAGTTGTACGGCCCTGCAGCGAGCCCTTAAAGCTGCAGTGGCCTATTTAGCTAAAATTGGCCTGGTCACTAGGGGGGGGGGGGGGGGGGTTTAACATTGCGGTCCTTAAGTGGTTAAACTGTTGTCAGTGCATAACACACATTACACCCCTATTGCTTCTCACACTCCCTGATCCATACTGTGCAGTCACATGACACACTTGGTCTCCCGGAGACTGCCGAAGCCTCCCGCTATGGGAGAGCTAACGGGGGACACAGCGGTGGGACACGGGGACTGTAGGAAGAATGGGAAGGCTCTATAGGACCCAAAGCCTTCCCTCTCCTTAGGGAAGTATCTGTTTTCTTTTTTATTACACTTTAGACTCACTTTAAGTTCTCAGTAGTGTGTCATACTCACAGACCTGTCCTAAGTCTATGTTTAAGAGGTCACGTTGTACAGCCAGGGGCAAGGCAGCTTGGACATGGGAAATATTAGGGAGGTGCCGCCTCATCTAGGAGAGAATATCCGATATGATTCAGGAGTTCTAGTGCACCGAGCACCCATAACATTCTTTTTTTTTTACAACAAACATCACCATAAAGGAGGTTCTTAATGCAGTATGCCATTGAGGGGTTGGGGGGGGGGGGCACCATTGCTCAGGGCCAGTGCTTCTATAGAGGCAAAGGGGCAATTGAGCCTGGAGGCCCCCCCCCCCCAAGGTGTGCGCCCCCCCCAAACTAACTGAACTGTGCTCCCCAAGGCCCCTGCAATGTCTTCATCCTTGCAAGGTCGCCCTTCCATTCTTTTTTCTCCCCCACTGCATCTCTTGAAAAAGGGGCTTGGATGTCGCGATACCGGTGGAGTCGTCCTTCCAGGGTCTGGGTAATAGTATCGCCTCATTATTGTTTTTCACTTGTTGGCCCCTGCCATCATAGTCGCCTCCAGGCTATCACCTGTCAATCTTGTCCTGGCTTTGTTTTCTAGTGTGATATGATATATGCTATTTTCAATGTATGTTATGCACCTTGGTCTACATGACCTCTTGAGTTTTCACTATTGCACCTTATTAGGCGTATACTACTTGAACCCAGGTTCTACACCTGTTGACGGCCCTTACTGAGGGTCACAGGTAATCTTTATACAGAACTATTGATACATATCAGAGATATATATCCATATGATTATTCTACTTTTTCTATGATATAGGATGTGATGTCACTGTGGCAATTGTGGAGCGGAATGTTTTAAATGGTTTTAAAATACTATATAGTGTATTGTTTATTGATGAATAAATACATTGCTATAATTTTTCAATCCTAGTGTAGTAGTGCAATTTATGGGCCATATAAAAGTAGTGGCTTATTTTGGGGTCTCCATTATGACCTTCAAAGGACAGGTGGGATGCTACTCTCCCAAAAACATTGCAGGGGCCCTCGGGCCTACATGGAGGGTGAGCTGAGGTGGTGGCAGCCAGGTCAGGAGCCCTCAGGGGAAATTTGGCTGCAACATAGGGCCTCTAATGTTGCTTTTGGGTTGAGGGAGAGTCTGTCGGGGGCCCCCCCTTTTAATGTTGCCGGCCCTGCCATTGCTTAGCTATAGGGGAATGTTCCTGTAGCCCCCATCTGTGTGGAGTGCACCATCACCATCCGCAGCAGCTGCAGTTCACAGATTCTGCCTGTGGAGCCCGCTCCTGGCTGCAATGCATGCTGGGAGATGCATGCTGCAATACATGCCAGGATCTATAGCACGTAGATGTGAGTACATCTCCCGCCAGGGACATGTATGGGCTATAGCTCCCAGCATGCATTGCGGCTGGGCGTGCGCTCCACAGACAGAATCTTTGTACTGCGGCCGCTGCGGACAGAGATGGTGCACTCCACATGGACAGGGGGCTACAGGAGAGGTAAGCTTACCTGTAGGTAAGCACTCCACCTAGCCCTCCCCCAACAGCATACTGTGCTACTAACCTCCCTTATGGCTATATTAAAGTGGACCTGAACTCAGAACTTCCTCTCTGTTCTAAAAGATACGCAACAGCATATTAACCTTTAAAGAAAAAGATTTCTTTGTTACAGCTGATCATACAAATCCTACAATAAATCTTCCTTCTTTCATGGAAGCAGACATATTATTAACATCTGGTGCTTTCAAATGAGCTTATCTGCCATGACAGTCAGGTGACACAGGGGAGTGATCAAATTACAACTGCGCTTAGTCACAGATGAGGGGGAATTAGACAGGCTAAACCCTCTAAATACATACAGGGTGCATTTCTCTATGTCTTCTCATATGTCCTGTGCAATAGTCCAGGTCTACTTTAAGGCCTCCTTCACATCATAAATTGCAATCGCTGACGACAGAGTTTTGCGATTTTGTGCTCAATTTTTTTTTAGCGCCTCCCGGCGATTACCTGCGCTTTCCATATTTTTTGTAAAACGCTTTTGCGGGGCGATTCGTTTTTTCACTTCCTGACTGATGACTCTTTCACCTGGTAATGAATAAATACAATGTATTTATTCATCAAAGCGCTGGGGAAATCGCTATACAAAGCGCTTTTTCAATCGCTTTGCGATTTCCCTATACCTTCCATTGAGGCAAATCACCCGAAAACGGTACAGGCAGCGCTTTGGTGAGCAGATCAGAATTGAACCGCTCATATGTGAACACTCTCATAGGGAATCATTGCAGAAACGCTTTCAGGTTGACTTTGAAAATCGCCGGCGCTTAAAGGACCACTATCGCGAAAACTGTAAAATGTAAAATACATGTAAACATATACAAATAAGAAGTATGTTTCTTGCAGAGTAAAATGAGCCATAAATTACTTTTCTCCTATGTTGCTGTCACTTACAGGAGGTAGTAGAAATCTGACAGAACAGACAAGTTTTGGACTAGTCCATCCCTTCATGGGGGATTCTCTGCATGGCCTTTATTATTTCTAAAGAGACAATCCCTGAAAAGGATTTATGTAAAGATGCTGGCCGCCGCCCTACCTGTTTGCACACTTTTTGACAGTTGGACAGAGCAACTGCCATTCACTAAGTGCTTCTGAAAATATAGAAAACCCTGAGAATCCCCCATAAGGAGCTGAGCTAGTCCAAAACTTGTTGGTTCTGTCAGATTTCTACTACTTACTGTAAGTGATAGCAAGATAGGAGAAAAGTAATGTATTGCTCATTTTACTCTGGAAGAAACATACTTCTTATTTGTATGTGTTTAAGTTATTTTAAATGTTTATAATTTCCGCGATACTGGTCCTTTAAGAAAAAACAAAAGCGCCCTTAGTTTGAATGCCTAAAGTGTTGCGGCTATAAAAGCCAGAAGTGAAGATGTAATGGAGTGCGTGTTCTCTCCTCTTCCTGCGTTTTCCTGCTGCCACATTGCTGGTGAAGGAGAGATTCTCCGTTTATCAGAACAGACTAAAGCATTAGCAAAGTGATTAACGTCCTTTGTAAAGCGAGTGCTTCCTTATAGGACCTCGGTGCTTTCCTGCAGGCACTTGCTCAGAATGATGGCGCGCCCAGCAGAGAGGCGGGATAAACAGAGATGCACAGGAGGAAGACACCTGCACTAATTCACGTGAAATATATCTCTGCTTCTAATTAATTTGTGCACAGAGATGGCTTGCACACAACAATTAGCCGTCCGCGGGGAGCCCTGGCCAGCCAGTTACAGCTTCCCAAAGTGGAAAAACCTGACGTAGCAGAATGCAATGCAGCAAAAAGCAGAATCTTAACTACACAATACAGGAAAAGATGCCTGCGAACCCTTTACTAGCCAGATTTGACTCACACAATAAACCGCCAGACTCTGACGCTTTCAGCTTATAATAGTGTACATATCACTTTATTATATCATGCCAAGCATCAAAACAAACATTCTGTATGGTGTATATGTTACGGCCAGAACCCGAAGTTTGGCCACTTTGCGTTCTGGCCGGCCACTTCGGGTTCTGACCGGTCAATGTGCGAACTGGCCACGGCGGTGCGGCCAATGTTAGAAATGAAATGATTGCAGTAAAGATTAATGTATGTTCTGGCCGTCTCACTGCGGCCAAATGTGTCAAAAGTGAGTTCATTTAATGAAATTAAGCCGGCGGCAATGTAACAAATGAAGCCGCCGGCTTTCTCTCCTCCCCCCTGCCTCTCTCTCTCTCTCTCTCTCTCTCTCTCGGTCAGCCGGCGGGGACACATGTGTCCCCGAGATTCGTTCGTCGCGCCAGGGCAGCAAAGCGGGGAGGCTGCAGACATTTCTTCTGCCAGCACCCGCTCTGCAGAAACGAACAGCAGGATTCCCTGCTGCGACGAACGACTCTGGGGGGACACGCATGTCCCCGCCGGATGCCAGGAGAGAGAGAGAGAGAGGCAGGGAGGAGGAGAGAAAGCCGGCAGCTTCATTTGTTACATTGCCGCCGGCTTTATTTCATTAAATGAACGCACTTTTAACACATTTGGCCGCAGTGAGACGGCCAGACCATACATTAATCTTTACTGCAATCATTTCATTTCTAACATTGGCCGCACCGCCGCGGCTAGTTCGCACATTGACAGGCCAGAACCCGAAGTGGCCAAACTTCGGGTTCTGGCCGTAACATATACACTGAGCTACCAACAGAAGAACATCTGTTCTCAAACTATTACTGCTCTAATATACATAAGGGATTGCTCCACTGCAGTGCATAGATCTATATTATTATGTATTTATATTGCACTGACACCTTCTGCAGCACTTTACAGAAGACAACATAATCCTTACACTGACTGTCCACAGAGGAGCTCACAATCTAACCCAGTGATGGCTAACCTTGGCACTGGAGCTGTGACGAAACTACAAATCCCATCATGCCTCTGCCTTCCCGAGTTATGCTAAAGAGCTGTCAGAGTATTGCAAAGCCTCATGGGACTTGTAGTTCCACCACAGCTGGAGTGCCAAGGTTAGCCATCACTGATCTAACCCCTACTACAGGCAGTTATAATGTCCTATCATATTAATATTATGTATTTATATAGCACTGACTTCTTCTAAAGCACATTCCAGAGTAAATAGTCATGTCACTGACTGTCCTCAGTGGAGCTCAGAATCTAATCCCTACCATAGTTACCATCTAATATCCTACTATATTATTATTATTATTATGTATTTATATAGCACTGACATCTTCTGCAGCACATTACAGAGTACATAGTCATGTCACTGGCTGTCCTCAGAGGAGATCACAATCCAATCATACCATAGTCATAGCCTAATATTCTACCATATTATTATTATGTATTTATATAGCACTGACGTCTTCTGCAGCACATTACAGAGTACACAGTCATGTCACTGATGTCCTCAGAGGAGATCACAATCTAATTTCTACCATAGTCATAGTCTAATGTCCTACCATATTATTATTATGTATTTATATGGATCCATCTGAAAATGGCGCCTGCGAATAATGGCGCACGGTGTTGCCGCTAATCCGTTTGCGGCTTATCGCTATTTAACGTTAAAGCCTTATTGTTATTTAATGTTAAAGTCTTATTGTTATTTACCGTTAACACACAGAACTCTCTCTGTACCTATCCCTAACCCCTAAACCCCCCCTGGTGGTGCCTAACCCTAACCACCCCCCTGGTGGTGCCTAACCCTAACCACCCCCCTGGTGGTGCCTAACCCTAAGACCCCCCTGGTGGTGCCTAACCCTAAGACCCCCCCTGGTGGTGCCTAACCCTAAGACCCCTCCGGTTCGTGCCTAACCCTAAGCACCCCCCTGGTGGTGCCTAACACTAACACCCCCCTGGTGATTCCTAACTCTAAGACCCCCCTGATGGTGCCTAACCCTAAGACCCACCCAGTGGTGCCTACCCCTAACCTTGACAGTGTTACATTAAATCCATTCACTGCTTTGCAGTTAAATAACGTCTGCAGTTTGGCTTATGTAGGGCGCTATTGATAAATAACGTTACTGTGGGCAATAACGTCTGCTGTTTGGCAAATGAACGGCACTATTGATAAATAACGTTACTGTGTGCCGTTTTCTTTTTTTTCCCCCTGTGCGCCATTATTATGCAGTACCAACGATAAATAGCGATAAGCGTATCTTTTTAATGCGGCGCCATTTTTATGCATAGGCGCTGTGTGCCATTATTCACTGATCCGTTACAGAGTACCCAGCAAGCTCCTCGTGGTGAACCAGAACTCTTAGGAGAGTGTAAGGGGCTACAAAGGACCGAAAACACCCTCTTACTAAAAACACGGAGCAATTTGCATTCTCAAAACAGGAGGAGTTTACGATTATTCAGGTTGGAGTGGGCATATTAGGCATCCCACAATGCATCACTGCTGAATATGCAAATCATCCTTTGTTGTCCCTGTAAGCTAAGCTCACCAAGCTCACTGCCAACCAGAACTGCTAGTAGTGTGTAAGGGGTTAAAAAGTACCAAAAAGTCCTCATACTAAAATCAACAGATTAACCAAGCAGCTTGGGGTGACCCAAACCACTAGGGATGTATAGGGGGATAAAAGAGCCCGAAAAGCCCTCCGACTAATAAGCAATGCTTGGTGAAATTTGCCTTCCTAAAACAGAAGGAAATTTGCAATAATTCAGCTGTAAGTGAACATTTGTGGTTACCCACAATGCACCACTACTGAATATGCAAATTATCTCTTTTCGCCCCTGTACACCAGGCAAGCATCCAGAACCCCAAAGTAGTTAACCCGGTGCTAGCTGTTACTATTTATGGCCCTTTAGTTTGAGTAGCTTGCCCACGGCTCTGCTCCCTCTGCTGGGTGGTGCCAGTGATGGTGCTTTAATACTTTAATATAGATAGACACGCATAGAAAATTGCACTTACAGTGTATGTGCAAGTAATGTCCATGTAAGAGGCCACCAGTGAGTCTCTTCCGCCTCCTGAGCCTGGCCAGGGCTAACAGGGTCCATGTGTGAGGTGGCAAAAACAAAGGAGTGACCACCACTCAAAGAACTATAAAATTACAAATTTTATTGATCAATAACTCCTTCAAAACACCAGCTAAATATTCAACCCCATACCTCCCCCCCAAAAATTAAAAAACTGCATTGGCTATCCTAACAGGAGCACTCCCAATCACACACTCAGCAACAGTTACACCACATGCATGCAATCCAGATCGGCCGATCTCTTAAACTGAACTCATGTGGAAACTGTGAGACTGCGTCTGGTTGTCCACTGCACTGGGCTCAGAACCAACTTGCCTAGGTCTTTGTATCTTCAAAGAGTCATGGAATCTGCCGTGTACAACTTAACTCATAGACCATAGTCTTACGCTGCGAATGGCTGACGGGACGCTCCTCTATCACACACACGCTGGAAGTTCGGTGTCCATGACTGGGCCGCACTGACCGGGTACCTGGTGTCGCGGGACGCCGCGATAGAGCTGTAAGATACTTTACACTCTGAAGAAAAGGTAAAAGCTTATATTATCATAGAGTGGCTGCCAGAAGAGGAATCTGTTGCTACAAGTGACTGTTACACTGGGGCCATGTTTAGCTGTTGCGGAGTTACAGCTGCTGGATCATACTAAGGCGGTTTCCGGCTCTTAGGCAGCATGGAAATTATGGACTATGGTCTATGAGTTAAGTTGTACACGGCAGATTCCATGACTCTTTGAAGATACAAAGACCTAGGCAAGTTGGTTCTGAGCCCAGTGCAGTGGACAACCAGACGCAGTCTCACAGTTTCCACATGAGTTCAGTTTAAGAGATCGGCCGATCTGGATTGCATGCATGTGGTGTAACTGTTGCTGAGTGTGTGATTGGGAGTGCTCCTGTTAGGATAGCCAATGCAGTTTTTTAATTTTTGGGGGGGAGGTATGGGGTTGAATATTTAGCTGGTGTTTTGAAGGAGTTATTGATCAATAAAATTTGTAATTTTATAGTTCTTTGAGTGGCGGTCACTCCTTTGTTTTTGCCATTTATAGTTTTTGGTGACCTGCCTTCCCCTTAATTGGGTGAACTAATTTCCAAGGACCTGTGCACCGGATTTTACAATTGCAGAATCCATGTGTGAGGTCTGTGTGTGATGTTTGCAGGTGAAGTGGGGGACAACCGCTGGCAAGCCGTCTGACGTCACAACGCGTTTCGGCGCTTAGCCACACCTTCTTCGGGTGACGTGACGGCTAGACGGCTGCCATTAAGTGTGTGCTTGTGATATGCTCCTGGTGATATGCTTGATAAGGTTTTATTGAAAAAAAAAATTAAAAAGCCGTATCAGGCTAGTTTTAAAAATTAAAAGTTTACATGATAATCAAAATTTATAATAAATAAAAAAAGTTAGATGAAAAAACAGTGTGTAACGGGGGTTGCGACGCTGGATTGGAGAAGTGGAACAGGGGTTAACCCCTTTGGATCCGCGGCTGTGCAGGACTCGCTAGGCAGCCTCAAGCAATACATTAAGACCACATCCTATATTAGCATACGCCTGCATTGCATGTTACATTGTACTGTCCTGCACGAAAACATCTTAATACTTGTTACATAGCGGTACTGTTGTTATGTTTGTAACCCCAATGATGTTTGTTATATAAAATCTCTTTGCTATGCATTTAATAGACTTGGCACATGAATGCATTAGAAATTCAGTGTGCTAAATGTAATGTAATGAATGAATTAGATAATTAAAATGTCCAGCAAGTATGGATCTGGGGTGCCGATTTTTATACATTACTTGCACATACAGTGTAAGTGCAATTTTTTATACGTGTCTATCTATATTAAAGAGTTAACGCACCATTGGAGCGCTCCATTGTCCCCTTGTATCAAGCATCCAGAAACCAGGGGCGTAACAATAGACCCTGCAAAGAAAGCAGCCGCAGGGGGGCCCAAAAGTCACAGGGGGGCCTGTCCTGAGAGACTGACAACTAAGGGCAAGGAGAGAAAAAAACTTTCTTCTCTCTGCACAATTGTTCTAATGACTGCATCTGCTCAGCCACTGATAAGGAATCATACAAAGTTTTGCAGATAAAGATTTGTTCACAGTCCCTATTCAGTGTGCTGCAGGCTCTTCTGTACAGCGTCCAGCCACCAACCTCTCTACCCCTCCCAGAGTTCTCTGTCCTGGCAGGAGGGGGCCTCATCCAAAGTTTTGCAGGGGGCCCAGTGATTCCTAGTTATGCCCCTGCCAGAACCGCTGGTGTATAGCTAGCCTAAAGCTTTAAATATTACATGGCCATACCAACCCCACATGTAGACAGCCTGTTTCTGGCTTTTGGCCCTCATCAGTACATGGCAGGGATTGATATGGCTGTATGGGATAGGGCTTGGACCAGTACAACAGAGTAACCAAGCAGCTCGGGGTGACCCATACCACTATACACCAGCGGTTCTGGATGCTTGCCTGGATTACAGGGGCGAAAAGCGATAATTTGCATAATCAGTAGTGGTGCATTCTGGGTAACCCCAAATATTCACTTATAGCACACTGGTTCACATCTATGCTCTGTGCTGAGCAGCGTTACAAAAACATAGTGTTGCATGCATTTCTGTGCGTTGAGCTGTAAAGCGCACTTCAATGCAAGTGAATGGGTGCTCTTTTTTACAAGCGCATAGAAGCGCATGCATTTTTTTACCCCAAATTGGAGAAAAAAATACATTTACATAAAAAAACAAAGCTTTATTGACATCTGCCACTGCTACCAATAAGCAAAACGTGCTTTAAAGAAGCGCAGCACAACGCACAGAAACGCACACTAAAGCGCACACAAGCGCATGCGTTTTTTTCACCACGCCCTTTCACACGTTTCTTAGCGCAGCAGATGTGCACGAGGCCTAAAACAGAATTTGAGATTATTCAGGTTGGAGTGAGCATATAATGTCTCCCACAATGCATCACTGCTGAATATGGAAATCCTCCTTTGTTGTCCCTGGAAGCTAGCCACACCTCCAGATCCGCTGGAATGCAGTGATGTGTCAGCTTGTTAATTGTACAGAGCCACAATAATCCAACATGCATACAGACGAACTGGTTGATCCTCATCAGCCTGAGGAAGACGCCTCACTTGGCATCGTGGGCAGACTGAGGGCCCCCAGGCCCGGTCCACCCATGATGCCAAGTGAGGCGACTTCCTCAGGTGGCAGAAGTCTGGGGGCAGCACCAGGCAGAAACAGGAAGTGAAGAGAGCGCCTGGCCAACCTATACTTGGGCAACTGTACCTGGCTAACCTATACTGGGGACAACTGTATCTGGCCAACCTATACTGGGGGCAACTGCACCTGGCCAACCTATACTGGGGGCAACTGCACGTGGCCAACCTATACTGGGGGCAACTGTATCTGGCCAACCTATACTGGGGGCAACTGTACCTGGCTAACCTATACTGGGGGCTACTGTGCCTGGCTAACCTATACTGGGGGCTACTGTGCCTGGCTAACCTATACTGGGGGCAACTGCACCTGGCCAACCTATACTGGGGGCAACTGTACCTGGCTAACCTATACTGGGGGCAACTGTACCTGGCCAACCTATACTGGGGGCAACTGTACCTGGCTAACCTATACTGGGGACAACTGTATCTGGCCAACCTATACTGGGGGCAACTGCACCTGGCCAATCTATACTGGGGGCAACTGCACCTGGCCAACCTATACTAGGGGCAACTGTATCTGGCCAACCTATACTGGGGGCAACTGCACCTGGCCAACCTATACTGGGGGCAACTGTATCTGGCCAACCTATACTGGGGGCAACTGCACCTGGCCAACCTATACTGGGGGCAACTGTACCTGGTTAACCTATACTGTGGACAACTGTATCTGGCCAACCTATACTGGGGGCAACTGCACCTGGCCAACCTATACTGGGGGCAACTGTATCTGGCCAACCTATACTGGGGGCAACTGTATCTGGCCAACCTATACTGGGGGCAACTGTATCTGGCTAACCTATACTAGGGGCAACTGTACCTGGCTAACCTATACTGGGGGCAACTGCACCTGGCCAACCTATACTGGGGGCAACTGTATCTGGCCAACCTATACTGGGGGCAACTGTATCTGGCTAACCTATACTGGGGGCAACTGTACCTGGCTAACCTATACTGGGGGCAACTGTACCTGGCCAACCTATACTGGGGGCAACTGCACCTGGCCGACCTATACTGGGGGCAACTGTACCTGGCTAACCTATACTGGGGGCACCAATACCTGGCTACCTACCTATACTGAGGGTGTTTACCAATACTTAGGGTGTTGTTGGGGACTCACTGCAGCTATAACGTGCAATGTAAATTGTCGGCTGCTGTGCAATCATTCCAATTCAGAGGGAGGAGGCAACACGTTTGCCTCAGGCAGCAAAAAGTCTAGAAGCTGCCCTGAGGGCCCCACCTACTAACCTTCCCTCCCTCCGATACAGGGGACTATACTTCAGATCTGGTGTATTTAGGCTACAGTTTTTATGGCTGTGAAGATCATTAAGGCATCACGTGTCTTATAACCCTTGTGAGATGGGTCCCAAGGCCTTGAAGGCCAACAATGGGAGGCAAGGGAAAGGGTGGGAACATTGCTGGACCCCATCAAACTTTCGCTGGGGGGCCCCAAGAACTGTATTTATGCCACTGCCTCATATGATTCAGTAACTTCCCTTCTGTGCAAGAGACTGGCCAGCCTAGCCTTAGTTCAGCTTGGCCTAGTGAGGGGTTAACAGTCCTACAACCTGTTGTTAAATACTTGTCTCATTAGCTGCCTCTCAGTGACAGTGCACAGCCCTCACTCTGCTTAGTGTATCCGAGAGGACAGGCGGAGGGAAAGGCATTTCCTAAGCAAGGTCTTAAAGATCAAAAGGGCTTCAGAGAAAGCAGCGATGGATGTAGAAATCCTCCAGCATGTCAGTGCAGAGCCTTCTTGTCTTGTGTGCTACTGAACTGTGCCCTGGTGCATGGCTCGCATAGGCCTTTCATGACTAGTACAGGAAGCCAAGGGTATTATATTATTATTATTATTATTGACAAGACACATAACATTTATATTGCACTTTTCTCCTGGAGGGCTCAATGGGCCTGATTCTTCAAGCTGTGCTGCTAAAGCTAGGCACGCCTTACATAGCAGCTCTCGTGGCAATGTAGGAGCGTGCCTTCCCTTAGTTACACACATTGCTTCCTTAGCAACGTGCGCAACTTTCAATGCGGGCGATACTTCACTAACAACCGCTACTATGACAATTAACATGGAGGGCGCAATAGCAGCATAGGGGGCCATATTTTGGCTGGGAACGCGAAGAATCACTTGCGTTCCCATGCCTGTCGGGTCCTGACAGCTAAACCAGAAGTGGTTGCCGGCGGGGACGGCGGGATCAGAGAGACACAGCGAGGGCACCGGTCGGCTGCAGGGGGCTGAGGGAAGCCCCAGGTGAGTAAAACTCATTTTTTTAAATGACTTAAGTGCCTCTTTAACATTGCCAAAATGAACAGGTTTTTGTGACCCTAGGCTATGACCTTTTTGGCCTAGGGGCCCGAAACTCACCAGTCATGATCCCCCTAAGAGTCCCTACAATGCTATAAAATGTGCCACTGCTGAGCCATCGTCCTTTGAAAAGATTTGGGATTTTTGAAAGTGAAATAGGGAGCCCAATAAAAGCCAATGGCAGAATTCAGCACTTTTGCACCCCTATAACTCTGGTTGGTTATCACCCGCCGACTTTAGCAGTTAATAGCAAAGGCCCCTTACATCCTAGCAACACCAAATTTGCAGGATATATTAAAAAGATAATTACACCAGAGAGGAAATGTGTGCATCAACCAAGTGAACCTGACAAATCTGGCTTTGCAAATTTGGCCTATTGGCTAATCACGAGACATTGCTCATGCAAATATGCATTTGCTTTCGCATGCCTAAATATGCAGGGTCAAAAACCAAAACCGCAAAACAATCGCCCTGCAGGAATTAGTTCATGCTACATAGCACTATCCAGGGGCGCCACGAGGAGGCTTCCCATTGCCCCCAATAAGTGCCTGTTTTTAATCTTGGGAGGTGTGTGCGGGTGGCTCTTCCCGGCGCTGGCCACGCTGGGGAGATCGCCTGCACCCCCCAGCCTCCCCCTCCGGGGTGCCGCTGTGTGGGTTCCAGGCGGTGAGAGTGCCTGGGACCCCCGCGGCCCCCCGGTTGTATGGAGGCAATGGGAAGCCTCCCCGTGGCGCTCCTGGATAGTGCTATTGCAGCATGAACTAATTCCCGCAGGGCGACCGCGTTGCGGCATTGGTTTTTGACCCTGCATAAGTTGGCATGCGAAAGCGAATGCATATTTGCATGAGCATTGCCTCATGAATAGCCAATTAGGCCAAATTTGCTTAGCCAGATATGTCAGGTGTTCACTTGGTGTTTAAAGCACACATTCAATTCTTTGTGTAGTGGTTCATTTTGTTTCCCCCATTTGGAGGCGAGTGGTGGATGGCTCATTCCAGGTGGTGTGAGCCCTGGAGTGGGCTGTCTGCGCCTGTCCTTCCCCCCCCTTGGAGTGATGTGTGTGAGCCAGCCCTGAGCTCCAAAGCTCGGTGCAACCCCTGCTTCATTCCTTTCCTTTTCAAATGTGTTGCACCCAAGCTATGCTCAGTAGCAGAACGCAATGGACGTTAAGGTAAGTGCCTGTTTTTAAATATTGGGAGGTGGGTTCGGGCGGCTCTCCCCAGCGCTGGCCACGCTTGGGGGGGTCGCCTGCGCCACCCAGCCTCCCCCTCCGGGGTGCTGCTGTGGTTCCCAGGTAGTGAGAGCGCCTGGGACCCCGCGGTCCCCCGGTTGTATGGGGGCATTGGGAAGCCTCCCTGTGGCGCTCCTGGATAGTGCTATTGCAGCATGAACTAATTCCCGCAGGGCGACCGCGTTGCGGCATTGGTTTTTGACATTGCATAAGTTGGCATGCGAAAGCGAATGCATATTTGCATGAGCATTGCCTCATGAATAGCCAATTAGGCCAAATTTGCTTAGCCAGATATGTCAGGTGTTCACTTGGTGTTTAATGCACACATTCAATTCTTTGTGTAGTTATTTTGTATTTATATAGCACTGACATCTTCAGCAGCATGTTACAGAATACATAGTCATGTCACAAACTGTCCTCAGAGAAGTTCGCAAACTAACTTCTACCACAGGCGTATTCTAATGTCCTACCATATTATTATTATGTATTTATAAATGCACTGACATCTTCTAAAGCACTTTACATAGTAAATAATCATGTCACTGACTGTCCTTAAAATACTAAACCCAGTGGTTCTATAGTGAAGGGGTGTGGACCTTTCCCCCCTCAAGCTGTCTCTATGCTATACTGCCCAGCTACACTACACTAGCCCCTGCTGCCCCACCAGTTAAGCTACTCTACACTGCACTACACTAACACTACACTACACTAACCCCTGCATCCCCACCAGATAAACTATACTACGCTGTACTACAGTACACTACACTGCACTACACTAACACTACACTAACCCCTGCTTCCCCACCAAATAAGCTACACTACGCTGTACTGCAGTACACTACACTGCATTACACTAACACTACACTAACCCCTGCTTCCCCACCAAATAAGCTACACTACGCTGTACTGCAGCACACTACACTGCACTACACTAATACTACACTACACTACACTAACCCCTGCTTCCCCACCAGATAAGCTACACTACGCTGTACTGCAGTACACTACACTGCACTACACTAATACTACACTAACACTACACTAACCCCTGCTTCCCCACCAGATAAGCTACACTACGCTGTACTGCAGTACACTACACTGCACTACACTAATACTACACTACACTAAACTAACCCCTGCTTCCCCACCAGATAAGCTACACTACACTGTACTGCAGTACACTACACTGCACCACACTAATACTACACTACACTAACACCACAATATACTGCAATGCACAAGCACTGCACTACACTACACTACACTAAACTCACACTACACTGTAATACACAAACACTGTGCTGCACTACATTAAGGCCCCTTTTACACTTATTCGGTTGCTCTCAGTTATAACTGAAAGAAAACTGATTTTCAAAGTAATGCCCATGTTTTCCTATGGCACCTTTCACACTTAAAGAGGAACTCCAGTGAACATTTTACTGTTGGCAGGTGAAGTAGGTGCTGCATGGTTTTTGACAGTTGGAAACAGCTGTAAACAGCTATTTCCCACAAAAGTTTGAACTTTTCTTGTGGGAAGGGTTACTTGTGGGAGAGGTTTCACCCCAATATCAATCATACAGCGCCGCCTGATGGTCTGTTTGTGAAAAGGAATAGATTTCTCATGTAAAAGGGGGTATCAGCTACTGATTGGGATAAAGTTACATTTTTGGTCGGAGTTTCTCTTTAACGCGTTTTAACTGAAATCTTCTTCCCAATGCACTGCTATGGAAAAAACGCGTACCAACGCGCACTAAGGCGTACTAACGCACACTAACGCATACCAACTGATTAAGTGTAAACGGCCTACTACACTACACTAACTCCTGCTTTCCCACCAGCTAAGCTACACTACACTGTACTGCAGTACACTACAGTGCACTGCACTACACTAATACTACACTACACTAACACCACAATACACTGCAATGAACAAACACTGCACTACACTAATACTACACTACACTAACACCACAATACTCTGCAATGCACAAACACTATACTGCACTACACTAACTCCCCACTACACTGTAATGCACTAGACTAACACTATAGTAACATTACACTACACAACCCCTTCAGCTCCACCAGCTAAGTTACACTACACTGCACTGCAGTACACTACACAGCACTACACTAATACTACATTACACTAACACTACACTACACTGTAATGCTAGACTAACACTATAGTAACATTACACTACACAACCCCTTCAGCTCCACTAGCTAAGTTACACTACACTGCACTGCAGTACACTACACAGCACTACACTAATACTACATTACACTAACACTACACTACACTGTAATGCACTAACACTACACTGCACTACATTACACACTTTAGCACTCTCTGATCTCACCTGACCCTGTCTCTGTGCTCCGGTACTGCTGATAGATGAGCTCCTCTTCTCCTCCTGTAGCTGCAGATATAGCGGTACACTCTAAAACCTCTAATGCTGCTTTGTAAAAATATGTATCAGCAGCAGATCTCTCTCTGCCCTATTTATATTTTTTAATGTTAATCTGTGTTAGTATGTTATATAATATCCCCTGCCTGCCTTCTCTATCCCTTTCCCCATCCTAGGCCCTGTTCTAGGCTGGGTCCAGAAAAATCTGGTCACTGTAGACCAAAATACAAGCCATCTCTCCCTGAAAGACCTCCCTGTCCCTCTAGCTGCTATCATATAGAGTATGCAAGATTGAGGGACAATGTAAATGTGATAGCCGGGACAAATGAGCAAACAAAATGTGTGGGTTTTATCTATAGTAGCATGGTTTACGGTATATCATCCACAAAAAGTCTAAGTTGTGTCTGAAAAACAAAAACAAGCTATAGATCATTTAGGTGTGATATGTAGGGATACAATTATTGGCGAATGAGAGGGAGGAGCTCTGACAGGGGAAAATTGCTCTGGTTCATAATTACTTCTACATTTAATTAAATTAAAGTACTTCTACGTTTTTATTTACTTTCAAGTAAAACACCACACAGCAATCTGAGGCATGGGAAGGCGTGTATAAAAGTCAGCTCCGCATTTAGCTTTCCCACATGTTAGGTGTAGAATTCCTTTACAGTGCACTGGAGAAGTGTCAGCACTCCGCCACTATTAAATCACAGGGATAGGACAGGTTGCAGAAACAATTAGTGGAGATACCTGTTGCTCTGAAATTTAATCTTGCTGCAACTACTGCTGAGGGAGACAGGAGAGCCGAGAGCACAGGAGTAAATCAGTTTCTGCTAATGATTCCGTTAATGAAAGTTTAATTCCACTCTATGTAGAGAGAGGTGACAGAGTGCGGTGTCAGATCTAAATCTTCACTCAACTAATCATCCGTTACTCTTATGCGTTGGCGCTGTGACCGGCAGGTGATAAAAAGGGGTGATGGCGTCTGGGAGATCTCTGCCATCACAGCAGTGGCATCATGCATCATGCCCTGGGACTCATGGCGTGCGTACTCGGAAGGGTATATAGGCAAAAGCAGGGAGGATTACAGCTGCCCAGAATCCCCCCTCAGGCCAAGGCCGGTGCAGTGTCTGGGGACAGGCACAAGTTGAGACACCAGAATATCTGCAGGCATCCTGCAGCTCACAGCACTGCCCCCTTTATCTCCCTGCTACAGATGACTTTGGATAGAGCAGCAGTGTGTGTACAAAGCATGGGGCAACTCTGGGGAACTTAACAGAGTCAGGAATGAGCGCAGCCCTGTGCTCCTGCTGGGTGAATGCTTCACTTTCCCCTTCATTTCCAATGTCGGCTGTCCTCATTATTATCTGTATCCAAACTGCTCCTGATTGATCACATAGTCTATCAAGAGCAGACCGGACATTTAGGAAATAATTGTCAGATCCTGTCAGTCGTACGGGAAATTGCATTGTGTGTACCCAGCATGATGCCCTACCATATTATTATACTGTTTTGTACGTAGTTGAGGGAGACCTTTCAGTAATACCCCACCCCCCTTGAAAATCCTGGGTTTGACCCTGGGTATGTATATCTACGCCCCTGAGGCTAAGATGATGAAGTCCTATATACTGTACTAGTTACCGGTTATTGCTGTTATAAACCACATTTTCATGTACTTCTGCAGAGCCTATAATGTTATGATAGAGGAACAAATTCTAACTAAACGTAGCAGCAGAAACCACGGCAACAGTATGTGGATATGCACTCAAGACTTCTCAGGACTCTCGTCTCTCTTTGTTTTGTGCCATTGGCTCACAGCTTACACATAAATCTCTTGTAGATAACAGGAAGCAAAATTATCTGACTCTCTGGGACTGATTTAATAAACTGTTAGGAGAAAAACCCAATCCTATCCTACATTTAGCATCAGGCGTTCACACAACCCACAATCTCAGCTTGGGATTGCTGTATGTAACTCCTGGCAGTCGGAGTGCATCCAACGATGTCTGCAGTGATTGGTGGCTAAAAGCTAGGAGAAAATCCCAAACGCACATTAACACAGGCATGGGCACGATCCACAATCTCAGCTTGGGATTGCTGTTGCAATTCCTGACAGTTGTAATGCCCCCAGATATAGTTGTGCTGCGTCTACATGTAAAAACAGCCACGGTTGTGTTATGAATATTTTCCCTGACAAGACAGAATAGTCTGCTTGATCGAAGAAGCTGAAGATTTTACTATATTGTCAGAATCCTAGACATTCATTCTTGATTGAAAACATTCTTGGCAAATGGCCTCTATTTGGTTCATCTTGCACCAGTGCAAGAAATTAATCTTAAGTTGAACATTATACATATATGAATTCCCAAAAACGTGTTAAGTTCCTGGAAAAATACCGTAAGTCTTAAAGCGGATAAACAGGGATAATAGAGGCCAGGCATGCTCAGATGTACCAAAATTCGGTTCGGGTACATTCGAATTCAGGTCCGCATGACATTCGGATTTGAATTCGCCTTCGACTGCGAAATTCGGTTCGGATTCGGTTCGGGTGTCGGTTTCAAAATTCGGTAATAAATTCGTGTTCGGAAATTCGGATGCGTTTTTGTTTTTTTTTAAAGGGAAATCACATTGAAATAGGTGTAATTTAAAAAACAAAACAAAAAAGTGACATATGGCATTGACAGCAGGCAATGTATTGTGTGGACCCACAAATCTCATTCAATGTCAGGCCTACACTGCATTACAACATCAGGCAGTGTATCCCTCAACTCCCTCACTCCCTCCTCCCGGAGGGAGGGGGGTCTCATCTACCAGGGACGTGTAGAATTTCAAAAGCCAGCTTATATACCTTGACCAGGAATTGAACCCAGGTCTTGGCCAGGAATTGAACACAGGTCTGACTGCTTGGTAGATAGCTCTCTTAACCGCTATACCACCACCAATACTACATGCTGAAGGCAGCCTAGCATGTACCATTATGATATATCCTAGAGAAAAATGATATAGGATATATCATAAAGGTACATGCTAGGCTGCCTTCAGCATGTAGTGTTGGTGGTGGTATAGCGGTTAAGAGAGCTATCTACCAAGCACTCAGACCTGGGTTAAATTCCTGGCCAAGACCTGGGTTAAATTCCTGGCCAAGGTATATAAGCTGGCTTTTGAAATTCTACAAGTCCCTGACAGATGAGGGGTATAAATACAGCAGGAGCGACGTGTGGCACAGTCACACAAGTGCGTGGCTCTGCAAGATGGCCGTCGCCTTATATAGAGGAGGGGAGGGCCAGGTTCCCCTCCTCTGATTTTTATTGGCCTAATGACGTCATCCCTGAAAATTCGAATTTTAACCCATGGCCGAATTGGAGTGCGCACATTTGGGAAAATTCGCATTCGGATTCGGATCGTTTTGAAATCTTCGGGTTCGGGTTCGCATTCGGGAAACCTTAAAAGTCGCCCGAATTTTCGGGTAAAATTCGCATTCGGGGTCTATCTGAGCATCCCTGATAGAGGCGCCAGACAAGTATAAAATAGGTTAAAAACCGTCTAAAAGGAGGGAAATGGGTGGATTCACCTCCCTCAGGTACATAAATGACCAGGCTAATTCAGCCGTTAGATATACAACTGTGTTTATTTAAAACAATTCTCCAATAATGATGCAACGTGTTTCACGGGCCAACATCCCGCTTCATCAGGCAATAGAACAAGGAGAACACTGATCTAGGTCAGTAGACAGCCAGAGCGCCTCTATAGGTAAGTCTTAAAGGGACACCAGTGGCGTAGCTAAGGAGCTGTGGGCTCCGATGCAAGTTTTACAATGGGGCCCCCGCAAGCACTCTATACATGACAATTGATACGGCGCACCAAAACCTGCCAATGGCACCTACAGTGTCAGGTGCATGAAGGGGATGGGGAACAGTTTGTTAATGATTACCACTATTCTAAGTATCTATAGAAGTGATAATTATGAGCACTTGACCAATAGAGAGCTAATACTGTAGTTGAGGGAGGGCCCTTCGGGGCCCCTCTGGCCCAAGGGCCCAGATGCGGTCGCAACCTCTGCAACCCCTATTGCTACACCCCTGAGGGACACTATCAATGCACAAGAAAATTAAAATGACAACGTACAAATAATGTCTAAGTAGCTGTGTTAACATTTTCCTACTATTTATGTTAAATATCAGAGGCAAAAGCTGTAATTCATTGTGTGTAGATTTTAGCTATGTTTAGAATGTCTTATTTGCAGAGGTATGAATCTGTAAGAATCTCTGCAGTCTGACATGCTAAGAACAGTGTAATATTGAAGCAGATTATATGAAAACAGGTATCAGGTTTCACACACTATAGTTTTACAAATGTTTATGTTGCACAGAAGATACATTTCCTCTGCTCTCTGTGAGAGAAAGCTCTTCCTGTCTCTGACTGAGCTCTCTGCACACACAGGGTTAACAGATATATTGTGAGGGAATTTTCCCCCTTCCCTCATGGCTGAGTCTGCCGTCAGAATTTCAGCAGGCTGCAGTCGGAAAAATGTGAAAGGAATTAGATACCAGTAATTAGTGATGATCGTAATTCGCAAAATTACGATTTTGCTAAATTTCACATTAATTTTTGCAATTGCGCCTATACGTAATTACCATTTAAAAAACAATTGATTTTGTCGTCATTCGTAATTTCACATAAAAATTTGCGTAATTTTGTGCCCCATACATGCTATTGACACCAAAATTGCTACATATGTTAAAGGGAATAGTGGGTACAATAGTGGGAAAAAAAAAAAAATAATTTTTCAAATAGACCATACAGTTTTTGAGAAAATCGATTTAAAAAATGCAAAGAAAAAATGGTTTTTAAACTTGGAAAAATTACAGTTTAAAAACCATTTTTTCTTTGCATTTTTAAAATCGATTTTCTCAAAAACTACAATGTCTTTTTGAAAAATTATTTTTTTGACATGTACCCAATATTCTCTTTAATATATATAGCAATTCTGGTAGCAATAGCATGCATGGGGGCTTTGATATTAACTGCCAGAGTCGACACAAAATTTTGCAAAATTGGCCGAAAATTATGCGAAATTATGTAATACTACTATTACATACGAAATCAATTACGATTTTCCCTAAAATTTTGCTTTACGATTACGATGCGTAAATGCGAATTTTGATGTGAAATTTCGCCCCATCACTGACAGTAATCAGATAGATAAGCAGTGAAATTTATACACCAGTACTTAGCAGCACTTCCCAAACATTTCCTATCTCAATTGAAAAAAAAAACATGTTAATCGATAGTTTCCCTTTAATTAAAGGGACACAAGCCAGGAATAAAAAATCAGTTTTACTTGCCTGGGGCTTCTACAAGCCGCCTGCCGCTGTCCCGTGCCCTTGCAGTCACTCATGGAGCCCCCGGTACCCCGCTGCCAGCTAGTGTCGGCCCGACACCTGGCCCGGGTGTCAACGGTAACGGAGCCTCCAGCGGGACCCGCAGAAGAGCCAGGAGGACGCCGGGGGACCTTCTGGCCTGCGGTGGGCTGGAAGAAGCCCCAGATAAGTGAAAGTTTTGATTTAAAGTACTGCTCAAGGTCCCTTTAAGAAAAAACAACCAAACCAAAGAATATTTGCCAAGTTGTGCTAAACATTACTGTTGATGTTAATCAGGACCCCGGTTAAGGAAAACAACCAAATAAAATTATATATATATATATATATATATATATATATATATATATATATATATATATATATATATATATATATATATAGCCAAGTTGATGGGAACCTCATTTAAAGGGAACCTTAACTGAGAGGGATATGGATGTTTCCTTTTAAATAATACCAGTTGCCTGGCAGTCCTGCTGAACTCTTTGGTCACAGCAGTGGCGTAGCTACAGACCTCCCCCCCCCCATACTTACTCTGCCAGTGCCCTATGTATTCTTCAAGTGATGTGGAAGCAGCCAGCAATATAGCTGTCACCTGCAGGCCAATATAGCTGTCACTGCAGGCCAGTGTCCTCTGCAAACAGGCGTGTGCACCATGTGACGCCGGTAGCACTGGATCTGGGGGAGGGTAAGGAATATTGAGGGGGTGGTGAGAAGAGAGAGCGGGATTATTAGGGGTCTGGGAAAGGGAGGGTGGGGAATATTGAGGGGGGGATGAAGAGAGAAAGGGGGGTTATTAGGGAGGGGTGAGTGAGGAGAGACGGGGGGTTATTAGGAGTCTGGGAAAGGGAGGGTGAGGAATATTGAGGGAGGAGTGAGGCGAGAGAGGGAAGCTATTATTAGGGGTCGGGGGACAGTGAAGAATATTGAGGGGGAAGTGAGGAGAGACAGGGGGGCTATTAGAGGTCGGGAGAGTAAGAAGGGAGAGCAGTTAGAAGTCTGGGAAAGGGAGGGTGAAGAATATTGAGGGGGGAGTGAGGGAGGTTATTAGGAGTCTGGGGGAGAGAGGTTGAGGGGGGGGGGGCTAGTGAGAATTCTGGGGGGTGGATAGAAAGACAGGAAATTACTAGGGGTCTGGTGGAGGAAGGTTAGTGAGCCCTGTTGCGGGCTC
Organism: Hyperolius riggenbachi; assembly: GCF_040937935.1. Taxonomy (NCBI): domain Eukaryota; kingdom Metazoa; phylum Chordata; class Amphibia; order Anura; family Hyperoliidae; genus Hyperolius; species Hyperolius riggenbachi. Next base: position 36,255,389 of record NC_090656.1, read on the forward strand.
TGGATACAGTAAAGGCTGATAAGCAGCGACAGGGAAATAAAGAGGGAGACAGCACTCACCTCTCATACCTCCCGCTCTGTTTGCCTGGGGGAAGGGAGCTCTTGGCTCATCTCCATCTTCTCCCATGCTCTGTCCTCTGTTCTTGCTGTGCCAGCCAATGGGATTTGCAGGGGCAGGGCTCGGTGAAAGAATCAAGCAACTCACAGGAACGATCCTGTGAGAGGCGGAGCTACCCGCGATTTGGGGGTGGAGCTACCCGTGATTTGGAGGCGGAGCTAAGCGGCTGTCACGGAGGGCCTGGGGACAGAGGAGAATGCGGGGAGCAGGGGCCGGTACAGGCCCTAGGAGATCGCGGGCCCGGTCGCCAGTGCGACTGCTGCGACCCCTTCTCCTACGCCAGTGGGTCACAGCAGTGAATTAATCACACACCTGAAACAAGCATGCAGCTAATCCAGGTTGACTTCAGTCAGAGCACCTGATCTGCATGCTTGTTGAGGGGCTGTGGCTAAAAGTATTAGAGACACATGATCAGCAGGAGAGTCAGGCAACTGGTATTATTTTAAAAGGAAAAATGCATATCCTTCTCAGTTTAGTTTCCCTTTAAAGCCTGTGTTCTGGCTTGTGTCGTTTAGTGCATATTGTGTGGACTATACCATAGTTTGCAATTAATAATGTTTTTCGAATTGAGGTCACATTCACAGTGGGACATTGCAAAGCTGCGTTATAAAGTCTTATAACGCAGCTGATCGCACTGCAATGATAATCCTATGGGCCGTTCACAGTGCGATGTCAAAGTCGCGTTGAAAAATGTTGCGTTGTGGTAAGTCACTGCTTGCAGTGCGTTACCTCTAAACGCAGACGCGTTGTGACTTTAACGTCGCATTAAGACGCAACGTCCCACTGTAAATGCGACCTACTTCTATATTATTACCTAGCATGCTGTGTATAGAAACCCGACTGCCTGTTTGGATTCCAGGTGCAGCTTAAAGAGGAACTGTCGCGAAAATCTTAAAATTTAAAACACATACAATTTAAAAGTTAATTTCTTCCAGAGTAAAATGAGCCATAAATGACTTCTCTCCTATCTCTGTCACCTACAGTAAGTATTAGACATCTGACAGAATCTACTGTCCTTGTTTTGATTTCAGTGAATTTTATATAGTAAATGAAGAGAATTCTGTTCCTGGTGGGAGCCATGTATTTTGCCCACAGTTTAGGCTAAATCCTGATGTCATTTCTGCCCTTTCCTTTTTTTTCCTTTTCTCCTCCAATCGCTGAGTCACCTCAGCCTTGCTTGTAAACACAAGTGAGCAGGGGATCGTGTTTCAGATAAGCAGCTAGGTAGGGAAATAAATGGAAGAGGAGAAATATATCATAGATAAAAAGAACCCCCAGCATGCAACTGTTTGGCACTGATTACTAAAGTCAGTGCCAAACAGTATGTGATAACTCCAAATCATAACAACAGAAAAAGTTTTGAAAGTTTTGAATGCAGGATTAGCTAGAGTGACCATATTTTTGTGGGTCCAACCTGGGACGGGAGGGGGGGGGGGCGTGGGGGGGGGGCGAAAAGTGGGAAGGAGTGAGGAGCACGCAGCGGCGAAGACTGGGGGAGGGGGGCTGCGGCGCGCCGAAAAAATGGGCGTGGCCATGACATTGTATGGGCGGAGCTAACGTAATGATGTAACAGCGAGGCATAAGAAAGCAGTGTTTACGCCATGATGTGGACAAACGAGACTTTGTATCATGGGTGTGCAGAAACTGTGTGATGCTAATAGTATACCGTAACCACAAAGCAGCAAACATAGCCATCTATGACCATTAAATAATAAATGCAGTAACAGTTACCCCGGACACCAGAAAACAAGGGCAAACATGTCAGTACAAAATAAACGCAATGCGGGCAACATGTCAGTACAAAATAAACGCACTGCGGGCAAACATTTCACCAGAAAAGAAACGCACTGCGGCCAAACATTTCACCAGAAAAGAAACGCACTGCGGGCAAACATTTCACCAGAAAAGAAACGCACTGCGGCCAAACATTTCACCAGAAAAGAAACGCAATGCGGGCAAACATTTCGCCAGAAAAGAAACGCACTGCGGGCAAACATTTCGCCAGAAAAGAAACGCAATGCGGGCAAACATTTCGCCAGAAAAGAAACGCAATGCGGGCAAACATTTCGCCAGAAAAGAAACGCACTGCGGCCAAACATTTCACCAGAAAAGAAACGCAATGCGGCAAACATTTCGCCAGAAAAGAAACGCACTGCGGGCAAACATTTCGCCAGAAAAGAAACAATGCGGGCAAACATTTCACCTGGAAAAGAAACAATGCGGGCAAACATTTCACCTGGAAAAGAAACAATGCGGGCAAACATTTCACCTGGAAAAGAAACAATGCGGGCAAACATTTCACCTGGAAAAGAAACAATGCGGGCAAACATTTCACCTGGAAAAGAAACAATGCGGGCAAACATTTCACCTGGAAAAGAAACAATGCGGGCAAACATTTCACCTGGAAAAGAAACAATGCGGGCAAACATTTCACCTGGAAAAGAAACAATGCGGGCAAACATTTCACCTGGAAAAGAAACAATGCGGGCAAACATTTCACCTGGAAAAGAAACAATGCGGGCAAACATTTCACCTGGAAAAGAAACAATGCGGGCAAACATTTCACCTGGAAAAGAAACAATGCGGGCAAACATTTCACCTGGAAAAGAAACAATGCGGGCAAACATTTCACCTGGAAAAGAAACAATGCGGGCAAACATTTCACCTGGAAAAGAAACAATGCCGGCAAACATTTCACCTGGAAAAGAAACAATGCCGGCAAACATTTCACCAGAAAAGAAACAATGCGGGCAAACATTTCACCTGGAAAAGAAAGCATTTACTCACCTGGCAGAAGTGTCCGGCCTCTGGCGCGCTGCTCCGTCCCGGGACCGTCTTCCTCCTCCTGCTCTTCTCTCCCGCGCTGACAGGGCTACAGCAAGATGGCGCCCGAAGCCCTGTACTAGTGACACAAATAGGTCTCCAGTACAGGGCTCCGGCAGCCATCTTGCCGTAGCCCTGCTCGCCTGCCGGTGTCGGAAACAGACACCGGAAGAGGAGGCTGGAGCGGGGCTGCGGGCAATGAACTGGCACGGCGTCTATAGACGCCGCTGCCAGTTCATTGAGGAGAGAGTGGCCAGAGTCCCGAGGCCGGGACGTCCCGCTGCTGAAAGCGGGACGTTTCCCGGGACCTCATTAATCCTGGGACAGCGGACCCCGAATCCGGGACGTGTCCCGGGCAATCCGGGACGTCTGGTCACTCTAGATTAGCATCTTTATCACTTAATACACTCAGACCAGTTGCTGCTGAAATTTGATTTTTATGGTGACAATCCTGCTTTAAAGTAAAATCATTGAGGCAGATTAGCATATTGAGAAGTATGTATGGATGTTATAAAGACAATGGGAAGAGTTAAATCCTGAACTAAACACTGAGCATGGGTAAACTGTAGTTGCAGTGTTGGCCATAAAGAGTGCAGTGGGAGGAGGAGGGCTGCGTCACATGATCTGCTAAAGACCCCTCACTTCCTGACAGTAAAGAGCTACCAGATCCAGCCTGAAAGAATCCAGTGGTGTCAGGGCCGGATATACAATAAGGCACTGTAGGCATGTGCTCACAGGCGCCTTATGGTAGAACGGCCGCTCCCTTCCTCCTTTCCTACACAGTGTCCTGAGCAGAGTGTAAACGAGAGGTCACTCAACCAGCTCTCAGCATTCCACTGTTGAGATCTTCCTTCAGTCGGGGGCACCTCTAGCTACTTAAAGAGACACTGAAGCGAGACTAAATCTCGCTTCAGGTCTTATAAACGCCGCTATCCCGCGGCTTAACGGGGGTCCCTTCACCCCCAACCCACCCCCCGCAAATGTTGGTCGGAAAATGGTCGCTGGAGATATCCTTCCTGGAGGCAGGGCTAACGGCTGCAGCCCTGCCTCCCAGCGCGTCTATCAGACGCGCATCGACGCCTCTCCCCCGCCCCTCTCAGTGAAGGAAGACTGAGAGGGGCGGGGGAGAGGCGGAGATACGCGTCTGACAGACGCGCATGGGGCAGGGCTGCGGCGGTTAGCCCTGCCCCAACCAGGAAGCGCTCCCCCGCTGAACGGAGGGGGTTTGGGGGGACAGGGACCCCCGTTAAGCCGCGCTATAGCGGCGTTTTAGCAGGGGCACGCATGCCCCTGCTAGCTATGAGGTCTGAAGCGAGATCTATTCTCGCTTCAGACTCTCTTTAATACTGAGGGTACCTCTGGCTATCTAATGCTAAGGGGCACCTGTAGCTACCTATGATGGGCGAGGGAAGTAAGGGAGAAGTGGCAGCTTGGACAGCCAGCACTTTTGTGGTGCGCTTTGGCAGGGAGTTTGTAGGTTCAGGGGCCAGGACATATGTGCCTATAGGCTCCTATAACATAAATCCGGGCCTGAGTGGGGTCCTTTCACTATATTTATTGTAAAAAGTATGCTTTTTGTGCAAATAGAAGGATGCTTGCCAAGTTCTCAGAGATTTCACTTTATTGGGGCCCAGTTAAGAAAAACAACCAAATGGAAGAGTATTTACCAAGTTGCATACTAGTATCTGACACTGTGACACCTTCCCATGAAAATGTTCATCAACGGTATAATTCCCTGTCCTCAGAAATATAAAAAACATTGCTTTGATGCCTGATAGTTTATAAACTCATTAATTCTATCCTCCTCATTGGCTACAATGTTTTACATAATGTGCCAGTATTCTGTAGCACTGCAGAATTTCCATGCAATATTTTGTTCTGCCGGAGCAAAGTTTGCTGATTCTGCTCATCCTTTTTGTGGACCAATGGGATTCTTCAGCAGAAAATTCAAGCCCTAATGGGAAAATACCATAAGTTCCAGTGGGGCTTATTTGAATTTCATTCCAAGCATGCTTGACAGTGCACAGTGCTCTGCTGCCCCCTATAGTGTGCAGTGCAGTATGGCCATGTTCCATACAGTATAAGTGAGTGGGGCCACTTTTCTGCTGTCACCGCTCTGTCCTCAGTGCAAACGACTGCGTTATTCTAAAGGAAGACCCATGGCCTCACCTTATGTGCCTTCTGTCCTTAAAATGATCTGACACAAACTTATTAGAGAAATTCATTTTTCAATTAGCTATATTAAATTCTGTCTTTTTAATCTTTGCTGCAGTCAAATTCCCAAATTAACTACAATGGGTGGAAAAAAAAAACCCTCAAATAAAATCCATACAGTGACTGCTTTTCTAATGATTTGTAACATCAGGGATAAGATCAGTCCCAGTGCAATCTAGGCAGCTACAGTAACCAGTATGCCTGCATTGTGGGGGAACCCCAACTCCCAGCATTCTATACATGGTACACACCATGTCATTTTCACTTCAGATCCTACTTCTGATAGAGAAAATGACTGGATCGGCAAAGAATATACAGTAAAATGAGAAAAGATAGGGAGCGCAGAGCTTAAAGAGAATCTGTACTCTAAAATTCTTACAATATAAAGCATACCATTCTATCGTTTTATGTTCTCCTGGGCTCCACTGTGCTGTTTCTGCCACTCCCTGCTGCAATCCTGGCTTGTAATTGCCATTTTTATGCAGTGTTTACAAACAAAAAACATGGCTTCTAAGCACTCTGAGAACAGCTTACTGTGTGACTCATGCAGAGCTTGGAGGGGGTGTGTAAAGCTTCTGCCAATGACAAGCAGTGCTGCACATTCCACACATTCCAGCCTAAGCCCGACAGAGAGGACAGAGGAAAGGAGATAAGATTTATTACAGAGACAGTGCAACTAGGAAAGGCTGCAGTAAGACAGACCACATTAGAACAGTAATAGGAACTTATAGGATAGAAGAAATAAGGCTCAAAATTTTGTTACAGAGTCTCTTTAAATACGAACCTTAACATATGAACATTTGAACTTCATTTCAATCAGTAGCTGATGTCCCCTTTCCCACGAGAAATCTTTACATTTTCTTGAATAAATCATCAGGGGGTCTGTATGGCTGATATTGTGGTGAAACCCCTCCCACAGTGTGATGTCATGACCAAGATCCTGACAGTTTGCAGTTTGTAAATCTCATTACATTGTGGGAAATCACATTTTTCCAACTACCGGTACGCTCAGTAACGAACATTCTGTACAGACCACCTGGCAGGACTAAAGAGGTCACCCCTTAGTGATAAACTTCAGAATGTAAATCAGGGAGAGGAAAGATTTTACAATGGGGTAAACACTGACTAAATAATCTATAAATGAATATTGTACAAAAATAAGCAATTTTATTCATGATGTTATTGTCACTAGACTTCCTCTTTAAGGACCTCCATAATTTATTGTTATAAATAGATGGACAAAAATACCAACAGTGACTCACAATGGCAGCAGGAGCGATCACAAGCATCCCAAAGAATAACCAAGATCCCCCTGGTAGTGCACTTCCCTAAATAATATGGTACCAGATAATCTTTGGGTCTTTTTGCTTAAATCTGACTGCTTGAACCGATCTCAGCAATCAAATCCAGGCAAATCCAGTTGGTGATATGCTGTAAAATTAAACCACTCATAAACTCAGATTGCCAGCCTCTAGCAACCAGGATAAGGTATGCCCCTCATTACAAACGCAACATCCTGGATTTCTCTGCATCAGACGGCTGCGGTGCATAAATCGGCATGTGTAACTGAGAATCGGCACAGCGTGTGGTATGGTAAGAGGGTGGAGGCTACGGGGGTCTGACAATCCTGGCGAGGACACACACATGGTGTGTTTTCCCCCTTCAGGGCTTCCTCCATGTGGCGTCATGAGGCATATATACAGCCCTCTGATTACCACTTGCCAGTGATCAATCCCAAGCTCAAACTCTAGATCTTCCTCGATTGGAAACAGACTGGACATGACGTAAAAGATTGATAGAAATACTGGCTATTGTTCTGTGTATACGGTGCATCTGGAAAGTATTCACAGTGCATCACTTTTTCCACATTTTGTTATGTTACAGCCTTATTCCAAAATGGATTAAATTCATTTTTCTCCTCAGAATGCAACACACAACACCCCATAATGACTAGAGATGCGGCAAACTGGGGCTTTTACTACTTCCAGGTCGCAGTGACCCGGAGTAGTACGCCTGCACTGCCCGGCGGAGCGCGTCCTAGATCGCGCTCCTGTTGCCGGGCACTCTCTGCGCATGAGCGTGACGTCGTTCATGACATCACGCACACGCGCAGAAAGTGCTCGGGAACAGGAGCGCGATCTAGGACACGCTCGGCCGGGCAGCGCAGGCGTACTACTCCGGGTCAGTGCGACCCGGAAGTAGTAAAAGCCCCAGGGATTTGGAGATGTTCGCCGGCGAACGGTTCGGGAACCGTTCGCCACATCTCTAATAATGACAACATGAAAAAGTTTACTTTACTTTTTGCAAATTTATTAAAACTAAAAAAAAATTGAGAAATCACTTGTACATAAGTATTCACAGCCTTTGCCATGGAGTTTAAAATTGAGCCCAGGTGCATCCTGTTTCCCCAGATCATCATTGAGATGTTTCTGCAGCTTAATGGTAGTCCACCAGTGGCAAATTCAGTTGATTGGACATGATTTGTGAAGGCTGACACCTGTCTATATAAAGTCCCACAGTTGACAGTTTATGTCAGAGCACAAACCAAGCATGAAGTCAAAGGAATCATCTGTAGACCTCTGAGACTGGATTGTCTAAACTAAAGGCACAAATCTGGGGTAGGTTACAGAAAAAATTCTGCTGCTTTAAAGTGTACCAGAGCTGTGAATATAGTAAGAATTCATACTACCCGGGGCTTCCTCCAGCCCCAAAAGTACGTCTAAGTCCCTCGCCATCCTCCTACGGTCTGCCGTTCAGCATCGATCAGTCCCAATAACAGGCTCAGTCGCGTCAGTCGTGGTCTTCTGCGCATGTACGGAACTCCCGCAAGATATCAAAGGAGTGGTTACAGGCGAGATATCAAAGCAGTGGCTTCAGGACAACTCTGTGGATGTCTTTGAGTGGTCCAGCCAGAGCTCAAACTTGAATCCGACTGAACATCTCTGGAGAGATCTTAAAAAGGCTGTGCACTGACACTTCCCATCCAACCTGATGGAGGTTGACAGGTGCTGCAAAGAGGAATGGGCGAAACTGGCCAAGGATAGGCGTGCCAAGCTTGTCACATATTCAAAAAGACGTGAGGTTATATTTGCTGCCAAAGGTGCATCGACAAAGTATTGAGCAAAGGCTGTGAATACTTATGTACATGAGATTTCTAAGTTGTTTTTTTTATTTTTAATAAATCTGCCAAAACCTCAAATAAACTTTTTTTCCTGTTGTCATTATGGGGTATTGTGTGTAGAATTCTGAGGAAAGAAAATGAATTTAATCATTCATGATAAAATGTGGAAAAGGTGATGCGCTGTGAATACTTTCCGGATGCACCATTATGTTCTTGTGATTAATTTTTGATCGATATCTTGTCAGAAAAATAAGCTGAAATCTGAAATTGCATACTTGTGTACACTACCATTCTTCTATATTTGATTGATGTCAGATATGAACATCAATCTCAACATTAGCTCACTCAACACCCATCAATAGGATCTAAAGTGAAAATTGCATGGTGTGCACCAGGCTTTACGTGTTGTTCATTCATAGTGCAAATGCTGGTCATTGTATTTTGCTAAAGGCCGGTGTTGTGTCTGATTACGCTGCCTGTGGATTTGCGCTGCCCCACATGCGCAGTAGGAGACTGTGCGGCCACAGTTCCTATGTATTTATGCTGCTGGTAGTAAAATACGAAATATCTCCGCTTCCACACATCATACACTCCCCAAATTTTCAGGGTAGGGAGGGGACCCCCAGAACTACCTCTATGCCAAATTGCAGCCCATGAGACCCGCTGGATCCCAAGATAGGTTTCTGTAATCTATCTCCTGAACCAGCGGGGCTCGGGGGCTGCAATTTGGCATAGAGGTAGTTCTGGGGGTCCCCTCCCTACCCTGAAAATTTGAGGAGTGTAAGATGTAAGGAAGCTGAGATATTTATTATTTTACCATCAGCAGCATCATTAACTTCACACTGAGCATGCGTGCTACTCAGTGTGGAAGGGAGCTTCCGGGCAGCGCAATCAGACATTACACCGGATTCCTACAAACAAAGGGTCGTTAGAACCGCCCGGGGGGCGGCCATTCTGCCGACAGTTTGCCAGTGTGTACATTCTGTCAGCAGGCTGATAAGGCTGGTTTTGACAGATTCACTCGGCGGATCTGTGAAAACCAGCCTCATCAGCCTGCCGACAGACTGTGCACACAGGTAAACTGTCGGCAGAACGGCTGCCCCGCGGGCGGGTCTGACGACCCTTCGTTTGCAGGAATCCGGCGTGTGTACCTTAACATATAAAGTTCTGTACAAGACTCTTCTAACTTCTGAGACTTAGAGATCAGAATATGATAGCAGCTCTGCTGTACGAAGCAGTCTCGCTGAAGCCAGACATGTACACACTAATCTCTAAATCCATCTGAGGTAAAGGCAAACAGCGGGCACCAGATATGAACTTTTAATCTTTACTGAGCAAAATGAAAGATGATACATCTCACCACATGAAGACAAAGGTGTTAGGACATTGACAATTGTTTTGCGCTGTCTCAGCACATCCTCGTAGACTTGCGTGTGCTCTATGTGGGAAGAAAGCTCACCTGTTAGTTTAGCCCTTTACCTGCATACAGTGAAAAATGGCGCAGGTTAAAAAATGGCACACGGTTCCGCCGATAAATGTATTATAAAACGCTATTTATCGTTTTATTGTATCCTATTTCAAAATGCTATTTATCGTTCATATACATGATGCTGAAAATGACATCTTGCTACTAAGGTTATTTAACATTGTAAAAACGTCCTAAAACGTTAAAGAGGAATTTCAGCCTAAACAAACATACTGTCATTAGAGTTACATTAGTTATGTTAATTAAAATAGATAGGTAATATAATCTCTTACCCACCTGTTTTAACCACTTCGGGACCACAGTCTTTTCGCCCCTTAAGGACCAGAGCCTTTTTCTCCATTCAGACCACTGCAGCTTTCACGGTTTATTGCTCGGTCATAAAACCTACCACCTAAATGAATTTTACCTCCTTTTCTTGTCACTAATACAGCTTTCTTTTGATGCTATTTGATTGCTGCTGCGAGTTTTACTTTTTATTATATTCATCAAAAAAGACATGAATTTTGTCAAAAAAATGACTTTTTTAACTTTCTGTGCTGACATTTTTCAAATAAAGTAAAATTTCCTATACATTTGAGCGCGAAAGTTATTCTGCTACATGTCTTTGATAAAAAAAAAAACATTCAGTGTATATTTATTGGATTGGGTAAAAGTTATAGCGTTTACAAACTATGGTGCCAAAAGTGAATTTTCCCATTTTCAAGCATCTCTGACTTTTCTGCGCACCTGTCATGTTTCATGAGGGGCTAAAATTCCAGGATAGTACAAATACCCCCCAAATGACCCCATTTTGGAAAGAAGACATCCCAAAGTATTCAGTGAGAGGCATGGTGAGTTCATAGAAGATTTTATTTTTTGTCACAAGTTAGCGGAAAATGACAGTTTGTGACAAAAAAAAAAAAAAAAAAAGTTTCCATTTCTTCTAACTTGCGACAAAAAAAAATGAAATCTGCCACGGACTCACTATGCTCCTCTCTGAATACCTTGAAGTGTCTACTTTCCAGAATGGGGTCATTTGTGGGGTGTGTTTACTGTCCTGGCATTTGGGGGGTGCCTAATTGTAAGCACCCCTGTAAAGCCTAAAGATGCTCATTGGACTTTGGGCCCCTTAGCGCAGTTAGGCCGCAAAAAAGTGCCACACATGTGGTATTGCCGTACTCAGGAAAAGTAGTATAATGTGTTTTGGGGTGTATTTTTACACATACACATGCTGGGTGGGAGAAATATCTCCGTAAATGACAATTTTTTTATTTTTTTTACACACAATTGTCTATTTATAGAGATATTTCTCCCACTCAGCATGGGTATGTGGAAAAATACACCCCAAAACACATTATACTACTTCTCCTGAGTACGGCGATACCACATGTGTGGCACTTTTTTGCACCCTAACTGCGCTAAGGGGCCCAAAGTCCAATGAGTACCTTTAGGATTTCACAGGTCATTTTGAGAAATTTCGTTTCAAGACTACTCCTCACGGTTTAGGGCCCCTAAAATGCCAGGACAGTATAGGAACCCCACAAATTACCCCATTTTAGAAAGAAGACACCCCAAGGTATTCCGTTAGATGTATGGTGAGTTCATAGAAGATTTTTTTTTTTTGTCACAAGTTAGCGGAAATTGATTGTAATTGTTTTTTTTCACAAAGTGTCATTTTCCGCTAACTTGTGACAAAAAATAAAATCTTCTATGAACTCGCCATTCTCCTAACGGAATACCTTGGGGTGTCTTCTTTCTAAAATGGAGTCATTTGTGGGGTTCCTATACTGCCCTGGCATTTTAGGGGCCCTAAACCGTGAGGAGTAGTCTTGAAACCAAATGTGGCAAAATGACCTGTGAAATCCTAAAGGTACTCATTGGACTTTGGGCCCCTTAGCGCACTTAGGGTGCAAAAAAGTGCCACACATGTGGTACCGCCGTACTCAGGAGAAGTAGTATAATGTGTTTTGGGGTGTATTTTTACACATACCCATGCTGGGTGGGAGAAATATCTCTGTAAATGACAATTATTTGATTTTTTTTACACACAATTGTCCATTTACAGAGAGATTTCTCCCACCCAGCATGGGTATGTATAAAAATACACCCCAAAACACATTATACTACTTCTTCTGAGTACGGCGATACCACATGTGTGACACTTTTTTGCAACCTAGGTGCGCTAAGGGGCCTAACGTCCTATTCACAGGTCATTTTGAGGCATTTGGATTCTAGACTACTCCTCACGGTTTAGGGCCCCTAAAATGCCAGGGCAGTATAGGAACCCCACAAGTGACCCCATTTTAGAAAGAAGACACCCCAAGGTATTCTGTTAGGAGTATGGTGAGTTCATAGAAGATTTTTTTTTTGTCACAAGTTAGCGGAAAATGACACTTTGTGAAAAAAAAAACAATACATATCAATTTCCGCTAACTTGTGACAAAAAATAAAATCTTCTATGAACTCATCATACACCTAAAAGAATACCTTGGGGTGTCTTCTTTCTAAAATGGGGTCACTTGTGGGGTTCCTATACTGCCCTGGCATTTTAGGGGCCCTAAACCGTGAGGAGTAGTCTTGAACCCAAATGTCTCAAAATGACCTGTGAAATCCTAAAGGTACTCATTGGACTTTGGGCCCCTTAGCACAGTTAGGCTGCAAAAAAGTGTCACACATGTGGTATCGCCGTACTCAGAAGAAGTAGTATAATGTGTTTTGTGGTGTATTTTTACATATAACCATGCTGGGTGGGAGAAATATCTCTGTAAATGACACATTTTTGATTTTTTTTACACACAATTGTCCATTTACAGAGAGATTTCTCCCACCCAGCATGGGTATGTGTAAAAATACACCACAAAACACATTATACTACTTCTCCTGAGTATGGCGATACCACATGTGTGACACTTTTTTGCAGCCTAGGTGCGCTAAGGGGCCCAACGTCCTATTCACAGGTCATTTTGAGGCATTTGTTTTCTAGACTACTCCTCACGGTTTAGGGCCCCTAAAATGCCAGGGCAGTATAGGAACCCCACAAGTGACCCCATTTTAGAAAGAAGACACCCCAAGGTATTCCGTTAGGGGTATGGTGAGTTCATAGAAGATTTTATTTTTTCTCACAAGTTAGTGAAAAATGACACTTTGTGAAAAAAACAATAACAATCCAATTTCCGCTAACTTTTGACAAAAAATAAAATATTCTATGAACTCATCATACACCTAACAGAATACCTTGGGGTGTCTTCTTTCTAAAATGGGGTCACTTGTGGGGTTCCTATACTGCCCTGGCATTTTACGGGCCCAAAACTGTGAGTAGTCTGGAAACCAAATTTCTCAAAATGACTGTTCAGGGGTATAAGCATCTGCAAATTTTGATGACAGGTGGTCTATGAGGGGGCAAATTTTGTGGAATCGGTCATAAGCAGGGTGGCCTCTTAGATGACAGGATGTATTGGGCCTGATCTGATGGATAGGAGTGCTAGGGGGGTGACAGGAGGTGATTGATGGGTGTCTCAGGGGGCGGTTAGAGGGGAAAATAGATGCAATCAATGCACTGGGGAGGTGATCGGAAGGGGGTCTGAGGGGGATCTGAGGGTTTGGCCGAGTGATCAGGAGCCCACACGGGGCAAATTAGGGCCTGATCTGATGGGTAGGTGTGCTAGGGGGTGACAGGAGGTGATTGATGGGTGTCTCAAGGTGTGATTAGAGGGGGGAAATAGATGCAAGCAATGCACTGGCGAGGTGATCAGGGCTGGGGTCTGAGGGCGTTCTGAGGTGTGGGCGGGTGATTGGGTGCCCGCAAGGGGCAGATTAGGGTCTAATCTGATGGGTAACAGTGACAGGTGGTGATAGGGGGTGATTGATGGGTAATTAGTGGGTGTTTAGAGGAGAGAATAGATGTAAACAATGGATTTGGGAGGTGATCTGATGTCGGATCTGCGGGCGATCTATTGGTGTGGGTGGGTGATCAGATTGCCCGCAAGGGGCAGGTTAGGGGCTGATTGATGGGTGGCAGTGACAGGGGGTGATTGATGGGTGGCAGTGACAGGGGGTGATTGATGGGTGATTGACAGGTAATCAGTGGGTTATTACAGGGGAGAACAGATGTAAATATTGCACGGGCGAATTGATAAGGGGGGGGTCTGAGGGCAATCTGAGCGTGTGGGCAGGTGATTGGGTGCCCGCAAGGGGCAGATTAGGGTCTAATCTGATGGGTAACAGTGACAGGTGGTGATAGGGGGTGATTGATGGGTAATTAGTGGGTGTTTAGAGGAGAGAATAGATGTAAACAATGGATTTGGGAGGTGATCTGATGTCGGATCTGCGGGCGATCTATTGGTGTGGGTGGGTGATCAGATTGCCCGCAAGGGGCAGGTTAGGGGCTGATTGATGGGTGGCAGTGACAGGGGGTGATTGATGGGTGGCAGTGACAGGGGGTGATTGATGGGTGATTGACAGGTAATCAGTGGGTTATTACAGGGGAGAACAGATGTAAATATTGCACGGGCGAATTGATAAGGGGGGGGTCTGAGGGCAATCTGAGCGTGTGGGCAGGTGATTGGGTGCCCGCAAGGGGCAGATTAGGGTCTAATCTGATGGGTAACAGTGACAGGTGGTGATAGGGGGTGATTGATGGGTAATTAGTGGGTGTTTAGAGGAGAGAATAGATGTAAACAATGGATTTGGGAGGTGATCTGATGTCGGATCTGCGGGCGATCTATTGGTGTGGGTGGGTGATCAGATTGCCCGCAAGGGGCAGGTTAGGGGCTGATTGATGGGTGGCAGTGACAGGGGGTGATTGATGGGTGGCAGTGACAGGGGGTGATTGATGGGTGATTGACAGGTAATCAGTGGGTTATTACAGGGGAGAACAGATGTAAATATTGCACGGGCGAATTGATAAGGGGGGGGTCTGAGGGCAATCTGAGCGTGTGGGCAGGTGATTGGGTGCCCGCAAGGGGCAGATTAGGGTCTAATCTGATGGGTAACAGTGACAGGTGGTGATAGGGGGTGATTGATGGGTAATTAGTGGGTGTTTAGAGGAGAGAATAGATGTAAACAATGGATTTGGGAGGTGATCTGATGTCGGATCTGCGGGCGATCTATTGGTGTGGGGGGGTGATCAGATTGCCCGCAAGGGGCAGATCAGGGGCTGATTGATGGGTGGCAGTGACAGGGGGTGATTGACGGGTGATTGACAGGTGATTGACAGGTGATTGACAGGTGATTGACAGGTGATCAGGGGGGATAGATGCATACAGTACACGGGGGGGGGGGGGGTCTGGGGGGGGTCTGGGGAGAATCTGAGGGGTGGGGGGGTGATCAGGAGGGAGTAGGGGGCAGATTAGGGACTTAAAAAAAAAATAGCGTTGACAGATAGTGACAGGGAGTGATTGATGGGTGATTAGGAGGGTGACTGGGTGCAAACAGTGGTCTGGGGGGTGGGCAGGGGGGGGTCTGAGGGGTGCTGTGGGCGATCAGGGGGCAGGGGGGGGGGAAATCAGTGTGTTTGGTGCAGACTAGGGTGGCTGCAGCCTGCCCTGGTGGTCCCTCGGACACTGGGACCACCAGGGCAGGAGGCAGCCAGTATAATAGGCTTTGTATACATTACAAAGCCTATTATACACTGTTGCAGCGGCGATCCGGATGCCAGTAACCCGCCGGCGCTTCCGAACGGCCGGCGGGTTACGGCGAACGGGGGGCGGAGCCAGTCCCCGGCGGCTGATCGCGTCACGAATGACGCGATCGCCGCATAGCCACTCCCGCAGCCGCCCCCGCCGATGGGCGTATTGCGGTCGTTTGGGCCCAGACTTTGCCGCCGCCCATCGGCTGGGGGCGGTCGTTATGTGGTTAAAAGAACCGGCAAATGTTTGTGATTTCATGGGGGCAGCCATCTTTTTCCTGGGGGCAGTCATCTTTTTCATGGGGGCAGCCATCTTTTTCATGGGGGCAGCCATCTTTTTGGTTGAATGGAGAGGAGAGGGAGCATGAGACACAGTTCCAACTGTCCTGTGTCCTGATCACCCCTCCCGCGCTAGGCTTCAAATCTCATTAAAAATGTAAAAAACAAATTTGCTCCAAAACAGCAGAAGGAGAACAACAACATCAGAAATCCCATCACGCTTTGCACAGCATCAGGGGAAAAATGCATGGGCAGATTTCTTAGATGGGGTGGAGCTTAGCTTCTGTGCAGCTAAAAATGAGGCTTGGGTGAGAAAAACAAAGTTCTGATGCTGTGAAACTGTTAAAGAAACACCAAGCCTTTTCAGTGCTGCTGAGTAGATTTTTAGTCTGGAGGTTCACTTTAAATAACCATAGTAACTAGATGTCACTACTGGTTTCTAGCATACATTACCTTGTCCTAGTGATCACTCCTTCACTTCCTAGTTAGTTTGCAGGAGTCCTGCAGCCAGCCTATCACCATGCAGGGACTGAAGCTACAAGGTGATTGGCTGAATGCAGGACTACTGCAAACTAACTGAGGAAGTGAAGGAGCTATCGCTGGGACAAGGTAATGTATCACTGCCTATGCACACACGGAATCCTCCCTCTACCTAATCCTACTCCCTCCACCCCTGCTGCCAAACACCAGTGTCCCACTGTGTGCCATTATTTAACTGCACCATACGATGTTTCAGTCTGTGTGCCATTATTATATCTTTAAAATGCTAAATATCATTTTATAATGCAATTCAATGTGGCGCCATTCTTATACAAACGGTGCAGTGCGCCATTTCTATCTGATCCACTTTACCCACTCAGCTTTTCCGAGCACCACTCACAAGCTGACATAACCCCAATCACAGGGGACGTGGTCACTTCCTGGTGTGGGTTTGAAATTGATACATTAGTGCTAGGCAACCAGGCCGCGTCTAGTTAAAAATGGCGCCGGCCAAAAAATGGCGCCCCCTTCTGCCCGATATATGTTTAAAACGATATTTATCGTTTTAAAGGTTAAAATAGTGCAGACCTTTTGAACAAAATTTATCGTTTCAAAACTTTTTTTTTTTTGTCCTGCCTGAACGATATTTATCGTTTTAACCCCTGCTTTACTGCCGTTTAGAAAATATCTGCCCGCCGGCTTTAATGTTTATTAGCAAAGCCCCCTTAAAAGCTAAAAACACCAAATTTGCAGGGAATGTTAAGAAGAAAATTGTGAACAAGAGGAAAAAAAAATCTTTCAAAAAGACCTTATAGTTTTTGAGAAAATCGATTTTAAATATTCTTCTTCTGACCGTGGGAAAATTAAACGCCCGCCGACTTTAGCGGTTAATAGCAAAGCCCCTTTAAATGCCAGAAACACCAAAATGTGTAGGGAATGTTAAGAAAAATAGTGGGAACACGAAGAAAAAAAATTGTTCAAAAAGACCTTATAGTTTTTGAGAAAATCGATTTTAAATCTTCAAAGGAAATGTATCTATTTAAATCGCGTACTGACATTCTCGTGGAAACTTTTTCCGCCGACTTTAGCAGTTAATAGCAAAGTCCCCTTAAATCCTAGCAACACCAAATTTGCAGGATATGTTAAAAAGATACTGGGAAACAATATTTTAAAAAAAAATTGAAAAATTGTATTTATTTTTTTTTTAATTAATTTTTTTGGGTTATGTTCAGAGTGTGGGAAAAGTTTTGAAAAAAATTACGTGGGGTCCCCCCTCCCTAGCCTCTGTAACCCCTTGTCTCCCATGCAGGCTGGGATAGCCAGAATGCGGAGCCCCGGCCGACTGGGGCTTCACACCCTGAGCTATACCAGCCCGCATGGTCCATGGTATGGGGGGGCTTCGGGGGGGAGGGGCGGCCAAGTCTTCCCCTCCCCCCCGGAGCCCTTGTCCAATCCATGGACAAGGGGCTCTTCTCCACCTCCGATGGGCGGTGGAGGCCGCGATTTCCTGGGGGGGGGGGGTTCATGGTGGCATCTGGGAGTCCCCTTTAAAAAGGGGTCCCCCAGATCCCCCACCCACCCTCCCAGGAGAAATGAGTATAGGGGTACTTGTACCCCTTACCCATTTCCTTTAAGAGTTAAAAGTAAATAAACACACAAACACTTAGAAAAAGTATTTTAATTGAACAAAAAACATAACCACGAAAAAAGTCCTTTAATATTCTTAATTAACCATTAATACTTACCTGTCCCTTTAAATAAATGATCCCTCGAAATAGCCTCGGAAATGTTCTATCAGTTACAATGTAACAAAGTTATTACAATGTAACAACTTTGTTACATTGTAACTACGCCGCACCCGACGTCACTCGCCGCCGCCGCCGCCGCATACCCGTCTGCGCTGCACGGACCCGACAGAGCTCTGAGCTATATAGCTCAGAGCTCTCTAAGCATCTTTGAATTTGGGCTCCAAGGAGCCCCATTGGTCCTTAGCAGACCAATGGGGTTCCTTCAAATCAGAAGGAACCCCATTGGTCTGCTAAGGACCAATGGGGCTCCTTGGAGCCCAAATTCAAAGATGCTTAGAGAGCTCTGAGCTATATAGCTCAGAGCTCTGTCGGGTCCGTGCAGCGCAGACGGGTATGCGGCGGCGGCGAGTGACGTCGGGTGCGGCGTAGTTACAATGTAACAAAGTTGTTACATTGTAATAACTTTGTTACATTGTAACTGATAGAACATTTCCGAGGCTATTGCGAGGGATCATTTATTTAAAGGGACAGGTAAGTATTAATGGTTAATTAAGAATATTAAAGGACTTTTTTCGTGGTTATGTTTTTTGTTCAATTAAAATACTTTTTCTAAGTGTTTGTGTGTTTATTTACTTTTAACTCTTAAAGGAAATGGGTAAGGGGTACAAGTACCCCTATACTCATTTCTCCTGGGAGGGGGGGTGGGCATCTGGGGGACCCCTTTTTAAAGGGGACTCCCAGATGCCACCATGAAACCCCCCCCAGGAAATCGCGGCCTCCACCTCCACCGCCCATCGGAGGTGGAGAAGAGCCCCTTGTCCATGGATTGTACAAAGGCTCCGGGGGGGAGGGGAAGGCTTGGCCGCCCCTCCCCCCCGAAGCCCCCCCATACCATGGACCATGCGGGTTGGTATAGCTCAGGGTGTGAAGCCCCAGTCGGCCGGGGCTCCGCATTCTGGCTATCCCAGCCTGCATGGGAGACAAGGGGTTACAGAGGCTAGGGAGGGGGGACCCCACGTCATTTTTTTCAAAACTTTTCCCACACTCTGAACATAACCCAAAAAAATTAATTTAAAAAAAAAATAAATACAATTTTTAATTTTTTTTTTAAATATTGTTTCCCAGTATCTTTTTAACATATCCTGCAAATTTGGTGTTGCTAGGATTTAAGGGGACTTTGCTATTAACTGCTAAAGTCTGCGGAAAAAGTTTCCACGGGAATGTCAGTACGCGATTTAAATAGATACATTTCCTTTGAAGATTTAAAATCGATTTTCTCAAAAACTATAAGGTCTTTTTGAACAATTTTTTTTCTTCGTGTTCCCACTATTTTTCTTAACATTCCCTACACATTTGGTGTTTCTGGCATTTAAAGGGGCTTTGCTATTAACCGCTAAAGTCGGCGGGCGTTTAATTTTCCCACGGTCAGAAGAAGAATATTCAAAATCGATTTTCTCAAAAACTATAAGGTCTTTTTGAAAGATTTTTTTTCCTCTTGTTCACAATTTTCTTCTTAACATTCCCTGCAAATTTGGTGTTTTTAGCTTTTAAGGGGGCTTTGCTATTAAACATTAAAGCCGGCGGGCAGATATTTTCCAAACAGCAGCAAAGCAGGGGTTAAAACTATAAATATCGTTTGGGAGCAATACAAATATAAATATAAACGATAAATATCGTTTTTAAAGCCGGCGCCATTTTTTAGCTGTCAAAAACGAAAAATAACTAGTGATAATGGTTCTCTATGGGGCGCCGTTTTTTAACTACGATAACTGGCGCCGTTTTTAACGGACCCCACCAGGCCGGCTCTCCGGCTTCATTGGATGCTTGCCAGCTAATGTTTAGCACTGACTTCCATACACAACAGACATCCATCAGAACATTAGGAGACATACGTCTCCTCTTCACTAGATGGCATTTTGGCTCCTTATGATTCGAGTACAGACATTAAACGACAAATAGCGGCAACTTTAGCATGAGGGCTTTTTGGTCCTTTTTAGCCCTTTACACGCTCCTAAGAGTTCTGGTTCACCATGAGCTTGCTGGGTAAACTGTAACTTGAAAAAAAATCATTTAAAGAAATTCCCCAGTGCCACCTAGTGAAAAAGTTAAAAAAGTGCACCAGCACCATCTCTTCATCCATGTTTGACAGTAGTTTGACAGTTCATGTCACGCACTGAGGAACCACCTTTTCGCCTACGTGAAGATGACACATTTTTATTCATCATCAGTCCATAGCACCTTCTTCCAGTCTGCGTATACATTTGTGGGGCTTCATGGCCCAGGCAAGCCACTGACATCTTAGCAACGGTTTTCTGGCTGCAACTCGACTTGTCAAACCTGCATCTCCAAACCTTCTCTTTATAGTTGGAACTGAGACTTGCTTAGTACAGCTAGTAAGCTGTGCTGGAAGCTGTTGTCCTGTGGGCCGATATCACACAAGCTGTTGACTCTCAGAAACTTGTCTTCTGATGCTGTTGTGGCTTTAGGTCTGCCAGTCCTCATCCTGTCAGAGGTTTTCCCAGTTTGCCACAGGAATGAGCTGATGAAAGTGGCCGGAACGATCTGACAAAACCAATTACTTTAGGCCCAGGGGCGTAGCGATATCCAGAGCAGCCATAGCAACTGCTATGGGGCCCTTACGCAAAGGGGACCCAAACAATAATGTTCACTATTTTCCTGTTTTCCTCCACACTCTGGCTTTATCTAGTGCCCATAGACAGTTTGCAGTGTACATTGCATAGGAATGTACATTGGCCAGTCAACTTATATCCCATAGGATAGGGTAGTTGGCATTGCTCTTGAGTGCCAAGGTCTGATGGTCCATCAAAGTTCTGCTATGGGGCCCCATAATCTCTAGTTACGCCTCTGTTTGGGCCCAATGAATAGAGCAATAGGAAGCACACAGTGGTGTAGCTAAGAAGCTGTAGGCCCCAGTGGAAGTTTTACATTGGAACCCCCAAGTACAGTACTCTATACATAACAATTGATCCAGTGCACCAAAACCTGCCAAGGACAACCACAGTGTCAGAGGTGCAAGTATGGGATGGGGATCAGTGTTTTAATGATTACTACCTTCCAAAGCATCTATATAAGTGATTATTACCAGCACAGGACCAATAAAGAGCAAATACTGCGGTTAAGCCTCTAGCCCAAGGGCCCCCAGTGTGGTCGCAACCTCTGCACCCCCTGCTGCTACGCCACTGGAAACACAGTACATGGGCCTTATAGCAAGCACATTACACAGGCCCTATAGGAAGTACAGTACACGAGTCCTATAAGCAGCAGAATACATGGGCCCTATAGGAAGCACAGTACACTGACCCTATAGGAGTCACAGTACATGGGCCCTACAGGAAGTACATTATACAGGCCCTATAGGAAGTACATTACACAGGCCTTATAGGAAGTACAGTACACGAACCCTATAGGAAGCAGAATACATGGGGCCTATAGGAAGCACAGTACATGGGCCCTATAGGAAGTACATTACACGGGCCCTATAGGAAGTACAGTACACGAGTCCTATAAGCAGCAGAATACATGGGCCCTATAGGAAGCACAGTACACTGACCCTATAGGAGTCACAGTACATGGGCCCTACAGGAAGTACATTATACAGGCCCTACAGGAAGTACATTATACAGGCCCTATAGGAAGTACAGTACACGAACCCTATAGGCAGCAGAATACATGGGGCCTATAGGAAGCACAGTACATAGGCCCTATAGGAAGTACATTACACGGGCGGCAGGCCCTATAGGAAGCACAGTACATTGGCCCTATAGGAAGTAAAGTATATGGGCCCTATAGGAAGTACATTGTACGGGCCCTGTAGGAAGCACAGCACATGGCCCCTATAGGAAGCACAGTACATGGGCCCTATAGGAAGTACAGTACACGGCCCTATAGGAAGTACAATACACAGGCCCTTTGGGAAGTACAGTATAAGAGCCCTATAGGAAGTACAGCACCTGGGCCCTATAGGAAGCACAATAATGAAAGGCAAAACGTATTCTCAGCTCTTAAAATGGAATCTAGGCTTACATTTTACTGAAATCAGATTAAATATTTCCATTGCTCATCCAAAACATGTGAGCCTGCGATCCGTCCCTGAACGGTCTGGAGATCTCTGTTAAATGTGCTCTTTGGGGACATTTGTTCTATCCGGTCTGCGTAATGCTCTCAATGTGATGCGGCGCTACATTAGCTCGCTAACATGAATAAAAAATGACTCATTGCTCTGTTCCATGGAGAAGACAATTAGGATAAAACAGAGCGCTGCTTTACTGGACAAGCTCTGAACTATGGAATAGCATTTGTTATTTTACTAACTTACACTATTCCCATTACATTCACTGAATAGTTACAGCCCTTCCATGGCTTGTTTTCCTGCAAGCACCCATCTCCCCTTCCTCCCTACAGCACCTCAGAAATAGTCCTTCAATGATCGGGTGCTTATGTGTGTCTTTCCGTGTGTTTCCGTCTGTCTGGCTGTCTGTGTGTACAATGAGTGTTTATCTTTCCATGTGTTTCCGGCTGCCTGTGTGTACGTGTGTCTATCTTTCTGTGTGTTTCCGTCTGTCTGCCTGTGTGTACAATGAGTGTCTATCTTTCTGTGTGTGTGTGTACAATGAGGGTCTAGCTTTCTGTGTGTTTCTGTCTGTCTGTCCCGTCTGCCTATGGGTGTGTGTGCAATGTGTTTGTCTATATATCTGTGAGTTTCTGTCTGTCTGTGTGTACAATGAGAGTCTATCTTTCTGTGTGTTTTTGTCTGTCTGTCTGTGTGTACAATAAGTGTCTATCTTTCTGTGTGTTTCTGTCTGTCTGTGTGTACGTGTGTCTATTTTTCTGTGTGTTTCTGTCTGTCTATGGGTGTGTGTGCAATGTGTCTGTCTATCTTTGTGTGTTTCTGTCTGTCTGTCTGTCTGTGTGTACAATAAGTGTCTATCTTTCTGTGTGTTTCTGTCTGTCTGTGTGTACGTGTGTCTATCTTTCTGTGTGTTTTTGTCTGTCTGTCTATGTGTACAATGAGTGTATATATTTCTGTGTGTTTCCGTCTGTCTATGGGTGTGTGTGCAATGTGTCTGTCTATCTTTCTGTGTGTTTCTGTCTGTCTGTCTGTCTGTCTGTGTGTACAATAAGTGTCTATCTTTCTGTGTGTTTCTGTCTGTCTGTGTGTACGTGTGTCTATCTTTCTGTGTGTTTTTGTCTGTCTGTCTATGTGTACAATGAGTGTATATATTTCTGTGTGTTTCCGTCTGTCTATGGGTGTGTGTGCAATGCGTCTGTCTATCTTTCTGTGTGTTTCTGTCTGTCTGTCTGTCTGTCTGTGTGTACAATAAGTGTCTATCTTTCTGTGTGTTTCTGTCTGTCTGTGTGTACGTGTGTCTATCTTTCTGTGTGTTTTTGTCTGTCTGTCTATGTGTACAATGAGTGTATATATTTCTGTGTGTTTCCGTCTGTCTATGGGTGTGTGTGCAATGCGTCTGTCTATCTTTCTGTGTGTTTCTGTCTGTCTGTCTGTCTGTTCCGTCCTATGGGGCCTGTTATATTATAACTGTATATTGTCCATTTATGTTTCATAGCTACTAACCACTGGATAGCCATTAATATTTGCTGCTTTGGTACAACCAAAGCAGGGGAGGCCGAGTGACATCTGGTTGTTATGAAATGCCACTGAATGGCAGTATTTGTTTTCAAAACATTTTATTAGAAGGTCTAACAGTTTACAGTGTTATGCAACAAAACTTTTTAATGCAACAAGAAACCTTCAAATTCTCAATAAAATACATAACCGTAAAACGAGAGTACAATATGTCCTGAATGGTAGTATTTGCAACCACAAGTGTCTGTGGTTAGCACATTTTGTGAAACCAACGTTTGTAACATCACTCAGATGTCCATGCAGGGGACAGGCACCACCCCACAACCCAAGCTAAATGATTGTAGCTACTGAAGGTCATGTCTAGGAGTCACGGAGAAGCATGTGTTTTGTTTGATCAGCTGATAGATTTGCAGAGCTCTTATTTGCTGTAATCTCATCCTATTTTAGCACATGGCCATAACTAACAAATCAGAGACGCACATTTCTATCACTTGACCAAACTGATCACGTGCTTCTCCATGAGTTCTCCAAGACATGACCAATGACCATCACTACTTGCAGAGCAGATGGCAGGTGGTGGACGAGCCACTACAAACTGCCCGTGTGAAAGAGTCCTAAACCGGGTCCATTGAAATTAAAAGTGCGACTCAGAGAGTCAAGCACAGTGGATAATCTTAAAACTCTGGCATCTTTTCGGCGGCCTAGCCTGGTGCTCCCCGGGGTGGCATCCAAGCTGCTGAACAGATGTTCCTCTCTTGTAACTTGGTGTAATACAGAGCCAAAATAAGCTATAGAAGAAACACTTTACAGCTGGATGTGGCCTCATTGTTTGTCGCAACTGAAGACATTCGCACATTCATGTGTTAATGATCAACTTAAATGAGAAGAAGACAAAGAAGATACTGAGAACAATGTCAGCAGCTGTGAAGCAAGAAAACAAGGCTGCAAGATGTACTGGAGACAAATGATGAACTCCATTAACGCAAAGACATCGAGATAATCGTCATGCAGGCAACAAGGATGATTTGGGGGAGAATTGAAGCAAAGACAAGAAAAAACTTTTCAATAGTTTTGGTTGGTTAAGGGGTCTAGAACTTCCACGATCAAATGTAACAACAAAGTAAAATTTGGCCCCAGGTGATTTTTGGCTTAGTTGAAACTTGAAAAGCCAGAACATTAGACTTATTGGTATTATAGACCAAGGCAAGCAGATTTTCAATGGTCAGAGAGGTTCAGGAAGCCAGGGGTGACGGACATTTAGCGGGAACCTTTTCAGGGGTATCGGGGTGAGGTTAGGGTTAGGCTAGGCCAGGGGTGGAGAGATTAATATTGAATTCAGCTTATAGTCCATTCAAAAGACAGCAGTAAGGATGGTCAATAAAATGCTAATAATCCTAAACTGATGCAAAGTTTTTGCAGATTTAGGCCAGGTGCTCACCAGCAGCAATTTTGCCGATCTTGCCGGTTACAGGCTATCGGCAAAGCGTTGCACCAATGGAACCCTATGGGGATGGAGGCGGAGCAATCCAAAAAGAGCTGCCTGCTTCAATTTTGCGATTACCATACAAGGCAATGAGGGCCAAAACCCAAGGACTCCTGGAATCACAGAGAAAATCTTAGTAGTGGGCACCTGTCTTAGTGCAAATTCAAAATGGACCCTTAAAACTCAGTCCAGAAGAACTTTGGTATTTAAAACGTCTACAACCAATTTAAGATACATACCCACATTAGAGGAAAATCAGCCTTAAACGGCTGATAATATCCGATTTGAGCGACAATAAAAAAAAAAAATAAACAACATTTGTATAGCACTTTTCTTCTGTTGGACTCAAAGCGCTCAAGAGCTGCAGCCACTAATGGCGCACTCAAGAGGCCACCCTGCAGTGTTAGGAAGTCTTGCCCAAGGGCTTTTTACTGAATAGGTACTGAACCTAGCCAGGATTCAAATGCTGGTCTCCCATGTCAAAGGCAGAGCCCTTAACCAGTACCCTATACAGCCACCATAACCAGTCACCTGGGGTGCATACTGTAGACACCTATCTAGTATGTGTACAGTATGCACCCAACGTTGATTATAGGACAACTATCAAAGTTAGCTAAAATTCTAAATACCACATATATTTCCAGTAATTACTAGCAAATAGCATTTTTTCATCTTTTCATTTATGTGAAGAAAAAAATGACAGAGACGAGTTCTCACTGTGGGCATTACAATTGAAGGCTGTATCCAGGACATCCAGCATACAGAGACAGTCCTTACTAGCAGTAATACTGTGAGTAAAATGCATTGTGGGAAATAACAGTTGTTCACAGCTGGGTCTAACTGCCAAAAAAGCAAGCAGCACCTCCTTCCACTGACATCACCTGCCAGCAGTAAAAATGTCACCATGTGGTAAATGTCCGAATGTAAATCAGGGATAGAAAAATTTTTACAATGGGCAAACACCGACTAAAACATTTATACATAATTATTGTAAAAATGAAGCACTTTTTTTATTACATTATTTTCACTGGAGGTCCTCTTTAAGAGTGTCAATTTCACTTACAGTAAAAAAAAAAAAATCAGTACGACTGACAAACAAACAAATTGCATTTTTATAAAAGCCAATGAAGATGTCAGTCCCCATATTCGTCTCACTGCAGGTTTTCTATTAAAGCCTGTAATATAAATGATGTTGTATATGTTTAGCGGAATAATACCCTCAGGGGGATACAGAAAAATGCCTTCATCAGCGACAGTGACACCGTTTCAGTGTAATCCGGAATCAGTGTGTTGCTGGAGTTTCCGCGTGTCGCCAGCGCGCAATGTGACACCTTTCTGCACGGATCATTAAATCGCATTGTCAGTAGGAATCTAATCACTTAATGCGATATGTCGCCGTCACCTCCCAACAATCCCTGTTATTCTAGTGCGAGAGTAAAAGCAAATAGCCCCGCAGATTCCAGGGGCGCGATCCATGCTGAGCTAGAAGGAACGAAGCCGCGGACTCCGGAGGCGCACAGCCGGCTTGGCACGCTCAGAATACGGTTCATACTAATCTGCTGGATGTAATTCTGCATCACGGCTAATCTCCGCCAGCGCTGTTCAAAAAACAAGACTGCACGAGATGGGATGACCGCCGCGCGCCCCGGTTTGACTGATCCAACAATAAATTATTCACTGTCAGTAGGCATCTGTTCGCCTGTAATTGAAGCGATCTTTTTTTTCTCCCATTAAAGTGTGTGTACTGCAGGAGCCTGCAAAGCTAATGGAGCTTGCAGCTGACACTCCGGGGCCTGGCACAGCTGAAGCCCAGAGAACATGTTACACGCGGCTATTTATTTAAAGTGTAACGGCAATCGTCAGAGACGTTGTGGGTCTAAATCCCTTCCTCGTCAATAATGTAATCATACTGCATTATTGATTGTGCTCCTAACCTTGCTAGGACGTTACAGCACCTTCCATTGCTTACATGCAGCAGCTAGAGAGAAGCCCCATTTCTGTACTCCAGCCACTTCCTGCTCTGCTACTGCCTCCCGGCTCCACTCTGCTCCCTGGTAAATACTCCAACTCCATCTTCATATGTCTTCCCAGCCACTGCCTGCTCTGCTACTTCTGTTGGGCTTCACTCTACTCCTGCTACACACTCTTACTCCAACTCTATATGTCTTCCCAGCCACTGCCTGTTCTGTTACTTCTGCTGCCCTGCTCCACTCTGCTCCTGCTACACACTCCTACTCCACCTCCATAGGTCTTCCCAGCCACTGCCTGTTCTGCTACTTCTGCCGGGCTTCACTCTACTGCTACACACTCCTACTCCACCTCCATGGTCTCGATTCACTAAATGGTGCTAAGTGTTAGTACGCCAGTGTAAAGGCACTTTGGACGCAAAAACGGCCGCTTCACGCGCTAATATGCAAAACTTTGCACTGGTGCATGCGACACGCGGACGGTACGACGTCTCGGGCGCACCAACTTAACGTGCGATCAGTAACAGCTTTGGACATGCAAACTACTTAGCACCCTATTTTGCACGTCCAAAGCTTTTAGGCGTGCTAACTGTGTTAGTACCCTTTTGTGAATCAAGCCCCATAGGTCTTTCCAGCCACTGTCTGCTCTGCTATCCCTGCTCCACTCTGCTCCTGCTACACAATCCAACTCCCCCTTCATATGTCTTCCCAGCCACTGCCTGCACTACTAATGCTGCCTGACTCCACTCTGCTCCTGCTACACATTCCAACTCCACCTCCATATGTCTTCCCCAGCCACTTCCTGCTCTGCCACTGCTACCCAGCTTCACTTTGCTCCATCTAAATACTACATCTCCACCTCCATATGTCTTCCCAGCCACTCACTGTTCTGCTATGGCTGCACTGCTCCACTCTGCTCCTGCTACACAATCCAACTCCCCCTTCATATGTCTTCCCAGCCACTGCCTGCACTACTAATGCTGCCTGACTCCACTCTGCTCCTGCTACACATTCCAACTCCACCTCCATATGTCTTCCCCAGCCACTTCCTGCTCTGCCACTGCTACCCAGCTTCACTTTGCTCCATCTAAATACTACATCTCCACCTCCATATGTCTTCCCAGCCACTCACTGTTCTGCTATGGCTGCACTGCTCCACTCTGCTCCTGCTACAAACTCCTATTCCCAGAACTTGAAGTCCTTATTGTCAACTGCAGGCCGACATACTCGCCCAGTGAGTTCTCCTCCTACGTCCTTGTTGGAGTGTACATTCCTCCTGATGCGGAGATCAAAACTGCCCTATGCGATCTAAGTGACACCTTCATGCAGTGAGAGAAGTCCCTTCCAGACTCACTGTTCATCATTGTGGGGGATTTCAAAAGGGCCAACCTCCGCCAAGAGCTGCTGTGCTTCCATCAGCACACGGCCTGCCCTACTACGAACGACAACACCCTGGATCACTGCTACACGGTACTGAAAGATACATACAAGGCCATCCTGTGGTCAGCACTGGGCTCATCTGATCACTGCCTCATCTACGTGATTCCAACTTACAGGAGTGGCCTAGAAACTGTGAAACTGGCCTGCGCAGTAGAGCGGACCCGGCAGAGATTGGCTATTTTCGCCTATCTCCGTGCAGAGAACCGCAACAGGGCCCCCGCTGGAGCCAGGAAAGGTAAATAAATCAGCGCTTGTCAGGCTTGTTGAGGGAGGATTCCGGGACACTTCGGGGGAGCTAGCGCTGGACTGCTTGCAGCTACAGGGGAGGGGGAAGCTTCATTGGCACCCTGAGGCTTCCCCCTCCCGAGGTGAGTACCCCCCAGGGGGACTTTTTTTTAGTTACAGGTTCTCTTTAAGTCCTCCAAAGTGTGGTCAATTGACGCTAAGCTGCAACTTCAAGCCTGCTTTGACGGTACTGACTGGAAGGACCTGGAAGCGCCAAACTTTGCGAGTGGTTGGACAAGGTAACCTTGTACATCAGTTTTTGTGAAGACTTCTGGGTACCAACCAAAACCTTCAAACACTATCCGAATGACAAACCATGGTTCTCCAACATACTACGGAAACTGGGAAGGAATAAAGAAGCTGCACAAAAGTCAAGCAACCAAGAGGACTGCAGGAGGGCAAGAAACAACCTAAACCATGAGCTGTGAGCTGCCAAAAAGAGCTACACTGAATGTCTGAAACAGAACCTCTCCTCGAATGACTCACATGCTGTCTGGAAAGGGCTATAGGCTGCCACCAACTACAAGTCATCTCCCTAACATGCAACACCTAGTACTGAGCTTGCAAAGAACCTAAGCAAATTCTACTGCAGGTTGGAGATCCAGACAACACCTGCAAGGCCTCCAGTGTCACAAGCCCTCCCCTCTGTTGTAGATGTCAAGTCCAATCTCGCCCCCTCCATCAGTGAATGAGGCCGATGTACAACAGAGCGTGTCAAGGTTGAGTGGTAGGAAAGCCTCAGGCCCTGACGGAGTGTTACTAGCCTGTTTAAAAACACGTGCAAGGCAATTCGATCTTGTTCTCTCTGCCATCGACACCAAATCCCCTCCGGAAGGCAAAGTCCCTGCATGCTTCAAGAGGTCCACCATCATCCCCATCCCCAAAAAGCAGGGAGTCACGACCTCTATCCATCTTACATCCATCATCATGAAGACGTTTGAGTAGATAGTCCGGCCCCTCCTTAAGCTCTCCATAGAGGCTTTGCTGAACCCTTTCCAGTTTGCGCATAGAGCGAACAGGTCCACTGATGACCCCATTAACATCCGCGTTTGGGTTAAAATTATCGAGTTGCAGTAAATTGGATTTATGTGGAAATTTTTAAGTTCCGTTTTCCGATTTCCAACTTTTGATCGGAAATGTGTAAATTTAAATTCCGCGTATTTCCATTGAGCTGAGCTTCATCCCTAATACTGATTTGTGTACGAGCAGTGATGCAGCAGATGAACGCAGATGCTATATTCCTATCTTCTGTAATAAATTACATCTAACATAAATTGCTTGACTCAAGTCAGTGCTTACTGTGGTATAAACCCATGATGACAAAGTATGAGATCAAATTTTTGTCAAAGTGATATTGGTGTAAATATTTCCATATTCGCCTAACTTTATATTTCCTTAAAAATAAAAACTTCCTTGAGAATGTTTTTTTTAATGCCCTTTGACTACAATGCATTAGGGAAAGCATGTGACTTTTGGTGAAAAAGGAGTTTTCTCATGCGCATATATTTTTGCAAATTTTCAGATTTGTGTGAAAATATGAAAATGTGACATATTTTATCATTAATGACAACCAAACTTCTGGGTTTCAGTATATAGTAGAGGACAGAGTCAGCACCAAAGGCGCTGCAGGACCCCCGTGTACATGTGCAACCTCTGTGATGTGGTCTTGGGTATCAACAAGATCCATATACTGTGAGAGGAACAGCAAAACAAGGCCCCAATCCACTTGCTTAGGGGACTTTTAAATATGCAACCAACCCCAGCACAGACATAGGAGCAATCAGCAATGGGACACCGGCCTGACATCTGTTTCATGGACAATTCTGCTTCTTCAGAGACCGCTAGTACAACATACAAAAACACATTATATACCCTGTAAAGCAGGGGTCTCAAACTCGCGGCCCGTGGGCTATTTGCGGCCCTCGATGCAATATTTTGTGGCCCGCGCCGGCAAAAGCTTCCTTATAGTTCGCTGCAGTGCTCCCAAGTAATCCGCCGCATCCCCGCCGCTAAACGAGGGCTGCAGAGCCACCAAATCGCCCAGGGGGCAATCTGCGGCATTTCCTGGAAGGGGCAGAGCTTTCAGCTTCAGCTCTGCCCCTCCTGACATCAATCGCGGCGCATCGCCCCCTCTACCCGCCCCTCTCTGTGAAGGAAGAGTAAGAGGGGCGGGCAGAGGCGGCGATGCGCCGCAATTGATGTCAGGAGGGGCAGAGCTGAAGCTGAAAGCTCTGCCCCTTCCAGGAAATGCCGGCGGATTGCCCCCCTGGCGATTTGGTGGCTCTGCAGCCCTCGTTTTGCGGCGGGGACACGGTGGATTACTTGTAATGGGGAGCTGCTGATTGATTGATTGATTGATTGATTGATTGATTCCCTTATGCGGCCCAGCCTCATCCTGACTTTGCCTCCTGCGGCCCCCAGGTAAATTGAGTTTGAGACCCCTGCTCTAAAGTATATCACTTACCACTCCCCACTGTAAAGACGCTGTAATCCGGTGAATGCTGCTGCTGCAATCACTTCCGCAATTTGCTTCTCCCCTTTCGGAGTCACATGCAGTGCCCAGACCACCAGCGGTTTGGACAGCCATCCAATCGAGTGCTGATACCTCCGGCAGGGCTTAAGACGGTAAAGGCATGATGTGTGCTTCGTAGTCATGGAGAGCCAAGGCCAATGCAATGGGGGGGGGGGGGGGGTGAAAACTGTGTAAGGAAAACAAATACAAAGAATGAATACACAGAATTAAAATGTATCAAAATACAAATTCTTTCACCATTCTAAAAACAATAAAGTGAGCTGAGCTATAGAAATGTACATTCAATAGTCATCCAGAAAGCAATGCAATTCATTTCATTCAGCCCACCTGCAGAGCAAGACCTTGTAAGTGAAATTAACCTTGCTTCTTGCTGGGGTAAAATTTGTTTACAATTTTGCCAAGATTTTTCTATCTCACTGCATTTTTGCCTTGATTCTCATTTAAAGTGGACCCAAATTAAAAATACAAGATTTCAGAAAAAAAATCTATTTTCTAAATTATAATACTAAATAGCAGCCTTTTTTCAGCTGCATGATGACACATATAAAATATTTTACATTTATTGGAGGAACCCCTCCCCTTCCTTTCAAATTGCCGGCATTTTTCCGGCAAACTGGTGGAGTAGATGGTGTCCGGCAATGGAGGAATTGCTAATGGCTGCCCCCAGTATAACCCTAGCTATGAAAAGAGAAGGGTGAAAAGCATGCACTGAAATGATCATAGGTTTGAAGGAGTGTTTATTTATCTTTGTATGTGTCAGAGTGGTGCAACTAAATATTTTTAATTAAAAAAATGTTTGGTTTGGGTCCGCTTTAAGTGAATGATTATGAGAATACATTTTTCAAAATGCAAATGCTGCGCAAATTGCAGCCAGTGTGTATCAGGTCTAAGCAAGGACTGAAACATCCATCTAGTCAGGCAGGTTCTCTGCATTCCTTTTACCAATATAATATTTCACAAGCATAGAAAAGAAAAAAAATTGGGTTGTCCATCCCTAGACCACCCTCCTCTCTGGATCGATGAGCAACATTTCTCATAAAGGGTGACTGAAGCGGATTTAAAAACAAAAACAGATACTTACCTAAGGAGCCTTCCTATAGAGCCGTCCCGTTCTCCTCCCAGTGTCCTCATTCCCCTGCAGACTGCCCCGTTAGCAGTTCATGACCGTTTGGTCATGGACAGCTCTCCTCCACATTGGGTGGCCTTCATCAGTGTTCAGAAGCATTCTGGCTTCCAAAGACGAGCCGCTCCGTACTGCACACGCCCGAGTGCTTCTGAAGATTGCCAAAGTCTCCCACGGCAGGAAATTCAAATAGAGGAGACTGCGGGGGATCGAGGGCAACGTTAGGAGACTGGGAAGGCTCTATAGGACCCAGTGCCTTCCCTCTCCTTAGATGAGTATCTGTTTTTTTTTTTAAATCTGCTTTAGACTCACTTTAATACGGTTTAGCCTACTTCTCTAAAGCATTCCGAAACATAATACTGCAAGCTCTTGTGTAGAGTAGTCGGCAAGCACTACATTCATCATTAGGGGTAAGCGCACAGATTTAACAGAATTTAGACTTTTGGATCCCAATTTCGAGCTGAAAATTGGAATCCAGAATTCATAGAATTCTGACATGTAGATTCCAAAAATGATGTTAGAGTAATGCAAAAACATTTTTTTTTTCACATATACAGTGGTGTGAAAAACTATTTGCCCCCTTCCTGATTTCTTATTCTTTTGCATGTTTGTCACACTTAAATGTTTCTGCTCATCAAAAACTGTTAACTATTAGTCAAAGATAACATAATTGAACACAAAATGCAGTGTTAAATGATGGTTTTTATTATTAAGTGAGAAAAAAAACTCAAAACCTACATGACCCTGTGTGAAAAAGAAATTGCCCCCTGAACCTAATAACTGGTTGGGCCACCCTTAGCAGCAATAACTGCAATCAAGCGCTTGCGATAACTTGCAACAAGTCTTTTACAGCGCTCTGGCGGAATTTTGGCCCACTCATCTTTGCAGAATTGTTGTAATTCAGCTTTATTTGAAGGTTTTCTAGCATGAACCGCCTTTTTAAGGTCATGCTACAACATCTCAATAGGATCCAGGTCAGGACTTTGACTAGGCCACTCCAAAGTCTTCTTTTTGTTTTTCTTCAGCCATTCAGAGGTGGATTTGCTGGTGTGTTTTGGGTCATTGTCCTGCTGCAGCACCCAAGATCACTTCAGCTTGAGTTGACGAACAGATGGCCGGACATTCTCCTTCAGGATTTTTTGGTAGACAGTAGAATTCATGGTTCCATCTATCTCACAGCATGCCTTCCAGGTCCTGAAGTAGCAAAACAACCCCAGACCATCACACTACCACCACCATATTTTACTGTTGGTATGATGTTCTTTTGCTAAAATGCTGTGTTACTTCTACACCAGATGTAACGGGACACGCACCTTCCAAAAAGTTCAACTTTTGTATTGTCGGTCCACACGGTATTTTCCCAAAAGTCTTGGCAATCATTGAGATTTTTTTTTTAGCAAAATTGAGACGAGCCTTAATGTTCTTTTTGCTTAAAAGTGGTTTGCGCCTTGGATATCTGCCATGCAGGCTGTTTTTGCCCAGTCTCTTCCTTATGGTGGAGTTGTGAACACTGACCTTAATTGAGGCAAGTGAGGCCTGCAGTTCTTTAGATGTTCTCCTGGGGTCTTTAGTGGCCTCTCCGATGAGTTTTCTCTGCGCTCTTGGGGTAATTTTGGTCGGCCGGCCACTCCTGGGAAGGTTCATCACTGTTCCATGTTTTTGCCATTTGTGGATAATGGCTCTCACTGTGGTTTGCTGGAGTCCCAAAGCTTTAGAAATGGCTTTATAACCTTTACCAGACTAATAGATCTCAATTACAGTACTTTTGTTCTCATTTATTCCTGAATTTCTTTGGATCTTGGCATGATGTCTGGCTTTTGAGGTGCTTTTGGTCTAATTCTCTGTGTCAGATAGCTCCTATTTAAGTGATTTCTTGATTGAAACAGGTGTGGCAGTAATCAGGCCTGGGGGTGACTACAGAAATTGAACTCAGGTGTGATAAACCACAGTTAAGTTATTTTTTAACAGGGGGGCAATTACTTTTTCACACAGGGCCATGTAGATTTGGAGGTTTTTTTTCTTACTAAATAATAAAAACCATCATTTAAAACTGCATTTTGTGTTCAATTATGTTATCTTTGACTAATAGTTAACGGTTTTTGATGAGCAGAAACATTTAAGTGTGACAAACATGCAAAAGAATAAGAAATCAGGAAGGGGGCAAATAGTTTTTCACACCACTGTATATCAAAAAAGGTTTACTGAGCATGCTCAAATGCTAATGTAACGATCGGTGGGCGCAGAGAGTATCTGATTACCGGTGATCTGCAGTATCACCGGAAATACAGATATATACCAGATTATAAGTGAACTGCAGTCTCACCGATAATCCGATATACAAACTAACCTCTGATCACCCGTGTAGAGTGTAGTGTTTGGTGTAACTGTAACACTAAGAGGACAAGGCCTCAATGCAGTAAGGAGTACTGCACAGATTCCTTCCGCAGACCTGAGCTCTCCAAGACGGGAGGAGTCAGTCTGACAGTAGGAAGGGATATCTGAAAGTGACCCTCAGGAGGAAGGATCGCTAACAGAGCGAGGAACCGCCTCTAACGGTAAGGTCGGTTCTCGAGGTCGGACAAGCCAGGTCGTAGACACACGGACAGATAAAGTACAGGATCAGGAGGCAAAGGCAGAGTCAAAGTACAGGCAGGGTTCAGCAACGGGGTATCAGAAATATCGGGGTACAAAATCAGGAGGCAGAAGCAGAGTCAAGGAACGAGCCGGGGTTCGGCAACAGAGTATCAGAAATATCGAGGTGCAAGAACAGAGCTCAGGAGGATAGTCAAGGCAGGCAAAAGTCATAACAGATAATCACAATCAAACTAGTACTTTAGCTATCAACAGAATCTAGCTTAGTGTAGGATTACAGCTCCAGCTGGTCCCGGCACACTAACGGATCTGACTACGGATCTGGGTGCTCCCACATATGTGAACGCAACGCCAGACAAGGAGCAAGTGAACAACCAGCAGTATATATACTCTAGGACCTTTCCAGGACCTCCCTAATTGCTGGTCCAATGGGAGCAGTGGAATTTGTCAGCTGACCCAGCTGGTCAGCCGACACCCTTCTAACTGCTATTTAAACTCTGCCTCTGTGCTCGCGCGCGTGTAAGTCTAAATCTTGGTGGACTATCAGTCCCAGCCACACCAGTACTGTTTTGCAATGTATCTAATGCGGGGGTCGCCTCTGATGTGGATTCCGCCGTTACCAATGCGGATTCCGCCGCACTGCCCATGCGGCATGCAGCGTTTTTTCCGCGTTGTGACGCCATGCTGGACGCGGAAACAGCCGCCTCACCTCGAGAGACGGCGGCTTTTCCGCGTTTCCTCACAGTACCCCCCTCCCGAGGAGTGGACTCCGGACAACTCCCACCAGGCTTCTCGGGATGTACAGCATGAAATTCCTTCACTAACTCGTCCGCATGCATGCGGTTCCTAGGTACCCATTGCCTCTCCTCAATCCCGTACCCCTTCCAATGTACGAGGTACTGTACCGAGTTCTGTACAGTACGTGAATCTATGATCTTCTCCACTTCGTACTCGGGTTGGGCATCCACCAACACAGGAGGAGGAGGAGTAGGACCCACCTGGACTGCTGGTTTAAGAAGGGACACGTGGAAGGACCTCACCCCCCGCATGCTGGTGGGAAGGTCAATGGAATAAGTAACATTATTAATCTTCTTGGTCACGGAGAATGGGCCCACAAACCTGGGACCCAGTTTGGCAGATGGCTGCTTCAGGGTCAAGTGACGTGTGGACACCCAGACTAGATCCCCTGGCCGAAACTTCCATTCCACGGACCGTCTCTTATCTGCTTGACCCTTCTGACTCTGGAACGCCTTCTGTAAATTCCCCTTAACAATTCCCCAATTGTCCCTGAGTGATCTCTGCCAATCTTCTAGTGCTGGAAATGGAGACGAGACAACTGGAAAAGGGGAAAATTTGGGTGACCTCCCTGTTACAATCTGAAATGGGGAAAACCCCGACGAGGAATTCTTTAAATTATTTTGAGCGAATTCCGCGAAGGGCAAAAATTTCACCCAGTCACTCTGCGCCTCAGCAACGTAACATCTCAGAAATTGCTCCAGGGATTGGTTAATG
The DNA here is from genome assembly GCF_040937935.1 of Hyperolius riggenbachi. Classification (NCBI taxonomy): domain Eukaryota; kingdom Metazoa; phylum Chordata; class Amphibia; order Anura; family Hyperoliidae; genus Hyperolius; species Hyperolius riggenbachi. The sequence continues at coordinate 36,291,802 of NC_090656.1, forward strand.
CGTTCTGTCTGCCCATTGGTCTGTGGGTGGTATCCTGACGAGAAAGACAATTTCATGCCCATTTGGTGGCAAAATGCCCTCCAGAATCCAGACACAAACTGGACTCCCCTATCAGACACGATGTCTTCCGGAATGCCATGCAGCCGGAAGATGTGAATGATAAACAATTCAGCCAGTTCTTGAGCCGAGGGGAGTCCTTTCAGGGGCACAAAATGGGCCATTTTGCTAAACCGGTCGACTACCACCCAAATGACCGACATGCCTTCAGACCTGGGCAATTCCCCCACAAAATCCATGGACAAGTGGGTCCATGGCTCACTCGGGGTGGGCAAAGGCTGCAACCTTCCTACAGGTGCCAGCCGGGAGGGCTTACTCTGGGCGCACACCGCACACTCCCTAACATACTCCTTGCAATCTGTTGCCAAGGAAGGCCACCAAGCACATCTGGCAATCAGATCCTGCGTTCTGGCAGCTCCAGGATGACCAGCATTCTTATGGGCGTGAAAGAGTTGCAGAACCTGTAACCGGAATGGTAGTGGTATGAACAAGACCCCTTCGGGTTTCCCTTCAGGAACCTCCTGCTGAAAGGGACCCAAGATCTCTGTCCACTCTTCCCAAGACTCCGTGGCGGCTAACACCAGTTTCTGCGGAAGGATGGATTCAGGAGTGGAAGGCTGTGCTGTCTCAGGTTCGAAACACCTGGAGAGGGCATCTGCCTTGATGTTTTTGCTACCTGGAGTGTATGTGATTATAAACCTGAATCTCGTAAAAAACAAGGACCACCGGGCCTGACGGGGACTAAGCCTCTTAGCCCCCTCGATGTACTCCAAGTTCTTGTGGTCGGTGTAAACAGTGATCGTGTGCTCTGCCCCCTCCAACCAGTGGCGCCACTCCTCAAATGCCAATTTAATGGCCAGGAGCTCTCTGTTGCCTATATCGTAGTTTCTCTCCGCCGGAGAGAACCTACGGGAAAAGTACGCACAGGGGTGTAGTCTTCCCTGTAACCCTGATCGCTGAGACAGCACAGCCCCTACCCCGACCTCCGAGGCATCGACATCAACAATGAACGGATAAGCGGTGTCGACATGTCTCAGGATTGGTGCGGAACAAAACAATTTTTTCAGACTAGAAAATGCATTCTGAGCCTCCGGAGACCAGTGGGTAGTATCTGCCCCCTTTTTTGTGAGACTGGTAAGGGGTGCAATGATCGTGGAGTACCCTTTTATAAACCTCCTATAATAATTTGCAAAACCCAGGAATCTCTGGAGGGCTTTCAGGTCCACAGGTTGCGGCCATTCTAGGACAGCTGTGACTTTAGCAGGGTCCATTGACAGACCTGAGGTAGAAATCACATACCCCAGAAACGTGACGGATGTCACCTCAAAAATACACTTTTCTAACTTGGCGTAGAGTCTATGCTGTCTTAATTTGTTTAGGACAAATTTCACATGGACCCTGTGTTCGGGGAGGTTATTGGAATAAATTAATATATCATCGAGGTATACCAGTACGAATTTACCCAATACCTCCCGGAATACCTCATTGATTAGTTCCTGGAAGACGGCGGGCGCATTGCACAACCCGAAGGGCATCACCAAGTATTCGTAATGCCCGTCGGGTGTGTTAAAGGCCGTCTTCCATTCATCGCCCCTTCTAATGCGGATTAGGTTGTATGCCCCCCTCAGATCTAACTTAGAAAAGATCTTTGCAGTCGTGACCTGCGTGAATAAGTCGTCTATCAATGGTAACGGATAGCGATTCTTCACCGTGATTTTATTGAGACCTCGGTAGTCGATACAAGGTCGAAGACCCCCGTCTTTTTTCTTAACGAAAAAGAAACCGGCCCCAGCAGGTGACCGAGAGGGCCGAATAAACCCCTTGGCCAGGTTGTCACGAATGTACTCCTGCATGGCCAACTTCTCGGGACCGGACAAGTTATACAGGTGACCCCTAGGGGGCATACAACCAGCACGGAGATCAATGGGGCAATCGAACGGGCGATGAGGAGGTAATTGATCAGCAGACTTGGGACAAAAGACATCAGAAAAATCGGAATACACCTCGGGAACACCCTCCACGTACACCTTGGTCTGACCCAATGTCACCTTTCCTAGACACTGTTGGTGACAATGATCAGACCATCTGGTTACCTGACCCGTGGCCCAGTCGATTTGTGGAGAGTGGGCCTGTAACCAAGGCATGCCTAAGATAATAGTGGAGGTTGACATGTTCAAAACGAAAAACTGTAGCTGTTCCCCATGCAATACCCCTATCGTGACCCTCACCTGCGGAGTCTGAGACAGGGGACGATCCCGTTGCAGCGGGGAATCGTCTACTGCCGTGACCTGAATGGGGGGACTTACTGGAGTGAGAGGAATACCCAACTCCCGAGCAAATTCAAGGTTCATAAAATTGGCCGCTGAGCCAGAGTCAATAAAAGCTTCAGTGTCCACAGACTTATCATCCCACGTAATAGTACAGGGGAGAAGTAACTTCTTCTCTTTTTGGGGTGAGAATGAAGTGCCTAGGGTGTCACCCCCCACTACTCCTAGGCAGACCCGTTTCCCGACTTGTTAGGGCAGTTTCGCACCCTGTGCCCTGCTTCTGCACAATACAGGCACAGTTGTTCTGTTATTCTCCGCCTACGTTCCACCTGGGTCAATCTTGATCGACCAATTTGCATGGGTTCGGGTGGTGGTGAGGCTGGAGAGGGTGACACCGGTGGAGATGCCGTTACTGCGGGCGTACCAGAAGGTGCCACATACGAAGTCACCCTGACCCGGTGACTGCCCCTAGTCTGCCTCTGATGGCGTAGTCGACGATCGACTCTGATGGCCGATGATATGGCCTCATCGACTGTTGTGGGCTCGGGTAAGGTTAGCATCAAATCAGAGACCTCCTCCGACAACCCACATAGAAAATAATCCATCAGAGCAAAATTGTCGAATCTGGCGGTAACAGACCACCTACGAAATTCTGCTGCGTAATCCTCGACCGACCCTCTGCCTTGCCGCAAAAGTTTGAGCTTCCGCTCTGAAGTTGCCGCAAGGTCAGGGTCGTCGTATATTACGGCCATAGCCTTAAAAAATTCCTCGACTGAGGTCAGAACTAAATTAGTGGGGGACAGGTTGTATGCCCAGGACTGGGAATCACCAGTTAACAGTGTTTTAATGAAAATGACACGTTGGGTCTCAGTCCCCGAGGATCGGGGTCTTAACTCGAAGTATGACAACACTCTACTCTTGAAATTCCGGAAGTCAGACTTGTGGCCGGAAAATTTATCAGGTACAGGCATACGTATGTCATCACTAGGAGGGGATCGCACTGAATCAACTGACGTCTGGAGGGTTTGCACAGAGCCTGAAAGGGCATCAATCAAAGCTTTGTGCTGGCCCAGTGCTTGATGGAGGTTATCCACCGAAGTGGCAAGCATACCCAGACGACCAGTGTTTGCGTCCATTTTGTTTTTTGGTCTGGCGTTCTGTAACGATCGGTGGGCGCAGAGAGTATCTGATTACCGGTGATCTGCAGTATCACCGGAAATACAGATATATACCAGATTATAAGTGAACTGCAGTCTCACCGATAATCCGATATACAAACTAACCTCTGATCGGAGCTGGGAAAAAAGGGCGCATGCCGCTAGTGGACAAAAAGGGCGCCGCCATTCACTCCCATAATAAATAGCGTTTAATGGGCGCCGAGTAGGAAAAAAGGGCGCCGGAGCTAAATAAAGTTTATAAACGGCGCCAGGAGCTAAATAAAGTTTACAAACGGCGCCCGGCGATGTTTAATGATTTATAACTGAACTTGTGGTGATTTACGTTTATAAAATGCACCCGTGCCGAATAAGGTTTATGAAAATAATAAACATATTTATCTTATTTAAATAATTAAAACATTATTTAAAGTTTTATCTCTTACTGTTTGTAAAACATTATTATTCACAAAATAAAGCGATCAGTACGTAACGTAAATTGCAAAATTTTTTTTGAATCCACAATTAGTAAAACATTATTATCCACATAATAAAGGGGGGTCTTAGGTTTAGGCACCAACAGGGGGTCTTAGGTTTAGGCACCAATAGGGGGGTCTAGGGGTTAGGGGTAGGTACAGGGAGGGGTACTTAGGCAACAACAAGGGGGGGGTCTTAGGTTTAGGCACTAACAGGGGGGTCTTAGGTTTAGGCACCAACAGGGGGTCTTAGGTTTAGGCACCAACAGGGGGGTCTTAGGTTTAGGCACCAACAGGGGGGTCTTAGGTTTAGGCACCAACAGGGGAGTCTTAGGTTTAGGCACCAACAGGGGAGTCTTAGGTTTAGGCACCAACAGGGGAGTCTAGGGGTTAGGGATAGGTACAGGTAGGGTTCTGTGTAAGAGTAGGCTTAGGTATAGTTTTAGTAAAATTTTAGTAATAATTACTAATGTATTACAACATTTATTACGAACGTAGTTATATTTATATCATCTTTATAAACAATATTTTCAAATTTTATTATAACAACAAACCATAAATGACGGTTATTCACAATAATATACAATTATAACAATTAAACATATATTATTGGTTTTTTTATAAACGTAATTATAAGTTTAACTTTTGAAACAGGGAAGATTAACGTTTTCACAATTTCCGATTTCATAAACATTATTTAATGATTTATAATTTTGTTAAACATTATTTGTAAACGAAATATAGCACACTATATTTATAAACCCTATTAATGATTAATTATTATTTAGAGTTTACACCCCGCGCCCTTTTTGTCCAGGCGCCCTTTTTGTACGTACGCCTCTGATCACCCGAGTAGAGTGTAGTGTTTGGTGTAACTGTAACACTAAGAGGACAAGGCCTCAATGCAGTAAGGAGTACTGCACAGATTCCTTCCGCAGACCTGAGCTCTCCAAGACGGGAGGAGTCAGTCTGACAGTAGGAAGGGATATCTGAAAGTGACCCTCAGGAGGAAGGATCGCTAACAGAGCGAGGAACCGCCTCTAACGGTAAGGTCGGTTCTCGAGGTCGGACAAGCCAGGTCGTAGACACACGGACAGATAAAGTACAGGATCAGGAGGCAAAGGCAGAGTCAAAGTACAGGCAGGGTTCAGCAACGGGGTATCAGAAATATCGGGGTACAAAATCAGGAGGCAGAAGCAGAGTCAAGGAACGAGCCGGGGTTCGGCAACAGAGTATCAGAAATATCGAGGTGCAAGAACAGAGTTCAGGAGGATAGTCAAGGCAGGCAAAAGTCATAACAGATAATCACAATCAAACTAGTACTTTAGCTATCAACAGAATCTAGCTTAGTGTAGGATTACAGCTCCAGCTGGTCCCGGCACACTAACGGATCTGACTACGGATCTGGGTGCTCCCACATATGTGAACGCAACGCCAGACAAGGAGCAAGTGAACAACCAGCAGTATATATACTCTAGGACCTTTCCAGGACCTCCCTAATTGCTGGTCCAATGGGAGCAGTGGAATTTGTCAGCTGACCCAGCTGGTCAGCCGACACCCTTCTAACTGCTATTTAAACTCTGCCTCTGTGCTCGCGCGCGTGTAAGTCTAAATCTTGGTGGACTATCAGTCCCAGCCACACCAGTACTGTTTTGCAATGTATCTAATGCGGGGGTCGCCTCTGATGTGGATTCCGCCGTTACCAATGCGGATTCCGCCGCACTGCCCATGCGGCATGCAGCGTTTTTTCCGCGTTGTGACGCCATGCTGGACGCGGAAACAGCCGCCTCACCTCGAGAGACGGCGGCTTTTCCGCGTTTCCTCACAGCTAAGCAAAATTGTAACCTACTGTCATATGAACATATTTTTGGAAAATTTGCACTAATCATAATTGTATGATTAGTACAAAAATATATTTGCAATAAAGTGCAATGTGGTGATTTTGCAATGCAAACTCGGAATCCATTAAATTCATTCGGAATTTTGGGCTAAATTTGTCAGATTATGAATTGGGAAATTCCGTCCATCCCTATTCACCACTTGGTATAGCCTCCAGAAAAGGATCCATGGGTGTAACAATCACCCCTGCGACCTTTGCCATCGCAGGGGGGCCCAGAGGCTTTGGGTGCCCCTCCTCCTCCCTATCCCTAACCGCAAGTGCAGCCAATTGGAAAAAAAGTCCCTGTTTCCTCAAAAATGTCCCTGCCACTTCCTCCCGCCATGCAGAGTAGCAAGTAGCATGTGTAATTTATTCCTGATGCTGCTTCACAGCAGAACACTCACTGTTGCTATTCGCTGACTACCGATCACATGACCCTCATGGGGTTCGGGGACCAAGGGTCCCATGCCATCTTGTTTGCAGGGGAACCCTTTTAAAGAGACTCTAAAGTGTGATTAAAAATCGCTTTTTTCCTTATATTCAACAGGGGCATGTTTGCCCCTACTAAAACGCCGCTATCCTGCGGCAGAACGAGGGGTCCAAATCCCCTCCGTGGTGCCCGGGGATCGCTTCCTGTTGAGGCAGAGCTAATGGCTATAGCTCTGCCTCTCAGCGCGTCTATCAGCGCTGATCGCCGCCTCTCCCCGCCCCTCTCAGTCTTCCTTCACTGAGAGGGGCGGGGAGAGGCGGAGATCCGCCGGCTAATAGACGCGCATGGAGGCAGAGCTGCGGCTCATAGCTCTGCCTCCAGGAGCAGCAAAATTCACGACCAAGAAAGTCGTGGATTTTGCAGGGGGGGATTTGGGGGGTAAGGACCCCTCGTTCTGCAGTGGGATAGTGGCGTTTTAGCAGGGGCAAAGGGAAAAAAGCGATTTTTAATCGCACTTCAGAGTCTCTAATTCTAGTTATGCCCCTAAAAGGATATTTGACAAAATCTGTCCACATAGAGAAGGCTAATGGACAGCAATTCGTCAAATCATCAAATGGTCCTCACCTTTTCATAAAACAATTGCAAGTAATGTCCTCATTGTGAAAAAAAAGTTCAACCTCATCAAGACAGCAATTACATACAGCAAATTTAAAAAATCGGGAGAGACTTATGGGCCTTGAAAAATTCAGCAATCACGTCATCTGCTACTGGAGATTTTTTGGTAGCAAGATGATCAGCGACTCTTGTCATTTCTTCAACAGAAATTCTTTCTGCCAAGTTCATTTGAGAGATGTCAGTGTCTTCTAGTCCTGACTCCTGGAATATCACTCAAGAAATTCCTCATTCCTGTTTGATCAATATGATTTTCACCCAGACGATCAATCTAAAAAATTCCTAATGATTTTCAGAATCTGTGACTTGGACTTTATCAGGGATTCTAAGTCATCACTATTAACACTTTTAACTGTTGTGCTTAATTTGCAATCCTAGTAAGGGTCGAATGAGTGATATTTCCCTCGATATGGGCCTGAACTCTTGAACAGGACAGGATTAAAACAGAGAGAAATGCACCCTTTATGTATTTAGAAAGTTTAGCCTGCTTAATTCCTCTCTCACCTGTGACAAATCATAAGTGTAATTTGATCTCTCAGCTGTGACAGCCAGCTGGCTGCCTCGGCAGAGCAGCTAATTTGTAAACACAGGATGTTAACCCTAAGGCCTCTTTCCCACTAAGACGTTGCGTTTTAGGGGACGTTAAGGTCGCATAACGTGCCCCTAATGCAACGCATGGTGGTGTTGAAGTTGGACATCAGATTGAGCCGCGTTATGCGGCTCTTGATGCGTCTGTGATGCCGTGATGCGTACTTTTTGACGCATGCGGACCACGTGGTCCCGCCAGCCAATTGCCGCACAAAGCGGCCGCTCCAGGAAGTAAACACTGCACGTCACACAGTGCAGTGAATATTAATTAGCCATGTGGCTGGCCGCAATAGCGGACTCTCCCCTCCTCCTCCAACATTACTGAGCATGTGCAAAAAGTCTAACGCGGCTTAGCCGTGTATAACGTACTGCATGCAGTACTTTCACTTAACGTGTAGCGTTACACTGTAACGCAACGTGGGCACTGTGAACAGCCCATTGATTTTTCATTACTGTGTGTTGGGCTGCATTACAGGCTGCTCTAACATGCGCCAATAACGTCCCAATGTGAAAACAGCCTTAGTCTGCTTCCATGAAAGTAGGGAGTAGACACATTGCACATTTATCGCAGGATTTGTATCAGCTGTAACAAATAAATGTTTTTATCTAAAGGTTATTATGCTGTTGCTTATCTTTTACAGCAGAGAGGAAGCTCTGAGATCAGGTCCACTTTAATACCGCCCCATCATACTGATGACACGTAAAGATCACCTGAAGTGAGAAGCACATGGTGGTCGGTGGACGCCATATTTATTTCCTTTTAAACAATACCAGTTGCCTGGCTGCCCTGCTGATCTCTCTAGCTGCAGCACTGTCTGAATCACACACCTGAAATAAGTATGCAGCTAATTTAGTCAGACTTTGGTAAAAAATATCTGATTTGCATGCTTGTTCAGGATCCACGGCTAAAAGTAATAGAGGCAGAGGATCAGCGGAACAGCCAGTCAATTTGCATTGTTTAAAATGAGGAAAGTATGTCATGTCCGTATCCCTCTCGGTTCAGGGGTGCTTTAAGCGATGCTTTGACCTCAGAAATCCCATTTCAATTTCTACTATTAGCAACAAGAATTTCCAGTGTTCACCTTAGTTATATTAGATATTGTTAAGCAAAATATTTAAAAAAACAGACATTCAATGCTATACTGCTTCTCATAAGCGGCTTGTAATTGCGCTCCAAGGTTTTGCTTTTTATTCCTGATAAAGGTGTCCTTGGAGGCCTCAAAAGATTTGCATATTCAAATAGGTTTAAAATGGATGATGTTACATTATTATTCCCCCACTAGAAAAATATGCTGTATTTGCTCTCATGAGAATAAACTGGCAAGATACGGACCAAACTGATGTACAACAATAACCAGATTAACCCTTTCCCCTATGGTGGCCATATCTGAATCATGTTTTGGGGTTTTTATTGACTGGAGAAATGAAATGTTTCTGCTTGATCAAATCATTTGGAAAACCAAACAAACATACTATACACATAGGATCATTTTTCCCAAAAACGAAGGGGAAAAAAGATCGAATAAAATAATATATTTTTGTAATTTTCATTCGCAAATCTGAGGCCACCTTTCTGTCATGAAATTTGATTGTGTGATAACATTTTGGGAAACAGAGATGCCAAAGGAATAAAATAATATAAAAACGTAACCACTTGATGACCCAGCCTTTACCCCCCCTTAAGGACCAGCGCTGTTTTTTGTGATCTGTGCTGGGTGGGTTCTGCAGCCCCCAGCACAGATCAGGTTGCAGGCAGAGTGATCAGATCGCCCCCCTTTCCCCCCCCTATGGGGACGATGTGCAGGGGGGGTCTGATCGCTCCTGCCTGCCTGCCTGAGGTTTGCGGGGGGGGGGGGGGCACCTCAAGAAGGCCCCCATCCGCAACGAAATTTCCCCCCTCCCTCTCCTACCTGTCCCCCCTGGTGATCGGGGCTGCACAGGACGCTATCCGTCCTGTGCAGCCTGTGACAGGATCGCCGCTGATTGGCCGGGGATCGCCGATCTGCCTTACGGCGCTGCTGCGCAGCAGCGCCGTTCAATGTAAACAAAGGAGACAAATGTCTCCTGCGTTTAGATCTAGTCTGCGATCCACAATCAGCGGCTCGCAGGCTATTCACGGAGACCCGCTCTGTGATGTAACAGGAAACGGCCGCTCGCGCGAGCGGCCATTCCTGATTAATTAGGGAGGCACCTGGCGACGCAGATGTGCGTCGCTGGTCCTCCAGCTACCACTTTGCCGCCGCATGGTATGAGTGTGCGGTCGGCAAGTGGTAAAGAGAATGGGGTGTAAGTATTACACTTTCCTCAAAGAAAGTTAGAGTAGATTAGGGTGTTTAAACATTTGATTGGTCCATTTTCAAGCTGGATATATTTTCACTAGCATTTGCATAATTCTGCATCATCTTAGAATTATTTGCATATTTCAAGTAGAAAGTTGGCATTGAAATAAAATCTTTGTACTAAACATCTTTTAGAGTGACGTTTGTCACGAAGGAATATTAGGTAAATAAAAATGCCCATAGAGGTCCACTGTAGGCGGAAGTAGTTTTGTAATAATATCTCAGCTGTTGTGAAACATTCCTTCTTTCACCTAAGGATCATTGCAAAAATTAAGCACCTCCAGAGGCATAGCTATGGGTGGGCAAAGGGGGACATGTGTCCCTGGGCGCAGCACTGAGAGGGAACTCTGCACAGTCACTGTACCCCCACATGCATGAGAGGCGACTCCTTGGTTGCCCAAGGTGCCACTGCTTCTTTCTCTCCCTCCGCAAAGGAGAGCAGAAGCATTAACAGCAGCAGAAAAATCAGGGTACATCTGGCTATCTAAAAGGGGAGGGGGCATCTGATTATCTAAAGGGAGGCACATTTAGCTATATATGGGGGGGCACATCTGGCTATCTAAAGGGGGCGGGGCATCTGATTATCTAAAGGGAGGCACATCTAGCTATCTATGAGGGGGGGGGGCACATCTGGCTATCTAAAAAGGGGGGGGCACATCTGGCTATATAAATGGGGGGAGGGGGAACATTTGGCTATCTATGGGGGGTAGGCTGCACATCTGGCTATGTAAACAGCATTTGTACATTTGACACAACCCATGACCTTGACCACATTCTGATGCGTGGCCACACCCATTTTGTCCAGAGGGGGGCACAAAAACGGTATTAATCACCGGGCGCTGAAAACCCTAGCTATGCCTCTGAGCACCTCATACCTCCAGCGGATCTTTCAACGTTTGTTCATGCCTTCATCACATCACAGTTGGACTACTGCAATGTTCTCTATACAGGCCTTACAAACAAAGGTTATACACCTGATGAAGGACCTGCGTGTCCGTAACATGTAGTGTCACTGTTTCGCAATACAAGCAACATTTGCAGCCATTGGTGTGCCACTTCTTTTTTTACATTTGGTTGTACCAGAACCTTTTGAGCAATCCGGTTGAGGCAAGGCACCGGAATAACCCCAGGCAGTTACACCGGGGTGCTGTCTCCATGGGCCATTACTTGGTAAACTTACAAACAAAGACCTGCACCACCTGCAATTAGTACAAAATGCAGCTGGAAGGCTGTTAACAAGCCAACTCCGTCATTGCCACAGAATACCAACCCTTTGCTCACTCCACTGGCTACTGATAACATGGAGAATTGTGTTTAAAGTGGAGCTGTCTCAGAAAAAACCCACATATATCAGTAGATAAATACTTCCTCTACTTACATAACATATGTATTGCACTGTCCGCATTTTGATTTTAGTGATTTTTCTATAGTAAAAAAAGAGAAAATCCTTAGGATTTTCCATTTTGTCTGTGTCTATCTTGAAGCCAATCCTGACATCATATCCACCCTTACTCTGTCTGTGTATGCTTTGCCCGCCCCCCTCCCAGTCTTCAGACACTCCCACTCAGCTCTGCAGTAGAAAGTGCATTGTCTCAGCATGAGAAATATTGGCCAGTCAGAGTGGAACAGAGGTGTGGGAGGGGAAAACAGGAGGGAAAGAGGCTTCAGCCAAACAGGCTGCATTAGATAAGTCTGGGGGGGAAAGTAATGAAGAAAAAATAAATCCCAGCATGCCCGGCAAATTGTGTGGCAGATGTACCAAATAAGAGCCAGGGAAACTGGGGAATAATGTTTTATGGAAAAGAAAAATAAGAGTTATTTTTAACTTTTGGATTGCCTGGTTAACATCCTTATTACTTGTTTACCAAAATATAAAAATAAAGTATTGATTTTTTTATTTTATGCCCGACAGTTATGCTTTAATCCTTGCACAATTTGGGCCCTGGATACCTGAAAGATTTGTTGCAACTGCATCACACCCCCTACAATCTTACATAGTTACATAGCTATTTGGGTTGAAAAAATACATACGTCCATCGAGTTCCACCAGAAAACAAAGTACAACACCAGCCTGCTCCCTCACATATCCCTGTTGATCCAGAGGAAGGCGAAAAACCCTTACAAGGCATGGTCCAATTAGCCCCAAAAGGGAAAAAAATTCCTTCTCGACTTCAGATGGCAATCAGATAAAATCCCTGGAGCAACATCACTGGGCATTACCTAGTAAGTGTAGCCATGGATGTCTTTCAAAGCAAGGAATGTATCTAAGACCCCTTTAAATGCAGATATAGAATTTTCCATAACTACTTCCTGTGGCAATGCATTCCAGATCTTAATCACTCTTACTGTAAAAGAACCTTTTCCTAAATAAATGGCTAAAGCGTGTTTCCTCCATGCGCAGATCATGTCCTCTAGTCCTATGAGAAGGCCTAGGGACAAAAAGCTCATCTGCCAAGCTATTATATTGCCCTCTGATGCATTTATACATGTTAATTAGATCCCCTATAAGGCATCTTTTCTCTAGACTAAATAAACCCAGTTTATCTAACCTTTCTTGGTAAGTGAGACCTTCCATCCCTCATATCAATTTTGTTGCTCGTCTCTGCACCTGCTCTAAAACTGCAATATCTTTTTTGTAATGTGGTGCCCAGAACTGAATTCCATATTCCAGATGTGGCCTTACTAGAGAGTTAAACAGGGGCAATATTATGTTAGCATCTCGAGTTTTTATTTCCCTTTTAATGCATCCCAAAATTGTATTAGCTTTAGCTGCAGCTGCTTGGCATTGAATATGATTATTTAACTTGTTGTCGAAGAGTACTCCTAAGTATTTCTCCAAGTTTGATGTGTCCCATCTGTATCCTGTTTATTTTGTATGGTGCTAGACCATTGGTACGACCAAAATGCATGACTGTACATTTTTCAACATTGAATTTCATCTGCCATTTATGTGCCCATATAGCCATCCTATCCAGATCCTGTTGCAATATGTTACTTTCTTCCTGAGAATTGATGATTCTGCACAATTTTGTATCATCTGCAAAAATAGCAACATTACTTTCTACTGCATCTACTAGGTCATTAATAAATACATTGAAGAGCACTGGACCCAGTACAGACCCCTGTGGGACCCCACTGCTAACAGTCACCCATTTTGAATATGATCCATTGACCAATGACCACAACTCTTTGTTTTCTGCCCATTAGCCAGTTTCCTATCCATGCACACAGACTCTTCCCCAGTCCTTTCATCCTCAACTTTTGCACCAGACTTTTGTTGGGAACCGTGTTGAAGGCCTTTGCAAAGTCCAAGTATATCACATGTACAGAACTCTCAATATCCATGTTAGCGTTCACTACCTCATAAAAGCTGAGCATGTTAGTCAAACAGGACCTGTCTTTAGTAAACCCATGCTGATGCTGAGAAATAAGATTATTTTCTACTATGAAGTCATGTATAGTATCTCTTAGTAATCCCTCAAATAGTTTACAGGTCTATAATTTCCTAGATCTGATTTTAAGCCCTTCTTAAATAATGGGAAAACGTGGACTGTACGCCAATCTACTGGGACTCTGCCAGTTGAAAGAGAGTCACAAAAGATAAGATAAACAAAAGTTTGCTTTCTTAAAACAGAAAGAATTTGCGATAATTCAGGTTGGAGTGAGCTTGAGATGTCTCCTAGTGCAACACTGCTGAATATATGCAAATTAACCATTGTACCCTTAGATAATAAACACACCTCCAGAACCGCTGGAATGCAATGATGTGTCAACTTGTTAATTTGTACAGAGCCATAATAATCCAACATGCATACAGACTGTTTCGGATTGTTTGATCCTCATCAGTGCATGGCATGGATTAATTTGGCTCTATGCAGTAGGGCTTGTAACACCGAGAGGTACAGATTAACCAGCAAGCTCATTGTAGTCCCTTACACACTGCAATGAGTTCTGGGTCACCATGAGCTTGCTGGTTAGTCTGTACCAAAAGATAAGATAAAGGGGTTTATCGATAACTGAACTTAAATTCCTTAGGACCCGAGGATGCATGCCATCCGGGCCAGGTGCCTTGTGTAGTTTTAATTTATTTAGTCTTACCTTCACTTCTTCCTGCATTAAGTATTTCATATTACAATTGGAAGATTGAGACTCTTCTGCATCTGTAATTTGCAACAGTGCTGTTTCCCTCGTGAAGACAGAAGCAAAGAAAGCATTTAATAATTCCGCCTTACCTTGATCATCCACCATTGAGTTTCCACCCTCATCCTTTAGGAGTCCAATACAGTCAACCTTTCTTTTTTTAGAGTTGATGTACTTGTAAAACGTCTTTGGGTTAGATTTGATATCCCTAGCGATTTGATTTTCAGCTTCAATCTTTGCCAGCCTAATTTATTTTTTACAATTTTTATTGCACTCCTTATAATTGCTTAATGCAGCCTCGGTCCCCTCCTTATAGGCTCTTTTTCCTCTTCATTTTATCCCTAACCTTTCTATTCATCCATAGAGGCCTTTTTTTATTCCTAGACGTTTTGTTTTCATATGGGATATATATACTACAATATTGAATGAGAATAAGTTTAAAAGCTTGCCATTTCCCTTCAGTGTCCTGAAGGATCTAATAACCTTTGGAAACAGAACCTTCTGTCATGCTGCCCCTACACTTTGGAATTCTCTTCCCCACCCAATCAGGACCTCTCCATTCCTGGAAGCATTTAAGCCACCTGTTTAGTCTGAGAAAATCGCTTTACAAATGTCATTGTATTATTGTATATGACCTTACATGTCCGTGGCGTATGGATGCAAAAACACAGAACACCTACAGATGTCCGTAGCAGTCTAATGCTGGGAATACACGGGTCGATCCGGCGGCCGATTAGCGCGCGGATCGATTACCGCTCATCCCCGCTGGCGCTGCTTATCAGCTGCTCGATTCCCTGCCATTGTCCGCCGGCGGGGGTCGAGCAGCGTGATCGGACCAGCTGAATATTATCAGCTGGGCGGATCAGCTGCTCAATACACGGTACAGAAACGTACCGTGTATCCCCAGCTTAAGGGTTAATTCTTGCAATGTGTAGAGCTGGACTGAATAGATTGCAAATAAAGCATAGAGTCCCTTTAAGTGACATTATTAACTCATCCGCCAGCCTTGAAATATTTTTAGTATTTTGGTTTGTTGGAATCCCTCGCTCGTCTCTGACAGATTGTGTTCAGCATGTTGTTGTTTTTGTCCCCTGGGCCTCCCCTTGATTCTGAAATGTAATTTTTTCATCCTCAAAGCTTCTTAGCACAAGCCGAGGAGCAGAGAGTGGCGTTACAGCGTTACACATAAAAGAAGGACGTATCGGGCTGAGCGCAGCCGGCGTCCCAGCGCTGCACTCTGGGAAAGGCGTATTGCGGATAATTTAAAGGGACACGTCCCGGCAGTGATTCCTGGCGTAAACCTGGAGGCAGGAAACAGCCAGTCTTGGAGTTTTCCTCTGATTCCTGTTCTCTCCCGTCCCGAATGATTCATGGGCCTCATTTTAATGGGGGAGGAGATGAAATCCTTCACTTTCCAACAGTTTTCATACTTCATCTTCCGTTTTGCTGTGGAATTCATCTTGGCTTAGTCAAACTTGATCTATTGTAATGAGGCTTCTTCAGACAGCCTTGTACAATTAAGATTGTTTTGGTGGAGGATAAGAGATTCTATTACCTCTCCCATTACTCATCCCTCAAAATAGCTTTCCTGATTGGATTTTCACAGTCTCATTAATCCAATGAGGATTGAATACACTCATGTGATGGAACAGATCCTCTCCTTCATCTGCTTTATAACAGATGGTTCTCCGACACCGACTGAGACAATTTCACTGTCTGCCGCTATCTCCAACTCCAACCGATTCAGGCATTTACTTAAAAAAAAATTATATATACTGTATATACCTGTAATAAAACATTATTATTAATGAACTATTGAAATGAACTTCCTGCAAACAGTGGCGCACTTATTGGGGGAGAGGGAAGCGTCATGCTCCTTAGCAACCCTAAGCGTGCTCTACTTCCTGTTTCCTGCATATCGCGTAATTACACGTAGCATGCAGAGATGGGCGGGCACAGTGTCGGGATCAGGTGACATTCATTCACAAGCCGCACCGCTGCAGGGGGGCACAGGAAGGGGAGCCATGGAGAGGGGGATAATAGGATAACAGAGGCGCCAATAGGATAAAAAACACTAAAAGAACTTAAAAACCCATCTTGGTAATAGAGGAGGCAGTGGTGGACTCACCTCCTCCAAGCAGAACACACGACTGTGGATTTTCAGTCAAAACAATTTTATTGGATACTCCAAATAAAGTGCAACGCGTTTCACGGGACACAACCCCGCTTCATCAGGCAATAACAGATAGGAGTAAACAGCATCTGCCAGTGTCATCAACACTGAGCGCCTCAGAGAGGGGGAAGGAATGATGCCCCCCCCTCCCTATGGGGTACCACTAGATCACCAGGCAAGCTGTATGGCGATGGGGGTACCAGGGATGTCACATGGGGAGTACCACTAGACCACTGGAGATGTCACTTGGGCATGCCATCATTCCCTCAAACACCCTCCCCCCCCCCCCCCCCCTTAAAAATAATATTGTTGAGTCAAATATCTTAGGATTACATTGGGGCCCCCCCAAGCACTCATACATAACAACTGATACGGCAAACCTGCCAATGGCAACCACAGTGTCTGATGTGCAAGAAGGGGATGGGGAACAGTTTGTTGATTGATGACCACTATTCAAAGTATCTATAGAAGTGATTATTTTCTATTCAAAGTATCTATAGAAGTGATAATTTTGAGCACAGGACCAATAGAGAGCTAATACTGTAGTTGAGGGGGGCCCTTCGGGGCCTCTCTGGCCCAAGGGCCACGATGCGGTCACAGCCTCTGCAACCCCTATTGTTACGCCCCTGACCCTGTGTCCTTTTTGGGTGAACAATACAGCATTTGTTGCAACATTACAAGCAGCGCCCGTCTTGTATCTTTGCTTTACAAACGGAAACTTTGCAGCTCTTCATAAGGAAGTAATATGATGTTCCGAGTCCTCTGCACAACATATAGCCAGCGCAAGAAAGATAGTAATTATCTCTAATTATATATTTTTACTGGACAATTTAACAGCAATGTGCCCATCTTGCTAGTTTATGAATTAGATCAGCATCTTTAAACGTGTAAAATATTAATAACAAAGTGGAGCATTGGTCTTTGTCCAATAAAGGCTTAATGGATGATTTAAAATGACGCTTGCGTATTGCATAATTCCGGCAATAATGGGGAACAGCATTAATAAGCATTAGCATTAGTGACTATTAGGCGCAGAAATTGGGCCGCGGCGCTCCACTTCAGTTATTTGCTTTTTCTGCCTCATCGTTAATGAGTTGGGGTAAAACACACAGCTTCATTCAGAGCGCTTCAGTCCCAGCTTAATAATTTTCAAAGTTTAGTCTGAACTCTCTGAGAAAAGTTCTAGAGAAACAGGAACTGTAACGAGTTGTGATTATTGTAGATATTAGAGGAGGAGGACAAACTCCCAGCCTGCTGAATGCAATACCAGGATTAGGGGGATTATTGGGAGGAGCTTTGACAGTTTTTGGGGTTAGGCAAGCTCCGATCAGGTAGGAACTTGCAGCTGTTTTAATAAGTCAAAAGTGCCACTGGAAAATCCCAGTTGAGATATGTGTGGCCAGCATTAAAGGGCAACTGAAGTGAGAGGTATATGGAGGCTGTTATATTTATTTCCTTTTAAACAATATCAGTTGCCTGGCAGCCCTGTTGATCTATTTGGCTGCAATAGTATCTGAATCACAGCAGAAACAAGCATGCAGCTAATCTTGTCCATCTGGCAATAAATGTCAGAAACGCCTGTTCTGTTGCATGCTTGTTCAGGGGCTATGGCCAAAAGCATTAGAGGCAGAGGATCAGCAGGGCTGCCAGGCAACTGGTATTGCTTAAAAGGAAATAAATATAGCAGCCTCCATATCCCTATTTCTTAAATTGTCCTTTAATATAGCCATACACTTGTAAATGTTATTTGGCCATCAGCCTTCTCTGAGCTCGGTCCTCACACTGTATGCAGCTCACACAACCCTCCCTGATCTCAGTCTCCACACTGTATGCAGCTCACACGACCCTCCCTGATCTCAGTCCTCACACTGTATGCAGCTCACACAACCCTCCCTGATCTCAGTCCTCACACTGTATGCAGCTCACACGACCCTCCCTGATCTCAGTCCTCACACTGTATGCAGCTCACATGACCCTCCCTGATCTCAGTCTCCACACTGTATGCAGCTCACACGACCCTCTCTGATCTCAGTCCTCACACTGTATGCAGCTCACACGACCCTCCCTGATCTCAGTCCTCACACTGTATGCAGCTCACACAACCCTCCCTGATCTCAGTCCCCACACTGTATGCAGTTCACACGACACGACCCTCCCTGATCTCAGTCCCCACACTGTATGCAGCTCACACGACCCTCCCTGATCTCAGTCCCCACACTGTATGCAGCTCACACGACCCTCCCTGAGCTCAGTCCCCACACTGTATGCAGCTCACACGACCCTCCCTGATCTCAGTCCCCACACTGTATGCAGCTCACACGACCCTCCCTGATCTCAGTCCCCACACTGTATGCAGCTCACACGACCCTCCCTGAGCTCAGTCCCCACACTGTATGCAGCTCACACGACCCTCCCTGAGCTCAGTCCCCACACTGTATGCAGCTCACACGACCCTCCCTGATCTCAGTCTCCACACTGTATGCAGCTCACATGACCCTGTCTGATCTCAGTCTCCACACTGTATGCAGCTCACATGACCCTCTCTGATCTCAGTCTCCACACTGTATGCAGCTCACATGACCCTGTCTGATCTCAGTCTCCACACTGTATGCAGCTCACATGACCCTCTCTGATCTCAGTCCCCACACTGTATGCAGCTCACACGACCCTCCCTGATCTCAGTCTCCACACTGTATGCAGCTCACACAACCCTCCATGATCTTAGTCCCCACACTGTATGCAGCTCACATGACCCTCTCTGATCTCAGTCTCCACACTGTATGCAGCTCACATGACCCTCCCTGATCTCAGTCTCCACACTGTATGCAGCTCACACGACCCTCTCTGATCTCAGTCCTCACACTGTATGCAGCTCACACGACCCTCCCTGATCTCAGTCCCCACACTGTATGCAGCTCACACGACCCTCTCTGATCTCAGTCCCCACATTGTATGCAGCTCACACAAACCTCCCTGATCTCATTCCTCACACTGTATGCAGCTCACACAACCCTCTCTGATCTCAGTCCCCACACTGTATGCAGCTCGCACGACCCTCTCTGATCTCAGTCCCCACACTGTATGCAGCTCACACGACCCTCCCTGATCTCAGTCCCCACACTGTATGCAGCTCACATGACCCTCCCTGATCTCAGTCTCCACACTGTATGCAGCTCGCACGACCCTCTCTGATCTCAGTCCCCACACTGTATGCAGCTCACACGACCCTCTCTGATCTCAGTCTCCACACTGTATGCAGCTCACATGACCCTCCCTGATCTCAGTCTCCACACTGTATGCAGCTCACACAACCCTCTCTGATCTCAGTCTCCACACTTTATGCAGCTCACACAACCCTCCCTGATCTCAGTCTCCACACTGTATGCAGCTCACATAACCCTCCCTGATCTCAGTCTCCACACTGTATGCAGCTCACATGACCCTCCCTGATCTCAGTCCCCACACTGTATGCAGCTCACATGACCCTCCCTGATCTCAGTCTCCACACTGTATGCAGCTCACACAACCCTATGCAGCTCACACGACCCTCCCTGATCTCAGTCCCCACACTGTATGCAGCTCACACGACCCTCCCTGATCTCAGTCTCCACACTGTATGCAGCTCACACGACCCTCCCTGGTCTCAGTCTCCACACTGTATGCAGCTCACACGACCCTCCCTGATCTCAGTCTCCACACTGTATGCAGCTCACACGACCCTCCCTGATCTCAGTCCCCACACTGTATGCAGCTCACACGACCCTCCCTGATCTCAGTCTCCACACTGTATGCAGCTCACACGACCCTCCTTGATCTCAGTCCCCACACTGTATGCAGCTCACATGACCCTCCCTGATCTCAGTCTCCACACTGTATGCAGCTCACACGACCCTCCTTGATCTCAGTCCCCACACTGTATGCAGCTCACATGACCCTCCCTGATCTCAGTCTCCACACTGTATGCAGCTCACACGACCCTCCCTGATCTCAGTCCCCACACTGTATGCAGCTCACATGACCCTCCCTGATCTCAGTCCCCACACTGTATGCAGCTCACACGACCCTCCCTGATCTCAGTCTCCACACTGTATGCAGCTCACACAACCCTCCATGATCTTAGTCCCCACACTGTATGCAGCTCACATGACCCTCCCTGATCTCAGTCTCCACACTGTATGCAGCTCACACGACCCTCCCTGATCTCAGTCCCCACACTGTATGCAGCTCACACGACCCTCCCTGATCTCAGTCTCCACACTGTATGCAGCTCACACAACCCTCCATGATCTCAGTCTCCACACTGTATGCAGCTCACACAACCCTCCATGATCTTAGTCCCCACACTGTATGCAGCTCACACAACCCTCTCTGATCTCAGTCCCCACACTGTATGCAGCTCACACAACCCTCCCTGATCTCAGTCCCCACACTGTATGCAGCTCACACAACCCTCCCTGATCTCAGTCCCCACACTGTATGTAGCTCACATGACCCTCCCTGATCTCAGTCTCCCCACTGTATGCAGCTTACACAACCCTCCATGATCTTAGTCCCCACACTGTATGCAGCTCACACAACCCTCTCTGATCTCAGTCCCCACACTGTATGCAGCTCACACGACCCTCACTGATCTCAGTCTCCACACTGTATGCAGCTCACACAACCCTCTCTGATCTCAGTCCCCACACTGTATGCAGCTCACACAACCCTCCCTGATCTCAGTCTCCACACTGTATGCAGCTCACACAACCCTCCCTGAGCTCAGTCCCCACACTGTATGCAGCTCACACGACCCTCCCTGATCTCAGTCCCCACACTGTATGCAGCTCACACGACCCTCCCTGATCTCAGTCCCCACACTGTATGCAGCTCACACAACCCTCCCTGGGCTCTGTCCCCACACTGTTTGCAGCTCACACGACCCTCCCTGATCTCAGTCCCCACACTGTATGCAGCTCACACGACCCTCCCTGATCTCAGTCTCCACACTGTATGCAGCTCACACGACCCTCCCTGATCTCAGTCTCCACACTGTATGCAGCTCACATGACCCTCTCTGATCTCAGTCTCCACACTGTATGCAGCTCACATGACCCTGTCTGATCTCAGTCTCCACACTGTATGCAGCTCACATGACCCTCTCTGATCTCAGTCCCCACACTGTATGCAGCTCACACGACCCTCCCTGATCTCAGTCTCCACACTGTATGCAGCTCACACAACCCTCCATGATCTTAGTCCCCACACTGTATGCAGCTCACATGACCCTCTCTGATCTCAGTCTCCACACTGTATGCAGCTCACATGACCCTCCCTGATCTCAGTCTCCACACTGTATGCAGCTCACACGACCCTCTCTGATCTCAGTCCTCACACTGTATGCAGCTCACACGACCCTCCCTGATCTCAGTCCCCACACTGTATGCAGCTCACACGACCCTCTCTGATCTCAGTCCCCACATTGTATGCAGCTCACACAAACCTCCCTGATCTCATTCCTCACACTGTATGCAGCTCACACAACCCTCTCTGATCTCAGTCCCCACACTGTATGCAGCTCGCACGACCCTCTCTGATCTCAGTCCCCACACTGTATGCAGCTCACACGACCCTCCCTGATCTCAGTCCCCACACTGTATGCAGCTCACATGACCCTCCCTGATCTCAGTCTCCACACTGTATGCAGCTCGCACGACCCTCTCTGATCTCAGTCCCCACACTGTATGCAGCTCACACAACCCTCTCTGATCTCAGTCCCCACACTGTATGCAGCTCACACGACCCTCTCTGATCTCAGTCTCCACACTGTATGCAGCTCACATGACCCTCCCTGATCTCAGTCTCCACACTGTATGCAGCTCACACAACCCTCTCTGATCTCAGTCTCCACACTTTATGCAGCTCACACAACCCTCCCTGATCTCAGTCTCCACACTGTATGCAGCTCACACAACCCTCCCTGATCTCAGTCTCCACACTGTATGCAGCTCACATGACCCTCCCTGATCTCAGTCCCCACACTGTATGCAGCTCACATGACCCTCCCTGATCTCAGTCTCCACACTGTATGCAGCTCACACAACCCTATGCAGCTCACACGACCCTCCCTGATCTCAGTCCCCACACTGTATGCAGCTCACACGACCCTCCCTGATCTCAGTCTCCACACTGTATGCAGCTCACACGACCCTCCCTGGTCTCAGTCTCCACACTGTATGCAGCTCACACGACCCTCCCTGATCTCAGTCTCCACACTGTATGCAGCTCACACGACCCTCCCTGATCTCAGTCCCCACACTGTATGCAGCTCACACGACCCTCCCTGATCTCAGTCTCCACACTGTATGCAGCTCACACAACCCTCTCTGATCTCAGTCCCCACACTGTATGCAGCTCACATGACCCTCCCTGATCTCAGTCTCCACACTGTATGCAGCTCACACGACCCTCCTTGATCTCAGTCCCCACACTGTATGCAGCTCACATGACCCTCCCTGATCTCAGTCTCCACACTGTATGCAGCTCACACGACCCTCCCTGATCTCAGTCCCCACACTGTATGCAGCTCACATGACCCTCCCTGATCTCAGTCCCCACACTGTATGCAGCTCACACGACCCTCCCTGATCTCAGTCTCCACACTGTATGCAGCTCACACAACCCTCCATGATCTTAGTCCCCACACTGTATGCAGCTCACATGACCCTCCCTGATCTCAGTCTCCACACTGTATGCAGCTCACACGACCCTCCCTGATCTCAGTCCCCACACTGTATGCAGCTCACACGACCCTCCCTGATCTCAGTCTCCACACTGTATGCAGCTCACACAACCCTCCATGATCTCAGTCTCCACACTGTATGCAGCTCACACAACCCTCCATGATCTTAGTCCCCACACTGTATGCAGCTCACACAACCCTCTCTGATCTCAGTCCCCACACTGTATGCAGCTCACACAACCCTCCCTGATCTCAGTCCCCACACTGTATGCAGCTCACACAACCCTCCCTGATCTCAGTCCCCACACTGTATGTAGCTCACATGACCCTCCCTGATCTCAGTCTCCCCACTGTATGCAGCTTACACAACCCTCCATGATCTTAGTCCCCACACTGTATGCAGCTCACACAACCCTCTCTGATCTCAGTCCCCACACTGTATGCAGCTCACACGACCCTCACTGATCTCAGTCTCCACACTGTATGCAGCTCACACAACCCTCTCTGATCTCAGTCCCCACACTGTATGCAGCTCACACAACCCTCCCTGATCTCAGTCTCCACACTGTATGCAGCTCACACAACCCTCCCTGAGCTCAGTCCCCACACTGTATGCAGCTCACACGACCCTCCCTGATCTCAGTCCCCACACTGTATGCAGCTCACACAACCGTCTCTGATCTCAGTCCCCACACTGTATGCAGCTCACACGACCCTCCCTGATCTCAGTCCCCACACTGTATGCAGCTCACATGACCCTCCCTGATCTCAGTCTCCACACTGTATGCAGCTCATACAACCCTCCCTGATCTTAGTCCCCACACTGTATGCAGCTCACACAACCCTCCCTGAGCTTGGTCCTCACACTGTATGCAGCTCACACAACCCTCCCTGATCTTAGTCCCCACACTGTATGCAGCTCACACAACCCTCTCTGATCTTAGTCCCCACACTGTATGCAGCTCACACAACCCTCTCTGATCTTAGTCCCCACACTGTATGCAGCTCACACGGCCCTCCCTGATCTCAGTCTCCACACTGAATGCTGCTCACACAACCCTCCATGATCTCAGTCTCCAAACTGTATGAAGCTCACACAACCCTCTCTGATCTCAGTCCCTCGCTGTATGCAGCTCACACAACCCTCCATGATCTCAGTCCCCACATTGTATGAAGCTCACACAACCCTCCCTGAGCTCAGTCCCCACACTGTATGCAGCTCACACAACCCTCCCTGAGTTTAGTCCCAACACTGTATGAAGCTCACACAACCCTCCCTGAGCTTAGTATTCACACTGTATGCAGCTCACACAACCCTCCCTGAGTTTAGTCCCCACACTGTATGCAGCTCACACAACCCTCCCTGAGCTCAGTCCCTACACTGTATGCTAGGCTGACCAGGTGTCCTCTTTTGCCCGGATAGGTCTACTTTTTCTGACCTGTCCAGGCTGTCCTCCCGGGATTTTGAAATGTCCGGGTGAAGAGAGCCGAACACCAGCGAGCCGAGCAATTAGCCACTTCATTGCAGCTCTTTAGTGAGCCAAACTATTCTGGGCTAGAGACGAGTCTCTGCCAGAGAGTCTCTGGCAGGCTGCTCCACTGGCTACTTCTGTGAGTAAAGAGTCGACTCATGAGTCAAAAACTGCTGGCCTAGAATCTAGGTGTAACGATCGGTGTAACACAGAGAGGATCTGATTACCGGTGAACTGCAGTCTCACCAGGAATACAGACTATACCCAATTATTGATGATCTGCAGTATCACCGATAATCAGATATATCTACTAACCTCTGGACACCAGATAGAACAAGTGAGTGTTAGATGCAACAGTATACTTTGAGTACTTCTCCAGAAGTATGTTCCTTCCTCTGGCCTAGACTCTCCAGGAGGGAGGAGCTTGGCTGAGGGGAGGAAGGACAGAGCGTGAGTGACACCCGAGAGGGAGGGTGTCACTAACAGGTCTGGGAACTGCCTCTAACAGTAAGGCCAGTTCTCGAGGTCGGCAAGCCAGGTCGTTAACACACAGACAGATAAGGTACAGATTCAGGAGGCAGATACGGAATCCAATAAACAGACAGGGTTTGGCAACGGAGTATCAGAATAGCACAGTACAGAATCAGGAGGCAAATACAGAGTCCAGGAACGAGCAGAGATTGGCAACAGGGTAACAGAAATAGCAAGGTACAGAATCAGAGTTCAGAGGGATGGTCAGACAGGCAGAAGGTCATAACAAATAATGCAGTTCAATATTCCTAATGCTAAGGTGTGAGTTCCTTGATCGTCAACACCTTTGGAAACTATGCTAGAACACAGATACAGACAATGTCTGAGTGCTACCACGTAGTGATCGCAACGGCAGACAACCAGAGAATGACCAGCACCCAGTATATATAGCAAAGCGCTCTCCAGCGCCTCCCCTAAGTGCTGGACCAATGGCAGGTGGTGAAAATGTCAGCTGACCCGCCTGGTCAGCTGACCCTTTTCTGGCTGTCACATAAGCTCTGCCTCTCAGCGCGCGTCCTTCTGAACCTGTGTGGACTAGCAGTCCCAGCCACACCAGACATGTCATGTAATGTGACCACTGATTCAGGCACGGGAACCGCCGCCCCGCTCTCTAAGTGAGCGGCGGTTTCCCCGCGCCCAGCCGCAATGTCAGCTGCTTTGCCATGCGTGCAATCTGCTGCATCCAACGTGGACTCCACCGCTCTGCCCATGCGGCGGTTTCTTCGCGTTGTGCCGCCGTGTTAGACGCGGAAACAGCCGCCTCACTCTGAGCCCTTGCGGCGGCTTTTCCGCGTTTCCTCACACTAGGCCAGTAATCTTTGACTCATGAGTCGACTCATGGGAGCAGCCTGCCAGAGACTCTGTGCAGCAGGTGGAACCAGAGAGGGCGGAGGCAGAGAAAATCAGTGTGGAGGGAGACAGGAGGTGGGACTGGGAACACTCGGAGAAGCAGAGTAGGAGAAGGGTTGTCTATGGAGTGGTGAGTGCTAGATGAGCTCAAAACATCCTCTCTGCCCTAAAAGATAGACAACAGCATGATAACCATTATTAATTAAAGTAGACCTGAACTCAGAACATGCTTTCTGCTCTAAAAGATCCACAACTACACAGCAGCATAATGCCCTTTATTACAGTGGACCTGAACTCAGAACATGCTTTCTGCTCTAAAAGATCCACAACTACACAGCAGCATAATGCCCTTTATTACAGTGGACCTGAACTCAGAACATGCTTTCTGCTCTAAAAGATACCTCTGCCAGAGGTAACGGTTCGTGCAGTTATGTGTCGGAGGAAACTGTTGTTGCATTTCATTCCTCAGAGTTAACGGTTGCTGCATTTATCATTTTGACAGACATTGTTGTCTAATTGCATTTTGTGGTCTGCCGGCCCTCCACCATGTGGTCTGGAAAAAAAAAACAGCCCTCCATGCCCGCGAAGTTGGACAGCACACTGCTAAGGTCTTGTATATTTGGCCCTACCCATGACCACGCCCACATGCTGTTGTGATCGTCCTCTTTTTTGGAAATCGAAATATGGTCACCCTACTGTATGCAGCTCCCACAAACCCTCCCTGATCTCGGTGCCCACACTGCATGCAGCTCACACGACCCTCCCTGAGCTCGGTCCCCACACTGTATGCAGCTCACACAACCCTCCCTGATCTCAGTCCCCACTCTGTATGCAGCTCACACGACCCTCCCTGAGCTTAGTTCCCACTCTGTATGCAGCTCACACAACCCTCCCCGAGCTCAGTTCCCACACTGTATGCAGCTCACACAACCCTCCCTGAGCTCAGTTCCCACACTGTATGCAGCTCACACAACCCTCCCTGATCTCAGTCCCCACTCTGTATGCAGCTCACACGACCCTCCCTGAGCTCAGTTCCCACACTGTATGCAGCTCACACAACCCTCCCTGAGCTCAGTTCCCACACTGTATGCAGCTCACACAACCCTCCCCGAGCTCAGTTCCCACACTGTATGCAGCTCACACAACCCTCCCTGAGCTCAGTTCCCACACTGTATGCAGCTCACACAACCCTCCCCGAGCTCAGTTCCCACACTGTATGCAGCTCACACAACCCTCCCTGAGCTCGGTCCCAACACTGTATGCAGCTCACACAACCCTCCCTGATCTCAGTCCCCACTCTGTATGCAGCTCATACAACCCTCCCTGAGCTCAGTTCCCACACTGTATGCAGCTCACACAACCCTCCCCGAGCTCAGTTCCCACACTGTATGCAGCTCACACAACCCTTCCTGAGCTCAGTCCCCACACTGTATGCAGCTCACACAACCCTCCCTGAGCTCAGTTTCCACACTGTATGCAGCTCACACAACCCTCCCCGAGCTCAGTTCCCACACTGTATGCAGCTCACACAACCCTCCCTGATCTCAGTCCCCACTCTGTATGCAGCTCATACAACCCTCCCTGATCTCAGTCCCCACTCTGTATGCAGCTCACACAACCCTCCCTGATCTCAGTCCCCACACTGTATGCAGCTCACACAACCCTCCCTGAGCTCAGTCCCTACTCTCTATGCAGCTCATACAACCCTCCCTGAGCTCAGTTCCCACACTGTATGCAGCTCACACAACCCTCCCTGATCTCAGTCCCCACTCTGTATTCAGGTCACACAACCCTCCCTGAACTCAGTTCCCACACTGTATGCAGCTCACACGACCCTCCCTGATCTCAGTCTCCACACTGTATGCAGCTCACACAACCCTCCCTGAGCTCAGTCCCCACACTGTATGCAGCTCATACAACCCTCCCTGAGCTCGGTCCCAACACTATATGCAGCTCATACAACCCTCCCTGATCTCAGTCCCCACTCTGTATGCAGCTCATACAACCCTCCCTGAGCTCAGTTCCCACACTGTATGCATCTCACACAACCCTCCCTGAGCTCAGTCCCCACTCTGTATGCAGCTCACACGACCCTCCCTGAGCTCAGTTCCCACACTGTATGCAGCTCACATAACCCTCCCTGAGCTCAGTTCCCACACTGTATGCAGCTCACACAACCCTCCCTGAGCTCAGTCCCCACACTGTATGCAGCTCACAGGACCTTCCCTGAGCTCAGTCCCCACACTGTATGCAGCTCACACAACTCTCCCTGAGCTCAGTTCCCACACTGTATGCAGCTCACACAACCCTCCCTGAGCTCAGACCCCACTCTGTATGCAGCTCACACAACCCTCCCTGAGCTCAGTCCCCACACTGTATGCAGCTCACACAACCCTCCCTGATCTCAGTCCCCACTCTGTATGCAGCTCACACGACCCTCCCTGAGCTCAGTTCCCACACTGTATGCAGCTCACACAACCCTCCCCGAGCTCAGTCTTCACACTGTATGCAGCTCACACAACCCTCTCTGATCTCAGTCTCCAAACTGTATGAAGCTCACACAACCATCCCTGATCTTAGATGTTGTTTGGCTGTCCTGCTGATCCTGTGTCTCTAATACTTTTAGCCATAGACAAACATGTTTGTTCAAACATGAACAAACATGCAGCATATCAGGTACTCTTACTCAGCTGACGCAGGTTTTACTAGATTAGCCACATGCTTGTTTCAGGGATTTGACACAGACACTACTACCGAACGGAAATGGAGGAAATCATGTCTCAATTCTGACTTCCTAGATTACAAGGCCAAACTGTTACTCTTCCACACTGCCCTCTCTGAGGCTAAACAAAGGAACTTTGCAGCACTGATTGGAACCCAAGCTTCTAACCCTCAACGGCTTTTTGCTACTTTTAATTCCCTCCTCAACCCCACTCCTCCCCCTCCCAGCTCTTCCTTCTCAGCCAACGACTTTGCCAACCACTTCACCACTAAAATTGCACAATGAAATTTCTCTCCTCCATCCCTCCCTTCCCAACGCCTCTCAGGTTGTCCCCTTGCCTTCCCTCCCAGCTGCTCCCCTGTCTCATCCACCCCTCACCTCTTTTGCTCCTGCCACCATTGATGAAGTCAGCCTGCTGCTAGCGGCTCCCCCCCCCACCTCCTCCCCCTGCGATCCTGTACCTGCAAATACTCTTCGTCCCCACTTCCCTGACCTGGCCCCGTTCCTCACCTCCTTGTTCAATCTCTTCTTTTCCACAGGCACCTTCCCCAAAGCATTCAAACAGGCCGCTGTACGTCCCCTGCTGAAATAACCATCACTCGACCCATCCCTACCCTCAAACTACCGCCCATCCCTACCCTCAAACTACCTCAAACTACCGCCCAATCTCCCTCCTTCCTTATGCTTCTAAATGCCTAGTCCACCAACGCATTAACCAATACATCAACACCAATACCCTACTTGACCCCCTAAGGTCTGGATTCCAAACTGCACACTCAACTGAAACAGCCCTCGCCAAGGTGGTCAATGACCTTACCCTTGCCAGGGCCAAAGGCAGTTATTCCATCCTGATCCTCCTTGACCTCTCCGCAGCATTTGACACTGTTGACCACCCCCTTCTCCTTCAATCACTACAGTCCATGGGAATCCATGGGGTCTTGCCTTGGCCTGGATCTTCTCCTACCTATCCAATCGCTTCTTCACAACTTCCTTCAATGGCTCCTCCTCAACCCCTGCCCCCTCTCAGTTGGGGTCCCCCAAGGCTCTGTTCTGGGCCCCCTTCTTTTCTCCATATACACGTTCTCAATTGGCAAGCTTATCTCCTCCCTGGGCTCCAAATACCACCTTTATGCCGATGACACTTATATTTACCTCCATACCCCCAATCTCTCATCCACCACCATAAACAAGGTCTCCTCATGTCTCTCAACAATTTCCTCCTGGATGTCTGCTAGGTTCCTGAAGCTTAACCTAGACAAAACTGAGCTCCTGATCTTTCCACCCCATGCTGCTGCACCCCTCCCAGATTTCCACCTCACAATCGACAACACAACCATTCGCCCTACCTCCCAGGCCCGCTGTCTGGGTGTCACCTTGGACTCTGACCTCTCCTTCATCCCACACATCCAAAACATTACCAGAGCCTGCAATTTCCACCTCCCACCCTTCTTAACCCCGGACACGACCAAACTGCTCATCCATGCTCTCATCATCTCCCGCCTTGATTACTGTAACTCCCTGCTTTCTGGCCTCCCCTTGAAACGCACTGCCCCCTTCAATCAGTGATGAACGCAGCTGCAAGACTCATCCATTCTTCACACCGCTCCGCATCCACATCTCCCCTTTGTGAATCCCTGCACTGGCTCCCTATCCGTTTCAGAACAACTTTCAAGATTCTATGCCTGGCGTATAAATCTGTGCACAAATCCTGCCCTACCTACATCTCGGAGCTTGTTCACAAGTATACACCAGGTTGACCCATCCGATCCTCCAACGACCTTTGCCTCACTACCCCACGCATTTCCCACTCCCATGCTCGCCTGCAGGATTTCTCAAGAGCCGCCCCCACCCTTTGGAATGCCCTTCCACCACCCATCAGACTTGCTCGCTCTTTCAACACATTCAAGAAAGCCTTCAAAATCCACCTCTTTAGGATGGCCTACCTACCTCCTACCACACAGTAACTCTCTACTGAATATTTCACAGCCCCACCTAGTGTTTCCACCCCACCCTTTAGATTGTAAGCCTCTGGCAGGGTCCTCTATTCCCTAGTGTAATCTACAGGATCATGTGCTCCTGTCCTATGACAGCCTGTACTTGTATTACTGGACCTACCTAACCAGCCCATATCGCATGATCATGTTTTTTGTAAAATTTGCATGTATAACTTTGTTCTATGTTGTATAACCTTGTTATGTCTGTCATCCTTGTATCATTGTATATATTTATTGTCCAGCGCTGCGTAATATGTTTGCGCATCATAAGTACAATAAATAATAATCATAATACTTATGCCAGAAGATCAACAGGGCTGCCAAGCAACTGGCATTGTTTACAAGGAAATACATATGGCATCCTCCATATCCCTCTCCCCTCGGCTTCCCTTTAAGTGCAAATGCGTGGTTATCACACGACAGAATACAAAACTAAAAGAAAAATAAGCAGATGAGGCCTCACGTTTGGGTCAATAAATTGAGATGAGCCATTCAGATGTAAGATAAAAAAAAGTGCAGCATAAAGTTTTTGCCACAAATCTCTGAAGATGTCAGATCTGCCGCATGGTAAATCTTTGATTCCCTCTCTGCCGCTGGAAGATATTGGAATTTTGCTCACAAGCACAGTTCCCTGACATGAGCTGAGCCAAGTGCACAGCTGATTTCTGAGTCTCTTCTGCACAGCGAGCTGACACTCCGGCTGACAGGGTCCGCACCTGACCGTGTGACTCAAACACTAGCTTCACGATGCAAACTCTTTGCCTGCAACATGGAACGACCACTTAAATCCGTCCAAAGAGGCATCAGACAGCCTTAGCCAGTTGCCTCGCACTGATGGGGTTGTGTGCGTGGCTCTCGCTGTCACTTCCTGCTGACACATGAAGGCGAGTTTGAAGAGTCATCACAACCCTCGCAGGATAATTGCTCTTTACACTGAGATCCTGGGGTGAGGAGGTCACTGCTGAGAAGATGGAGCCTTCAGGTCTCCTCCACACCAGAAGGGATTGGTGTATTTAATATGCTTATTAACCTCCCTGGCGTTCTGATTTATTGCGACGCACGGCCACGGGAGGGTTTTTTAAAGCTATTTTTTTTACATGTAGCTAGCCTAGCGCTAGCTACATGCTTCCCCCTCCCTTCGCTTTCCCACCCACCCCTCCGATTGCCGCCGGCGCTAATACCCAACAGGAAATCCCATTCTGAACGGGATTTCCTGTATGGGCGTCCCCCGTCGCCATGGCAACGATCACGATGACGTCATCGACGTCGTGACGTCAGGGGGAGTCCTGATCCACCCCATAGCGCAGCCTGGCGGTGATTGGCCAGGCTGCGCAGAGGGTCTGCGGGGGGGGGCTCTTATGCAGCGGGTAGCGGCGGCGATCGCAACCAACACGCAGCTAGCAAAGTGCTAGCTGCGTGTTTGAAAAAAAAATTGTGGAAATTGTGCATGAGGGCCTGAGCAGTGCACTGCGGCGTTACTGGACGAGCTGAGCTCGTCCGTAACGCCCAGGAGGTTAATGATCTTAGCCGAGGGAAGAGTGAGGCTTTACCTTATCAGAATTATTCACAGATACAGTATGCCCAGAAATGGCCATTCTCAGAAATTTCAGTGTGTTTTTGTAGTCCAGGACTCAGGAGGTACTTTTAACACTCTCCCAGCCTTAAAGAGGAACTGTCGCGAAAATCTTCCAGAGTAAAATGAGCCATACATTACTTTTCTCCTATGTTGCTGTCACTTACAGTAAATATTAGAAATCTGACAATACCGACAGATTTTGGGCTAGTTCATCTCTCCATAGGATATTCTCAGCATGGCCTTTATTCTTTATAAAGACACTCCCTGAAAAAGATTTGTACAATGATGCTGGACAGCCTCCCTGCCCACTGCACACTTTTTTGGCAGTTGGACGAAGCAACTGCCATTCACTAAGGCCCCGTTCACATTACAAACGCGGACGGGCACGCATGCGGAACGCAATGCGTACGAACGCACGCCATCCGCGTTTGTATGTGTTGCGTGGCTGATCCCATCACTGAAAAGCCACGCGTTTTGGCAAAAAATGCGTGCAGCATGCGTTCCCGGACCGCACAGGTCCGGAACGCATGCAGTGTGAACATCAGACAGTGCACTCTATGCACTGTCTGATGTCGTGCGTGTCGACCACCTGCACGCGTTTCCAAAACGCGGCTGGAAACGCGTGCAGTCTGAACGGGGCCTAAGTGCTTTTAAAAATAAAGAAAACCCTGAGAACCCCCCTAATGAAAAGCCACAATGGGCTAGTCCAAAATCTTTCGGTAATGTCAGATTTCTACTACTTACTGTAAGTGACAGCAACATAGGAGAAAAGTAATTTATGGCTCATTTTACTCCAGAAGAAATGTACTTCTTATTTGTATATGTTTATATGTATTTTACATTTTATGATTTTTGCGACAGAGGTCCTTTAAAGCTGAATTATTGCAAGTACCTTCTGTTTTAGAAGGCAAATTACACCAAGCATTGCTTTTTAGTAGGAAAGCTTTTCGGTCTCTTTTAGCCCCCTATACATTCCTAGTGGTTTGGCTCACCCCGAGCTGCTTGGTTACTCTCTACAGAAACTGTAGTGAATATAATGTAATGAAGTGATGGGCACAGATCTCGCATAGATGTAATTTTGCATCGAAATTCGCAATTACCATGCAAAATCATAATGCAAAATTTGGGGAAAAATCGTAATTAATTTCATCTGCAATAGTAATCATTCGTAATTTTGTGCAAATGTTCCTGTAATTTTGTGCCGATTTAAGCCGTTAATAGCAAAGGCCCCCATACATGCTATTGTCCCCATAATTGCTACATATGTTAACCCCCTTGCCGTTCCAACTTTTTCGGCAAGGGGGCGGCGCAGCACTTTTAATTTTTTTTTTCTTTTAAATCATGTAGCTAGCCTAGCGCTAGCTACATGATAGCTGCTGAGCAGTGCCATCCCCTCACCCACTCCGATCGCCTCCGGCGATCTGCGCAAGCAGGAAATCCCGTTCTGAATGGGATTTCCTGCTTGGCTTCCCCCGTCGCCATGGCGAATAGTGGGTAAAAGTAAAAAAAATTTTCAAAAAGATCTTGTAGTTTTTGAGAAAAATCATTTTTTAGAATGCAAAGAAAAAGGTTTTTTAAACTGTTATTTTTTATTTTTTTAAAAAACAACAGTTTACTTAGGATTTTTAAAATCGAGTTTCTCAAAAACTGCAAGGTCTTTTTGAAAAATTTATTTTTGACTTGTACCCACTATTCTCTCCAACATATCTAGCAATTTTGGTGACAGTAGCATGTATGGGGGCTTTGCTATTCACTGCTAAAGTCTGCACGAAATTACATGAAAATTACATGAAATTACGAATGAGTATACGAGATCAATTGAACTTACAAATCGCAATTTTGTATGGGCGTAATAGCAGAAATGGACGTGAAATTTCATGTAATCGTAATTAGCTGATTATAATCATCACTAGGAATTCATAATAATAATAATAATCTGAACATTTGTATAGCGCTTTTCTCCAGTCTGACTCAAAGCGCTCAAGAGCTGCAGCCACTGGGACGCGCTCAAGAGGCCACCCTGCAGTGTTAGGGAGTCTTGCCTTGAACTCCTTACTGAATATGTACTGACCCTAGCCAGGATTCGAACCCTGGTCTCCCATGTCAAAGGCGGTCCCCTTAACCAGTATACTATCCAGCCACTTATTTTTTTTTTACAGTATTCATTTATAAATGATATACAGTAGTCTGTTTTTGTCCATTGTAAAATCTTTCCTCTCCCTGATTTACCTTCTGAAATTTGTCCCAGGTGTCGACATCTTCAGTCTTGTCAGGTGATATCTGTGGATTATTTGTTTTTGGGATGGTTACGTCTAGGAGAACTCGTGTTCAGTTTGGTCAGGTTCAGGGGCGTTGCTAGGATCCGAAGAGAGCCGGGGCACTTTTGGGCACTCCGGCTGAAAATGGGTGTGGTCATGCACCAGAATGTGGGTGTGGTAATGAGGGGAGCCAAATTTACGTGAACTTAACAGATGTCTATGAAAAAAATCAGAGGCGCCAATAGAGTAAAAATGTACCAATTAAAACCAAATTAAAATTGTGGGTGGCAGTGGTGGACCTGCCCACCTCCAACAAAAAGAACCACTACAATGATTGACAATATAAATTTGGCAATATAAATTTAATAAATTTAGTACTCCAACAATAACAATTAGTTTGCAACGCGTTTCACGGGACCCAAGCCCGCTTCCTCAGGCAAAATACATACAATCAGGAGCAGCTGAAACAACAACAAGAAGGGAAGGGGGGGGGGGGAAGGGGGGGGGGGAAAGGGAACATAAAAAAGGGGGGGGGACTCGTAAACCTTTAGAAGAAGAAAAATAATAAAATACAACAAATTTTTTTTTTTTTTTTTTTTTTAAATTCAATACAGCAAAAAGTTACTCATTTTTGGACCAAAAGTAGAGGTCCATACATCAAAACTGCATCTAAATATATACATATATACATATGCACCGTATAAAGCTTGGCTCTGGAATTGGTCTATCTTGAAGACCTCTGGATGATAGAACTCAAGAAGTCTATATCCTATGGTGAAAAAATATATATATCTCGGGCCGTATGTGGGGTCTCTTAGGTGAGATAATTGGTTAAGTAAAGGATCAGGGGATTGGGATGAGGGCGGGGCAAGGGTGCGGGCTATGGTGGCATAAAGGTGAGGATGGGGTGAGAATGCGGGCTCCAGGGGTGTCTGTATAAAAATTCCCCGTGGGGGGGGGGGGGGGGTCGGGGCAGGTGTTAAGGGGGTTATTGGTATTTGAGGGGGGAGGTACAACGGGGGAGGGGCAATGAGGAGACCCTCCTAAGGATCAACCTTATCCAGCATAATTATGTTATAACCTAAACCTGAAGCCACACGTATGTACCTCTTAATGTCAGTATCTTTAAAATACGTTCGTTATTGGCAGAGCTCCAGGTTAGGTTAACATTTGCACATATAAACATATAGAAATACGTTCACTATTCACAGAGCTCTAGGTTAGGTTAACATTTGCACATCAGGTAAGGTTAACATTTGCACATCCAGGTTAGGTTAACATTTGCATATCACACTATTTTAATCTGCCCCCCTATATCCCTGGTGGTTAGACATAGGTGCCCCTCAGCTTTGTTCAACATGTATAGGTAATAGGCATAGGCTCAACATATATAGGTAACAGAATAAAATTAAACTTAAATGGTTCTTACCCGAGTAGTAGTCTGTACTAGCGTGGCGCTTCTGCTGCGGATGGGCGCCACGCCAGCTGCTATATACTCTCTCTAATACGAGCGGCAAATGAAGGTGGGTGGTGGAGTTTGCAGTACGCCGACAATGACGCTATCCGCCGCCAGCCCATTGGTTGCTGGGCTGGCGGCGGATAGCGTCATTGTCGGCGTACTGCAAACTCCACCACCCACCTTCATTTGCCGCTCGTATTAGAGAGAGTATATAGCAGCTGGCTTGGCGCCCATCCGCAGCAGAGGCGCCACGCTAGTACAGACTACTACTCGGGTAAGAACCATTTAAGTTTAATTTTATTCTGTTACCTATATATGTTGAGCCTATGCCTATTACCTATACATGTTGAACAAAGCTGAGGGGCACCTATGTCTAACCACCAGGGATATAGGGGGGCAGATTAAAATAGTGTGATATGCAAATGTTAACCTAACCTGGATGTGCAAATGTTAACCTTACCTGATGTGCAAATGTTAACCTAACCTAGAGCTCTGTGAATAGTGAACGTATTTCTATATGTTTATATGTGCAAATGTTAACCTAACCTGGAGCTCTGCCAATAACGAACGTATTTTAAAGATACTGACATTAAGAGGTACATACGTGTGGCTTCAGGTTTAGGTTATAACATAATTATGCTGGATAAGGTTGATCCTTAGGAGGGTCTCCTCATTGCCCCTCCCCCGTTGTACCTCCCCCCTCAAATACCAATAACCCCCTTAACACCTGCCCCCCCCACGGGGAATTTTTATACAGACACCCCTGGAGCCCGCATTCTCACCCCATCCTCACCTTTATGCCACCATAGCCCGCACCCTTGCCCCGCCCTCATCCCAATCCCCTGATCCTTTACTTAACCAATTATCTCACCTAAGAGACCCCACATACGGCCCGAGATATATATATTTTTTCACCATAGGATATAGACTTCTTGAGTTCTATCATCCAGAGGTCTTCAAGATAGACCAATTCCAGAGCCAAGCTTTATACGGTGCATATGTATATATGTATATATTTAGATGCAGTTTTGATGTATGGACCTCTACTTTTGGTCCAAAAATGAGTAACTTTTTGCTGTATTGAATTTAAAAAAAAAAAAAAAAATTTTTGTTGTATTTTATTATTTTTCTTCTTCTAAAGGTTTACGAGTTCCCCCCCCCCTTTTTTTATGTTCCCTTTTCCCCCCCCTTTTTCCCCCCCCCTTCCCCTCTTGTTGTTGTTTCAGCTGCTCCTGATTGTATGTATTTTGCCTGAGGAAGCGGGCTTGGGTCCCGTGAAACGCGTTGCAAACTAATTGTTATTGTTGGAGTACTAAATTTATTAAATTTATATTGCCAAATTTATATTGTCAATCATTGTAGTGGTTCTTTTTGTTGGAGGTGGGCAGGTCCACCACTGCCACCCACAATTTTAATTTGGTTTTAATTGGTACATTTTTACTCTATTGGCGCCTCTGATTTTTTTCATTACGTGATATCCACTTGGTGGATGGGTGTGGACACCCCCCTCTTTTTTCTTCTACGCAGAGAGCGACTCTTTTTAACCTGAGCGGGGACAGGTTCAATCTCCCCGTCTGTGATACTAGTGGTTGCCTGGTCCGGCAACCTACACTTGTGAGTATAACTTACTATTTTTACCCATACGATTATCAAACTTACAATAATACACTATTGGGGGCTCTCGATTTTCCCTTTTCTTCTTCTTCTTAACAGATGTCTAAGTAGGCCTACCCAGCAAAATGTTGGATGAAGCCCCCCCCCCCCCCCCTCTCCATTAATACATGCTGGGGCATGTTGGGTGCTATGTGGTTCTATGCTAAGTGCTGTGGTGCCTCTATGGGGCATGCTGGGTGCTGTGCTGCCTGTATGGGACCTGTTGGGTGCTGTGGTGACATGCTGGAAGCTGTGGTGCCTGAAGCCTCCGTTCCTTGCCCCCCCCCCCCCCCCCCCCCTTCCCAGCATAGTAGCTCAATAGGAGGAACTACTCATTTCATCCATACGCTCTCCAAGTATGGAGACACCCTCGGTCGCTGGTGATTCTCCCCCTAGCATCCAAGAATCAGACGCTAGTAGCTCTAGTTTCTGATTCCTTCTCAGACACTAAGGGGAGAAGCCCAGAAGAGAAGATGTCTGCAGAATCTGGAGACCAAGCGGCCGGAGGCGAGTACTGTGGTCGGCTGCCTGACTCTGCCTGGGAGAATCCGGGGCACCCAGAATAGATCCAGGGAACGTGCCACTGATCTTTGGGGCTAGCAACACCCCTGGTCAGGTGATAGATAATTAACTCTCTAATTGGCTAGTCACGATCATGTGCTAAAGCAGATGTGATCACAGCAAATCAGAGCTTTGAAAATCTATCAGCTGATCAAACAAATCACATGCTTCTCCATGAGTTCTGCTAGGCATGACCAGGCCCGTACCTAGACTTTTTGCCGCCTAAAGGCAATCTTTAAAGAAATCGCCGCCCCCCCAAGCCGTGGGTGTGGGGGGCCGCCCGAGCTGGAGGGGATAGCAGGCAGGAAGGGGGTATTGGGCCTAGTGGCGGGGAGGGGGGTCGGACCCCCCTCCCTCGCCTGGGTCCCACCTGTCCTCCGCTCCCCTCCAGCTTTAAAAAGTTACGTTGCTGCAGCTATTGTAAGAGGCAACGGGCGGGGATCACTCACCTCTTCCTCGTTCCAGCGTGCTCTCCACTGATGCCACTTCCTGCTACGCCGCCCACTCACAATACAGTGGGCGGCGTAGAAGGAAGTGACGTCAGTGGAGCGCACGCTGGAATGAGGAAGAGGTGAGTGAACCCCGCCCGTTGCCTCTTACAATAGCTGCAGCAACGTAACTTTTTAAAGCTGAAGGGAAGCGGAGGACGGGGGACCCAGGCGAGGGAGGGGGGGTCCGACTCCCCTCCCCGCCGCTAGGCCCAATACCCCCTTGTTGCCCGCTATCCCCTCCAGCTCGGGCGGCCCCCCACACCCACGGACGGGCGGGTACTGCCCCCCCCAGAAATGCCGCCTGAGGCAAAAGTTTCACCCCGCCTCATGGGCGGGCCGGCCCTGGACATGACCATCACTATACAGCAATATATAGATAGAGGAAATGTTTCTAAAGGTGACCATACCCTTTTTGCAGCAGATTTGACCATCAGATAGATTTCTGGCAGATGCCTGTCAGGTCAGAATCTGACAGGAATCTATCTGATGTGTGCCACACACTAGGAACAGATTTCCAATAGACTTTTTCAGAATGAAATCTATTGGAAATCGATCTAAATGCATTATTGGACCATTAGATCCAATGTAACTCTATGGGCCATCGATCTGCTGCCAACAGCCGATTGACCTAGATTTTCCATCCTGTCAGATATATCAAATCGAACGAAATCGGCCATAAATCGATCGATTGATAGATTTGATAGAATCGATTTCTGATCGATCAATTGATTCCATAATCGTTCGATCAAGCAATAGCTGTAATCGACCAATGTGAAACCAGGATAGTTAATAGAAATCTTTTTTGGTTTTTTTGCATTCCACTATACATCACTACAGTGTCTCTTTAAGTACACCTCACAAATCACACTATGCTTACCCCTAAGTGAGGAATTCTCAGGAGAGGTTAGAAACTTTACAAAAGCCTCAGGTATCTGTCATCACCCTCCCCTGCCTGCTCCAAGAAACAACTTATCACTGGTCTTACATTTAAGCTAGCAATTACTGCCCAATGGGCCAGGCACAGGTCACATTAAAGAGAACCCGAGGTGGGTTTCTGACATGAATATTAGGACACAGAGGCTGGTTCTGCATACAATCACCAGCCTTTGTGTCCGTTTAGTGTGCCCCCAGCCCCCCCCCCCTGCGCTCTGCTGTCCCCCAATATAAAAACCGCCATGCTAGCGACATGCAGCTTGTCGCTAGCTGGCTGTTTATCTTTGTGCTGCCATTTTCCTGCCACTCCACCGCCTCCTGCATATCGCCATTCCCGCCTGCGTCCCTTCCCTCCCTGCCTCTGTAAGCTGATTGTAGGAAGCTTACGGAGTGTCTTTATAAAGAATAAAGGCCATGCTGAGAATTCCTTAATGGACAGATGGACTAGCCCAAAACCTGTCAGATTTCTACTACCTGCTGTAAGTGACAGCCACATAGGAGAAAAGTAATGTATGGCTCATTTTACCCTGGAAGAAACATAATTCTTATTTGTATGTATTTACATGTATAGTATTTTAAATGTTAAGATTTTGGCAGTGAAAAGGGCTATATGGCACTTTCATTTTGGGAGACCTTAGATGGTGGCAAGGGTCAGAATAAACAAGCAGTATATCATGATGATGGCAGGAATTAGGCGCACACTTAGCTCCTCTCACTGCAGCCACAGGCACTGTACTGACCTGATGAAGTGAGATTTAACCTAGCGAAACGCATTGTGTGATTGTGCTCAATTAATTGTTTTTGGCCATGGACACCCAGGACAAAATTAACCTGGGAGCCCCTCCCCAGCCATGTTAGTGTCCACTTTGCAAGATCAGCCTCCAGGGCCCTAAATGCTGCTGTCCGCCCATGTCTCCCCCATGTTTATTTTCATCCCCGGCTGATATTTCGGCAGCATTGCGACTCACCTGTCGCAGCTGGCGCTCTCCTTCATTACTCCATGTGCTCCCATATTCATCCTCACAGGGGTGCCTTAATAACATACATCGGGTCACTAAGAAGAGGTGTGCCTGTTAGAATGAAGAGGCACAGTGTAATGGAGGAGCATGTCGGCTCAGTGCTACTGCGCAGCCATGTTCATGTAGGTGCAGCACAGCAGTGTTCGTGCATGAAGAAAAGTGAGGCCCAGATATTCCAGAGGGTCCCGGCAACTTGAGGTAGGGATAAAAAGGACACGGGAAGCCTCTGCGGGGTCCAGGGGCTTTTCTTTTCTTTGGTAAGTATCTTATTTTTGACTCAAAGTTCACCTTGGGATCACTTTAAAGTGAACCTCCAGACTAAAACTCTACTCAGCAGCACTGAAATGGCTTGGTATTTCTTTAACAGTTTCACAGCATCAGAACTTTGTTTTTATTACCCAAGCCTCATTTTTAGCTGCACAGAAGAAATCTGCCCGGGCATTTTTTACCCTGATGTTGTGCAAAGCATGATGGGATTTCTGATGTTTGAATTTGAGATTTGAAGCCTAGTGCGCGCAGCTGAGAGGGGTGATCAGCACACAGGACAGTTGGAACTGTGTCTCATGCTCCCTGTCACCTCCTTTTAACCAAAAAGATGGCTGCCCCATGAAAAAGATGGCTGCCCCTATGAAATCACAAACATTTGCCTGTTCTTTTAAAACAGGGTGGGTAAGAGATTATATTACCTATCTATTTTAATTAACATAACTAATGTAATTGTTAACTAATGTAATATGTTTGTTTAGGCTGAAGTTCCCCTTTAAGAGGATCTGTAGCTCAGCCATCCCAGAATTAGCTGCCAGTTTAGTTTGTCTCTCTGGATTGAAGTCAGGCCCGGATTTACATCACAGGAGCCCAGGGACGTTGCTAGGGCCTTTGATCCGGGGCACCGGCCTGGAACCTGTTGCCATGGTGCCCCGGATCTATTGAGTGGCAGGAGGGTGCACTGGGCGGAGTGGAGGGGGAGAGCGGGCAGTTAAAAACTCACCTGTCTTCCATGTGCTTCCGACTTCCTCCCCGCGGCGTTCGTCGTCTTGGTTACAGGGCCCCCTGTGATGACATCACAGGGGGTGCTGTTACCAATGCAAGGGGCGCCACGGGGAGGAAGTCGGAAGCACATGGAAGCTGTGCCTGCGGCAATCTGAAGACAGGTGAGTTTTTAACTGACCGCTCCCCCC
Source organism: Hyperolius riggenbachi (assembly GCF_040937935.1). Taxonomy (NCBI): domain Eukaryota; kingdom Metazoa; phylum Chordata; class Amphibia; order Anura; family Hyperoliidae; genus Hyperolius; species Hyperolius riggenbachi. The sequence continues at coordinate 36,333,394 of NC_090656.1, forward strand.
TGCCGCTCTGCCCAGTGCCCCCTCCTACACTAGGGGAAGCTGCCTATCTAATCTACGCTGGGGAAAGCTGCCTATCTAATCTATACTGGGGGAAGCTGCCTATCTAATCTATACTGGGGGAAGCTACCTATCTAATCTATACTGGGGGAAGCTGCCTATCTAACCTGTACTGGGGGAACCTACCTATCTAATCTATACTGGGGGACACTACCTATCTAATCTACACTGGGGGAATCTACCTATCTAATCTACACTGGGGGAACCTACCTATCTAACCTATACTGAGGGAACCTACCTATCTAATCTATACTGGGGGACGCTGCCTATCTAACCTGTACTGGGGGAACCTACCTATCTAATCTATACTGGGGGGACCTACCTATCTAATCTACACTGGGGGAACCTACCTATCTAATCTATACTGGGGGATGCTGCCTATCTAACCTATACTGAGAGAACCTACCTATCTAATCTATACTGGGGGAACCTACCTATCTAATCTATACTGAGGGAACCTACCTATCTAATCTACACTGGGGGAAGCTACCTATATAACCTATACTGGGGGAACCTACCTATCTAACATACGCTGGGGGAACCTACCTATATAACCTACGCTGGGGGAATCTACCTATCTAAGCTACGCTGGGGAACCTACCTATCTAATCTTCGCTGGGGGAACCTACCTATCTAACCTACACTGGGGAAACCTACCTATATAACCTATACTGGGGGAAGCTGCCTATATAATCTATACTGGGGAAGCTGCCTATAAAAATCTTTACTGGGGGAAGCTGCCTATCTAACTTATACTGGGGGAAGCTGCCTATCTAATCTACACTGGGGGAAGCTGCCTATATAATCTATACTGGGGGAAGCTGCCTATATAATCTATACTGGGGGAAGCTGCCTATCTAATCTATACTGGGGGAAGCTGCCTATCTAATCTACACTGGGGGAAGCTGCCTATATAATCTATACTGGGGGAAGCTGCCTATATAATCTATACTGGGGGAAGCTGCCTATCTAACCTATACTGGGGGAAGCTGCCTATATAATATATACTGGGGGAAGCTGCCTATATAATCTACACTGGGGGAATCTGCCTATCTGATCTATACTGGGGGAAGCTGCCTATATAATCTATACTGGGGGAAGCTGCCTATCTAACCTATACTGGGGGAAGCTGCCTATCTAATCTACACTGGGGGAAGCTGCCTATCTAATCTACACTAGGGGAAACTGCCTATATAATCTATACTGGGGAAGCTGCCTATAAAAATCTTTACTAGGGAAGCTGCCTATAAAAATCTTTACTGGGGAAGCTGCCTATCTAATCTATACTGGTGGAAGCTGCCTATATAATCTATACTGGGGGAAGCTGCCTATCTAATCTACACTGGGGGAAGCTGCCTATCTAATCTACACTGGGGGAAGCTGCCTATCTAATCTACACTGGGGGAAGCTGCCTATCTGATCTATACTGGGGGAAGCTGCCTATATAATCTATACTGGGGGAAGCTGCCTATCTAACCTATACTGGGGGAAGCTGCCTATCTAATCTACACTGGGGGAAGCTGCCTATCTAATCTACACTGGGGGAAGCTGCCTATATAATCTATACTGGGGAAGCTGCCTATAAAAATCTTTACTGGGGAAGCTGCCTATCTAATCTACACTGGGGGAAGCTGCCTATATAATCTATACTGGGGGAAGATGCCTATATAATCTATACTGGGGAATCTGCCTATAAAAATCTTTACTGGGGAAGCTGCCTATAAAAATCTTTACTGGGGAAGCTGCCTATCTACCGTAATCTATACTGGTGGAAGCTGCCTATATAATCTATACTGGGGGAAGCTGCCTATCTAATCTACACTGGGGGAAGCTGCCTATATAATCTATACTGGGGGAAGATGCCTATCTAATCTACGCTGGGGGAAACTGCCTATATAATCTAAACTGGGGGAAGCTGCCTATATAATCTATACTGGGGGAAGCTGCCTATCTAATCTATACTGGGGGAAGCTGCCTATCTAACCTGTACTGGGGGAAGCTGCCTATCTAATCTATACTGGGGGACGCTGCCTATCTAACCTGTACTGGGGGAACCTACCTATCTAATCTATACTGGGCGGACCTACCTATCTAATCTACACTGGGGGAACCTACCTATCTAACCTATACTGAGGGAACCTACCTATCTAATCTATACTGGGGGATGCTGCCTATCTAACCTATACTGAGAGAACCTACCTATCTAATCTATACTGGGGGAACCTACCTATCTAATCTATACTGAGGGAACCTACCTATCTAATCTACACTGGGGGAAGCTACCTATATAACCTATACTGGGGGAACCTACCTATCTAACCTACGCTGGGGGAACCTACCTATATAACCTACGCTGGGGGAACCTACCTATCTAAGCTACGCTGGGGAACCTACCTATCTAATCTTCGCTGGGGGAACCTACCTATCTAACCTACACTGGGGAAACCCACCTATATAACCTATACTGGGGGAACGGAAGCTGCCTATATAATCTATACTGGGGAAGCTGCCTATAAAAATCTTTACTGGGGGAAGCTGCCTATCTAACCTATACTGGGGGAAGCTGCCTATCTAATCTACACTGGGGGAAGCTGCCTATATAATCTATACTGGGGGAAGCTGCCTATCTAATCTATACTGGGGGAAGCTGCCTATCTAATCTATTCTGGGGGAAGCTGCCTATATAATCTATACTGGGGGAAGCTGCCTATATAATCTATACTGGGGGAAGCTGCCTATCTAACCTATACTGGGGGAAGCTGCCTATCTAATCTACACTGGGGGAAGCTGCCTATCTAATCTACACTGAGGGAAGCTGCCTATATAATCTATACTGGGGGAAGCTGCCTATCTAATCTACACTGGGAGAAGCTGCCTATCTGATCTATACTGGGGGAAGCTGCCTATATAATCTATACTGGGGGAAGCTGCCTATCTAATCTACACTGGGGGAAGCTGCCTATATAATCTATACTGGAGAAGCTGCCTATAAAAATCTTTACTGGGGAAGCTGCCTATAAAAACCTTTACTGGGGAAGCTGCCTATCTAATCTATACTGGTGGAAGCTGCCTATATAATCTATACTGGGGGAAGCTGCCTATCTAATCTACACTGGGGGAAGCTGCCTATATAATCTATACTGGGGGAAGATGCCTATCTAATCTACGCTGGGGGAAGCTGCCTATATAATCTAAACTGGGGGAAGCTGCCTATATAATCTATACTGGGGGAAGCTGCCTATCTGATCTATACTGGGGGAAGCTGCCTATCTAACCTATACTGGGGGAAGCTACATATCTACAGCCAAGCAAAGCCCCAGGGCCCAAGCCCAGCAAAGCAGAGCCCTCAGCAAAGCAAACCTCCCAGCCTAGCAAAGCCTCCTGGTCCCAGCCCAGCAAAGCATACAGCCAAGCAAAGCCTAGTAAAGTCCCCAGCCCAGCAAAGCCCCCCGAAATGCTCCCAGCAAATTGTCCAGCCCAGCAAAGCCCCAACAAGTCACCTAGCAAAGCCAGGCCGGCTCAACATCACCACCAGCCAGGCTGGCACAGCATCACCGTCAGCCAGGCCGGCACAGCATCACCACCAGCCGAGTACAGCACACAAGCCAGCCAGCCGAAGGCAAGACAGAAGCCAGGTGAGGGGCTTATATATGTGAAATACTGCCTAATGAATATATTTAAGTTACGCCACTGCTATGTTCAAGTACATTTGGCACCATCTATGATCACGCCCACTTTACACAGCATGGCCACGCCCATTTTTCACCGTGGCACGCGTCCCTCTTGGTGCCCAGGGGTGCCTTGGATCTCCCAGGAACCTAGAAATGCCCCTGCAGGAGTCTATGGGCACAGATGTTCTGGTACCATAGACTTTGCTCTCCATGAACCCACAAACCCCCACTGAACAGCACCGCAAGTGTGCTGGCTGTCCCAGCTGTCACTTCTCCCTTACTTCCCTTGCCCTTCATAGGTAGCTACAGGTGCCCATCAATACTGAGGATAGCATTGGCTACCTAATACTAAGTAGCTAGAGGTGCCCCCAAGTATTAGGTAGCTAGAGGTGCCCCCAACTAAAGGAAGATGAGATCTGGTTAGTGGAATGCTGAGACCCAGGTGAGTAAGCTCTCACTCATGCTCCGCTCAGGACTCTGCATAGGTAAGGCAGGAGGGAGGCACTTAGGGAGGGGAATGAGCCACCTTTCCATCATCAGGCGCCTGTAGGAACATGCCTACAGTGCCTTATGGTATATCCGGCCCTGATTGAAGTATAACATTATCGTCTTGCTTGCCAACCTCTGTCGTAGTGTGTGTAATGTTTTCTCCTCTGGCTCTCCCTGTTGCTATTTTGTCTTGTCATCGGATAAGCTAGAATAGAAAAACTTGCAATAAATGAGGCACGGTTATTCACCATGCCTAGAAAACTAAACTCCACTGACAGCTCGAGGAGCTTCTGCCTTGTGGATAGCTGTGACCTTTGTTAAATCTGGAGAGAGTCCTTCTCTTGAGAAAAGAAAGCCAAAAAAAAATGCTGAGTCTTGAACTCACACTTGTGTTGGTTTAATTAACTGTTTCAAGGAGTCTCTAAAGTACTGCTGCAAGAATTTTGTTAGGTTCTTCTGTCTGGGTAGCACTATAAATTAGAATATCATTGCTGAAGTTGTTATTTCAGACATTACTGGGTGCCTCAGCTCCAGATTATACTACAAAACTGAGACATTTATATCTCCACAGACCAATGTGTATAGAAGTTGTCAAGGCCGGATTTTGAGTTTTCCTTCCATGTGCAGCACCCCCCTCCAAATCCATGTGCAGCCCCCTCTTCCATGTCTAACCTTCATGTACAGCAGCCCCTTCAGTTATATACAAATCCCTTGATGTCCATGTCCAAAAACAAAAAAAAAACATTACAGTAAAAAAAAAAACCCATGTAAATATTTACCTAAGGGTCTAAACTTTTTAAATATCCATGTAAAGATGAAATATTTCTTTTTTTTTTTTTTTAATTATAAGCTTGTAAATAGTGATGGGTGCAAAACGGAAAAAATGCACTTTTATTTCCAAACAAAATATTGTTGCCATACATTGTGATAGGGACATAATTTACGGTGAAATAACCGGGACAATTGGGCAAATACAATACGTGAGTTTTAATTATGAAAGCCTGTATTATTTTAAAACTATAATGGACCAAAACTGACAAATAATGAATTTTTTTAGTTTTTTTCTTATTCTTCATGTTAAAATGCATTTACAGTAAAGTGGCTCTTAGCAAAATGTACCACCCAAAGAAAGTCTAATTGGTGGCGGAAAAAACAAGATATAGATCAGTTCATTGTGATAATTAGTGATAAACTTATAGGCTAATGAATGGGAGGTGAACATTGCTCGGATGAATAAAGTGAAAATGACTGAAGGCTGAAGTCGTTAAAGGATTATTAGGAACACCTGTTCCATTTCTCATTAATGCAATTATCGAATCAACCAATCTCATGGTAGTTGCTTCAATGCATTTAGGGGCGTGGTCCTGGTCAAGACAATCTCCTGAACTCCAAACTGAATGTCAAAATGGAGAAGAAAGGTGATTTCGGCAATTTTGAGCATGGCATGGTTGTTGGTGCCAGATGGGCCGGTCTGAGTATTTCACAATCTGCTCAGTTACTGGGATTTACATGCACAATCATCAAAAAATGAAAAACATCCAGTATGCGGCAGTCCTGTGGGCAAAAATGCCTTGTTGATGCTAGAAGTCAGAGGAGAATGGGCCGACTGATTTAAGCTGATAGAAGAGCAAGGTTTACTGAAATACCCACTCGTTACAACCAAGGTATGCAGCAAAGAATTTGTGAAGCCACTAAATGCACAACCTTGAGGTGGATAGGCTACAACAGCAGAAGACCCCACCGGGTACCACTCATCTCTACTACAAATAGGAAAAAGAGGCTACAATTTGCACGAGCTCACCAAAATTGGACAGTTAAAGACTGGAAAAATGTTGCCTGGTATGATGAGTCTCGATAGAGTCAGAATTTGGCGTAAACAGAATGAAAACATGGATCCATCATGCCTTGTTGTTGTTGGTGGTGTAATGGTGGTGGTGGTGTAATGGTGTGGGGGATGTTTTCTTGGCACACTTTAGGCCTCCTAGTGCCAACCGGGCATCGTTTAAATGCCACCAGCTACCTGAGCTTTGTTTCTAACCATGTCCATCCTTTCATAACCACCATGTACCCATCCTCTGATGGCTACTTCCAGCAGGATAATGCACCATGTCACAAAGCTTGAATCATTTCAAATTGGTTTCTTGAACATGACAATGAGTTAACTGTACTAAAATGGCCCCCACAGTCACCAGATCTCAGAGAACATCTTTGGGATGTGATGAAACGGGAGCTTTGTGCCCTGGATGTGCATCCCACAAATCTCCACCAACTGCAAGATGCTATCCTATCAATATGGGCCAACATTTCAAAAGAATATGCTTTCAGCACCTTGTTGAATTAATGCCACGTAGAATTAAGGCAGTTCTGAAGGCAAAAGGGGGTCAAACACTGTATTAGTAGAGATGGCTCGAACGTGTCACTAACCTGGTAGCAGAGGAGACCGTTGTGCTGAGGATAGCAACTCTTGCAGCTTGACACCCAGTACTCCTGGAGTGGGAACAGGAGCACGAAGGTGTGCAGGAGGCAGGAGTGCTCGCAGGATCCGGTAGTGAGCTGAGCAGACTGGAACCGCGGCACTCCCCTGGCCTGAGTCGGGTGGTGCAAGGACTCAACGACCAGTGTGGATAGTAACAAGGCAAATCCCAGGACAAGCAGGAGTCGGCAACGGAGCGGGTTCTCAGACGGGCAGGGTTCGGCAGCAGAGCGGGTAGTCAGAACAGGCAGAGGTCGGCAACAGAGCGGTTTCTCAGACGGACAGCGTTCGGCAACAGAGCGGGTGGTCAGGCAAGCAGAGGTCATCAACAGGCGGGCAGTCAGACAAGCCGAGGTCAGGTTTCCGGGAACAAACAAGCAGGCAGACAACAAGTCACGGCACGGGAGTACACACTAGCTGCAATACTACAGCAAAGTGGCAATGCACTCTCCAGACTTAAATAGGCATCTTTGGCGCGCACGGCATGACGCGCCGCGCGCGCATGCGCACCGCACAACACGCCGCGCGCGCATGCGCAGATGCGGTCACGTACGCGCACGCACACGCGCACGCCTAGACGCGCACGCGCGCGCCCGCGCAGCGCCCACACGCGCAAACGCCAGATCAGAGCATACACAGCAGCCATCCCTGTGCACGCAACGCCACACAACGCCTACGCCAGCGCCTCCAGACGCCAACGCCTACGCCGTGCGATGCAGCGCCCACTGGTGAGCATCGACAGGTCGCCCCGCCGAGACCCACCAGGACGACCGCCAGTATCCGTGCGTACTGGCCGCCTCCTCTGAACAGGTAACTGACCGTGACAATGCCCCCTCCTAATGGGCAGCCTCCGGATGCCCTCAGTAGCTGGCTTCTCCGGGAAATCCCTGTGGAACTGGTTGACCAGATGGGTGGCATGGACGTTTACTGCTGGTTCCCAAGAACTTTCCTCTATGCCATATCCCTTCCACTTGACAAGATACTGGATCTGATTGTACCTTCTTCTGGCATCCAAGATTGCCTCCACCTCATACTCCTCCTCTCCTTGAACCACGATCGGTGGTGGTGGGTTTGTTCTTCTACCAGAAAAGGAATCCACAGTGGTAGGTTTCAATAATGCAGTATGGAATACAGGATGAATCTTTAGGTTATCAGGAAGATCCAATTCAAAAGCTACCGGTCCTATCCTCCTTTTGATGGGGAATGGTCCAATGAACTTAGGACCCAGCTTTTTGGATGGGCAGGCCAACTTGAGATTCACAGTGGATAACCAGACTGAATCCCCCACTTTTAAATCTGGATTATCTCTTCTGTGAAGATCAGCCTTCCTCTTGTAATTCTTTTGAGCTTGGGACATGGTATGTTGCAGAATCAGGTTATTTTCTTGTAATATTTTGATCAGGTTGTCAGAGGCAGGTACTGATGTTTCTGAAAGAATGGTTGGCAGAAATGACGGATGGAACCCATAATTTGCAAAGAACGGAGACTGTTGTGTGCTTGAATGAATGGAGTTGTTATAGGCGAATTCGGCCAATGGCAGGAGCTGGACCCAGTTGTCTTGTGCTGATGATAGGAAACATCTCAAATACTGTTCTAACGTTTGATTGGTGCGTTCTGTCTGGCCATTTGACTGTGGATGATAAGCAGATGAGAAATGTAGTTGAATGTTCAAGGATTTGCACAAAGCTTTCCAAAATCGGGATGTGAACTGTGTCCCTCTGTCCGAGACGATGTCGGCTGGAACCCCATGAAGGCGCACAATCTCTTTAATAAAAGCTTTGGCCGTTGTTTGCGCTGAAGGAATACCTTCCATAGGTAGGAAGTGCGCCATCTTGGACAGACGGTCAACAACAACAAAGATGGTATTACACCCCTCTGATCTTGGCAATTCCACAATAAAATCCATAGAAATTGAGTGCCAGGGCCTGGGTGGTACTGGCAGCGGGTTAAGTAGACCCCATGGCTTGAACTTTGATCCTTTAAATCGACAGCATATGGGACAGGCAGTTACGTATAACTTGCAATCTCTTCTAAGTTTTGGCCACCAGAATGAACGTTGCACCAGGTCCTGAGTCTTCGTAACACCAAAGTGACCTGCCAGTTTGTGGTCGTGACAAGATTCGAGAACTATGTGACGCAATTCTTCTGGCACAAACATCCTGTTACCGAACCACCACAGGCCCTCCCTCTCTTCCAGAGAGTCCTTGATGGCTTCCGGTGGGTCAGTTGATGCCTGACGGAGCTGGCTAATTAGTGCTGGTTGAATAATCAAAAAGTTCTGATCAGACAGAATTGTATCAGGTATGCTTGGATTCTCATCTTCTGGAAACATACGGGATAAGGCGTCTGGTTTTGTGTTTTTTGATCCTGGTCTGTAGGTGATGTGGAATATGAATCTTGAAAAGAACAAAGCCCACCTGGCCTGCCTTGGATTCAACCTTTTGGCGGTCTTAAGATATTCGAGGTTACGGTGATCCGTGAAGATAAGTATAGGCTGGGCTGCGCCTTCCAGAAGGTATCTCCATTCCTCTAATGCAACCTTGATAGCCAGCAATTCTCTGTCCCCCACATTGTAATTTCTCTCTGCCTCCGACAGCTTCCTTGAATAGAATGCCACTGGATGTAGCAAAGCCTTGATTCCCTGTCTTTGTGATAGCACTGCCCCTACCGCAGAATCAGATGCATCCACTTCTAGTACAAAAGCCAATGCCGGGTCTGGATGTCTGAGAACAGGCGCAGATGTGAAGTGCTTCTTCAGCTTATCAAATGCTGCCTGAGCCTCCTCATTCCATAGGAAGTGACTATTCTGACGTGTAAGCTGAGTGATGGGCAGAATGATTGCGGAAAAGTTTTTAATAAATCTGCGGTAAAAATTGGCAAATCCCACAAACCTCTGAACTGCCTTCCGGTTGGTGGGGGCTGGCCAATCCAGAATTGCCTGGATCTTCTGTGGATCCATTGTAAATCCTTCATTTGAAATGATAAGTCCCAAGAACTGTATGACCTTCTTCTCGAACTCACACTTCTCAGCCTTGACGAATAGATTGTGTTGTCTAAGGCGAGTCAGTACCTGACAGACCTGATGGCGATGATCCTCCAATGAAGCTGAGAATACTAGGATGTCATCTAAATAAACTATTATAAATTGATCGATAAAGTCTTTTAGGACGTCATTAATGAAATACTGGAATGTCGCCGGGGCATTGCAGAGCCCGAACGGCATTACCAAGTATTCGAAATGTCCGTAACGTGATCTGAAGGCAGTTTTCCACTCATCTCCAGCTCTTATTCTGACCAGATTATAGGCTCCTCTTAAATCCAGTTTAGAAAAAATTCTGGCTTCACGGAGCTTCTGGAAAAGTTCTGGGACCAGAGGTAGTGGATAGCGGTTTTTGATAGTCACTTTATTAAGCTCCCGGTAGTCTATGCAGGGTCTTAATGTTTTGTCTTTTTTTTGTACAAAAAAGATTCCTGCTCCCGCTGGAGAGATGGATGGCCTGATAAATCCTTTCTTAAGATTCTCTTCAATATAAAGTCTGAGCGTTTCTTGTTCCGGGTCGGAGAGGGGAAACATACGCCCAAACGGAATCCTGGATCCTGGAACTAGGTCAATCGGGCAATCGTACGGTCGGTGAGGTGGTAGACAATCTGCCCCTTTCTTATCAAAAACATCAAGGTATTCATGGTACTGGGACGGAACAATTTCTTGAAGTGCTTTTGATGTGCATAGCAACGGGCCAGAAGTGATTGGATTAACGGATAAACAGCAACTCCCACAGTAGACTTCAAGGCGTCTGTCAATGCGGCCATCTGATTGCAGAGGGTGGTTAGCACCGTTGCTACCTCAGCGGTCTCCATTATTGGCTGTAGTATTATGTCACTAACCTGGTAGCAGAGGAGACCGTTGTGCTGAGGATAGCAACTCTTGCAGCTTGACACCCAGTACTCCTGGAGTGGGAACAGGAGCACGAAGGTGTGCAGGAGGCAGGAGTGCTCGCAGGATCCGGTAGTGAGCTGAGCAGACTGGAACCGCGGCACTCCCCTGGCCTGAGTCGGGTGGTGCAAGGACTCAACGACCAGTGTGGATAGTAACAAGGCAAATCCCAGGACAAGCAGGAGTCGGCAACGGAGCGGGTTCTCAGACGGGCAGGGTTCGGCAGCAGAGCGGGTAGTCAGAACAGGCAGAGGTCGGCAACAGAGCGGTTTCTCAGACGGACAGCGTTCGGCAACAGAGCGGGTGGTCAGGCAAGCAGAGGTCATCAACAGGTGGGCAGTCAGACAAGCCGAGGTCAGGTTTCCGGGAACAAACAAGCAGGCAGACAACAAGTCACGGCACGGGAGTACACACTAGCTGCAATACTACAGCAAAGTGGCAATGCACTCTCCAGACTTAAATAGGCATCTTTGGCGCGCACGGCATGACGCGCCGCGCGCGCATGCGCACCGCACGGCATGACGCGCGCGCATGCGCAGATGCGGTCACGTACGCGCACGCACACGCGCACGCCTAGACGCGCACGCGCGCGCCCGCGCAGCGCCCACACGCGCAAACGCCAGATCAGAGCATACACAGCAGCCATCCCTGTGCACGCAACGCCACACAACGCCTACGCCAGCGCCTCCAGACGCCAACGCCTACGCCGTGCGATGCAGCGCCCACTGGTGAGCATCGACAGGTCGCCCCGCCGAGACCCACCAGGACGACCGCCAGTATCCGTGCGTACTGGCCGCCTCCTCTGAACAGGTAACTGACCGTGACAGAACGGTTCAACCGTGAACTTATTTGCGCAAACTTCGGTGGTTCGCGTTCGTAGTGAACCTCGAACTATATGCGAGTTCGACCCGCCCCCTATACTACATAATTAGGGTCAACTTTGACCCTCTACATCACAGTCAGCAGACATAGGGTAGCCAATCAGGCTACACTCCCTCCTGGAGCCACCCCCCCCCTTATAAAACGCAGGCAGCGTCAGCCTTTTCACTCGTGTGGCTGCAGTAAATAGAGAAGGGAGAGAACCTGCTGACATAGGGAAAGCTTAGTTAGGCTCTTGTGTTAGGTTGCTCCTTCTTGCTGATACTTATTTCTAAAAAGCACTCCTCATCCTCAACAGCTCTTTTGAGAGCTTATGTTGTTCTTGTGATCTATTTTTTTTGTGTGTGTCCCGCAGACACTTGTTTTGCATATACAGCCCTATCAGTCAGTCACAGCTGCTGGACCTCGGCCCCTTGGTAATTCCTACTGTACCACTGCCAGGCCCAGCACATTCAGTGACTACCTGTGTGTGTGACAACTGCACATTTGTAATACCAATCACTGAATACCCACCTGTTCAGTGCATTTACCTACCTACGTGGGCGCACACAGTGTTATATACCACCAGTCACTGCACCTGTTCACGGTACCTGTGTGTATGACAGCTGCAAATTTGTAATACTAGTCATTGCAGAATTGTTCACAGTACCTGTGTGACCGCACGCTGTGTAATATACTAGTCTGTGCATACCTGTTAACTGCACTGTTGGATGTACCTGAGTTCTGTTTGTGAAGTTTACATTTAATTTTATCACCTGAGTTATGCAAAAAATATCTAAAGCTCGCCATACAAACATCGATTTTGATCACCCAAATGGGCCCTATGAGCCAGCCATCAAGCCCCCTTTGTTCCACCCTTCCCCCCCCCAAAAAAAAAAACTTAAGCTGGAGCCGCCACTGCTCAGAACCCTAATGTAAATATCATTTATTTGACATCTTTCACCCCTAAAAGGTGCAATTTATACCCATTAATATCATGTTTTTCCTTTAGAGACACCAGAATTGACCATTAGCAGAGGAGGGGATCAGCCTGCTTCTACCAGCCCCAGCTGAGGCCTTTCTGTATGATTGGCGGTGGAATCTTCTTCAGACGCCCAGGTACAGCACAGCTGTAGCTTAGTACTGTGATGTACAGGAACTGATTCCCCCACTGACGTCTTACCAATCAATACCCGTATGAGACAGATGCATTCAGCTTAAAAATAAAATAAAAAATAAACAAGGACACTACTCCTTGTTATAGATTTTGTTCCACCAGGTCGATATGACATTGTCAGGAGTTACGGCATTTCTGGCGAGCACAGCAGGCAGGCTAAGAGATGGTTATGTCTCAGTAAGTGTTTATATCCATGCCTTTTATACCCCAACAAAAGATAACTATTATTTTTTAGCGATAGCGCTGTTTTCCTGGAATTTTATCTTGCTGAAGGAAGAGACGCTCCACACTCCAGTCCGCTCCTCCGCTCACATTGTCAAAGCATGGCCACACGTCTCCTAAAATTCTATTTCTACATTTATTCCAAACTTTTTAAATTGAAACAAGGAACTGTCTTAATTTGTTTTAATCTGGAGCATCTCCTTTTTTTTTTTTTTCTGAGAAGTACAGCTTGCAAAAGACCCCTTCCCTTTGATCTCAGCAGGGTGTCTATCAGCTGTCCAAATGCCACCATTAAAATACTCAGCTGAGATGCTTATCTATATTGCAACCTCTGTTCCCAAGAAACTCTTACAAATAGATTCTGCTTTGATTACCCCTCTAAAATCCTTTGGGATTCTCAAGAAAACAAGGCGGGGGAAGAGGGGAGCAGGCACCCATAAATCAAAGCCAAAGCAATCATCACATATCTATAAATCAGCTGTATCAGTAAAGGACCCAGATAACAGAGACAGCTGCCACACTCCTGATTACAACCCCCAGCCAGGAGCTAGGAACACAGACCTCAAAGTTAAGGCAAACAACATTAAAGCAGTACTCTGCAATGCCAGGTCCATAAACAACAAAACAGCAGTTATTCATGATCTAATAGAGGCTTCAGATCTAGCTTTAATTACAGAGACATGGTTGGATCAGAACTCAGGACCCACTCTCGCAGCTGTGGTACCAGACAATTACTCAGTTTTACACTGTGAAAGGCAAAACCGCAAGGGCGGAGGATTAGCTCTGTGCTTCAAATCCAGTTTGAATATTAAACCCCTTGCTGTAGCCCCCACCCACTCTTTTGAATGTCTAGCAGCCCAGCTCTCAGCTGAAAAAAAAATAAACATACTGCTTGTCTACCGACCCCTGACGCTGGCTCAGCTTTTCTCAAGGAAATAGCAGAACTTGTATCTTGCATAACACTGAAACACCCTAGGTGGATAATTCTTGGAGACTTTAACGCACGGGTCGATACACACTCTTCCCAATTTGGAACTAAGCTACTTCTCTCCATGAATGAACTGGGCTTCTCTCAAGCCGTCAACCTCCCTACCCACAAAAAAGGACACACTTTGGACCTCATTTTCCATTCAGAACTCCTAATATCCAATGTGGAAATTGATCCAGTAGTTTGGTCAGACCACCACACTGTCCACTTCTCCTTTACAGCACCGGCTACAAAACACCAAGTGAAAGAACTAATAAAATATCGTTCCTTGAAAGGTTTGACACCCCAACACCTTCAGAACAGCCTCAATCTAGGTGGACTGACAGATCACAACTTAGGCCTTGAATCCATGGTCCTTAAATATAACCACGATGTCTCAGCCGCTTTTGACGCCATAGCTCCCTTAAAGATTAAACGTTCCGCACCATTACATCACGCTCGCTGGTTTGACAACTCTATAAAGGAACTAAAGAAACAGGGACGCAGACTGGAACGAAGGTGGCGCAAACATCAGTCTCCTGATGACAAACTTTCCCTAATTGCTCACCTGGAAAAATATCAAACGATGATTAACAAAAAGAAGTCCTTATTCCTGTCTCACGAAATTGCAAATGCAGCCAACAGACCTGCCCAACTCTTCCGCACGGTTGACAGTCTCTGCAATCCATCTTGCAGGAAATCCAGCATCAGACCTTCACAGGAACTGTGCGAGAAATTTGCCCACTTCTTCTCAGACAAAGTCTCCTCCATACGATCTGCCATTCAATTCACAGCCCCAGAAACCCATGCAGAGCCATATAACAGGTGCAAAAATAGCCTACCACCATGGTCTGATTTTAAGGTAATCACTGAAAAAGACATCTTGGATATCCTCTCAAACCTTCGCCAGACTACCTGCGATCTGGACCCTGGCCCCACTAAGTTCATGTTGAAATGCCCTGAACTATTTACACCGGCATTCCACAAAATAGTCAATGGCTCCTTACAAGAAGGGTGGTTTCCCTCTACTCTGAAAGAAGCAATCGTCAGGCCTCTACTCAAGAAACCATCCTTAGACCCAGATGCTCTAAACAGCTACAGACCTGTCTCAAACCTCCCCTTTCTGGGAAAAGTTATTGAAAAGGCTGTCTACCTCCAACTTGAAGCCAGGCTCTCCAGAAACAACATCCTTGACCCTCTTCAATCTGGTTTCAGGAAATATCACAGCTGTGAAACAGCCCTCACCCAGATTTGCAATGATCTGCTCATTGCAAGAGACAAGGGTCAATGTTCCATCCTGATTTTGCTCGACCTCTCAGCGGCTTTTGACACAGTCGATCATGAAATCTTACTCAACAGGCTACAAGAGTACTGTGGCATAGATGGCATTGTTCTCCGGTGGTTCAACTCCTTCCTGGCTGGCAGAACACAAAGGGTAGCCTTAGGGCCCTTCCTCTCCAACCCTGTACCACTAAAATACGGTGTACCTCAGGGCGCAATATTATCCCCTTTACTGTTCACCATATACATGCTGCCACTTGGAGAAATCATACAAAAACATGGCCTGACATATCATTGCTATGCTGATGACACCCAGCTATATTTGTCATTCAAACCTGATGTCACAGACCCTACTCCACAAATAAACGCATGCTTAGCTGAGCTTCAGGAGTGGATGAATAATAATTGGCTAAAACTTAATGCTGACAAAACTGAGGTTCTTGTTATTGAGGGCCAGGGCTCAACAGCAAAGCAGCTCCAGTCTCAACCAACACCGCTAAGGATAGGGAGCTCAGACCTGAACAACTCAGACTGTGTGCGCAGCCTGGGAGTACTGATTGATGGGAAATTAAGCTTCAGGAATCAAATCTCAGCTGTTGTGAAACATTCCGTCTTTCACCTAAGGAATATTGCAAGGATTAAACACCTAATTCCTTCAGAGGATCTTCCAACCCTAGTTCATGCCTTCGTCACATCAAGGTTAGACTACTGCAACGTCCTCTACACAGGCCTGCATAAGAAAGACTTACGCCGCCTGCAATTAGTACAGAATACCGCCGCAAGGCTGTTAACGAGCCAACCCCGCCATTGCCACATAACACCAACCCTGAGCTCACTCCACTGGCTACCGATAAAATGGAGAATTCTGTTTAAGATTGGCTTACTGACATTCAAATCCTTGCACAATCTGGGCCCTGGATACCTGAAGGACTTGTTGCAACTACATCACACCCCCCACAATCTTAGATCAAAAGGACGTAACACCTTGGTCACCCCCAGAGTCCACCTCAAAACCTTTGGAGACAGAGCCTTTTGTCATGCTGCCCCTACACTTTGGAACTCCCTGCCACACCCAATCAGGACAGCCCCATCCCTGGAAGCATTTAAGTCTAAACTGAAAACCTACCTTTTCAGTCTGGCATTCATGAACATCTGACTATCTCCTCTGTAACACAACCCAGCCTGAAACCCTGTATTAATCTGAGACACAGCTATGCGCTTTGAGTCCTATGGGAGAAAAGCGCTTTACAAATGTTATTGTATTGTATTGTATAAAATTGGTTAAAAGATTTTAGAATGAGCTGCACTCCACTTCTCTGTCTAGTGTGTAGACCGAGCAATGAGAAGTCACAAAGGTTTTTTATATTACTATAGTTTAATTCCTTCTCTATATATATAGTTCTATGGGAGAAAAGCACTTTACAAATGTTATTGTATTGTATTATTATTGTATTGTATTGTCGCATCTATGCAAAATGGGCGACAAGGAAAAAAGGGTGCCTGGTGAAGCTGAAACAAGTTTTTTTTTGCCTTCACTAGCTATACGTAACCACATTCTCACACTGAACCCTCCCTCTATTGATGTCTAACCTTAACCAACCCCATGGCTAACCTTGACCACCCCACCATGGTGAACCTGCTGCCAATCTGCCCCCAAAAAAGCCCAGTAATTTTCGTGCACACAAATTTCCACTTAAAGAGAATCTGTATTGTTAAAATCGCACAAAAGTAAACATACCAGTGCATTAGGGGACATCTCCTATTACCCTCTGTCACAATTTCGCCGCTCCCCGCCGCATTAAAAGTGGTTAAAAACAGTTTTAAAAAGTTTGTTTATAAACAAACAAAATGGCCACCAAAACTGGAAGTAGGTTGATGTACAGTATGTCCACACATACAAACTACATCCATACACAAGCAGGCTGTATACACCCTTCCTTTTGAATCACAAGAGATCATTTGTGTGTTTCTTTCCCCCTTCTGCTCTCATGCACTGAAGTTTCAGGCTGCTCTTTTCTTCCTGCAAACAGCTTTGCCCTTGTCTGAATTTCCTCAGTATGTGAAAGCCCAGCCAGCTCAGAGGACACTTTATCCAGCTTGTAAAAGATACGAGAGCAGAGAGAAGCTGCACTAATCTAAATATCACACAGGCAGTGTGCAGAGAGGGGCCTGAAAGGGGGAGTTCATAGCAGAACCAAAACACTGAAGAACTTGGCAGCCTTCCAGACACTGGCCGACAAGTTTGACAGGGGAAAGATACATTGATTTATTACAGAGACTGTGATAGCAGAAAGTGTTGCAGTAAGCCAGAACACATTAGAATAGCTTTTGTAACTTGTAGGATGATAAAAAACAGGATGCAATTTTTGTTACGGAGTCTCTTTAAAGCCAGTATTTGAATGGGTGCCTATGGTGGCGCCCATACTTCTGCCAGTACCGAGCGCCCAAATTTCCCAGATCAATCATCAGCATCTATGCAAAAATGGCTTCCTTCCTACTATTCTCTCTATATTTTCTGCACTTCTCTCAATACTGTTTCTGTTGTTTAGTTTAGGAATTGTATTATTGTATTTATCTCATACATACTGTTGAAGGTTTTTATAACTTTTATAGTGCCAGGACAGATTTATACTTTTTGTGCCCCAAGGCCATGTATGTTGTGGCTCCCCTTTCTCCTATGCCATGTTCATCCCCCCCTCCATGTGTATTATCCATGTGCAGCAATCCCTTTCTTTTATGAACAGCTCCCTTAAAGGAGTCATTAGGGAAAAATTAACAAATGAGCTTTACTCACCTGGGGCTTTCACCAGCCCCTTGCAGCCGACTGTCCCACACTGTCACCTCTGCTCCCGCCGCTATCCCGGTCTCCGCGCACAGTATTCAGGCCGACCTCGGGGTCGGCCTTACTGCGGATGCGTGAAGCACCGCTGTCAATCTCAATGTTCACGTTCACAGTACTCCGCAGGCAATGTGACCATGATTGACAGCGGTGCTTGGCGCAGCCACAGTAAGGACGACCTTGGGGTCGGCCTGAATACCGTGCGCGGAGACCAGGACAGCGGCGTGGAGCGGAGGTGACAGCGTGGGACAGTCGGCTGCAAGGGGCTGGTGAAAGCCCCAGGTGAGTAAAGCTCATTTGTTAATTTTTCCCTGATGACTCCTTTAAGCATCAGTTTCCCTTTATTATTTGTTGTCACCATTTTAGGCCTCCTCTTTCATATGTATAGTAGCCTCTCTTTTATGTCCAGGTGCCTCCTTAAGCTGCAGCTGCCCAAGGTTTGGGCCTTAGTGGCCCTCCCAAAAATCCAGCCCTGACCGAGTGGGAATGAGGAAAGATGAGAGGTATAGAGGTATAAGAATTCAGCATAAACATACATCTGTGCTATATATATATATATATATATATATATATATATATATATATATATATATATATATATATACTTTTTTTCCCTTCCTCGTTGCACACGCAGGGTAAAGATGGCCTGAACGGTTCGCCGGCAAACTTATTCGTGCGAACTCTCTCCTGGTCCCCCACCCACCATATAAAAACGGTGCTGCATCGGCCATTTTCTCCCTCTGTCTGCTGCCTGCTTAGTGAGAGAAGAGAGAGGTTGCTGGAGAGATAGGGAAAGCGTTAGTTAGCTCTTGGTAGCTTGCTCCTTGCTGATATTTGTTGCTGAAAAGCACCACAAAAAAGCTCTTTGGAGAACTTATGTTCTTGTGTGCCACTGACACTGCATATACAGCCCTGTCTGTGTCGCAGCTGGCCCTTGCTATGCTTTGCCAGGCCTAGCACAGTCAGTGCATAACTTCCACTGCATCTGTGTGACTGCATGTATTATACCAGCAGTCAGTGCATACCTTTCACTGCATGTCTGTGACTGCACATTGTATTATACCACCAGTCAGTGCATACCTTTCACTGCATCTGTGTGACTGCACATTGTATTATACCAGCAGTCAGTGCATACCTTTCACTGCATCTCTGTGACTGCACATTGTATTATACCTGTTAATATATATTGTGGGTACTGTCCTTTAAAACTTAAGGGCAAAAAAGTACAGTCCATGTAGCGGATGTTCCACTATACCCATATGATCTATGTTGCAATAAGTACTGGACTTTATGTAATATATTTTTAAAAATGCGCAAAAATGCAGTGTCTGGAAGACACTGCATTTTTGAGCAATTTTTCGATATATTACATAAAGTCCAGTACTTATTGCAACATACATTGTATTATACCAGCAGTCAGTGCATACCTTTCACTGTATCTCTGTGACTGCACATTGTATTATACCAGCAGTCAGTGCATACCTTTCACTGCATCTCTGTGACTGCACATTGTATTATACCAGCAGTCAGTGCATACCTTTCACTGCATCTCTGTTACTGCACATTGTATTAGTCCAGTCAGTGCATACCTTTCACTGCATCTGTGTGACTGCACATTGTATTATACCAGTCAGTGCATACCTTTTACTTCAATGGACAGCAGACTTGCCCTCCATAACAGATTCTCGTTAAAGGATTTCAAGTGCATTCGTCTCATCATTATACAGCAGTCAGGAGTATACAGCGTGCTGTGCCTGCTGCCTTCCTTGGATGTGTAGTGGTAGCCATTTCTCAGGCTCCCACTCTGGACCCGAATCGAACCCTGATTCCCATACCTTTCACTGCATCTGTGTGACTGCATACTGTTTTATATACCAGTAAGTGCATACCTTTCACTGCATTTGTGTGACTGCACACTGTATTATACCAGCGGTTCCTGCTCCTCTGCCCACAGCAGCCAGGTGTCCGTTAAGGAAATCTTTGAGCGGAAAAAGCCAATGTCTGCCAGTTACCCCCTTGCTCAGCGTCTGACAACTGGCTTAGCGGAACTGTTAGCTCGCCAGCTGTTACCATACCAGTTAGTGGACTCTGAGGCCTTCCGAAAATTTGTAGCGATTGGGACACCGCATTGGAAGATACCAGGCCGCAATTATTTTTCTAAAAAGGCGATACCCAAACAGTACCGTGATGTTGAAAGGCAAGTGGTGTCATCTCTGGCACACAGCGTTGGGTCAAGGGTCCATCTGACCACAGATGCCTGGTCTGCAAAGCACGGTCAAGGCAGGTACTTATACAGCACATTCAGTCCTTCCTTGGATGTGTGGTGGTTTTAGCTGTTTCTCAGGTTCCCACTCCGGACCCCTGGACTACTGGGTGCCTAGGCTTGACCTGTGGCCAGAGCTGTCACAATTTGCCATCCAACTTCTGGCTTGCCCTGCCTCTAGTGTCCTGTCAGAAAGGACCTTCAGCTCAGCTGGAGGCATTGTGAGAAGAGAAGTCGCCTAGGTCCCAAAAGTGTTCAGTACCTCACCTTTATCAAAATGAATGAGGCTTGGATCCTGGAGGGCTACTGCCTGCCTGGAGACTAAGTCAGTCCCCACACAGCATCTCTGCCTGCGTGCCTGCCGGCCGCTGCTGCCTGCCCCAAGACTAAGTCAATGCCCTGCAGGCCGCTTGACTGCCTTCTCCGCCACCACCAACTCCAGGTGGATTCCTGAATTTTTAAGGCTGCTGCAAGCAGTGGCCGCTAACAAAAAGAATAATAATTTTTCTGGTGCGTGTATATGCCTGACTAATTTTTCTGGCTGCACTGCGGCTGCAACAACAAAACAAAAGGCATGTACAAGTGTCAATTCCCCTTTGTGATCGTTACCTTGCCATGGTGAAGGGGCTTGCGTATCATAATGAACCACCCAAGATAATAAATTCGTTGCTTCGTTGTGGACAGACCAAATTCGATCAGCTGGACAGTCACTGTTATTCTGTTGTTCAGGCTGAGCTACCTCAGCTTGACCATATGGACTTGAAAACCGCCATCGCCTGCACTCTTGCCATCGTACGCACCAGTCCAGCACGGCCATTACTACACAAACAGCTGTTTGCGGTGTGTTACACAGTGAGTTTGGTCTGTCAGTCAGTGTGAAGCAGTACACTAATTACACTACCTGATATTTTCAAGTACTTTAGGCCTCCAATTTATCAATGCAATGTGATTTCTGCCCTTTAGGGATTATAACGCTGCTGTGCGTCAAATCTGTAATTTTCCCTGGGACTGTTGGCGTGTATCCCAATCCGCCATGCCCACCTCCAGGTGTTAGACCCCTTGAATCATCTTTTCCATAACTTTTGTGGCCTGAAACAGTGTTTGTAGTTTCTCAAGTTCGCCTGCCGAATGAAGTCTATTGCGGTTCGCTGAGTTCACCGGTTCACGAAGTTTTGCGGACATTCGCGTTCGCGATCCGTGAACCGAAAATCTGAAGTTTAAGCCATCTCTAATGCAGGGTCTTTCTTCTCTCAATATCCAGCACATGGGTTGTGTATGCTACTGCCCTACTGGCCACAGGAGCAGGGAGTGCAGTTATTACCGTGTGAAGTTATTACCGTCTCCATCCCTATAGAAGCTGATTTATGCCCTTCTCGTTACAGGAACTTCCTGTGTGCATTCCATTGATCATCCTATGCCGACATATTCTAATATATTATTTACTATTTTGCCTCCTGGCTCTCAGAAAGTAATAATCTCACATTCAGAGGAGACCCCTCAGGCACACGGTGCAGAAAAAGTTTTTTATATTTTATATTCCCCCCCAGCATTCCTAGAGAGTCTGTGCCACATACTTCATCCACAAAATGTTAAAAAGAAAATGCTTTTTTGTTCCCTATCAGACAGAAATACGACCATTCCTATCCCTTCCTCCAGCATGATAATAAGCACTGGCCATATCCATTCTCAACGTGCTCTCCTTACAGCGGGTAGCCTGTCTCCTTTCTGTTCAATTAAAGCGGACCTGAACTCAGAACTTCCACTCTGCTCTATACGCAACAGCATAATAACCTTTAAAGAAAAGCATTTCCTTGTTACACCGGATACAAATCCTGCCATAAATCTACAATGTGTGTGTTCACTTTCTGCTTTCGTGGAAGCAGACAGAGGGTTAACATCCTGTGTTTACAAATTAGCAGCTCTGCCATGGCAGATGAGATTCCTGAGTTGACACAGCTGAGAGATCAAATTACAGTTGTGATTAGCCACAGATGAGGGGAAATTAGACGGGCTAAACTCTCTAAATACATACAGGGTGCATTTCCTTATGTTTTCCTTCTGTCTGGTGCAAGAGTTCAGGTCCACTTTAAGTGAAGCGGGGTCAATGTTGGGTATATTATGTCTTGATGGATGTCACAAGTCAGTTTATGTGTGTAGCATTATCTAACAATCTTTTACAATGTCAGAATTTCAGATAGAAAAATACTGTTTTGGAGAACGTCTACATATATGAGGAGGGGAGTTCCTTATCCTGTCTGCACAGTCAGCTTGTAGTTGGCTTATAGTTATATATTGGGAATGTGGGAAGCCAGAAAAATTGGCTTAAGGGGTGGTTTAACCAAAATTTGGCATAACCACCTAAAACAAATATTGAGTATTGAGTATGTAGATTCTAGTGGCTACTATTGTCCACCACTTTCTCATGTCTCCCAAACTGTACATTCTATCCAGTGCCCAACTAAGACTCACCTTATCTATGCCCCCAGTAACATGCCACACCAAGAAAATGGGTGATGGAAGTGGTGGTGTATTTTGGAAAATGGGTTATGGTAGTGGTGACAGTGTTATGGAAAATGGGTGATGGTAGTGGTGGCAGTGTTATGGAAGATGGGTGATGGTAGTGGTGGCAGTGTTATGGAAAATAGGTGATGGTAGTGGTGGCAGTGTTATGGAGAATGGATGATGGTAGTGGTGGCAGTGTTATGAAGAATGGGTGATGGCAGTGTTATAGTAAACAGGTGATGGTAGTGGTGGCAGTGTTATGAAGAATGGGTGATGGTAGTGATGGCAGTGTTATGGAAAATGGGTGATGGTAGTGGTGGCAGTGTTATGAAGAATGGGTGATGGCAGTGTTATGGAAAATGGGTGATGGTAGTGTGGCAATGGTAAGGTAAACAGGTGATGGTAGTGGTGGCAGTGTTATGAAGAATGGGTGATGGCAGTGTTATGGAAAATGGGTGATGGTAGTGTGGCAATGGTAAGGTAAACAGGTGATGGTAGTGTTGAAACTGGGACAGCTATAGTAGCAGCAAAGATAGTGGTAATGGGTGCCTCAGTGCCTGAATCTTCTGGTAGTGGATGATGGTGGAAATGGAGGCATCTACGGGTGTCCGAACGTCGTGATTTCACATTCACGAACAGTACTGCGAATCTTGGTGAACTAAACGTTCACAGTGAGCCTCCATTGACTTTAATGGCAGGCGAACTTCTGAAACCTTCAGGGTATCTCTGCAGCCACACTTTATTTTACAAAGGTGTACAAAGAGCACAAAAACCTGGACAGTGGCATGGCGGAGGGGAATTAAGGGCAAAATGTTCTGCAAAAAAATACGTATTTTTCGCAGAGGCTTTTTTTTTAAGCGGCCAAAAATCGCATATAGTTTTAGATTTTGCAAATAGATGTCTTTAGAATGGCTGCCACAGTTACCTGCCTAAAAATTATGTTCAGCCACATTAGCAGAGACCAGAAAAGCATGGCATTGCAATTATATCTATTACATTTTGAAACTTTTTGTGACTTAAAATGTCAAGATTTCAAATATTTCAACTTAATGCGCCAATGACTCCACTTTACAGCAACACCATTCTTCCTACCCAACTAAACAGAATGCCAGACCTCAAATAAGCCTGAAATTTGTGGTATTGCACATTTATCTATGGTATTTTTTAAACATCGTGGGCCTTAAGTATCAGTGGATAGCACTCTCGGAACATAAACAAGTGACGTGCCACGGTCGGTGAGGCAGGCAGCATTCCTGGCTCATAAATTCATCAGTGGCCCTGTCACCTTCCCAGCAATCATTGTTGGAAAAAGGGTTGCCATTTGCCCCGACCTATTGGCCTCAGCCAGTTGATCTAGACATAGATTAGCAAAAGTTTTTTCAGAACTATCC
The DNA here is from genome assembly GCF_040937935.1 of Hyperolius riggenbachi. NCBI lineage: Eukaryota > Metazoa > Chordata > Amphibia > Anura > Hyperoliidae > Hyperolius > Hyperolius riggenbachi. The sequence continues at coordinate 36,357,518 of NC_090656.1, forward strand.
GACTGAAGTATCATTTCAGCAGACAACATTTATTCTTCACCAGGCCATCGAGTGATCCCAATGCTCTTACTTTGATAGAGACGTCATTAAGATCCAAAAGCCAGTTCAATCTGCCATCTTGTCAGGTGATTGACAGATTTATATCTGAGGTCAATGATCAGGTTAACAATATAGTTAGTGGTCGTACTGCACATCAAGAACGACATATACGACATAACCTTTCTCAGGAAGAACGTCAAGCTATTAAGGAACTCATGGATAATAAATACATTACAATCAAGCAGGCGGATAAGGGAGGCGCAGCGGTCATTATGGACACTATATATTACAAACAGGAAATCTATTGCTTGCTTTCAGATACATCTACATACTGTAAACTCAATAGTAATCCAACCATGTTGTTTCAACAGAAGATATTGGGTCTTCTACAACAAGCACGTACAGATACAGATAACATCATTGATGACAAAATTTTTGAGTTGTTGATTCAAAAGGACCCGATAGTGCCTGTGTTTTATATTTGTTCGAAGATACACAAAAATTGACAACAGCCACCAGGCAGGCACCTAGTGGTTGGCATTGATTCTATTTTTTCACCTATCTCTAAATATTTAGATGTTATCTTGAGACCATTTGTCATAGCTGGTAAATCTTCTCTTAGAGATACATCGATGTTGCTGGATATTATTAGACAGTTGCCTCCATTACCTGAGGGAGCATTGTTGGTTATGCTGGATGTCGAGAGCCTCTACACCCCCATCCCGCATGATGGGGGTGAAGAAACTGTCGAGCACATATTGACAGGTGCATCTGATTTCGACAAAGTTCAGACACGGTTTCATTGTAGTCTGCTGGAAATGTTGTTAACCTGTAACTATTTTTTGGTTGAAGATCAGTTTTATTTACATGTACAGGGAACAGCTATGGGCTCGAATGTGGCCTCATCCTACACAAACATATTTATGAACTTATATGAAGAATCGTTTGTTTATACTAACACCTTGTTTACTTATTTTGCCCATTGTTGGTATCGATATATAGACAATGTGTTTTGTGTGTGGGTGGGGCCACATTCGAGCCTAGTTCAATTTGTTGAACAATTAAATGCTAAACGTCCTTCTATTCGCCTTACTGTACATAATGACAACCGGGAGGCAAGTTTCCTGGATACCAATGTGAGAGAGTCGGAAGGGAGGTTGAGCACATACTTATACGTAAAACCCACGGACACAAATTCCACATTGTACTATGGAAGCTTCCACCCATCAGCCCCGATTCTTTTAAACCATAATAGCCAATTTCAACGAGTGAGTCGTATAGTAGAGGAGGGACAGTTTAGAGAAAAAAGGCTAGCTGAGATGGAAAAAAGATTTTTGCAGAGACAATACCCTCAACATGTGCTGAGTAGAGCCAGACAGAGGTCACAGAGGTACAGGACAGACAATACTAATAGGAGTAGGGGACACAATAAGAGAATCCCTTTTGTAGCACAATACAACATACATAGCAATGAAATTGCTGAGGTGATACGTCACAATTGATATATTCTTAAAGATGGTTTCCCAGATATTGCAGAATTCCAGACCCCTCCCTTAATGTCATATAAAAGGACACCGACATTTAGGGACAAGTTGGTACATGCAGACTTCGGTTCGAGTCAAGCACAACAGCTTTTCTCTAACCATCCAAATGGTACATATCCATGCATGAATTGTGTAAATTGCAATAGTGTAATCAAAGGTCCAGTCGTTAGACATCCACATTTGGGCACCACTTATAAAATACATGGGCAGTTTGACTGCAATTCTATATATGTGGTTTATGCTTTAAAGTGCCCATGTGGTCTTTTATATGTGGGACAAACAACACAACCGGTTAAAAATAGACTCGCAGCACATAAAAGTACTATTAGGAATAAATGCATGGAATTATCAGTTCCACATCATTTTATACAGGCATGTCATTCAGTTAGCCCGCTTAGGTTCCAAGCGTTGGAACAGGTTCCCTCTTTAAGGAGGGGTGGTAACAGACTTAGGAAGCTACTATATAGGGAGGCTGTTTAGATAAAAAGATTAGATACATTAGAACCCCGGGGTATGAATAGAGAAGAAGGGCTGTGGAGTCGGTACAAAAATCTTCCGACTCCGACTCCTTAGTTTATGAAACCACGACTCCGACTCCAACTCAGACTCCAGGTACCCAAAATGGCTCAGACTCCGACTCCCCGACTCCGACTCCTTAGTCTAATACTTAACAGAGCTGTGGATTTTGTACAAAAATCATCTGACTCCGACTCCCGACTCCTCAGTTTATGAAATCAACGACTCAGACTCCAACTCCGACTCCGGGTGCTCAAAATTGCCCCGACTCCGACTCCTCCTCCAACTCCGACTCCACAGCCCTGGAGAATATGACGTGTTGCCATTGATGTAATTCTCCTGTGCTATGTCATCTGTAGTTATTTATCATGTCTTTGTTTTATTGTTATCTCAATGTATGTTTATCACATTTGTTTATTCTGGTGAGAGGCGTTCCGCCTTAAGGTTTTAATCCTGTGAACCGCACAGAGGCTGGGGATCGCTGCGGCTGCCGGGTTGTGAGGCTCTGGTCACGTGTGTGGTTTGTTTACATTCCGCGCACGTGACACAGTGACGCTAGTACCAGAGGGGGCGGCGTTATACGCCGCTCTCACAGTGAATGAGGTTCCCCATCTGGTCCGCTTCTCTAGAGGGGCGGTACCAGAGTGATGTCATTCTACCTCGCAGCTGATTGGTCGGCGTTAGGCACAGCAGCCTGACGCGGCGGCGTTCCTATCTCTGCACACATTTTGCATATTAGTGCTCGAGTTCCTCATCAGGTCCACCATACAGCGTGGACAGGAGATTGGTCGGCAACGCCATAGGCGAGATGCAATGTGATTGGTTTAGACTTCAAGCTTGTATACTACTGTATATAAAGGAATTGAATGTGTATGATTTTAGACACTGACATACGCTTGAGAAAGGAGGACTTCCCTCCAAAACGTTGCTTTTTCTTGTCAATCTGTCTTTTTAATAAATAAAAGAGCATAAATATTCATGGATGGTGCCGGTCTTCTATGTCTACTGATGTCAACTGGTGTTAGTGATGTATAACATTGTAACTGCATCCACTGTATGAGAGGCCTGAACTGTCTATCAGGCATTTAATGTTAAAATGTAAAATGTTTACTAATTTTTAAATTAAAATGGGCCAGAAAAATATTTTCTCAGAATCCAACTTACGTAGGACCAAATAACATATTGGGTGCTGAAGGTGGTGCAGAAAAGCTGTCCCTGTTGCCAGTGCAGGCATGAGGCCTGCTGTAACTGGCCATTTTTGTAAATTTTGAATACATTACAAATTTTTTTTATAGAAAGAAAAAGATTTACTGAAAGGAAAAGAACTTGCAAAAGAAAAATGCCTGAAATTTCCACTAAGGCAAATTACAGCAGGGGTCAGCTGAGCTCAGCTTTCCGCATTTACATGGAGACCAATGTAATCTGAAAATGTCAACATCACTTATCATAACCCCTTGATGTGTCAAACAATAATCATTGCAAGTATTCATAACGTGAAGAGAAAAACAAAACAAATATGTACAAATTAAACATTATATCATTAAATAATCAAACATCGCACATGGTTATGTTTCTGGTAAAACAAAATCAGTAATGAGTCTGTCATTGCAGTATGCAGGAACACAAAGTTTTACACCAAAAAAAATTAAAAATGCAAAGTTAAGTGAAGGTGTTAGCTAACCGTGTGTACACCTGAGTGGTGGTCATGTCTTGTGAGTCAAGCATCCGTTGTCTCTTGTTGCCTCCTACTTAGACAGGTGCTGTCCCGCTGCATCATGGGACGCACCACCACAACCCCTAGTACATATTACCTCTTAGGTACCTAGTTGTAATAGCAGCAGCGGCGAGCAGTGCCGCCGCTGCAGCTGCCTCCACGGAGGGGACCTGGGGGACGTCAGCTGCGGTCGAACGCTTCCACCGCCGCAGCCGTCTCGGCGCTCCTGCCCGTCTTGGCATGTAGGACGCCGAGGACGGGGCTTTCTGCTGCACATAGGGTTGCTGTCTTGCGCGGGCGCGCGCATAGACAGGACCTTTATTCCGGGAGGAGAGGCGTCAGCTGACCAGCTGGTCGGCTGACGTCAGAGGAGTCCCACGGCGCCCGGGATTGGCTGATTCAAGGGGGCGTGCCAGTGGGGTCTCCTCTGCTTCATAAGCCTCCGGGCTGCACTGCTACTTTGTCTGTTGTGAATACTTGCGTGTGAGCGCGCAGACCTTAGGTAGTTCCCTGGTGTTGATGCTAAGGATTTCACACCAAGCTTAGGAATTTTGCAGTCTTGTTATTGTTTTTTTGTTAGACTAGTTCCGGGGTGTTGTTGCCAAGGATTTCACACCCAGGCTAGGATATTATTATTGTATTGATCTCCTGTGTACGACTTTGGCTAGCACTCTGACTTTGAATCTGTTTTCTGATCCTATACTTCTGCCCATCTGTCTACCTGTTGCTGAACCTCTGCCTGATTACCGATTACCCTCTTGCCTCACGATTCTATATGGATACGTACCTTCCCGTTGCTGAACCTCTGCCTGATTACTGATTACTCTCTTGTCTCACAATTTTGTATTTACTTACCTCTCTGTTGCCGTACCTTGCCTGCCTGACCATTCTACTCACCAGTGTGCCCTCGCCACTGGTGAGGTACTAGTTACACCAGCCCCTCTGGTGGAACTGTTCTGTTAAAGCTGTAGTACAGCCCTATTATCTGCTCTTATAGGGTATCTGTCACTGTAGTATTATTTTATCTCCTAGGCTACTGTTCAGTCTGGGTCACCCGCCCCACAGGTGTTCTCGTGCCTGCAGTACTATATGAATCACCCGCTCCCCAGGAGATTCAGCCTCTTCATTATTGTACTCTCCAGCCTGCTGGAACTTGTACACTAGTGCACGCTTAGTGTACTGATAGTACCTCACCAGCCCCTCTGGTGAGGTCTGGTCAAACTATTAAAGTTACTGTTGCACGCAAACACTTACACTTTGCTAGGTGTCCAGAGGTTAGTCATACTTGTATTATTGGTGATTCTGCAGATCACTAATAATCAGGTATACGTCTGTAGTGTTGGCGATACTGCAGATCATCAATAATCAGATACTCTCTGTGTGCTGACACCAACCGTTACACTAGTACCTTAGAGGAACATTAGAATTAGAAATAGCAGCCACACTAGGTGAGTCCTGAAAAAGTGGGCAATTACCTGCCAAATAAATATTTGAATGTCAGCCTCCATATGAGACAGAGGCCAGAAAAATTGGGCTATCAACTGCCGAATAAATATTTGAATTTCAGCCTCTATATGAGATAGAAGCCATAAGTAAGTGGTATGCATCAGGGTCATTATATATTTTTTTATTGGGGGGTAAAGCCAACTGAAGCAGGGACAAAAGGACATACTAAGTAGTGGCACACAGTGCAGGATAGCTGTGCCAGGGCGGACATGAGGCCATGACATTGCTGTTTTCACGCAAATGTTTGCGGAATTTTCGTGCGCAATTAAACTTTTTCGTGCGCAAACGTGAATTTTCACTCAAAATCGTTATCTCTAACAATTTTGTGGTCAGGATAAGTCCTCAAAAGGACTATTGGGAGTCCCTAGCTGGTGTACTACAAGTAGCAGTGCACCTAGGTAGCAGCTACACAGCACAATATCAATATACGGCCTAGCTAACACTGTCCCTGTATCTGCAGCAGCAGCTTCTCTCCCTACACTGACTACAGACAGAGTGAAAATGGCCACCGGGATTGTGCCTTTTATGGGGGGGGGGGGGGTAGCCCAGTCTGGGTGATGCGCCTGTCTGATTGGCCATCCCATCCCATGTGAGTCCAAGGAGAAGGGTCAAAAAATGGCTTCATGAGAAAGTATGGGGTGGTCATGAATGTCCCATATAGTTCATATTAGGATCTGAACGGGCGAACGCCGAAAACTGTTCACCTGCTAGGGTTCTGCCATCCCTCGAGGCATTATACACATGAAGCTTGATTTACAAAAGGGTGCTAACATAGTTAGCATGCCTAAAAGCCCCTTAGCATGCCTAAAGCCCTTCAGGACGCGCAAAGTTTCGTGCGCTAAGTTAGCACGCACAAACCGTTGCACCGGGTGCGCCTGGACACCCAGTGTGACGGTTTGGTCGCACCCCGTGCGACGTTTCGCGCGCACCGCACAATGCTAAACTTTGCACATGATCAATAAAATCTTTGGGCATGCTAACTGCTTAGCACCCTAGTTAGCACGCCCAAAGCTTTTAGGGGCTTGATCCACAAAAGAGTGCTAACTGTTAGTGCGGCTGTTTTCACGCAAATGTTTGCGGAATTTTCGTGCGCAATTAAATGTTTTCGTGCGCAAACGTGAATTTTCGCTCGAAATCGTTATCGTTTCGCAAACGCAAAAATTTGCACGAAAACGGCTGTGCTAACAGTTAGCACTCTTTTGTGAATCAAGCCCTAGGCGTGCTAACTGAGTTATCTGGAACAATCCCAGAAAATTTGAAAATTTCACTGCACGTTATAGCTGCAGTGCGGCAAAGAGAAAAAAAACCTCAGAATAGGTAGGTAAGTAGCCAGGTATAGGTGCCCCCTGTATCGGTTAGCCAGGTATAGTTGCCCCCAGTTTAGGTAGCCTGTTTAGTTAGCCAAGTATAGTTGCTAGTATAGTTGCCCCCAGTACAGGTAGTATAATTGCCCCAGTATAGGTAGCTAGTATAGTTGCCCGCAGTATAGGTAGCCAGTATTGTTCTCTCCAGTATAGGTTAGCCAGTCTAGGTAATGTTCAGTAAAGATGGCTCGAACCTCTGATTTTCGGTTTGCGAACCTCGAATGCGAACCTCCGCAAAAAGTTCGAACTTTTGCAAATCACAATAGACTTCAATGGGGAGGCGAACTTCGAAAATTAGAAACATTTATGCTGGCCACAAAAGTGATGGAAAAGATGTTTCAAGGGGTCTAACATCTGAGTTTTTGCATGGATGAGTGGGATACACGTCAAAAGTCCCAGGGAAAAATCTGGATTTGACGCAAAGCAGCGTTTTAAGGGCAGAAATCACATTGCATGCTAAATTGGAGGCCTAAAGTTCTTTAAAACATCTTGCATGTGTATACATCAATCAGGGAGTGTAATTAGAGTACTGCTTCACACTGACAGACCAAACTCACTGTGTAACGCACCGCACACAGCCGTTTGTGTAGTGACGGCCATGCTGGACTGGTGCGCACCATGGCCAGAGAGCAGGCCATGGCGGTTTTCAAGCCGATATGGTCGCCGGGCTGAGGTAGCTCAATGACAGAACAGCAGTGACTGTCCAGCTGATCGAATTTGGTCTGTCCACAATGAAGCAACAACCTTATTATCTTGGTTGTGCCCCCCCCCCCCCTCCCGAGACACTCATATAGCCATCGGTCATTGCTTCATTGTGATACGCAAGCCTTTTCACCGCGGCAAGGTAACGATCATGAAAGGGAATTGACACATGTACATGCCTTTTGTTTTGTTGTTACAGCTGCAGTGCAGCCAGAAAAATTAGGCAGGCATGTACACGCACCAGAAACATTATTATAGCAGCCTTAAAAATTCAGGAATCCGCCTGGAGTCCTGGACCCTGTTGGTGGTGGCGGAGAAGGCAGTCAAGCGGCCTGCAGGCAGAGATGCTGTGTGGGGAGCGACTTAGTCTTGGGGCAGACAGTCACACGGCGTGCAGGCAGAGATGCTGTGTGTGAGGACTGACTTAGTCTTCGGGCAAGCCTGACCGTGCTTTGCAGAACACGCGGTCAGATGGACCCTTGCTGTGTGCCACCATTTGCCTTTCAACATCACGGTACAGTTTGGGTATTACCTTTTAATAATTGCGGCCTGGTATCTTCCACTGCGGTGTGTGGCTTTGATTTTGTGTGCTTTCCTCAGGTGGTCATCCCATTGCAGTTTGTGCTTTGTCATCATGTGCCTTCGTAAGGAAGTTTTCCATACGCGGGTCTTGGTCTTTCCACGGCTCAATTCTTGGTGGCAGAGAGTACCGATGGCATTGCTCTCATCTGAGGCAAACACACAAAAAAATTTCCACACCGCTGAGCACTGGTGTGATGGCACTTTGGTGGTGGTGGCCGACTGAGTGTTAAGTGGGGTGCCAGAATCAAAGCAGGAGGAGGAAGATATGTCACAGTTCCATGCGGAAGCTGAGGAAGATGAGGTGTTTTGTGTTAAATAGTCAGTTACGTCCTGACAATCTTGGGGTTGATGGCACGCACCTTCTGAACACTGTACTTTGGTCCAGGGCCGCACGAAATCACGACAGCGTGGTCTCGAACACACCTGCCGGGTGGCCTGCCTCTTTTGCTCATATTGGGGGGGGATGAAGTGAAAGGTATGCACTGACTTGACTACTACAATGTGCAGTCACACAGGTGCAGTGAAAGGTATGCAGTGACTGGTATTAAAATACAATGTGCAGCTGTCACACAGGAGCAGTTAACAGGTATGCACGGAGTGGTATATAACACAGCGTGCGGTTACACAGGTACTGTGAACAATTATGCAATGACTGGTATTAGAAATCTGCAGCTGTCACACACACAGGTACCATGAACAGGTGCACTGACACTGCGTGCGCTCACGTAGGTAGGTGGGTGCACTGAACAACAGGTATGTATATGCAGTGATGGGTATTACAAATGTGCAGCTGTCACACACACACACACACACAGGTACAGTGAACAGGTACAGTGACAGTGACTGGTGGTATTAAATATCACACTGCGTGCGCTCACGTAGGTAGGTGGGTGCACTGAACAACAGGTAGGTATATGCAGTGATGGGTATTACAAATGTGCACCTGTCACACACACACACAGGTACCGTGAACAGGTGCAGTGACACTGCGTGCAGTCACGTAGGTAAGTGGGTGGGTGCACTGAACAACAGGCAGGTATATGCAGTGATGGGTATTACAAATGTGCAGCTGTCACACACACGTAGTCACTGAATGTGCTGGGCCTGGATGTGGCACAGTAGAAATCACCAAGGGGCCAAGGTCCCACCAGCAGCTGCGACTGACTGACAGGGCTGCATATGCAACACAAGTGTCTGTGGGACACACACACAAAAAAAATAGATCACAAGAACAAAATTAGCTCTCAAAAGAGCTGTTGAGGATGAGGAGTGCTTTTTAGCAATAAGTATCAGCAAGAAAGAGCAATCTAACAAGCCTAACTGTAGCCTAAGCTTTCCCTAATGTCTCTGCAGCACCTCTCCCTTCTCCAATTACTGCAGCCACACGAGTAAGTGAAATGGCTGACGCTGCCTGCTTTTTATAAGGGGGGGTGGGGCTCCTGAAGGGAGTGTAGCCTGATTGGCTACCCTGTGCCTGCTGACTGTGATGTAGAGGGTCAAAGTTGACCCTAATGATGTAGTATAGGGGGCGGGTCGAAGTGCCATAAAGTTCACGGTTTGCAGCAAACGCGAACCATGGCAATTGGAATATGTGTGTGTGGCTTATGACACATTCGATATGACATACTGAACACTAGAGATGATCCGATCTCTTGGGTGACAGAGCTTGGCAAGAAATCTTCAGGTGATCCAGATCGCAGTACATCAGATGCTTGGACGTAGAGAATATTCCATCTTTGCAGAATCCAGACATTGTGACTCACCAGGCATTTACAACACACTAGTTCCCAGGCTGGAGAGGGTTCAAGTCTCTTTTCTGCACAGATTCCCAATTATAATGTTTTTCTGCACTGTCTGCCATCTTCTCAGTTTGCTATTTGCTAATGCAGCACTAAACTTCAGTGGAAAGTTGATATCGGAGAGCCGGTACACAATATCCATCCAGCCTGTCATCTGCAGCGGCGGGAGCGGAGTCTGCGGACGCGGCGGGGGAAGGGGAGGCGGCAGGAAGCCAGCCACAGCAATCTATAGGTGTGCGGTTGTTGCTGGCGTTTAACATTTTAATGCTGAATATGCCCCACTTACAGCATCAGGAATGGGAATTTGCAAGCTTGCCCGGTTGGCATTTTTTATTCACCCAACATGTAACTGCGGCAGATTTAATCAGCACTAAATTGTGTCCAGGCCTGGGTGAGGCAGAGAGCAATGGCTGAGAACCTTCTCTGCGGATGCTTGGAACGGACTGGAGGTCAGATGGTGCTTAGGAACTGTAGTGAAAATGACATAATGAATAAAATTCCTTATTTTTTTTGTACAACATTCATTTATAAATGATTTACTCAGGCTGGGTGCACACATAACATAACGTGAAAGGCTGTGTTTTATGTCAAGTTTTATTTTAATGTTGTGTGCGTGTTTTGCGTCTTTTTACTGTATTTTTGGTGTGTTTGCGATGCGTTTTTCATGCCTTTAAATGCGTTTGCAGTTCGCATATACAAAATGCATATGCGTTTTGTATGCATTTTTCATGCGTTTTTTTATATTTCCATTTATGCTTATCGCTAGGAAGACAACAGAAAGTGGAAATACAGAATAAAAATTTATTTTGGGGGGAAAAAAACGCACAGAAAACGCTTGAAAAACGCATACCATTGCGTTCCCATTTAGTTACTAAGAGTTGTAAAGCCAGTACAAAATATACTGTACCTGGTCTCCCAGAATGCTCTGGAGGGGAGAATTACGTATACCTAATCAGCCTAGGCTAAACATCACTGGGAGGGTGGGGGTTACATGCAATATTTAGCTATAGGAAGTGTTTCTGATGCTGAAACCAGAAAAATTACCATAAAAGTAGGTATCCCGAATAATTGACTGTATTCTACTATAGACCTCTAAGTAAACATACACATGTCCTACTTTCATACAAATACGCATGCAGGGGCGCCTCTAGCCATTTTGTCACTTCAGGCGAGAAAACATGCGCCCCCCCCCCCCGACACCCCCCATGAAAATAATTGTAATGCGACAATGTTTCACCAGAAACTAATAATAATGTGGGCAGTGTTTCACCAGACAATTATCGTAATGCAGCAATGTTTCACCAGAAAATAATCATAATGCAGCAATGTTTCAACAGAAAATAATCATAATGTGGGAAGCGTTTCGCCAGAAAATAATCCTAATGCAGCAATGTTTCACCAGAAAATAATCGTAATGCAGCAATGTTTCACCAGAGAATAATCATAATGTGGGAAGCGTTTCACCAGAAAATAATCCTAATGCAGCAATGTTTCACCAGAAAAAAATAGTAATGCGGCAATGTTTCACCAGAAAATAATCGTAATGAAGCAATGTTTCACCAATCACCAGAAAATAATCATAATGCAACAAATATTTCACTAGAAAATAATTGTAATGTGGGCAGTGTTTCACCAGAAAATAATCACAATGCAGCAATGTTTCACCAGAAGCCGCCTCTGTATCCGGGTAGTGTCCGACCGACTGCCGCTGTCCTTACTGTATGGCCACCGGGTCCCCTTAGCTTCCGGGCGACTGCTACAGCCTTTCTTTGTGCTGGTCTGACCTCCCACCCTGCTCCGCACCGCTTGCTTCTGCTCAAGTCCTCACTCGTTCCACGCTCTCTCCTGCTCTCCAATTGACGCCAACTAGTTCCCGCCGGCTACTCCCTTCTAGACTCTGCCCCCTGCGCCTGCGCTGTATGCCTCAGACAGCCCATGTGGGGCTCGGGAAAGTCCCAGCAAATTCCCCTAATTTGCATACTGTGGTTGCTTGGCAACAGTCTATGTGACCTCTCCTTTGTTTACTGGCCCTTCTCATGCGCCGTTTTGGTTCTAGCAGCATGGGACTGTCCTAAAGGCGCCACACGCATGGCAATGCTTATCCATTTCTGCCGCCTGGACGTGAAGCTCACGTCCGGGCAGCTGCTCTGCTGCAGTGCCGCGCATCGGCGCACGAACTCTGGCGCGCCCCGAGCCCCCAAGGTGACCTCGGTAGCCCTGGGATCAGTGAATGGGAACATGGTTCCCGATCACAGATCCGTGTCCCCAGCAGAAAAACCGAAGCGCTCTTACAAGAGGCTTCGGTCTTTCTGCACGTAAAAATTTTGCATCCCCTTTGTGCTTCAGCTTAGCGAGAAGCACAAGGAGGGAAAAAAAATTCAAGGTGGCCATCTTGTGGCCAAATAGTAAAACTACATCTACATATTTTTTACATTACAATTTACACATATAATATTAAAAATTAACTGTTTATTTCCCACACTAAAATATTACCAAAACAACATTTTTAATGGAAAAAAAAAATTTAAATTAAAAAAAAAGACACATAAATAGTTACCTAAGGGTCTGAACTTTTTAAATATGCATTTGAAGGGGGTATACTACGAACATTTTTTAACCATCTTAGCGGTATGGACGAGCTCAGCTCGTCCATCACCGCCGATGGCTGCCGCTCAGGCCCTGCTGGGCCGATTTTGTTCAAATAAAGAGCAGCACACGCAGCCGGCACTTTGCCAGCCGCGTGTGCTGCCCGATCGCCGCCGCTCTGCGGCGATTCGCCGCGAGCAGCGGCGAAAGAGGGTCTCCCCAGCCGCCTGAGCCCAGCGTAGCCGGAACAAAAAGTTCCGGCCAGCGCTAAGGGCTGGATCGGAGGCGGCTGACGTCAGGACGTCGGCTGACGTCCATGACGTCACTCCGCTCGTCGCTATGGCGACGATCTAAGCAAAACAAGGAAGGCCGCTCATTGCGGCCTTCCTTGTTTATTCTGGGCGCCGGAGGCGATCGGAAGAACGCCTCCGGAGCGCCCTCTAGTGGGCTTTCATGCAGCCAACTTTCAGTTGGCTGCATGAAATAGTTTTTTTTTAATTTAAAAAAAACCCTCCCGCAGCCGCCCTGGCGATCTTAATAGAACGCCAGGGTGGTTAAATTATAAGCTTGTAAATAGTGATGGATGCAAAACGGAAAGAATGCACCTTTATTTCCAAATAAAATATTGGTGCCATACATTGTGACAGGGACAAAATTTAAATGGTGTCATAACCAAGACAAACGGGCAAATAAAATACATAGGTTTTAATTATGGTAGCGTGGATTATTTTAAAGCTATAATGGCCGAAAACTGAGAAATAATGAATTTTTCCCTTTTTTTCCTATGAATCCTGTTAAAATGCATTTATAAAAAAATATTTCTTAGCAAAATGTACCACCCAAAGAAAGCCTAATTAGTGGCTGAAAAAACAGGATATAGATCAATAAATTGTGATAAGTAGTGATAAAGTTATAGCGAATGAATGGGAGGTGAAAATTGCTCTGATGCACAAGGTGAAAAATCCCCACGGGCTGAAATGGTTAAAGAGAAACTCCGACCAAGAATTGAACTTTATCCCAATAAGTAGCTGATACCCCCTTTTACATGAGAAATCTATTCCTTTTCACAAACAGACCATCAGGGGGCGCTGTATGACTGATATTCTGGTGAAACCCCTCTCACAAGAAACTCTAAAGGACTGTCGTACTCCTGGCAGTTTCCTGTCTGTCAACCTTGTTGCATTGTGGGAAATAGCTGTTTCCAACTGCCAAAAAACATGCAGCAGCTACATCACCTGCAAACAGTAAAAATGTCACCATGTAATAAATATCAGAATGTAAATCAGGGATTTAAAAGATTTTACAATGGGTAAACACTGACTAAATCATTTATACATAATTATTGTAAAAGTGAAGCACTTTTTTATTACATTATTTTCACTGGAGTTCCTCTTTAAGTAATCTGTAACCCTGTTTTGGGGGGTTACAGGTCCTTGCCTCCTGCTTTGGAGGAACTCTTATTCAGTTGTATAAATCTCCTCATTCTACAGGCAGGCTAGATGAAAAGGTGTCTTTCTCCAATTTTATCACACTTACTTCCTCCATATCATACATTTAAAGAGGAGGGGAGATACGATGCTGCATGTACTGTGACTCCTAAGAAGAGGGGATAAGAGGAGAGGCAGGAGGCTGCATGTACTGTCCTATGGAGAGGAAAGGAGAGGTAGGAAGCTGCATGTACTGTCCTATGGAGAGGGGATGAGAGGCAGGAGGTTGCATGTGCTGTCCTCTGGAGAGGGGAGGCAGGAGGCTGCATGTACTGTCCTAGGGGTGGGGAGGCAGAAGGCTGCATGTACTGTCCTATGGGAAGGAGAGGCAGGAGGCTGCATGTACTGTCTTGTGGAGAGGCAGGAGGCTGCATGTACTCTCCTATGGAGAGGCAGGAGGCTGCATGTACTGCCCTATGGAGAGGCAGGAGGCTGCATGCACTGTCCCATGGAGAGGCAGGAGGCTGCATGTACTCTCCTATGGAGAGGCAGGAGGCTGCATGTACTGTCCTATGGAGAGGCAGGAGGTTGCATGTACTGTCCTATGGAGAGGCAGGAGGCTGCATGCGCTGTCCTATGGAGAGGCAGGAGGCTGCATGTACTCTCCTATGGAGAGGCCGGAGGCTGCATGTACTGTTCTATGGAGAGCCAGGAGGCTGCATGTACTGTCCTATAGAGAGGCAGGAGGCTGCATGTACTGTCCTATGGAGAGGCAGGAGGCTGCATGTACTGTGCTATGGAGAGGCAGGAGGCTGCATGTACTGTCCTATGGCGAGGCAGGAGGCTGCATGTACTGCCCTATGGAGAGGCAGGAGGCTGCATGTACTGTCCTATGGAGAGGCAGGAGGCTGCATGTACTGTCCTATGGTGAGGCAGGAGGCTGCATGTACTGTCCTATGGCGATGCAGGAGGCTGCATGTACTGTCCTATGGAGAGGCAGGAGGCTGCATGTACTGTCCTATGGAGAGGCAGGAGGCTGCATGTACTGTCCTATGGAGAGGCAGGAGGCTGCATGTACTGTCCTATGGAGAGGCAGGAGGCTGCATGTACTGTCCTATGGCGAGGCAGGAGGCTGCATGTACTGTCCTATGGCGATGCAGGAGGCTGCATGTACTGTCCTATGGAGAGGCAGGAGGCTGCATGTACTGTCCTATGGAGAGGCAGGAGGCTGCATGTACTGTCCTATGGAGAGGCAGGAGGCTGCATGTACTGTCCTATGGAGAGGCAGGAAGCTGCATGTACTGCCCTATGGCGAGGCAGGAGGCTGCATGTACTGCCCTATGGAGGGGGGAGGCAGGAGGCTGCATATACTCTCCTAATGGAGAGGCAGGAGGCTACATGTACTGTCTTGTGGAGAGGCAGGAGGCTGCATGTACTCTCCTATGGAGAGGCAGGAGGCTGCATGTACTCTCCTATGGAGAGGCAGGAGGCTGCATGTACTCTCCTATGGAGAGGCAGGAGGCTGCATGTACTGTCCTATGGAGAGGCAGGAGGCTGCATGTACTCTCCTATGGAGAGGCAGGAGGCTGCATGTACTGTCCTATGGAGAGGCAGGAGGCTGCATGTACTGTCCTATGGCGAGGCAGGAGGCTGCATGTACTGTCCTATGGAGAGGCAGGAGGCTGCATGTACTGTCCTATGGAGAGGCAGGAGGCTGCATGTACTGTCCTATGGCGAGGCAGGAGGCTGCATGTACTGTCCTATGGAGAGGCAGGAGGCTGCATGTACTGTCCTATGGAGAGGCAGGAGGCTGCATGTACTGTCTATGGCGAGGAGAGGTAGGAGGCAACATGTACAGGAACAGAAAATGGGCCTTGTTCTTTGTATAATGGCTTGAATCAGCTTGTGCAGGCATGCATATTTTGCCAGTCTCAAGGATACGGTTCTTACAAAGTAAATCACGTTACTCCAATCTCACCAGCGCGCTTCGACTTTTGCTGACGCACAAATGCGCTGGGTGCTGATTTTGGGTGCAATTGTATATCTCTCCCATTCAGTATAATTGTATGGATCTTTGCAGCATTTGCATAGCAAGCGTATAGAATAACGTGTTTGGATTTCCTGTGGAATATTTGATCTCTTCTGGGGATAAGTACCGCTAGGAGGGAATTAGGGTAGTCATTTCCATATTTCTCGCACTGCAGGGTCCCTTTAAGGTAAAGTCTAGTCTGACAAAGAATCAGCGTTTCTTTCTTGTAAATCGCGTGCTTTAGGAGTGGGGAAGGACTTGGCGGGGGACGTACATTAACACAATGGGGCCGTGACAAGCCTGAGATCAGAACAGACCAGTTCAGTGTCTGCCAAATGCACCTTTTCAATCAGCACTTCACATTTTTTACCATTAACGACCTGGGCTGCGGCGAGGGAACAAATGCTTCTCACTTTTAAACAATTATGTGTCAGCAGCCATACAGTTGCAAATTTGTCACACAGCCACTTAAAATGCCCGTATCTGTGCTAGCTCGCCGCTACGAAAAAATAGCACGGACATTAGATTTTATTCTGTTTTATTCACCCCATTTCTATTCTCTTTTGTTTCTGGCACAGGCAGGATAATCTCTATGGCTACAATGTATAATTATTATTATTATTACTAAGTCGATAAGCGAGGAAGGAAGCTGTAAGCGCCTCTGTGATGTGGGAAAGGAGCGGTGTGCGGAGTTTGGAGTGAAAATGGCGGCGCGGTACATTTATTTGGGGAAATGTAAGATGGTAGTGAGGAAAGGAGCAAAACCCTCATACATAATGATTAGCGATGAGCCAAAATTTTGCCTATGCGTAATCTCACATCGCAATTATGACACAAAATCCTGTTTCATAATTTTCGGCATAACTCGTAATTAATTTTATCATAATGTTGCGTTGTAATTTTGCGTTTACTCATGATTTTGTAATTTTGTGTTATTTACCTTAAAGAGACTCTGTAACAAAATATTCATCCTCATTTCTTCTATCCTATAAGTTCCTATACCTGTTCCTAATGTGCTCTGTCTAACTGCAGCCTTTCCTACTTGCACAGTGGTTGTATTATCTCTGTTATATGATCTAATCTTCTCTCCTCTGTCGGGCTGAGGCAGTCAAGCTGGAATGTGCTGTGCTGCTTGTGATTGGCTAGAAGCTATACACACCCTCTCCAGGCCCCCTGCACACTCTGTATGACTCACACACTCAGCTCTTCTCAGGGTATAAATTGCTATGTCTTTTGTTTGTAAACACTGGATAAAAATGGCACTTACAAGCCAGGATTGCAGCAGGGAGAGGCAGAAACAGCACAGAGGGGCTCAGGAGAACATAATGAATAGAATGGTATGCTTTTTATTGTAAGTACAGATTCTCTTTAATTACACAAAAGTTAATTGTAATCAATTATGATGAAGCAAAAAATGGTCGTAATTTAGCCAAATTGTGTTATATTACGAATTACCGTTATGAAAATGATCATAATTACAAAAATAATCATAATTCGGAAAATTACCCATATACTAGTAATTACTGTATATTCTGGCGTATAAGACTACTTTTTAACCCTTGAAAATCTTCTGAAAAGTCGGGGGTCGTCTTATACGCCTGGTGTCTTTGATGCTGGGTGATATATGATGCTGATATTAATGCGCATACGCAATACGCTGTTGATTAATTACCAGGTGCTGGAGATTCGGCGGTTGCCGCATATGCTGGGGAGAGCTCAGCGCTCACGCTGCAAGGTCTGGGACGCACAAGGTATGGAATGGAGAGATCACGCTGTGCCCATTAAGCATGCCACTTCCACCCGTCTATTGGAAGCCCTAGGTGAGTAAAACTCATTTTTTTTGTTTGACTTAAGTGTCCCTTTAATCTTTAATCCTTGCAGCATGAGATGGTACATTGTCATGCATGAAGATGATTTTATCATGGAAAATATGGTTCTTCTTTTTGTATCATGGAAGAAAGTGATTAGTCAGAATCTCCACATACTTTTCAGAGGCCATTTTCACACCTTCAGGGACCCTAAAGGGTCTGAACAGCTTTCTTCCCATGATTCCAACCCAGACCATTATTCCACCACCTCCTTGCAGCCTTGTTGAGATGTGGTGGCTGTTAACCAACCATTCACCACTCCAACCATCTGGACCACGAAGAGTTACACACTACACTTGGCCTTGTGTTTTGGATCATTATCATGTTGGAATGTCCATGTACGTCCCATGCTCAGCTTTCTGGCGGATGAGTGCAAATTTACCTCCAGTATTTTTTAATCATTTACTGCATTCATATCGTCATCAATTCTGACCAAATTTCCTGTGCTTTTGTAGTTCACACGTCCTCAAAACGTCAGTGATTCACCACCATGTTTCACAGTGGGAATGGTGTAGCTTTCATCATAGGTCTTATGGTTGTGGCCAAAAAGTTTAATTTTAGTCTCATCACTTCAAATGACTTTGTGCCAGAAGGTTTGAGGCCTGCCTCTCTGCTGTGGCATATTGTAAGCAGGATACTTTGTGGTATTTGCATAGTAATGGCTTTCTTCTGGCAACTAGACTATGCAGCCCATCTATGTTCAAGTGCCTCCTTATTATGCATCTTGCAACTGCTACATTACATTTTCTCTGAGTCCTGAGTTTCACCTGAAGTTATTTGTGGGGGTTTTCCTTGCATCATGAACAATTGTTCTGGCAGTTGTGGCTGAAATTTTAGTTGGTCTACCTGACCATGGTTTGGTTTAAAAAGAACCCATCATTTTACACTTCTTAATTAGAGTTTGAACACGGCTGATTGCCATTCTCAATTCCTTGAATATTTTCTTATATCCCTTTCCTGTTTTACAGAGGTCAACTACCTTTTGCCATCGATCCTTTGACTTTTCCTTTGCTTTCCCCATGACTTAAAATCCAGTAAACACCAGTGCAACACTGAAAGAAAGATGCAGGGGTCTGTCAGGAGTCGAGAAACTCATTGACCTTTTATACACACCCACTAATTAAATGTGAACAGACTACAGGTGAAGATGGTTACCTTTAATAGCCATTAAAACCCTTTGTGGCATGTTGCCAGGCCAATTCACAAGGGTATGTAAACTTTGATCAGGGTCATTTGGGTAGTTTGTGGAGTGATTATGGTTTAAAACGAGTAAACACAGTTGTTTGACAATAAATGGCTTCAGCCAACCACTAACCATGAACGAAAGAAAAGATGTTGTGTTATCGTTCTTATTCTATGAAAAATGGTTAAGAAGTCCTCGCTTCTGCCAGTGTTTGTAAAGTTATGAGCACAACTTTATATCCTCCGGTAAAAGCAGTGTATTATCGACATCCGAATTTTTCCCTCCGTTGTGAACCTGTTTCTACAGGCTATGCTCTACAAGGTGTCACTGTGAATGTAGCTTAAAGCTACTCATACACTACTCGACCATGGCACCAATCAGACCGCAAGTGTCCTGCCATCTATATTACAATCAATATAGCACACAACAAAGGCCAAAAGACCACTATCCTCGATCACTGAATGTCACGTGCAGGCCGATCGCAGGGTCATTCATGGCGTCTACATGCTTCAGCGGTATACAACATTTTTGCCCAATTTCAACATACAGTATGGATGTCAAATTGGGCAAGATATTGTATATTGTATGGCCAGCTTTAATTCTTGTAAGTGCAATATCCTTTATACAAGTCTTTTTCCGGCCATTCTGGTGCTCTTTAAGGCCCGGTTCACATTAGCGGTCGCCGTCCGGAATCGCCGTGCCGGAGCCGGACCGCATGCGGAACGGACGCACGGCATAGCAATGAAAGTCTATGCGTCCGTTCACATGCGTCCGTTTCGTCCGGACCGGAGCCGGACCGGATCCGGACTCCGGCATAAGATCCAACATGCGCTATTTTTTGGTCCGGCTCCTCCAGCAGACGTATCCGGAGCGGAGCCTGACTGTTGCATCCGGCCAATACAAACCAATGAGAAACGGAGAGCGCACAACACACTGGCTATAAAAACCGGACGTTCTACCCTACTTCCTATGCTTTTTCTATGGTATGGTATGGTTTACAGAGGTTTGGGAGTGTTGTGGAGGGTGGGATGTAGTGTATAGCTAGGTATACAGGGGTGTGGGGGTCAGGGTGGTGTGTTTAGCTAGGTATACAGGGATGAGGTGTTGTGGGGGTGAGGGTGGGGTGTTTAAGGATGGTGAGGGTTGGTGTATTTAGGCCTAGATACTTACAGGGGAATAGACATCCGAGTGTAGCTGTAGAACTTCTGTGGGTGTCGTCTGAGGTCTCGGTAGAGGGCCTGGAACTGTCCCTTCCTCTGCCTCCTGGCTAGTAGAGGGTGCACCCACCATCTCCTGCGAGGAGCACGCCTTCTCCCCACATAGTAGTAGGTGAACAACAGGAAGGAGAGAATTCCCAGGTAATACGAGTAAAAAATGACTGGATCCATGGTCCCAACTGCAGTCTCTGTATCCACGGATGGTCTCCACACGTCCACCTGTCTCCAACAATGACCCCAGAGCTTCTGCTGACCTCCCAGACCCCAGGTATTTATACAGGTTGTTATCTCTTTAAGAAACCGGATCCGGACTGCAACCGTGTTCATACCGCACGGAAAACGGATGCAAACGGACCGGATCCGGATAGGAACCGTACGGATCAGGTCCGGTCCGGATCCGGTGCGGTCCGGACATCCGTTCCGGTTTTTACAAAACCGCAAGTGTGAACGGGGCCTAAAGGACAAGTGAAGCGACAGGGATGTGGAGACTGCCATATTTATTTCCTGTTAAAGAGAGTCTGAAGCGACAATAAAAACAGCTTTTTAGCTTATATTCTACATGGGCATGTTTGCCCCTGCTAAAACATCGCTATCCCGCGGCTGAACGAGGGGTCCTTACCCCCCAAATCCCCCCTGCAAAAACAAAGACCAACTTGGTCGTAGATTCTGCTGCTCCTGGAGGCAGAGCTTTCAGCTGTAGCTCTGCCTCCGTGCGCATCTATTAGCGGCGGATCTCCACCTCTCCCCCCACCCCTCTTAGTGAATGAAGACTGAGAGGGGCGGGGAGAGGCGGCATCCCCGCGATCAGCGCTGATAGAGGTGCTGAGAGGCAGGGCTGCAGCCATTAGCTCTGCCTCAACAGGAAGCGATCCCCGGACACCACGGAGGGGATTTGGGGGGTAACGACCCCTCGTTCAGCCGCGGGATAGCGGCAGTTTAGCTGGGGCAAACATGCCCATGTAGAATATAAGCTAAAAAGCTGTTTTTATCGTCGCTTCAGACTCTCTTTAATACCAGTTGCCTGGCTGTCCTACTGATGATCTGCCTCTAATACTTTTAGCCATAAACCCCGAACAAGCATGCAGCAGATCAAATGTTTCAGACATTATTGTCAGATCTGAAAATATTAGCTGCATGCTTGTTTCTGGTGTTATCCAGAAGCTTCTGCAGCCAAGTAGCTCAGCAGGACAGCCAGGCAACTGGTATTGTTTAGAAGGAAATAAATATGACAGTCTCCATACGCCTCTCACTCAGGGCCGGATTTAGGCCATGGCCTAGGGCACCACAGAAGCAAGGGCACCAAAGAAGCAGGCTAAACTGGTGTAGCATTTGCAAGCTTGCAAATGCTGCAATGCAGGGAGATCAGGCGAGTGCCTGACCGCCTGTGCAGCAGCCACCTTGCTCTTTCTGCACGTTTGTATTGTGGCCAGCGGCTATGGAGTTGGGCAGCATTGAAGACGGAAAGAAAAAGGAAGCTTCTGCACTGGAGATGAGTGGAGAAATGAATGACACTGATGGCTGTTGTGGTGTGAAGGTGAGCTGGCTACCTGTACTGAAAGGGGTAGTGGGACAAGGAGGGATTCAGGGAGTCATCTGGCTACCTATACTGTAGGGAAGGGGTTATCTGACTACCTATACTGGAGGGGGGCGGCTGGTGACAGTGGCCTTGGGCGGTAAAGAGTACAAATCCAGCCCTGCTCTCACTTCAGTTGTCCAAAATGGTGGCAAATAGGTTTTATCTTAAGAAATGTTCTCAACTTAAGTGGAATGATAAAAAAAGTAATAAACAAACACCTGATGGATTTCGCTGTGCATGTTTACACACCATTACACAGTTCCTCTTTGCTGGATATTGTTCAGCCAAACTTTCCCACAGGGTCCCTGAGCCAGCTGCTGATCACCCATCTCCTTAGCTTAGCTGTCAGGCAGACTGGCAGCAAAGTGCACCAACCAACACAGGTGAGACACCAAAGACTCTAAAGAGACCCCATGGAGCAACAGTTAAGTTTTGGGGGAGAGGACACCTTGGGGGCCCCTACAGGCTCTTGGGCCCTGGGGCAATTGCCCCCTTTGCCTCTATGGTAGCGCTGGCCCTGTCTTTATTCTCTTATCTCTTCTATCATGCAAACAATAGGTGTGTATAATGATTCCATAAAGTATAGTATGCTTAGCATGATTCTGTGGAGCCCTTTTCAGCAAGAGGTGCCCTAGGCTACTGCCTAGCTTGACCTAAAGATGGCCCTTAGGTTCATAAAGCAAGCAGCTAAGCGTCTTCCATAACCTCTGCTGAACATCAGGCAATGTATACTGAGGCAGCCTCTATTCTCTTTGGAAGTGGCGTAGAGCGCCTTTAACACTTATACAATATCCTCCATAAATCATTTTAGCTTACCTTTCACAGACTTCTCCTCTCTCGGCCACTTAGAGGTAATGGCCGCCTATCAGCAATATCAGCACAATGCTCCGCCATACAATTAAACAACTTTGTACAAGACTTTACAAGAGGAGGTGTGTGACACTAACAGCCATCTCAGCAGTGATTGGAAAATGGACCTTACACTCCATTCCCTTCAAATCACTCCAGCTCAGCTCCCATAGAGGCTCTCAGAATAAGGAATGGCTGAGATCATTTCTCATCATCCCATTATCTGTAATGAGAAGATACTTTAGCCTGTGAGGAGAATTCAGCAGTTCCTGCGGAGTAATGGTGGGAAACCACAGACGTATCTATTACAATCTGCCTCTGCAGTGGAATAAAGTGTGGATTATTACCGGAAAGAGGTTCTGCTGGCCTTATGTGATGCACTGTACAATACTAACCTGGGGTTGGACAGGGCTGGATTTAAGCCAAGGCCACATAGGCCATGGCCTAGGGCACCACAGGATCAAGGGCAGGTGGGCAACAGGCTATACTAGGGGAAAGGGTCACCTGGCTACTTATACTGAAGGGAAGGGGGTCATAAGGCTATCTATATGGAAGTGAGGGAGGGTCATCTGGCTTCTTATACTAGAGGGGAGGGGGACATCAGGATACCTATACTGGAGGGAAAGGGGGGGGGGGGGGGGTCATCATCTAAACTAGAGGAGGGGGGGGAAGGGTCATATCTAGCTACCTATACTAGAGGGAAGGGTCAATGGGCTTCCTATACTAGAGGGATGGGAATGGGTCATCTGGCTACCTATACTGGAGGGGAGAGGGGACATCTGGCTACCTATAATGGAGGGGGGGAGGGGTCATCTGGCTACCTATACTTGACGGGGCGACTGACAGTGGCCTTGAGGTGGTAAAGAGTACAAATCCGGCCCTGGGGTTGGATATAGTTATTAGGGGGCAGCTGTGGGCGGCGCGGTGCAGTTTGGTGGGACGAGTGGTTTGTCTGTTACTGATGGCGTTGTACTGCTTGATGTTTCATCAAGGTGTCGATACATTACTCGATTTGCAGGCATCGATAACCAGCCAACTCGATCAAAATATTAAATCTGGCAGAAACCCATGATGCAACATAGCCACCCAATTGATCGTTTCAATGATTTCTGGACAAATTGATTGAAACGATCAATCTGGCATACTGGAAATATCTCATTTGAAAGGGCTTGATGCTCAGCAATAGCGGATTCAATATTCGGATGAGCAACGGAAATATGATGCCTCCCCTCCAGGTCCATGGTGAGCGTAGGAAGCAGCTCACCTGTCCCCTGGCAAGAGTGTAATTCTCTAGCTCCTTGGCGGAGGTGCAAGGACAATAATCTTGTCCTCAATGCGACAAAGACTGTTGAACTGATTATGAAAACACCCTTCCCTCCTCCACCCAGTGCTCATTGGGGAGACAACAACACCCCTAGAATTCAGAAGAAGGTGTAGCAGAGGTTATTCTTTTTGCTCCAACTGAAAAAATTCAGAATCAGGGATGAGCTGCTCATCAGCTTTAACACCACTACCGTTGAATCCATCCTTTGCTCCTCCCTCATCATCTGGGCTGCAGGGGCAACCACTAGCACCAAAAACAAACTAAATAGAGTAATCAGTGCTGCAGAAAAGATCAGAGGATCTCCACTGCTATCTCTAGACCTCCTCCACACTGCCTGAACAAGGACAAGGGCCACCAGAATTTTGCATGACCCCTCCCACCCAGGCAGTCGCCTCATTAAACTCTTCCCATTGGGTCGCTGTTTCAGAGCCATCCCCTCAAGAACCACTAAGCGCAGGAACACCTTCTTCTCCAGACAGACCTCCTATTTTACTCCAGGTCACGCTAGTCACAGGACAACATTATTAATCCCAAGACGCCCACCCCGATCTTCTACGCACTGTGTGGAACTGGCCCCACAGCCTAGCTATTAGAGTTCACAGCCTAGCTATTAGAGCTCTTGTCTGTCCCCTTTGCTCCGAATGTATGCTTTTTATGGCTGCTTCATAATAATTTCTCATGCTGTCATTGCTGTGTCTGCTTTATGTACAACTGCCATTGCCATGTGTACCAAAAACAATTCCGGGTACGTCATTCGTTCTTGACAAATGAATGAAGGCGATTCTGATTCTCTGCTTTGCCGAGTCTGACGCCTGTACCTTGTGACCCCTGTACTGACGTCACGTACATGAGAAGGGGTCACTAGAAAAGGTGCGCGGCGGTTATGTCTTGGTCCCGGGGGAGAAGCGGGGCGCTAGAGGCGGTGCACCGACACATGCTGAAATGTAGTGAAAATTGGTGTGCAGCTGATAGATCCCTCTCTGATCAGATTCCATTCCATCAGAGAGGGATCTATAGATGGGTGATCTGGTCACCGTCAACTAATGTCTGGCCACCTTCACACTTTTAATCGATAAACTGTCTGAAATCGATAATCAATCAGATAATTTGGGGGCATAAGAGGTCTAGTACAATCAATAAAAATCAATAAAACCGCCTGAAGAAATGGTTCCGCGTGATCGCAGCGTTACTCCCGGGAAATATTTTTAGCTCCAGTAGTTTATTCTTTTCGTTGTTATTAATACGCCAGGTGCCAGCTTCCCCTCCCACCTAGCAGAGCCATTGACCTCAGCCTGCAATTTGGAAATCACAATAAGTACGTAAATACTATAATTTCTAATCAGTCTAAATACCTGGCTCCATTAGTTTCATACAGCCACACTCTGATTAAGCGGCTGACAGGATACAGAAAATAATAGCATGATTTATTTGCTGGTGCCACCTTCTCGTCATCCGGCTTAATGAGAGGGTTCGGAAGTTACGCCGTCTCACCGACCACCAATTACTTGGCCAGGCTGTATTTATGTCCTCACTCCTATAACCTGCACCAGGCAAAAACTGTTAGTTTAACAGTAATTAACGGATGAGGGCTCATTGCTGCTGGGTGGAAAAATAAGAGTCGTTTATTTCCTTCCATTGATTTTTGTGGTTTAGGAATTTGCATTTAGAAAGAAGAGGACGGCGTTGTTTGTGTGATGTAAAGGGTGAAAAGAGAGGAGCTGGGAAAAAAGGGCGCATGCCGCTAGTGGACAAAAAGGGCGCCGCCATTCACTCCCATAATAAATAGCGTTTAATGGGCGCCGAGTAGGAAAAAAGGGCGCCGGAGCTAAATAAAGTTTATAAACGGCGCCCGGCGATGTTTAATGATTTATAACTGAACTTGTGGTGATTTACGTTTATAAAATGCACCCGTGCCGAATAACGTTTATGAAAATAATAAACATATTTATCTTATTTAAATAATTAAAACATTATTTAAAGTTTTATCTCTTACTGTTTGTAAAACATTATTATTCACAAAATAAAGTTTTATCTCTTACTGTTTGTAAAACATTATTATTCACAAAATAAAGCGATCAGTACGTAACGTAAATTGCAAAATATTTTTTGAATCCACAATTAGTAAAACATTATTATCCACATAATAAAGGGGGGTCTTAGGTTTAGGCACCAACAGGGGGGTCTTAGGTTTAGGCACCAATAGGGGGGTCTAGGGGTTAGGGGTAGGTACAGGGAGGGGTACTTAGGCAACAACAGGGGGGGGTCTTAGGTTTAGGCACTAACAGGGGGGTCTTAGGTTTAGGCACCAACAGGGGGGTTTTAGGTTTAGGCATTAACAGGGGGGTCTTAGGTTTAGGCACCAACAGGGGGGTTTTAGGTTTAGGCATTAACAGGGGGGTCTTAGGTTTAGGCACCAACAGGGGGGTCCTAGGTTTAGGCACCAATAGGGGGGTCTAGGGGTTAGGGGTAGGTACAGGGAGGGGTACTTAGGCAACAACAGGGGGGGGTCTTAGGTTTAGGCACTAACAGGGGGGGTCTTAGGTTTAGGCACCAACAGGGGGGTTTTAGGTTTAGGCACTAACAGGGGGGTCTTAGGTTTAGGCACCAACAGGGGGGTTTTAGGTTTAGGCATTAACAGGGGGGTCTTAGGTTTAGGCACCAACAGGGGGGTCCTAGGTTTAGGCACCAACAGGGGGGTCTTAGGTTTAGGCACCAACAGGGGAGTCTAGGGGTTAGGGATAGGTACAGGTAGGGTTGTGTGTAAGAGTAGGCTTAGGTATAGTTTTAGTAAAATTTTAGTAATAATTACTAATGTATTACAACATTTATTACGAACGTAGTTATATTTATATCATCTTTATAAACAATATTTTCAAATTTTATTATAACAACAAACCATAAATGACGGTTATTCACAATAATATACAATTATAACAATTAAACATATATTATTGGTTTTTTTATAAACGTAATTATAAGTTTAACTTTTGAAACAGGGAAGATTAACGTTTTCACAATTTCCGATTTCATAAACATTATTTAATGATTTATAATTTTGTTAAACATTATTTGTAAACGAAATATAGCACACTATATTTATAAACCCTATTAATGATTAATTATTATTTAGAGTTTACACCCCGCGCCCTTTTTGTCCAGGCGCCCTTTTTGTACGTACGCGAAAAGAGAAACTGCGGAAAGGGCAGTGGCCAATCAGATTTTAGCTGACTACAGTCAAATGGTTTATGTGGCTACTAGACTAGCTCTGTTTTATAAATTGAGTATGTTTCTTTTCAGCTTGCCTACATACAGTATCATTCTTAACCACTTCACCACTGAGGGGTTTTACCCCTTGAACACCAGAGCAATTTTCACCTTTCAGCGCTCCTTCCATTCATTCGTCTATAACTTTATTATTACTTATCGCAATGAAATGAACTATATCTTGTTTTTTTCGCCACCAATTAGGCTTTCTTTAGATGGGACATTATGCCAAGAATTATTTTATTCTAAATGTGTTTTAATGGGAAAATAGGAAAAAATGTGGGAAAAAATTATTATTTTTCAGTTTTCGGCCATTATAGTTTTTAAATAATGCATGCTACTGTAATTAAAACCCATGAAATGTATTTGCCCATTTGTCCCGGTTATAAAACCGTTTAAATTATGTCCCTATTAGTGTTGGGCGAACAGTGTTCGCCACTGTTCGGGTTCTGCAGAGCATCACCCTGTTCGGGTGATGTTCGAGTTCGGCCGAACACCTGGTGGTGTTCGGCCAAACTGTTCGCATTCGCCCGAACGGCTCAATTCCTGGCCGAATCTGGCCCCTGTTCGGCCGAACAGGGCCCTGTTCGGCCGGATACGGCCCCCCTATGGGGTCGCAGGCATAAGGGGAGAGCATGCCCCGATCGCGGGGGGGGGTCGGAAATTCCCCCCACCCCCTCCGCAAGCGCTCCCCCCTCTGCCCGCTTCCCCATACAAAAGTTTAAGGAAAGTACCGGTGGTAGTGGATGGCCTGGCAGTGGCACTGTGGAGTGAGGAGGAGGAGTCCGGAGAGTGACGCGTTGAGGGAGGCCGGGCAGCAGGCGTGAGGTCAGAGAAAGGGCGGAAGTACCACAAGGGTACTACCGCAAGGGTACTACCGCTGAACCGCCCGCTGCCCGGCCTCCCTCAACGCGATGCCTGCGACTCCATAGGGCCCCCAAAAGCGGGATGTTCGGGGTTCGGCCCGAACATGCCGAACATCGCGGTCATGTTCGGCGAACTTTCCCCAACCCGAACATCCAGGTGTTCGCCCAACACTAGTCCCTATCACAATGTTTGACGCCAATATTTTATTTGAAAATAAAGGTGCATTTTTTTCAGTTTTGCATCCATCCCTAATTACAAGCTCGTAGTTTATAAAGTAACAGTGTTACCCTCTTGACATAAATATTTAAAAAGTTCAGTCCCTAAGGTAACTATTTATGTTTTTTTTTTTTATTGTATTTTTTTTTAATTACAAAAAAATAATAATTGGGGAGTGTGGGAGGTAATGAGTTAATTTATTGTGTAAAACTAATGTATTTGTATATGTAAAATGCTTTAGGGTGTAGTTTTACTATTTGGCCACAAGATGGCCACAGTGAGTTTGTTGTCATGCGACCTGTAAGCGTCCTGAAGGACGCTTACAGGAAGCAGTACGAGGCTGGGAAAATCACAATGAATGTTTCTAATAGAAGCAGCAGATCATTGCAGGGGCTTAGATCAATGAACAGGAATGGATTTTCCCGTTCATTGATCTCCGGGCGAGCAGGCGGCGGCGTGCACGAGCGGCGGGAGCGCGGACAGCGGCGGTAGCGCGGTAGGTACGGATTTCTCTGTCCCTTGTTTTTTTAGGGGGGGGGGGGGAAAGGGACTGGGAATTTGTACCGTGGGGGGTAAATTGGTTAAAGGGAACCTGAACTGAGTAAAATAATTTAAAATAAACACATGATGTAGCTGCAAATTAATATTACATACTTACCTCACCGCCAGTTCCTCTCAGAAGCTCACCATTTTCTTCTTACAGTGATCACAAATATACCAGTTGCCGTCAGTTATTCTGTATATCAGCTGCTGTCAGTTACAACTGAATGTGCAAGGTAATGTCCATGTTTCCTTATGGCTCAAGTGGGCAATATAACAGTTTAACAGTGTGCTAACCAGGAAGCGGTTATGAGGTAATGGCCATTTTCAAAATGGAGGACAGACAATTAAATCGATCACTGTGGACAAACAGGATGCAGGAGAGGAGAAAGATTGAGGAGCAGACTACATGAGAGGTAAGTCTGACCCTTGTATGTTTATTTTTACTTTTTATTTTCAGTTCGGGTTCTCTTTAAAGGAGAACTGTAGTGAGAGTTATATGGAGGCTGCCATATTGATGTGCTTTTAAGCAATACCAGTTGCCTGGCTATCCTGCTGAGCTATTTGCCTGCAGTAGTGTGAATCACACCAGAAACAAGCATGCAGCTAATCTTGTCCAATCTGACAATTGTCAGAAACACCTGATCTGCTGCATGCTTGTTCAGGGTCTAGCGCTAAAAGTATTAGAGACAAAGGATAAGAAGGATAGCCAGGCAACTGGTATTGCTTGAAAGGAAATAAATATGGCAGCCTCCATATACCTCTCACTACACTTCTCCTTGAAAGTCATTGGGAATCGTGATTTAATAAAAAAAAAGCCAGATACTTACCTAAGGAGAACAAAAGTTTGCTTTCCTAAAACAGAAAGAATTTGCGATAATTCAGGTTGGAGTGAGCTCGAGATGTCTCCCAGGCACCACTGCTGAATATATGCAAATTAACCATTGTTCCCTTAGAAGCTAAACACACCTCCAGAACCGCTGGAATGCAATGATGTGTCAGCTTGTTAATATGTACAGAGCCATAATAATCCAACATGCATACAGACTGTTTCGGATTGTTTGATCCTCATCAGTGCATGGTATGGATTAATTTGGCTCTATGGAGTAGGGCTTGTAAATCCGAGAGGCACAGACTAACCAGCCAGCTCATGGTGACCCAGAACTCATTGGGGTGTGTAAGGGACTACAATGGTCCTAAAAGCCCCCTTACTAAGATGTTAAGAAAAACAAAAGTTTGCTTTCCTAAAACAGAAAGAATTTGCGATAATTCAGGTTGGAGTGAGCTCGAGATGTCTCCCAGGCACCACTGCTGAATATATGCAAATTAACCATTGTACCCTTAGAAGCTAAACACACCTCCAGAACCGCTGGAATGCAATGATGTGTCAGCTTGTTAATATGTACAGAGCCATAATAATCCAACATGCATACAGACTGTTTCGGATTGTTTGATCCTCATCAGTGCATGGCATGAATTAATTTGGCTCTATGGAGTAGGGCTTGTAAATCCGAGAGGCACAGACTAACCAGCAAGCTCATGGTGACCCAGAACTCATTGGGGTGTGTAAGGGACTACAATGGTCCTAAAAGCCCCCTTACTAAGATGTTAAGAAAAACAAAAGTTTGCTTTCCTAAAACAGAAAGAATTTGCGATAATTCTGGTTGGAGTGAGCTCGAGATGTCTCCCAGGCACCACTGCTGAATATATGCAAATTAACCATTGTACCCTTAGAAGCTAAACACACCTCCAGAACCGCTGGAATGCAATGATGTGTCAGCTTGTTAATATGTACAGAGCCATAATAATCCAACATGCATACAGACTGTTTCGGATTGTTTGATCCTCATCAGTGCATGGCATGAATTAATTTGGCTCTATGGAGTAGGGCTTGTAAATCCGAGAGGCACAGACTAACCAGCAAGCTCATGGTGACCCAGAACTCATTGGGGTGTGTAAGGGACTACAATGGACTACAAGCTGACACATCATTGCATTCCAGCGGTTCTGGAGGTGTGTTTAGCTTCTAAGGGTACAATGGTTAATTTGCATATATTCAGCAGTGGTGCCTGGGAGACATCTCGAGCTCACTCCAACCTGAATTATCGCAAATTCTTTCTGTTTTAGGAAAGCAAACTTTTGTTTTTCTTAACATCTTAGTAAGGGGGCTTTTAGGACCATTGTAGTCCCTTACACACCCCGATGAGTTCTGGGTCACCATGAGCTTGCTGGTTAGTCTGTGCCTCTCGGATTTACAAGCCCTACTCCATAGAGCCAAATTAATCCATGCCATGCACTGATGAGGATCAAACAATCCGAAACAGTCTGTATGCATGTTGGATTATTATGGCTCTGTACATATTAACAAGCTGACACATCATTGCATTCCAGCAGTTCTGGAGGTGTGTTTAGCTTCTAAGGGAACAATGGTTAATTTGCATATATTCAGCAGTGGTGCCTGGGAGACATCTCGAGCTCACTCCAACCTGAATTATCGCAAATTCTTTCTGTTTTAGGAAAGCAAACTTTTGTTTTTCTTAACATCTTAGTAAGGGGGCTTTTAGGACCATTGTAGTCTTACCTAAGGAGAGGGAAGGTTCTGGGTCCTAATAAGCCTTCCCACTGCTCTCCTGGTGCCCGTTCAAGAGCAGGATCCCCAGTAGCAGTAGACCAATTTGGTGAAATACTGCTGTGTCCGCCGCAGAAGGGAGGTTTTGGAAGTCTTCGGGAGCCCGAGTGCTCCTGAAGACGGGCCACTCCAGACTGTGCACATGCGAGCGACCTCTCTTGCATGTGTGCAGTATGGAGCTGCCTGTCTTCGGGAGGACTCGGCTCCCGAAGTCTTCCAAAGTCCCCCGTGGCGGGGGATTCAAGGGACACTGAGCACTAATTAAAAATAAAATTGGGACTTACCTGGGGCTTTCTCCAGTCCACCGTAGGCCGGAAGGTCCCCCGGCATCCTCCTGATTCCTCTCCCGGGCCTGGCTGGCGGCTCAGTTACTAGATGACAGCCTAAACCCAGGATTGACCTTCATCCCAATAAGTAGTCGATACACCCTTTCCCATAAAAACATCTCCCTTGATTTAAAGTCTAGGGAACACTCAAGACGTTCCAAGACTTATGTAACTATCTACTGACGATCCCAAGCGTCCCCATCATCTGGGCAGGGGATTTCAATCTCACATTAAACGACACCCTTGACAAATCATATCCATCCCCAGACCGACTAACTAAGCGAGACAGGAACAAACTTCAGTCATTACTCTCAGATTTTGCTCTCACAGACTCCTGGAGAGAACTATACGGCCCTAAAAGAAGCTACACCTTTTATTCAGTTCCGCACAATACCTACACGAAAATAGACCATATCCTTTTTTCTAACACCCTGATTCCAGCCCTTTTATACACAAGACATATACCCGTTAGCTGGACTGACCACGACATGGTACTCATCTTTTGACTGGACTAATCTTCACTATCCTAAGCCCCCCTGGCGACTTAACGACACACTACTAATAAACCCATCTTCCAAACTTCTGATATTAGATATGCTACAACAATACTTTGACACTAACCAAAGTGATGACACCTCACCCATAACCAATTGGCTAGCACACAAAGCTGTCCTTAGAGGTAAAATTATACAACTTAATGCCAAACAAAGAAAAGAGAGATCTAAGAGAATGTCTGACTTAACCTACAGACTCCATCGCCTTACCATTCTGAATCACCAGAACCCCTCTAGATTTATTGCCAAACAAATACAAGATATTAATCTCCAAATAAACCTCATACTCGCCCAACAAGTCGAGAAAGCAATCATTTGGACAGGAGCAAAATATTATAAGAAAGCCAACAAGCCTGACACATGGCTTGCCAGGAGGCTTAGAGCAAAGGAAAAAACCAACTCAGCACTCGGAATACGCTTAGCCTCTGGGGACGTCACTAGTCACCCCGACAAAGTACACCAAGCATTTTACAATTACTATTCTAAATTATACAAAGCGACCAAAAGTCCATCTGCTTCCACATTAAACGAATTCTTGAGTCCCCTCAGGCTTCCCAAACTAAATACAGACTCCGTTAAATTTCTTAACTCCACCATAACCGAAGAGGAAGTCTCCACCTGCATTAAAAAGCTGAAAATAGGCAAGGCGCCAGGCCCTGACGGGTTCACTACCCTCTATTATAAAAAAATTCCACCATACCCTCGCCCCACACATAACAAAATGCTTCCACCACATCCTCAAAAACAACTGCCCTCCTCCAGAATTTATGGAATCCCACATCACTCTTATTCCCAAACCTGCTAGGGATCATACGAATGTTAAGAATTTCCACCCCATTTCCCTTTTGAATTTCGACTACAAACTCCTCACAGCCATCTTAGTAGCTAGACTTAACAAATTCTTGCCCTCTCTAATATCCAATGATCAAGTAGGCTTTATCCCCCACCGGCAAGCCTCTGACAACATCAGGCGAAACATACTAATAATTAATCAGGCAAATACCACCAAAACCCCTTTGACTATCCTTACCATTGACATAGAAAAAGCATTTGATACCCTGGAATGGCCCTATATGTTTAAAGTAATAGAAAATACGGGAATTATAGGCCCCTTCCTCAATCTCATCAAAAATTTATACTCCTACCCCACAGCTTCTCTAAAAATCCCGGGAGCCACCCCCGCATCCTTTCCAATTTTACGAGGGACCCGTCAGGGATGCCCACTTTCCCCTGCTCTATTCGCACTCTCCATAGAACCTCTAGCAGAACATATCCGACGCCACCCTAACATTCACGGTTTTCATATAGGAAAAACAGAACCCAAACTTACACTTTTTGCAGATGACGTCCTTCTCACACTAACAAATCCTACAGAATCAATCCCCTATACTCTAGCAGCAATGACTGAATTTGGTCACCTCTCAGGCCTTAAAGTTAATGTCAATAAAACTGAAATTATGTTTTGCCAAACCCCCACAAATATTGGGAAGGACCTAGCCACTAAATTCAACTTCCAACATAGAGACCACTATGTACAATATTTAGGGATCAAACTTACTAACAACTATCACACGCTCTATAAATGGAACTACACTCCTCTTATTGCTAAATTACAACAAGATCTGATTGATTGGGATGTCCCATCCATCTCCTGGTCTGGACGCATCACAGCAATCAAGATGACCCTGCTCCCTCGAATCACCTATTACTTTAGGACTCTGCCTATAGCCATCAAAATGTCAGACATACATAGGCTCTAACAACAGATATTTCAATATGTGTGGAATCACAAAAAACCTCGTATCAAAAAGAGTCTAATGATGAGACATAAAAGTGATGGAGGACTCTCAGTACCCAATTTAACAGGGTACTACAAAGCTTCCCAACTTGCTCAACTCCCTCTAATATATGCAAACTTGTATACCCCTTCATGGGCAGAGATAGAAAATAACATCCTGGTCCCCTACTCACTGGAAGGTCTGCTCTGGTCGCACAAGCCAATCCCGCATCGGGTGGTCTCAAACTCACCAATTACGTCACATACTCTCCGGGTTTGGAGAAAATCAAGACTTAAATATAAACTACAATCTACCACTCCCCCTCTCACCTGCTTCACAGGCAATTTAGATTTCCCAGCAGGTCTGGAAGCGGGAGCCTTCCACTGGTGGAAAAACAAAAATGTACACTTTCTCAGGCACATCCTAGTCCACAATAAAGTCCCTGCTCTGGAGAACCTAATCTCTTCATTTCAACCTCCCTTATCCGAGCATTTCAGATGCAGACAAATACACCACTTCGCATCTTCCCTGATCAACCCCCTAACAGGCATTAAGACCTCCACCTTTGAGAACTTCTGCCTAACGGATCCCCTGATGAAGGGAATGGTTTCATATCTTTACTCCACCATAAACGCACCACCCAACGACTTCACACTTCCCTATAGAATTGCATGGGAATCAGACCTAGGCACCCAATTTGATGATGAGGACTGGAAACAGTCCCTTGAAGTCCTATCCAAAGGAAGTTTGCAATTTTCCACAATGGAAGTATCCATTCGATTACTCCACAGAACATATCTTGTCCCCTTGAAGTTGGCCAGAATATATCCCTCTCAATCTCCCCACTGTTTCAGGGGTTGCACTTCCCCAGGTTCTATGTATCATATATGGTGGGAATGCCCAGTAGCCTCTGAATTGTGGTCCAAAATTGCTAGGCTAATAGGCAGAATTTTCCAAGAATCTTTTACCAAAGACCCCCAGATACTCCTCCTAGGCCACAGACCAGATTCAATGCTGCATTCTACCCATAAAATGATTCAACACATAGCCTCATCTACTAAGCTGTTTATAGCATCTAAATGGAAACAACCCACGTTATGCTACCAAAAAATAATCGCACGAATAGACAAAAAAATGATGTATGAAAGAATTAATGCTAGAGTTCAGGATACAATGCAGCACTTTGAAAAAGTCTGGGGACCATGGGTAGATTACAGAGGGAATGTCCCTATGTACAACATCCTCAATGATTAGCTTATCACGGGACCAACCAAAAATAACCTCTAATGTGGTTGATAAGTTGGTTGAGGTTTGCCTTATGGAATCACTTGCTGCAGCCGAAAATTAGATAAAACTGCAATAATGTTTACATATTACAATTTGCAATATGGGTTTGTGTAATATGACGTCAAAATATATCAAAACTGGTTACAACATCCCCTACCCCTCCCTCCCCCCTATGTTGCCGATTCTTCCCCTATAAGTATTTTTATGTACCAAAAGCGCACTATTCTGTTACTGTACTGTTTTCTTATCATATGTTCTCCAAATATCAAAGTACATTGTTTACTATAATTGTTAACTTCTGTTGTATCCAATAAAGCTCTTTTTGAACACTAAAGTCTAGGGAACAATATAATTGGTATGCAGAAAAGGAAAAGAGGCGCCCAATATACAGTGGTGTGAAAAACTATTTGCCCCCTTCCTGATTTCTTATTCTTTTGCATGTTTGTCACACTTAAATGTTTCTGCTCATCAAAAAACGTTAACTATTAGTCAAAGATAACATAATTGAACACAAAATGCAGTTTTAAATGATGGTTTTTATTATTTAGTGAGAAAAAAAAAACTCAAAACCTACATGGCCCTGTGTGAAAAAGAAATTGCCCCCTGAACCTAATAACTGGTTGGGCCACCCTTAGCAGCAATAACTGCAATCAAGCGTTTGAGATAACTTGCAACGAGTCTTTTACAGCGGTCTGGAGGAATTTTGGCCCACTCATCTTTGCAGAATTGTTGTAATTCAGCTTAACTTGAGGGTTTTCTAGCATGAACCGCCGTTTCAAGGTCATGCCACAACATCCCAATAGGATTCAGGTCAGGACTTTGACTAGGCCACTCCAAAGTCTTTATTTTGTTTTTCTTCGCCATTCAGAGGTGGATTTGCTGGTGTGTTTTGGGGCATTGTCCTGCTGCAGCACCCAAGATCGCTTCAGCTTGAGTTGACAAACAGATGGTCGGACATTCTCCTTCAGGATTTTTTGGTAGACAGTAGAATTCATGGTTCCATCTATCACAGCAAGCCTTCCAGGTCCTGAAGCAGCAAAACAACCCCAGACCATCACACTACCGCCACCCTATTTTACTGTTGGTATGATGTTCTTTTGCTGAAATGCTGTGTTACTTCTACGCCAGATGTAACGGCACACGCATCTTCCAAAAAGTTCAACTTTTGTCTCGTCGGTCCACAAGGTATTTTCTCAAAAGTCTTGGCAATCATTGAGATGTTTTTTAGCAAAATTGAGACGAGCCTTAATGTTCTTTTTGCTTAAAAGTGGTTTGCGCCTTGGATATCTGCCATGCAGGCCGATTTTGCCCAGTCTCTTTCTTATGGTGGAGTCGTGAACACTGACCTTAATTGAGGCAAGTGAGGCCTGCAGTTCTTTAGATGTTGTCCTGGGGTCTTTTGTGGCCTCTCGGATGAGTTTTCTCTGCGCTCTTGGGGTAATTTTGGTCGGCTGGCCACTCCTGGGAAAGTTCATCACTGTTCCATGTTTTTGCCATTTGTGGATAATGGCTCTCACTGTGGTTCGCTGGAGTCCCAAAGCTTTAGAAATGGCTTTATAACCTTTACCAGACTGATAGATCTCAATTTACAGTACTTTTGTTCTCATTTGTTCCTGAATTTCTTTGGATCTTGGCATGATGTCTAGCGTTTGAGGTGCTTTTGGTCTACTTCTCTGTGTCAGATAGCTCCTATTAAATGATTTCTTGATTGAAACAGGTGTGGCAGTAATCAGGCCTGGGGGTAACTACAGAAATTGATCTCAGGTGTGATAAACCACAGTTAAGTAAATTTTTTAACAAGGGGGGCAATCACTTTTTCACACAGTGCCATGTAGATTTTGAGTTTTTTTTCTCACTAAATAATAAAAACCATCATTTAAAACTGCATTTTGTGTTCAATGATATTATCTTTGACTAATAGTTAACGGTTTTTGATGAGCAGAAACATTTAAGTGTGACAAACATGCAAAAGAATAAGAAATCAGGAAGAGGGGAAATAGTTTTTCACACCACTGTATATAAAACACTTTAAAATCAATAAAATAAAGAAGGTTGAGGTGGCTTACCTCATAGACGACAAACTCAATTAAGGAAGTTTAATGGATAATTAAGCACAGGCAACGCGTTTTGTGAGACTATGCCCACTTCCTCAGGCCAATTAAAAGTGCCAGAGTCGTCTATATGCCAGACTCCGGGCGCTTAGCTATCCATTAAACTTCCTTAATTAAGTTTATCGTCTATGAGGTAAGCCACCTCAACCTTCTTTATTTTATTGATTTTAAAGTGTTTTATATATATTGGGCACCTCTTTTCCTTTGCTGTACCCCACTCCCCCACCTATTCAGGAGGGGGACCTTGCGCACCTGTTTTGGATGCGCAAAGTTTTTTGCTAAGAAAGCGACTGAGTCCAGGACCGCTGGCAGACCTGAGTGGAGTCAGATGTAATACACTCCACGTACCTGAAGTGGTCGGTTGCCCCTAGTGCAACCCACCTTTGTAAGTACCCTTTTTAGAAGTACTTTTAATACTCAATACTTGTGACATACTGCACCATTTGGGCTCCCATTTGTCTTTGTCTTTTCCTTCCAGTACTGTAAGGAACAATATAATTGGTTTAGAAAATAAACTCAAGTTATTTGGTGTGATCAGAGGATAGCTCTGTAACTTTATATGGAACTGTGACCCAGGATTAACCACTTAACGACCGCATAACGCCGATAGGTGGCGGCTGGTCGTAAGTGGTTTTACATGGAACCGGCTGCTTGTACAAGCGGCCGTTCCATGTCAGTTCACGGAGGGTGTCTCCGTGAACAGTCTGCGAGCCGCCGATCGCGGCTCACAGGCTAAATGTAAACAGCGGGGAAGAAATCCCCGCTGTTTACATCATACGGCTCTGCTGCGCAGCAGTGCCGTAAAGGAGATCGGCGATCCCAGGCCTCTGATTGGCCGGGGATCACCGGCACCTGATAGGCTGAAGCCTATCCTAGGAGGCGCAGGATGGATATCCGTCCTGCGCAGCCCACAGGCAAAGGTAGAGGGAGGGAAGGGGACGGAGGGCGGAAATCGCTGCGGAGGGGGGCTTTGAGGGGCCCCCCCGCAAATCACAGGCAGCCGGCGGCGATCAGACCCCCCTCCAGGAGGACATCCCCCTAGTGGGGAAAAAAGGGGGGGGGGGAAGTCTGATTGCCATGCTGCAAACCTGATCTGTGCTGTGGGCTGGAGAGCCCACGCTGCATAGATCAGGCATAAAGCGCCTGGTCCTTAAGTGGGCTTCATCCCAGTCAGTAGCTGATACCCCCTTTTCCACGAGAAAACTCCACCTTTTCTCGAACAGATCATCAGGGAAATCTGTAAGGCTGATATTGTGGTGAAACCCCCTCCCACAGCGTGACGTCATGGCCATGGTCCTGACAGTTTGCTGTCTGTGAACTTTGTTGCTTTGTGGGAAATAACAGCTGTTTCCAACTGCCAAGCAAGCAGTATCTCCCTCTGAGCATAGAACTCTCAGCAATGAAAGTTCCGTACAGATCACTTGGCAGAGCTAAACATGTCATCACCATTGATACATCTAAGAATGTAAATTGGGGAAAGGTAAGATTTTAGATTGGGCAAACATTGACTAAATAATCTATAAATGAATATTGTAAACGATAATCAATTTTTATTCACCACTGGTGGTGACATCTTTAGTTCTGCCAGATGATCTGCACGGAATGTTCATTACTGAGAGTTCTATGCACAGAGGGAGATTCTTAAAGAGAACCCAAGGTGGGATTTAATTATGCTAGTGGGGCACAGAGGCTGGTTGTGCACACTAACACCAGCCTCTGTTTCCCCATGTTGTGCCTCCAGGACCCCCCTGCGCGCCGATATACCCCCCTCAGTGCTGGCGACACACAGCATGTCGTCAGCTCAATGTTTACCTATGCGCTGTCTGTTAGCGCCGCTCCCCTGCCTCCTCCATATCGGTGCTACCCGCCCATGTCCCTTCCCTTCCGCTGATAGGAGGGAAGTGACGCGGGTGGGTAGCGCCGATGCAGAGGAGGCGGGGGAGCGGCGCTGACAGACAGCGCATAGGTAAACATTGAGCTGACGACACGCTGTGTGTCGCCAGCACTGCGGGGGGTATATCGGCACGCAGGGGGGTCCTGGAGGCACACCATGGGGAAACAGAGGCTGGTGTTAGTGTGCACAACCAGCCTCTGTGCCCCACTAGCGTAATTAAATCCCACCTCGGGTTCTCTTTAAATATGCCTCTGATACACGGCACTACAACTGCCTTACTGAGAACCTGGCTTTAGTAAATCTGTTTGGGCCAGAATACCTGCGTGCTCCTGAAAGAAAGCCGCCACATAGGAAAACATTTCACGTACTTCCAAATGGCGTCTGATTTAATAGCCGCTGTTTATGGAGTGTCACATGACAGCTGGTAACGCCACTCCGAACACCTTATCCGCAGCCGCGAACCGCGACATTTCAGATGTCTGTAATAAATACAACCACGGCAACATAATGAACAATTTCAGCAAAACTTAATTTTGCAGAATAATAATCTTTATTCTGGAGCGATTACCAGACGTCTGGCCGGGCTGCGGCGGAGTTTTAATTTCAGTTACAATAAATAATGTAGCGGCCGAATCCGAGGAAGATAAAGGTGGAAATCATGCGACGTCCGCTCGCTATAATGGAAATATTAACTACTTTGTTCTACAGACGCTTTCCAATTAGTTCCTGGCGAAATGATATTTCTCTTTCAAACAGATACGATAGCTCACCATGAAACGTAATTCCGATAACGTATAAACAGCTCCGTAGCAGGAGAAAAAAAACCTTCTGTCCAATTAAGCAGAATCCGTTGCAAAGTATGAGGAAGCCCGACTTGGATCCTCGGATGGGAAATTGTCTGATTTAAAGGATAACTGACCCCAGACAAAGCTGCCTAAGATCAGCACATAGGTATGTTAATGCTGGATCCACGTACCTCGGTGTCTTTTCCGTTCCTCTCCTCGTTCCCCTGGCTTCTGTAATCATTCGTTAAATAATTAGACTTTTGGCTAAAGTCAGATTTTCAGACAGGAAGAGGTAGGCTTGCTGTGATGTTCCCTCCTAAGGGGAGTGAATGGGGCGGGGAAGAGGAGAGAATGGGAGGGTGATAAGAGGGAACATCAAAGCAAACCTACCCAACGAAAAAAGTATGGCTTTTGGCTAAAGTCAGATTTGCAAAGGAGTGATAACAGGGACTAGGGGGAAGGAGGAGACATATGTCCATGCTGGATCCACAAACCGATGTGTCGATCCTTCCTCTCCTCCTTCCCCCTAGTCCTCCTTATCACTCCTTTGCAAATCTGACTTTAGCCAAAAGCCATACTCTGTGCTTACCTTAGGTAGATTTGCCTTGGGCCAGGTGTCCATTAACTACTTCAGGGCTGTAGGCTTACATCCCCCTAGTGACCAGGCTATTTTTTACAATTCAGGCCACTGCAGCTTTAAGGGCTCGCTACAGGGCCGTACAACTCAGCACACAAGTGACCCCCCACACACACACACACTTTCTGCCCACCAACAGAGATTTCTGTTGGTGGACTCTGATTGCTGCTGGGATGTTTGTTTATTCTTTTTTATTTATTTGTTGTTGTTTTTTTTATAAGTTTGCCCTTATAAATAGTTAAAGTGGACCTGAACTCTTGCACAGGACAGAAGAAAAACAGAGAAATGCACCCTGTATTTATTTAGAGAGTTTAGCTTGTCTAATTCACTCTCATCTGTGACTAATCACAAATGTAATATGATCAGCCAGCTGTGTCAGCTGGCTGCCTCGGCAGTGCAGCTAATTTATAAACCCAGGATGTTAACCTTATGTCTGCTTCCATGAAAGCAGGAAGTAGAAGATTTATTTCAGGAAATGTTTTTCTGTAAAGGTTATTCTGCTGTTGCTTATCTTTTAGAGCAGAGAAGAAGTTCTGAGTTCAGGTCTGCTTTGAGATTCTGCTTGGAATGGGATGATGTTCAGCAGAGAGGTGTAGTCCATCCAAAAATACAACAGAACGCTGCATGTGAACAAGAAATCCACAGATTTCATCATAGGGATGTGCGTGCTACAGATTTACTATACTATAGACATGTGTTTACATGACAACACATGCTTCATGTTGAGTTCACTAAGAGCTGTATATGTATTGTAATAAAATATGATGCCTTAGGGCGCTTTTCCATTGCTGCTTGCGCTTTTGCTCACTATTGCAATCATGTAAGCAGCGATTTTCACTGGCCATCGCCCTTGGGAACAGAGCATGATCGCGACCAAAATCGTGCAAGCACACGATTGCATTCAGCAATAAAGAAACGTGCACTAGTGGGAAATGAGCACCGGGATTTACAGAATGGCTGCAATCCGCTTTTTGAAGCAGATCGCAGCTAGTGGAAAAGGGCCCTTAGGGCATTTTCCAATAAGGAGTGCAATTTCCTTCTATTTTCCACAACTGCAATCCCGCCACTATCCGTCAGGTGTGCAGCAGGATGGCATCTCTCTCCGTGTTGCGAGGATTCGGAGGGGGAATAGTATTTTTACGCTTGCAGAGATTTGAGAGGCAGCAGGGAGAGACGTTATCGGGCTCACCCTGCGCCCAGCTTACCGGCAGTGTACATATACGTACGCATTACCAGACCCTCAATGTGTGGTTATCATGCACAATTATAGAGATGTGATTGGCTGGAAGCAACATAGCCTCTCCAACTTCCTCTCCTGTGGTCTCACTTGCATTACTGGTATTTACCAGTAATACGATGGGGATTCTCCAACCTACTGATGATTGGTCAGATGTATAGGCCAATCATCACTTTCCATTGTCTCTTATAGGACACAGACGCATGTTCTGGTGCCGCTGTCAGTCCCCCCGGGCTCTGCTGTCCCCCCTCAAAGCTAGCGACAATCTGATTGTCACTAGCCTCCTTTTGCCCTTCCAGCCATCAATCACTTCGCTCCTCTACCTCTGTCAGCTCGCTCCCCCGCCTCCATGACCTTGCTACCCTGCCTC
Source organism: Hyperolius riggenbachi (assembly GCF_040937935.1). NCBI lineage: Eukaryota > Metazoa > Chordata > Amphibia > Anura > Hyperoliidae > Hyperolius > Hyperolius riggenbachi. The sequence continues at coordinate 36,399,838 of NC_090656.1, forward strand.
TGTCATCTTGCTCCCCCACCTCCGCCAGCTTCCTCCAATCAGTGGTAAGCCCATGGCCGGATTTACCATAAGGCACACTAGGCACGTGCCTACAGGCGCCTGATTGGGCAAGGGCGGGGTTTTAATTGCCCCTTCCAAGTTTAAAAACCTTAAAGTGCGATCCTCCATGACCGCGCCGCTCGCCCCGCCCACTTTCGTCATAATCATGCAGCCGCCTCACTCTCCCCACACAGTGACTGAAAGACAGGCTGAGGGCGGCTCTTGCAAGCACAGCTCTCTCCGCCCACCGCCGTATTCATACCTGGCCTGCACGCAGCGCTGCAATTAACAAGCCTAGAGCAGCAGCTGCGTGCATAGGCATCGCTCTACTGCTGCTGGGATGGGAGAAACCATGTGGGCGCCTGGCAGGCATCGCTTACCTGCCAGTGAATTAAGCCTGCCTGTGCCCAGAGTGTACAAGAGGGAGAGAGAAGTACAGCAAAGGTAGGGAAAAAGCTCCGCCCCCCTCTCTCGTCCTGTTCAGCAGCCACCAGCCAGCATGTGTGTGTGACAGGCTGAGGCGAGGCGTTCAGTGTCAATAATGTGCAACGTGGTTTGTAGGTTTTCACTCTCCTGACTGATGTCACCGTTGTCTGCCCGCTCCCATCCCTCTTCTCCCTCTTCATCCATCCATCTCCTGTGACTGTCAGGGAGAAGGGGTCAGGCCGGGGCACACTCAGTTTGGGGGTCGAGAGGTTCCTGAGAGGGCAGAGCAGCTTTAGCTCCTGCTGCCTTCTCCCGAGATGGATTCCTCCTGCTTCGCTCTAGCCTGACAAAAAGTGTCACATGGTAAGGAAACTTCAAAGCTGCCGTGGATGGTACTTTCTGCAGAGAAAGTTAGCTAGCTGTTTGAATGGGGGAGGGGGAGTGAGGGTTTTGTTTTGTGTGGGGATGGGAAGAGTGTGTGTGTGTGTGTGTCTGTGACCTATGTGTGAGGTGTCTGTGTCATCCGTGCGTCTGTGTCATCAGTGCGTCTGTCCGTGTGACCAGTGCGTCTGCCCGTGTGATCCGTGCGCCTGCCCGTGTGATCCGTGCGTTTGCCCGTGTGATCCGTGCGTTTGCCCGTGTGATCAGTGCGTTTGCCCGTGTGATCAGTGCGTTTGCCCGTGTGATCCGTGCGTTTGCCCGTGTGATCCGTGCGTTTGCCTGTGTGATCCGTGCGTTTGCCTGTGTGATCCGTGTGTCTGTCTGTGTGATCCGTGTGCCTGTCTGATCTGTGTGTGTGTGTGTGTGTGTGTGAGATCAGTGTCCGTGTGATCAGTGTGTGTGTGTGTGTCTGCGATCTGTGCGTTTGTGAGAACGAGAGAGATCTGTGGGTGCGACCTTTGTGTATGTGTGAGTGGCGTAAGTAATAAAAGGGTGTCTGGAAATTTGGGCGCCCAGGAAAGCTAATAGTAGAATATTTGTAAATGTACCAATAGTTTACTTTTAAAATGTAAAGGAGGGGGGTAAATATTGGTTAAATACCATTATTTTACTATAGCTCAACCTAACTCTACTCTGAACACAACCCCCCCCCCCCACCCCCTCCAGAGATTTAACCTTAACAGCCCCCTTCCCCCAAACAACCTATTTGATGCTAACCCTAACAGTCTTCCTTCACACAAACAACCTACCAGCCACCAACCCCCCTCCCTCCCCCCACTATTTATCGGGCTCCACAGGCTCTCAAATTTCTCGATAATACCGCCATTTCAATGGGCACTTATGCATTACCTTGCTTTTGTTTTTCCATAGCTAAAAGGGGGGTGTCTTGGAGGTGTGGCCTGTGCTGAGAGGCGGAGCTTAGGGCACAAGAACTTATGTGCCTATAGGTTCCTAAGCTCTAAATCCGGCCCTGGGTAAGCCAGGAAGTACTTCCAGGTCGCAGCCTTCTTGGATTTCTTCTGCTGGTGATCGAACGTTACACTGTCTGCGGAGGATGAACAGGGCCACGGAGAGCGGTGTGGAGTGGCACAGATTGATCCAAGAGGTGGCGTGGAGCAGGTAGTATGTTTTTTTTTTACTTTTTTTCATGCCGCTTTAGGTTCTCTTTAAAGGGAAATAAATATGTCAGCCTCCATATCCCTTTCACTTCAAGTTCCCTTTAAAAAAAGGGGTTTTTTTTGAAGAATTTGCTATATTTTGCGGATGTATGATATGCGTACAACCGAGGTACACTTCTGAATTCTCTGAGTGGCCTTGTGATCAGCCTAATACTTTCACAGTATTCCGATTTCCGTGTTACAATACTGATTCTCCGATTGACCCAACACTTCCGAGTCTTGTGATTGGCTTCAATGTCTGAATCTCGGTATTATCGAATTCCATGGAATACTGATTACCACTCTTGCAATGGTAACTCAGAAGTCGGAATTCCATGGAATTCAGAAGCTCTTCCCTGATTGTCACCTCATTTGTTCAATGAATGACGATCGTCTGTTACACTGCGGAATCACTATTGCCTCTCTAGCATAAATACTGGCATGTCTGCACTCAGGGCAGATCTCATGCATCGGTGAGGAGTCATATAGATCCATATAATAATCTCTATTCCGCCAATCACAAGTACAGCATGTTTTCAGGGGAGTCAAAATGAGGTGCTCAAAACTTTGTATAATGGGGGGGGGGGGGGCGGGCACACACCCCCCCCCCAAGAAAAAAATAAATAACTAAAAATGTATGTCGTCCTCAGGGCTGGATTTCTGAAAAGGCCACAAAGTCCTGGGCCTTGGGCGGCTGCAGCCCAAGGGAAACCTACACATGAAAGAGGGGTCACTGAATATGAAAGAGGAGGTCGGAAATGGGGAACTATACATGAAAAGGAAACTAATGCTCAAGGGAGCAGTTTGTGAAAGAGAGGGACTGCATACATGGATGATACACATGGAAGAGGGGGCTGCACGTGGAATGGGAGGTGCTGCAGTACATGGATGATACACATGGAAGAGGGGGCTGCACGTGGAATGGGAGGGGGTGCTGTACATGGGTGTTACACATGAACAAGGGGGCTGCACATGGAATGGGGGGGTTGCTGTACATGGATAATACACATGGAAGAGGGGGCTGCACGTGGAATGGGGGGCTGCTGTACATGGATGATACACATGGAAGAGGGGGCTGTACGTGGAACAGGAGGGGCTACAGTACATAGATGATACACATGGAAGAGGGGGCTGCACACGGAATGGGAGGGGCTACAGTAAATGGATGATACACATGGAAGAGGGGGCTGCATGTGGAATGGAAGGGGCATGCTGTACATGGATGATACACTTGGAAGAGGGGGCTGCACATGGAATGGGAGGGGCTGCTGTACATGGATGTCACACATGTAAGAGGGGGCTGCACATGGAATGGGAGGGGCTGCTGTACATGGATGATACACATGGAAGAGGGGCTACACATGGAAAGGGAGGGGCTGCTGTACATGGATGATACACATGGAAGAGGGGGCTGCACATGGAATGGGAGGGGCTGCAGTACAACGATGATAAACATGGAGGAGGGGGCTGCACATGGAATGGGAGGGGCTGCTGTACATGTACATGTTACACATGGAAGAGGGGGGTACACATGGAATGGGAGGGGGTGCAGTACATGGACGTTAGGCATGGAAGAGCTGGATACGCGTGGAATGGGAGGGGATACAGTACAACGATGATAAACATGGAAGAGGGGGCTGCACATAGAATGGGAGGGGCTACAGCACATGGATGTTACATATGGAAGAGGGGACTGCACATGGAATGGGAGGAGCACTGCTGCACAAGAAAAGGGAGCCCAACATACCGTGTTTCCCCTAAAGTTAGACCTACCCCGAAAGTAAGGCCTCCCTTATATTTCAAGCGTGCTTGAAATATAAGCCCTACTCCGAAATTAAGACCTAGCTGGGGGGACGCTTTGTGTATGGGGAGGTGTGTGGTCTCTTACCGCACCTCCCTTGTGGCTGCGTCCCCCTCCGTTCCAAGTAATTCCTCCGGTGGCGGCGGCGGCATTGTAATTCATCTGTGAGGGTGCCCTTTGACCCTCACACAGTACGCTAGTTTGGGCTCTGCGCTGTCGCTCTCTACCCTGTCATCATGTGCACCCGGCTGATGCGTCCCAGGCGCACATTGAATCAATGTGCGCCTGGGACGCATCACCCGGGCGCACATGATGACAGGGTAGAGAGCGCCAGCATAGAGCCCGGACTAACTAGCGTACTTGCGTGAGGGTCAAAGGGCGCACTCACAGATTGATTACAATGCCGCCGCCACCGGAGGAATTACTTGGAACGGAGGGGGACGCAGCCACAAGGGAGGTACGGTAAGAGCTTCCCCATACACATCGCGTCTAGCCCCTCCCACCCCCGAAAATAAGCCCTAGCACTAATTTCCTCCCCAAAAAGAATATAAGACAGTGTCTTATATTCGGGGAAAGACAGTAATTGGCCTTGGGGCACAAGAAGTAAAAATCCAGCCTTGCCAGTCTATCCACCAATTTAGCTGCTTCAGTTGTTTTATTCACCCCGGGTAAAACAAGTCTAATCACATAAACTGTTTTCACAAACGAATTTCTTTTTACATTAATTTAAACATCTAGAAGTTTTTAGTTTCTGATTGAGTGATTTGTAACCACGGTGTTTATAATTTGTTTTTGTTTTGTTCTTTGTGTATTTACGTATTTCATATTCACAGTTTTATTTTTAACTTTTTTCCCTCAGCATGAGACCTGTGGAGTTTATTAGTTAATAATCTATATGTCAGCTGGATGCTGCTTTACCAGCTGTTGTATTTTATGTAGTTTTCTTGTGAAGAAAATGTAGATGCTTAGAATAATCGACTACTTATCTTTAAAGTATAAAATAGCTTCCTATTTTCTGGCATATAAAAGGGGGACTGCTTTCAATATAAAAAAAATTCAGCTAACAAACCTCCAGTCCCTCCCCCAATGCACATCCAGTCCCTCCCCAATGCACCTCCAGTCCCTCCCCCAATGCACCTCCAGTCCATCCCACAACACACCTCCATCTATCCACACCTCCATCCCTTCACCAGTACACCTCCAGTCCCTCCCCTGACATACCTCCAGACCCTCCCTCAATGTGCCTCCAGTCCATCCCCTAACAAACCTCCAGTCTCTCCCCAACACTTTCAGACCCTCCCCTGACACACCTCCAGAACCTGCACCAGGAAACCTGCAGTACCTCCCCTGGGGGAGAAGGTGTGCAAGGGGACAAGTGAGCCTGAGACACTCACCACAGTCCCAGGGGTTACAAATTTTACATGTAGGGAGACCGGTCCCTTTTGAATGAGATCTTGTGTGGCAGGCGGGGCTCACGCCAAAAAATTGTTGTGTCCATGCAACATAATGTGGGCATGGTCATGGGTGGGACCAAAAATACATGACCTTAACAGTGGTGTAAAAGGTCTGCCATAGAAGTTTGAGCCCAGCCATAGTGTTTCCCCCCAAAATACATGTAATCTGACAACATTTCACCACAAATACACGTAATCTGGCAGAGGTTCCTCCAAAATACAGATAATAAGGCAGTGGTTCCCCCAAAATAGACATAACCTGGCAGCAGCGGCTCCCCAAACATATACATAATCTGGTAGCTGTTCCTTAAAAATACAGTCAATCTGTCAGCAGGTATATAGGTGTCCCAATTTATGTACTATAGCTGTCCACAGAATAGGTAGCCAGGTCTATAGGTGTCCACAGAATAGGTAGCCAGGTCTATAGGTGTCCCTAGAATACAGAGGCAGGTCCCCAGAATAGGTAGCCAGGTCTATAGGTGTCCCAATGTAGGTATTATAGGCATAGAGCCCAACCGTCCCGTTTTCGTCGGGACTGTCACGATTTTGGGGGGCTCTCCCGATATCACGGTATGAGCCCCCCAAGTCCCGGGCAGCAGTGGGCAGTGAGGGTGGAAAAAAAATGATCGAGGCGCCAGCCGCGGGTAAATGGGATGCGGGACGCGTGCATCCCATTACTACCTCCCTCCCTTGGAATCTGCCCCCCCTGTGTCTCCCCCCTGTTTGCAGAGTGCGCAGCTAAGCGGAGCGGGCTGTCAGCTTACCGGTATCCATGGACGCATACCGATGTCCGGCTTCAATCTGCTTCCTGTGACGTCACAGGAAGCAGGAAGCCAGATGGTGGTATGCGTCCATGGATACCGGTAAGCTGACAGCCCGCTCCGCTTAGCTGCGCACTCTGCAAACAGGGGGGAGACACGGGGGGGGGGGGGCAGATTCCAAGGGAGGGAGGTAGTAATGGGATGCACGTGTCCCGCATCCCACTTACCCGTGGCTGGCGCCTCGATCATTTTTTTCTTGCATTGGCACCCTCCTCCTCACCCACCCACCCACGGACACCCTCACCCACCCACCCACGGACACCCTCCTCCTCATCATATATGGGGGAGATATGTATTAAAAAATTATTAGGGGATATTATTAATTGAAAAAAAATTCAATTTTTTTTTTATGGTAGGTGTGACCGGGGGGGGAGGGGGGGGGGAGGTATGTTATAGGTGTCCCCAGAATAGGTAGCCAGGTCTATAGGTGTCCCAATTTAGGTAGCCAGGTCTATAGGTGTGCCCAGAATAGGTAGCCATAGCCAGGTCTATAGGTGTCACCAGCAGCAGAAAGAGTGTCAGCGCAGTTACAAGGGAGCAGCAGGCACATCTTGGGGATCTTCCTTCCTCACTCCCCGCTCCATAATTGAGTGACTGGCAGTGAGCAGTAGTGGAACACTTCCTCTTGTCCTGGAGCAGGAGGGAGATCTGTGTGCTGCTGGTCTAGTCTAGTCAGTGACGTCAGACCAGCGACACACAGATCTCCATCTCACGCAGGGAATAGAGGAAATGTTCTGCTCTGCTGCTGCCCAATCATGGAGGGGGGAGGAGAAAGGGGGAGCCCCAAGGTGAGGGAAGGAGGGGAGACACCCCTCCTTCTCCACCGCTATTACCACTGCTCACCCTTCACTGCGCTGAGTGGGGTCAGGGGGGCTCTCTGGGAGGCTCACAGTTTTTCAGCTGGGGCTTGAGCCCCGGCAAGCCGCAGTGTAGCAACAACAGCACAATAAAATAAGTAGTTACGTTCCACCCCTAAATCTTACAACATTCGACACACAGAAAAAAACGGGGTTTTATATGAACAATTTCTCTATTTAATCTTCAATCATGATATCTTCAAAATTGCGGACAGGATGCACAACAATAATCTCAGAGCTCCAATTCACACCATAAAACTGCCTGACACGTGTTTCACGGCCAAAAGCCACTTCCTCAAAGGCACACAGTATACAAACATCAAATATGGACAAGAAAAATCTGTGGGGCCGCAATCTGATACAAGTAGAGAGAACACGATCCGCGTCGTTATCTCGGGTGGCAACCGTCGTCCAGGATTAGAAGGATGCAGCACCACCACTGCATGGGGGGATGGTGAGGGAGCCCACGCACCTAATGGGGCTGGAACCATCTCAGGTTTCCTTTAAAAAGCGTATTTGTAACAAAATTAACACCACCTCGGGAGGGAGAAGCCTCTGGATCCTAATGAGGCTTCCCCCTGTCCTCTTCACCCTCCAGGATCCAGCGCTGGCGGCCCCTGAAGAGCGGCAATGTAAATATTTACCTTTCCGGCTCCAGCGCAGGTGCAGTAGTGGCTTTCCGATGGGCTCTGGCAGAAATAGCTGAGCCCAATCGGGTCCGCTCTGCTGCGCAGGTGACTCGCTTTGCTATTTCCACCGGGGCCCATCGGAAAGCCGCTGGTACTGGAGCCGGGAAGGTAAATATTGCAGGCTCCTGTGCCACAGCCGACAGGCCTGTCGGCTCTATTTTTGGGGGCTGCCAGCGCTGGATCCTGGAGGGTGAAGAGGACCCGGAGGCCTCATTAGAATCCAGAGGCTTCCTCCTTCTGAGGTAAGTATCCCTCAGGATTTTTTTTCCTTTACAGCCTCTCTTTAACCACTTGAGGACCTAGGGCTTTCTACCCCTTAAGGACCGGCCACTTTTTTTCCATTCAGACCACTGCAGCTTTCACGGTTTATTGCTCGCTCATACAACCTACCACCTAAATGAATTTTGGCTCCTTTTCTTGTCACTAATAAAGCTTTCTTTTAGTGCTATTTGATTGCTCCTGCGATTTTTACTTTTTATTATATTCAGCAAAAAAGACATGAATTTTGGCAAAAAAATGATTTTTTTAACTTTCTGTGCTGACAGTTTTCAAATAAAGTAAAATTTCTGTATACATGCAGCGCGAAAAATGTGGACAAACATGTTTTTGATTAAAAAAAACCCATTCAGTGTATATTTATTGGTTTGGGTAAAAGTTATAGCGTTTACAAACTATGGTGCAAAAAGTGAATTTTCCCATTTTCAAGCATCTCTGACTTTTCTGACCCTCTGTCATGTTTCATGAGGGGCTAGAATTCCAGGATAGTATAAATACCCCCCAAATGACCCCATTTTGGAAAGAAGACATCCCAAAGTATTCACTGAGAGGCATAGTGAGTTCATAGAAGATATTATTTTTTGTCACAAGTAAGCGGAAAATGACACTTTGTGAAAAAAAAAAAAAAAAAAAAAAAAGTTTCCATTTCTTCTAACTTGCGACAAAAAAAAATGAAATCTGCCACGGACTCACCATGCTCCTCTCTGAATACCTTGAAGTGTCTACTTTCCAAAATGGGGTCATTTGTGGGGTGTGTTTACTGTCCTGACATTTTGGGGGGTGCTAAATTGTAAGCACCCCTGTAAAGCCTGAAGGTGCTCATTGGACTTTGGACCCCTTAGCGCAGTTAGGGTGCAAAAAAGTGCCACACATGTGGTATTGCCGTACTCAGGAGAAGTAGTATAATGTGTTTTGGGGTGTATTTTTACACATACCCATGCTGGGTGGGAGAAATATCTCTGTAAATGACAATTTGTTAATTTTTTTTACACACAATTGTCCATTTACAGAGATCTTTCTCCCACTCAGCATGGGTATGTGTAAAAATACACCACAAAACACATTATACTACTTCTCCTGAGTACGGCGATACCACATGTGTGGCACTTTTTTGCACCCTAACTGCGCTAAAGGGCCCAAAGTCCAATGAGTACCTTTAGAATTTCACAGGTCATTTTGAGAAATTTCGTTTCAAGACTACTCCTCACGGTTTAGGGCCCCTAAAATGCCAGGGCAGTATAGGAACCCCACAAATGACCCCATTTTAGAAAGAAGACACCCCAAGGTATTCCGTTAGGAGTATAGTGAGTTCATAGAAGATTTTATTTTTTTGTCAAAAGTTAGCGGAAATTGATTTTAATTGTGTTTTTTCACAAAGTGTCATTTTCCACTAACTTTTGACAAAAAATAAAATCTTCTATGAACTCACCATACTCCTAACGGAATATCTTGGGGTGTCTTCTTTCTAAAATGGGGTCATTTGTGGGGTTCCTATACTGCCCTGGCATTTTAGGGGCCCTAAACCGTGAGGAGTAGTCTTGAAACTAAATTTCTCAAAATGACCTGTGAAATTCTAAAGGTACTCATTGGACTTTGGGCCCTTTAGCGCAGTTAGGGTGCAAAAAAGTGCCACACATGTGGTATCGCCGTACTCAGGAGAAGTAGTACAATGTGTTTTGGGGTGTATTTTTACACATACCCATGCTGGGTGGGAGAAATACCTCTGTAAATGGACAATTGTGTGTAAAAAAATCAAAAGATTGTCATTTACAGAGGTATTTCTCCCACCCAGCATGGGTATGTGTAAAAATACACCCCAAAACACATTATACTACTTCTCCCGAGTACGGCGATACCACATGTGTGGCACTTTTTTGCACCCTAACTGCACTAAGGGGCCCAAAGTGCAATGAGTACCTTTAGGATTTCACAGGTCATTTTTGTTTCAAGACTACTCCTCACGGTTTAGGGCCCCTAAAATGCCAGGGCAGTATAGGAACCCCACTAATGACCCCATTTTAGAAAGAAGACACCCCAAGGTATTCCGTTAGGAGTATGGTGAGTTCATAGAAGTTTTTATTTTTTTGTCACAAGTTAGCGGAAATTGATTTTAATAGTTTTTTTTCACAAAGTGTCATTTTCCGCTAACTTGTGACAAAAAATAAAATCTTCTATGAACTCACCATACTCCGTACGGAATACCTTTGGGTGTCTTCTTTCTAGAATGGGGTCATTTGTGGGGTTCCTATACTGCCCTGGCATTTTAGGGGCCCTAAACCGTGAGGAGTAGTCTTGAAACCAAATGTCGCAAAATGACCTGTGAAATCCTAAAGGTACTCATTGGACTTTGGGCCCCTTAGCGTACTTAGGGTGTAAAAAAGTGTCACACATGTGGTACCGCCGTACTCAGGAGAAGTAGTATAATGCGTTTTGGGGTGTATTTTTACACATACCCATGCTAAGTGGGAGAAATATCTCTGTAAATGACAATTGTTTGATTTTTTTACACACAATTGTCCATTTACATAGAAATTTCTCCCATCCAGCATGGGTATGTGTAAAAATACACCCCAAAACACATTATACTACTTTTCCTGAGTACAGCGGTACCACATGTGTGACAATTTTTTGCAGCCTAGGTGCGCTAAGGGGCCCAACGTCCTATTCACAGGTCATTTTGAAGCATTTGTTTTCTAGACTACTCCTCGCGGTTTAGGGCCCCTAAAATGCCAGGGCAGTATAGGAACCCCACAAGTGACCCCATTTTAGAAAGAAGACACCCCAAGGTATTCCGTTAGGTGTATGGCGAGTTCATAGAAGATTTTATTTTTTGTCACAAGTTAGTGAAAAATGACACTTTGTGAAAAAAAAACAATAAAAATTAATTTCCGCTAACTTTTGACAAAAATAAAATCTTCTATGAACTCGTCATACACCTAACAGAATACCTTGGGGTATCTTTTTTTCTAAAATAGGGTCACTTGTGGGGTTCCTATACCGCCCTGGCATTTTACAGGCCCAAAACCGTGAGTAGTCTGGAAACCAAATGTCTCAAAATGACTGTTCAGGGGTATAAGCATCTGCAAATTTTGATGACAGGTGGTCTATGAGGGGGCGAATTTTGTGGAACCGGTCATAAGCAGGGTGGCCTTTTAGATGACAGGTTGTATTGGGCCTGATCTGATGGATAGGAGTGCTAGGGGGGTGACAGGAGGTGATTGATGGGTGTCTCAGGGGGTGGTTAGAGGGGAAAATAGATGCAATCAATGCACTGGGGAGGTGATCGGAAGGGGGTCTGAGGGAGATCTGAGGGATTGGCCGAGTGATCAGGAGCCCACACGGGGCAAATTGGGGCCTGATCTGATGGGTAGGTGTGCTAGGGGGTGACAGGAGGTGATTGATGGGTGTCTCAAGGTGTGATTAGAGGGGGGAATAGATGCAAGCAATGCACTGGCGAGGTGATCAGGGCTGGGGTCTGAGGGCATTCTGAGGGTGTGGGCGGGTGATTGAGTGCCCTAGGGGCAGATAGGGGTCTAATCTGATAGGTAGCAGTGACAGGGGGTGATTGATGGGTAATTAGTGGGTGTTTAGGGTAGAGAATAGATGGAAACACTGCGCTTGGGTGGTGATCTGATGTCGGATCTGCGGGCGATCTATTGGTGTGGGTGGGTGATCAGTTTGCCCGCAAGGGGCAGGTTAGGGGCTGATTGATGGGTGGCAGTGACAGCGGGTGATTGATGGGTGGAAGTGACAGGGGGTGATTGATGGGTGGCAGTGACAGGGGGTGATTGATGGGTGATTGATAGGTGATTGACAGGTAATCAGTGGGTTATTACAGGGGAGAACAGATGTAAATATTGCACTGGCGAATTGATAAGGGGGGGTCTGAGGGCAATCTGAGCGTGTAGGCGGGCGATTGGGTGCCCGCAAGGGGCAGATTAGGGTCTGATCTGATGGGTAACAGTGACAGGTGGTGATAGGGGGTGATTGATGGGTAATTAGTGGGTGTTTAGAGGAGAGAATAGATGTAAACGCTGCGCTTGGGTGGTGATCTGATGTCGGATCTGCGGGCGATCTATTGGTGTGGGTGGGTGATCAGATTGCCCGCAAGGGGCAGGTTAGGGGCTGATTGTTGGGTGGCAGTGACGGGGTGATTGATGGGTGATAGGTGATTGGCAGGTGATTGACAGGTGGTCAGTGGGTTATTACAGGGAAGGACAGATGTAATTAATGCACTGGCGAATTGATAAGGGGGGGGTCTGAGGGCAATCTGAGCGTGTGGGCGGGTGATTGGGTGCCCGCAAGGGGCAGATTAGGGTCTGATCTGATAGGTAACAGTGACAGGTGGTGATAGGGGGTGATTGATGGGTGATTGATGGGTAATTAGTGGGTGTTTAGAGAAGATAACAGATGTAAACAATACATTTGGGAGGTAATCTGACGGCGGGTTTGCGGGCGATCTAATGGTGTGGGTGGGTGATCAGATTGCCCGCAAGGGGCAGGTTAGGGGCTGATTGATGGGTGGCAGTGACAGGGGGTGATTGATGGGTGATAGGTGATTGGCAGGTGATTGACAGGTGATCAGTGGGTTATTACAGGGAAGAACAGATGTAATTAATGCACTGGTGAATTGATAAGGGGGGGTCAGAGGGCAATCTGAGCGTGTGGGCGGGTGATTGGGTGCCCGCAAGGGGCAGATTAGGGTCTGATCTGATAGGTAAAAGTGACAGGTGGTGATAGGGGGTGATTGATGGGTAATTAGTGTGTGTTTAGAGGAGAGAATAGATGTAAACAATGGATTTGGGAGGTGATCTGATGTCGGATCTGCGGGCGATCTATTGGTGTGGGGGGGTGATCAGATTGCCCGCAAGGGGCAGGTTAGGGGCTGGCTGATGGGTGGCAGTGACAGGGGGTGATTGACGGGTGATTGATGGGTGATTGACAGGTGATTGACAGGTGATTGACAGGTGATTGACAGGTGATCAGGGGGATAGATGCATACAGTAAACAGGGGGGGTGGTCTGGGGGGGGGGGGGGTCTGGGGAGAATCTGAGGGGTGGGGGGTGATCAGGAGGGGGCAGGGAGCAGGGTGGGGGATAAAAAAAAAAATAGCGTTGACAGATAGTGACAGGGAGTGATTGATGGGTGATTAGGGGGGTGATTGGGTGCAAACAGGGGTCTGGGGGGTGGGCAGGGGGGGGTCTGATGGGTGCTGTGGGCGATCTGGGGCAGGGGGGGGGAAAAATCAGTGTGCTTGGTGCAGACTAGGGTGGCTGCAGCCTGCCCTGGTGGTCCCTCGGACACTGGGACCACCAGGGCAGGAGGCAGCCTGTATAATACACTTTGTAAACATTACAAAGTGTATTATACACTTTGTATGCGGCGATCGCGGGGTTAACATCCCGCCGGCGCTTCCGTATGGCCGGCGGGATGTTGCGGCAGGTGAGCGGCGCCAGGCGGAGGCGGAGGATCGCGTCACTGATGACGCGATCGCTCCGCCCATGCCCCTACAAGGACCGCCGCCAATTGTCAATACGGCGGTCCTTGCGGGGTGCACTTCCCGGCCGCCAATTGTACATACGGCGGTCGGGAAGTGGTTAAAGAGAACCTGAGGTGGGATTTCATTATGTTAGTGGGGTACAGAGGCTGGTTGTGCACACTAAGACCAGCCTCCGTTGCTCCATGGTGTGCCTCCAGGACCCCCCTGCGCACCGCTATACCCCCCGCAGTACTGGCGACACGCAGCGCGTCGCCAGCACAATGTTTACCTAAGCGCTGTCAGTCAGCGCCGCTCCCCCGCCTCCTCCGCATCGCCGCTACCCGCCCACGTCACTTCCCTCCTATCAGCGGGAGGGAAGGAACGCGGGCGGGTAGCGCCGATGCGGAGGAGGCGGGGGAGCGGCGCTGACTGACAGCGCTTAGGTAAACATTGTGCTGGCGACACGCTGCGTGTCGCCAGCACTGCGGGGGTTATAGTGGCGCGCAGGGGGGTCCTGGAGGCACACCATGGGGCAACAGAGGCTGGCGTTACTGTGCACAACCAGCCTCTGTGCCCCACTAACATAATGAAATCCCACCTCGGGTTCTCTTTAAATTACAGATTAAAAAAAAATGAAGAAAAAACTTCACAGGTCAGGTTTAATTGCATCTTTTTAAGTACCGGTAATCATTTTCAAAAATGTGTTTCTTTTTTCATTATTGAATTGAATCATACAGAATCTGGAATTTACAATGATTTTAACTTATTTGACTCATAAGGTTTTTTTTCCCATCTGTCTTTGTTTTGTACTTTGTGTATTTTTTTTCTGTGTTTCCAGTTTTATTTTAACTTTTACCGTATGTCTTTTCTCAGCATGAAAATAGTGCAGATTATTAGATGGTAATCTATTATGTCAGCTGGGTGCTGCTTTTACAGCTGTTGGTTTTTTAAGTACCTTCATTGTGAATAAAATGTATGTTGTGCTCCTGAAATATGTATTACTTATTGTTATAGCGTATGTCTATCATTGTGTTGCGTACCACTCCACATTCTGTGATGAAACAGAGGGACTACTGACTTCTTCATACTTACATCCTAATAACTTAGCAAAAGTTACCTCCCAGCACACCACCATTCATTAATCCACCACACCCAGGGACAAACCCAGGATTTTCAGGGGGGGGGGGGGGGATTCCTGAAAGGTCTCTTTCGGCATGCCACACACTACCGCACATGCGTTTGCCCACAAAAGAAGAGTGCCACTCTGTGGTGAGGGGAGGGTGCCAACATGGGTGGGTGGTAGGGTGCCACTTTGGGTGGGAGAAGGGTGCCAACCTGGGTGGGTTGGAGTGGGTGGGTGCCAGATTGGGTGGGGTGAAGGGTGCCACTATGGGGGAGAGGAGGGAGGAGGATTCTGCTCTGGGTGGGTATGAGTGGGTGGGTAGGAGGGTGCCATTGTGGGGGGAAAGGAGGGTGCCAACATGGGTGGGCAGGAGGGTGCCACTTTGGGTGGGGAGGAGGGGGCCACTCTGGGTGGGTAGGAGGGTGCCATTGTGAGGGAAGAGGAGGGAGGATGGTGCCAACATGGCTGGGTGGTAGGGTGCCACTTTGAGTAGGAGAAGGGTGCCCCTCTGGGTGGGTAGGAGTGGGTGGGTAGGAGGGTGCCATTGTGGGGGGAGAGGACAGAGGAGGGTGCCAACATGGGTGGGTGGTAGGGTGCCACTTTGGGTGGGAGAAGGGTGCCACTCTGGGAGGAGATGAGGGGTCCAAACTGGGTGAGTAGGAGTGGGTGGGTGCCACATTGGGTGGGGTGAAGGGTTCCACTCTGGGTGGAGAGGAGGAAGGAGGGTGCCACTCTGTGGGGGTGGGCTGAAGGGTGCCAGTGGGGAGAAAGCAAGAATATCACGGCACCAGCCGCCGAAGTGTACTGCGGGGAGGGAGGCCGACATCACTCCTCCCTCCCTCTCCATCAAGTACCCACTCCCGAGTCCCATTGCAGTGAACGCACAGCGGGTGTGTAGTTTACCTGTCTCTGTGCTCCGGCCGGCTTCTTCATTCTATTTCCTGTTTCGCGTCATGGGAATGAAGCCGGCCAGAGCACAGAGACAGGTAAACTAAACGCCCGCTGTGCGTTCTCTGCAAGGGGACTCTGGAGGGGGCACTGATGGAGAGGGACGGAGGAGTGATGTCGCCCTCCCTTCCTGCATTACACTTCGGCGGCTGGTGCAGAGATAAGCGGCGTGCGGGGCAAGCAGCAGGGGGAGATTCCCCCTCCCCCGCATGCGCCAGTGACACCTTCAGTCACATCCCCACTACCAGTGATGAGCGAAAATGGTCATATTATTTTCGCATTCATTTTCTCAAAAATAATTTAACCACTTCAGCCCATGAGAAGTATTTCTTAGGTCGTGGCTTAGCTTCCAATTGGAGGACGCTAGCTGAGGCGGGGAGCGGCATATAATGGAGGAGGCGGGAGAGGCAATGCGGGGAAACTGATTAACAAGCTGGCAGGTAAACAGACGGTTAGCAACAAGCAGATTGTCACTAGCCTGGCGCTATTTATTAGAGGGGACAGCAAAACCCAGGGGGGACTGGCGGCGCAGCAGAAGGACACAGAGGTGTGAAGGATTGCGGAATAGCCGCCGTGTGCTCTGATGGCGTGGCGGCTATTTCCGCGTCTAGTCCGGCGGTTTACGCGCGGTGACATGAGTCTGATCTAGTTCAGCCTTCTTGTGCACATAGGCTGAGGAATACACGCGTGCGCGGAGAGGCAGAAGCTTTATGGGAAGCAGAGATGGATCAGCTGACTCCCTTGGTCAGCTGATCCCAGGATGTATGCGGATTGGCTGGAAGGGACTAGGCGGCGCTGATCAGCGCTGCACTATATAACCACTTGTCCCTCAGTCTCACGTTGTCTGCCGTTGCGAATGCTTTATGTGTTAGCACACAGACCTCAGTCAGATCCTACAGTGTGTTAGAACCAGGACGGACCTGGGAATTCGCACTGAGCTAGAATACTCTTGCATGTTATGTTATAGACTAGTTCCAGGGTGTTGTGACTACGGACCTCACACCCAAGCCTAGGAAACTGTGTCAATGCTATGTTATGCTATAGACTAGTTCCAGGGTGTTGTGACTACGAACCTCACACCCAAGCCTAGGAAACTGTGTGAATGCTATGTTATGCTATAGACTAGTTCCAGGGTGTTGTGACTACGGACCTCACACCCAAGACTAGGGAACTGTGTCAATGCTATGTTATGTTATAGACTAGTTCCAGGGTGTCGTGACTACGGACCTCACACCCAAGACTAGGGAACTGTGTCAGGGTTTTGTTATGCTAGTTCCTGGGTGTTGTAACTATAGACCTCACACTCAAGACTAGCACTGTGTTCCCGTACTACTTTGGCCCGTCCCTAGGGTGTAGAGAGCTAGGATCTCTCATCCAGTAAGGGCAAGTTTGTTCATTTAGCAGCAGGGCATCCTGCAATCAAGCCCAGGCCCCTCTCCTAGGGAGCCTTGGCCTATAGGGATTCACCCAGAGCCAGGGGTGAATTCCCTTCTTCTTCCTACCTCCAGTTCCTCTGGCGGTTCTCGCTCAAAGTGTTACTGTTATTCCGTACACTCATATCTCAGGTGTCCAGAGGTTAGACATACCTGGATTATTGGTGATTCTGCAGATCATCCATAATCTGGTGTATATCTGCATTACTGGTGATTCTGCAGATCACCAATAATCAGATTCTCTCTGCGTTTTGACACCGATCGTTACAGAACGGCAGACCAAAACAATATGGACGCACTTGACAGTCATCTGCTTGTACTCACCACCTCGGTGGAGAATTGCATCAGCGTGCTGGATAATCATCAGACCCAGATCAATGCCTTGTCTGGGTCTATACAAGCCCTTCAGACGACTGTTAATGCAGTGCGATCCCCTCTTGTTACAGACCTACGCATGCCTGTGCCCGAGAAATTTTCTGGTCATAGATCTGACTTTCGAAACTTTAAAAATCGAGTGTTATCTTACTTTG
This sequence comes from Hyperolius riggenbachi, assembly GCF_040937935.1. Taxonomy (NCBI): domain Eukaryota; kingdom Metazoa; phylum Chordata; class Amphibia; order Anura; family Hyperoliidae; genus Hyperolius; species Hyperolius riggenbachi. Next base: position 36,417,312 of record NC_090656.1, read on the forward strand.
AGTTGAGACCTAATATTTCAGGTACTGCCGCACAGAGAGTTATCTTTATTTAGACCCTGTTGACTGGGGATTCCCAGACCTGGGCATATGGCCTCCAACCAGGGGATGGGGCCCTGAGCTCTGTGGAGGAATTTTTCAAAGCTATGGCTATAATTTACGATGATCCGGACTTTGCCTCGACCGATGAGCGGAAGCTCAAGATGTTGCGGCAAGGCAAAGATTCGGTAGAGACTTATGCAGCTGAGTTCAGGAAGTGGGCGGTGTCAGCTAGATAGGGCTCATTTGCATTGTTGGATTGTTTTTTGTCAGGGTTATCAGATGCAGTGTCTAATCTGATGTTGGATATCCTGAGCCAAAAACTATTGATGAAGCCATTTCCTTAGCCATCAGAGTGGACCGTCGCCTACGGTACCAGAGACAAAGTCGGGGTAGGAGTAGTGTGAGATACGTTACCTATGCTTCTTCTCCACCTACGTCACCTCCCCCTGAACCCATGCAGATTGGACGGTCAAAATTGTCCCGAGTTGAGCAGAGTCGTAGAAAAGCTGAACAGCTCTGCATGTACTGTGCAGAGGAGGGTAATAAAGCACAGAACTGTCCCAAAAAGTCGGGAAACGCTGCCGCCTAGGAGTAGTCAGAGGTAACACCCTAGGCGCGCAGAATTTACCTCTTAAAGACGATCGATTGCTCCTCCCATGTGCTATTTCATGGGAGGACCAGACAGTTTCTACTGAGGCCTTTATCGACTCTGGCTCGGCCGCCAATTTTATTGACTATGATTTTGATAGAAAGTTGGGAATTCCTATTGTCCCACTAAGTCATAAGGTGTTAGTTACTGCGGTGGATGACTCTCCTCTGCAGAGTAAATACCCTCTGTCTCAGACCCCAGAGTTGGGGGTCACCATAGGGGTTTTACATAGAGAGAGTCTGCAGATTTTTGTGTTACGAATGGCAACTTCCACCATTATCCTTGGTCTGCCATGGTTACGACTTCACGCCCCTCAGATTGATTGGGCCTCTGGTCAGCTAACGAGCTGGTCTACCCGCTGTTATCATCATTGTTTGGCAAAGGTAACCATGGGTAACACCAGAATCCAGGTGGAAGGATTGCCAGAGCAGTATAAAGATTTTGCTGATGTCTGTTGTCCTAAATCAGCAGACAGACTACCCCCTCACCGTCCCTTTGATTGTCCGATTGATTTAAGATCTGGTTGTATGCCTCCTAGGGGTCACCTTTATAACTTGTCCGGGCCGGAGATGTTGGCAATGCAGGAGTACATCAAGGAAAATTTAGCTAAGGGTTTTATCCGCCCCTCCCGGTCACCTGCAGGCGCTGGGTTATTTTTTGCTAAAAAAAAAAAGATGGAGGCCTTCGTCCCTGCATAGACTATCGGGGTCTGAATAAGATCACTGTGAAAAATCGTTACCCGCTGCCTCTGATTGACGATATATTCTCCCAGATCACCAATGCTAAAATTTTCTCGAAATTTGATTTAAGGGGTGCATACAACCTAGTGCGCATCAGGGACGGTGACGAGTGGAAGACGGCCTTTAATACACCCGATGGGCATTACGAGTACTTAGTGATGCCCTTCGGGTTGTGCAACGCCCCGGCCGTCTTCCAGAAGCTGATTAACGAAGTTTTCAGACCAATTTTGGGTAAATTTGCATTAGTATATGTGAGGAAACGCGGAAAAGCCGCCGTCTCTCGAGGTGAGGCAGCTGTTTCCGCGTCCAGCATGGCGTCACAACGCGGAAAAAACGCTGCATGCCGCATGGGCAGTGCGGCGGAATCCGCATTGGTAACGGCGGAATCCACATCAGAGGCGACCCCCGCATTAGATACATTGCAAAACAGTACTGGTGTGGCTGGGACTGATAGTCCACCAAGATTCAGACTTACACGCGCGCGAGCACTGAGGCAGAATTTAAATAGCAGTTAGAAGGGTGTCGGCTGACCAGCTGGGTCAGCTGACAAATTCCACTGCTCCCATTGGACCAGCAATTAGGGAGGTCCTGGAAAGGTCCTACAGTATATATACTGCTGGTTGTTCACTTGCTCCTTGTCTGGCGTTGCGTTCACATATGTGGGAGCACCCAGATCCGTAGTTAGATCCGTTAGTGTGCCGGGACCAGCTGGAGCTGTAATCCTACACTAAGCTAGATTCTGTTGATAGCTAAAGTACTAGTTTGATTGTGATTATCTGTTATGACTTTTGCCTGCCTTGACTATCCTCCTGAACTCTGATCTTGCACCTCGATATTTCTGATACTCTGTTGCCGAACCCCGGCTCGTACTTTGACTCTGCTTCTGCCTCCTGATTTTGTACCCCGATATTTCTGATACCCCGTTGCTGAACCCTGCCTGTACTTTGACTCTGCCTTTGCCTCCTGATCCTGTACTTTATCTGTCCGTGTGTGTACGACCTGGCTTGTCCGACCTCGAGAACCGACCTTACCGTTAGAGGCGGTTCCTCGCTCTGTTAGCGATCCTTCCTCCTGAGGGTCACTTTCAGATATCCCTTCCTATTGTCAGTCTGACTCCTCCCGTCTTGGAGAGCTCAGGTCTGCGGAAGGAATCTGTGCAGTACTCCTTACTGCATTGAGGCCTTGTCCTCTTAGTGTTACAGTTACACCAAACACTACACTCTATTCAGGTGATCAGAGGTTAGTTTGTATATCGGATTATCGGTGAGACTGCAGTTCACTTATAATCTGGTATATATCTGTATTTCCGGTGATACTGCAGATCACCGGTAATCAGATACTCTCTGCGCCCACCGATCGTTACAGAACGCCAGACCAAAAAACAAAATGGACGCAAACACTGGTCGTCTGGGTATGCTTGCCACTTCGGTGGATAACCTCCATCAAGCACTGGGCCAGCACAAAGCTTTGATTGATGCCCTTTCAGGCTCTGTGCAAACCCTCCAGACGTCAGTTGATTCAGTGCGATCCCCTCCTAGTGATGACATACGTATGCCTGTACCTGATAAATTTTCCGGCCACAAGTCTGACTTCCGGAATTTCAAGAGTAGAGTGTTGTCATACTTCGAGTTAAGACCCCGATCCTCGGGGACTGAGACCCAACGGGTCATTTTCATTAAAACACTGTTAACTGGTGATTCCCAGTCTTGGGCATACAACCTGTCCCCCACTAATTTAGCTCTGACCTCAGTCGAGGAATTTTTTAAGGCTATGGCCGTAATATACGACGACCCTGACCTTGCGGCAACTTCAGAGCGGAAGCTCAAACTTTTGCGGCAAGGCAGAGGGTCGGTCGAGGATTACGCAGCAGAATTTCGTAGGTGGTCTGTTACCACCAGATTCGACAATTTTGCTCTGATGGATTATTTTCTATCTGGGTTGTCGGAGGAGGTCTCTGATTTGATGCTAACCTTACCCGAGCCCGCAACAGTCGATGAGGCCATATCATCGGCCATCAGAGTCGATCGTCGACTACGCCATCAGAGGCAGACTAGGGGCAGTCACCGGGTCAGGGTGACTTCGTATGTGGCACCTTCTGGTACACCCGCAGTAACGGCATCTCCCCCGGTGTCACCCTCTCCAGCCTCACCACCACCCGAACCCATGCAAATTGGTCGATCAAGATTGACCCAGGTGGAACGTAGGCGGAGAATAACAGAACAACTGTGCCTGTATTGTGCAGAAGCAGGGCACAGGGTGCGAAACTGCCCTAACAAGTCGGGAAACGGGTCTGCCTAGGAGTAGTGGGGGGTGACACCCTAGGCACTTCATTCTCACCCCAAAAAGAGAAGAAGTTACTTCTCCCCTGTACTATTACGTGGGATGATAAGTCTGTGGACACTGAAGCTTTTATTGACTCTGGCTCAGCGGCCAATTTTATGAACCTTGAATTTGCTCGGGAGTTGGGTATTCCTCTCACTCCAGTAAGTCCCCCCATTCAGGTCACGGCAGTAGACGATTCCCCGCTGCAACGGGATCGTCCCCTGTCTCAGACTCCGCAGGTGAGGGTTACGATAGGGGTATTGCATGGGGAACAGCTACAGTTTTTCGTTTTGAACATGTCAACCTCCACTATTATCTTAGGCATGCCTTGGATACAGGCCCACTCTCCACAAATCGACTGGGCCACGGGTCAGGTAACCAGATGGTCTGATCGTTGTCACCAACAGTGTCTAGGAAAGGTGACATTGGGTCAGACCAAGGTGTACGTGGAGGGTGTTCCCGAGGTGTATTCCGATTTTTCTGATGTCTTTTGTCCCAAGTCTGCTGATCAATTACCTCCTCATCGCCCGTTCGATTGCCCCATTGATCTCCGTGCTGGTTGTATGCCCCCTAGGGGTCACCTGTATAACTTGTCCGGTCCCGAGAAGTTGGCCATGCAGGATTACATTCGTGACAACCTGGCCAAGGGGTTTATTCGGCCCTCTCCGTCACCTGCTGGGGCCGGTTTCTTTTTCGTTAAGAAAAAAGACGGGGGTCTTCGACCTTGTATCGACTACCGAGGTCTCAATAAAATCACGGTGAAAAATCGCTATCCGTTACCATTGATAGACGACTTATTCACGCAGGTCACTACTGCAAAGATCTTTTCTAAGTTAGATCTGAGGGGGGCATACAACCTAATCCGCATTAGAAGAGGCGATGAATGGAAGACGGCCTTTAACACACCCGACGGGCATTACGAATACTTGGTGATGCCCTTCGGGTTGTGCAATGCGCCCGCCGTCTTCCAGGAACTAATCAATGAGGTATTCCGGGAGGTATTGGGTAAATTCGTACTGGTATATCTCGATGATATATTAATTTATTCCAATAACCTCCCCGAACACAGGGTCCATGTGAAATTTGTCCTAAACAAATTAAGACAGAATAGACTCTATGCCAAGTTAGAAAAGTGTATTTTTGAGGTGACATCCGTCACGTTTCTGGGGTATGTGATTTCAACCTCAGGTCTGTCAATGGACCCTGCTAAAGTCACAGCTGTCCTAGAACTGGCCGCAACCTGTGGGTCTGAAAGCCCTCCAGAGATTCCTGAATTTTGCAAATTATTATAGGAGGTTTATAAAAGGGTACTCCACAATCATTGCACCCCTTACCAGTCTTACAAAAAAGGGGGCAGATACTACCCACTGGTCTCCGGAGGCTCAGAATGCATTTTCTAGTCTGAAAAAATTGTTTTGTTCCGCACCAATCCTGAGACATGTCGACACCGCTTATCCGTTCATTGTTGAGGTCGATGCCTCGGAGGTCGGGGTAGGGGCTGTGCTGTCTCAGCGATCAGGGTTACAGGGAAGACTACATCCCTGTGCGTACTTTTCCCGTAGGTTCTCTCCGGCGGAGAGAAACTACGATATAGGCAACAGAGAGCTCCTGGCCATTAAATTGGCATTTGAGGAGTGGCGCCACTGGTTGGAGGGGGCAGAGCACATGATCACTGTTTACACCGACCACAAGAACTTGGAGTACATCGAGGGGGCTAAGAGGCTTAGTCCCCGTCAGGCCCGGTGGTCCTTGTTTTTTACGAGATTCAGGTTTATAATCACATACACTCCAGGTAGCAAAAACATCAAGGCAGATGCCCTCTCCAGGTGTTTCGAACCTGAGACAGCACAGCCCCCCACTCCTGAATCCATCATTCCGCAGAAACTGGTGTTAGCCGCCACGGAGTCTTGGGAAGAGTGGACAGAGATCTTGGGTCCCTTTCAGCAGGAGGTTCCTGAAGGGAAACCCGAAGGGGTCTTGTTCATACCACTACCATTCCGGTTACAGGTTCTGCAACTCTTTCACGCCCATAAGAATGCTGGTCATCCTGGAGCTGCCAGAACGCAGGATCTGATTGCCAGGTGTGCTTGGTGGCCTTCCTTGGCAACAGATTGCAAGGAGTATGTTAGGGAGTGTGCGGTGTGCGCCCAGAGTAAGCCCTCCCGGCTGGCACCTGTAGGAAGGTTGCAGCCTTTGCCCACCCCGAGTGAGCCATGGACCCACTTGTCCATGGATTTTGTGGGGGAATTGCCCAGGTCTGAAGGCATGTCGGTCATTTGGGTGGTAGTCGATCGGTTTAGCAAAATGGCCCATTTTGTGCCCCTGAAAGGACTCCCCTCGGCTCAAGAACTGGCTGAATTGTTTATCATTCACATCTTCCGGCTGCATGGCATTCCGGAAGACATCGTGTCTGATAGGGGAGTCCAGTTTGTGTCTGGATTCTGGAGGGCATTTTGCCACCAAATGGGCATGAAATTGTCTTTCTCGTCAGGCTACCACCCACAGACCAATGGGCAGACAGAACGCATTAACCAATCCCTGGAGCAATTCCTGAGATGCTACGTTGCTGAGGCGCAGAGTGACTGGGTGAAATTTTTGCCCTTCGCGGAATTCGCTCAAAATAATTTAAAGAATTCCTCGTCTGGGTTTTCCCCATTTCAGATTGTAACAGGGAGGTCACCCAAATTTTCCCCTTTTCCAGTTGTCTCGTCTCCATTTCCAGCACTGGAAGATTGGCAGAGATCACTCAGGGACAATTGGGGAATTGTTAAGGGGAATTTACAGAAGGCGTTCCAGAGTCAGAAGGGTCAAGCAGATAAGAGACGGTCCGTGGAATGGAAGTTTCGGCCAGGGGACCTAGTCTGGGTGTCCACACGTCACTTGACCCTGAAGCAGCCATCTGCCAAACTGGGTCCCAGGTTTGTGGGCCCATTTTCCGTGACCAAGAAGATTAATAATGTTACTTATTCCATTGACCTTCCCACCAGCATGCGGGGGGTGAGGTCTTTCCACGTATCCCTTCTTAAACCAGCAGTCCAGGTGGGTCCCACTCCTCCTCCTCCCGTGTTGGTGGATGCCCAACCCGAGTACGAAGTGGAGAAGATCATAGATTCACGTACTGTACAGAACTCGGTACAGTACCTCGTACATTGGAAGGGGTACGGGATTGAGGAGAGGCAATGGGTACCTAGGAACCGCATGCATGCGGACGAGTTAGTGAAGGAATTTCATGCTGTACATCCCGAGAAACCTGGTGGGAGTTGTCCGGAGTCCACTCCTCGGGAGGGGGTACTGTGAGGAAACGCGGAAAAGCCGCCGTCTCTCGAGGTGAGGCAGCTGTTTCCACGTCCAGCATGGCGTCACAACGCGGAAAAAATGCCGCATGGGCAGTGCGGCGGAATCCGCATTGGTAACGGCGGAATCCACATCAGAGGCGACCCCCGCATTAGATACATTGCAAAACAGTACTGGTGTGGCTGGGACTGATAGTCCACCAAGATTCAGACTTACACGCGCGCGAGCACTGAGGCAGAATTTAAATAGCAGTTAGAAGGGTGTCGGCTGACCAGCTGGGTCAGCTGACAAATTCCACTGCTCCCATTGGACCAGCAATTAGGGAGGTCCTGGAAAGGTCCTAGAGTATATATACTGCTGGTTGTTCACTTGCTCCTTGTCTGGCGTTGCGTTCACATATGTGGGAGCACCCAGATCCGTAGTTAGATCCGTTAGTGTGCCGGGACCAGCTGGAGCTGTAATCCTACACTAAGCTAGATTCTGTTGATAGCTAAAGTACTAGTTTGATTGTGATTATCTGTTATGACTTTTGCCTGCCTTGACTATCCTCCTGAACTCTGATCTTGCACCTCGATATTTCTGATACTCTGTTGCCGAACCCCGGCTCGTACTTTGACTCTGCTTCTGCCTCCTGATTTTGTACCCCGATATTTCTGATACCCCGTTGCTGAACACTGCCTGTACTTTGACTCTGCCTTTGCCTCCTGATCCTGTACTTTATCTGTCCGTGTGTGTACGACCTGGCTTGTCCGACCTCGAGAACCGACCTTACCGTTAGAGGCGGTTCCTCGCTCTGTTAGCGATCCTTCCTCCTGAGGGTCACTTTCAGATATCCCTTCCTATTGTCAGTCTGACTCCTCCCGTCTTGGAGAGCTCAGGTCTGCGGAAGGAATCTGTGCAGTACTCCTTACTGCATTGAGGCCTTGTCCTCTTAGTGTTACAGTTACACCAAACACTACACTCTATTCAGGTGATCAGAGGTTAGTTTGTATATCGGATTATCGGTGAGACTGCAGTTCACTTATAATCTGGTATATATCTGTATTTCCGGTGATACTGCAGATCACCGGTAATCAGATACTCTCTGCGCCCACCGATCGTTACAGTATATCTTGATGATATACTAGTCTTTTCAGCCACTCTGGCCGAACATCGGAGACATGTCAAGTATGTGCTGGAAAGACTAAGAGAATCAATTGTATGCCAAACTGGAAAAGTGCATTTTTGGGGTGACCTCTGTTGCATTTTTGGGGTATGTAATATCTACCTCGGGCCTCTCTATGGACCCTGGGAAAGTCTCTGCGGTACTGGACTGGCCACAGCCTGTAGGTCTGAAGGCCCTCCAGAGATTCCTGGGTTTTGCGAATTACTACAGGAGATTTATTAAGGGGTACTCTACAGTGGTTGCGCCCCTCACCAGTCTCACTAAGAAAGAGGCTGATACTCACCACTGGTCCGAGGAAGCTCTCACGGCTTTTGATACCCTAAAGAAACTGTTCTGTTCTTCCCCTATCCTGAGACACGTCGATGTCACCTTCCCGTTCATAGTAGAGGTTGATGCCTCAGAGGTGGGGGTGGGGGCTGTGCTGTCTCAGCGTTCCGGTTTGCAGAGTAGGCTTCATCCATGTGCCTACTTCTCCCGTAGGTTTTCTCCAGCAGAAAGAAACTACGATATAGGCAACCGTGAACTCCTGGCCATCAAGTTAGCCTTTGAGGAATGGCGACATTGGTTAGAGGGAGCAGAACATGATATTACAGTTTACACGGATCATAAAAACTTGGAGTACATAGAGAATGCTAAGAGACTCAGTCCCCGACAGGCCCGGTGGTCACTGTTCTTTTCCAGATTCTCCTTTGTAATTACGTACACTCCTGGTAGCAAGAACGTTAAGGCTGGTGCCTTGTCCAGGTGTTTTGAGCCCGAGACGGCACAGCCCTTGGCACCCGAGACTATTCTGCCTCAGAGGGTGATTTTGGCAGCCACAAAAACCTGGAGGGATTGGGCTGTCACCCTGGCCCCATATCAGCAGGATGTCCCAGGAGGAAAGCCTGAGGGAGTGTTGTTTGTGCCTCTGCCCTTTCGCTTACAGCTCTTACAGTTGTTCCACTCCCATAAGAATGCTGGTCATCCAGGGGCCACCAGGACACAGGATCTCCTTGCCATCATTGGCCACAGATTGTAAGTAGTTTGTGAGGGGGTGTGCTGTGTGTGCTAGGAGCAAACCTTCCCGACAAGCTCCGGTGGGGACCTTGCAGCCTTTGCCGGTTCTAAATGAACAGTGGACCCATCTGTCCATGGATTTTGTGGGTGAACTCCCCAGATCTGAAGGCATGACTGTCATCTGGGTGGTAGTAGACAGATTCTGCAAGATGGCCCATTTTATCCCTCTGAAAGGACTCCCCTCCGCCCAAGAGCTGGCTAATCTCTTCATCCAGCACATTTTCCGGCTGCATGGCATTCCGGAGAATGTAGTGTCAGATAGGGGAGTCCAATTCGTTTCTAAGTTCTGGAGGGCATTTTGTCATCTTATGGGCATGGATCTTTCATTTTCATCAGGCTACCACCCGCAGACAAATGGCCAGACCGAGAGGGTCTACCAATCCATGGAACAGTTTCTCAGATGCTATGTGGCAGATGCGCAAACTGACTGGGTAAAATTTTTACCTTTCGCGAAGTTTGCGCACAACAACCTGAAAAGTTCTTCCTCCGGATTTTCCCCTTTTCAGGAAGTGTCGGGAAGGTCTCCTAAGTTTGCTCCTTTGCCGGTGGCATCTACTCCTTTCCCAGCATTAGAAGATTGGCAGGTGGCATTAAAACAAATTTGGGCGCTGGTGAAAACAAATTTGGGGAAGGCTTTCAAGTCTCAGAAAAAGCAGGCTGACAAGAGACGCTCTGCTGAATGGGACTTTTCACCAGGAGATTTGGTCTGGGTGTCTACGCGACATCTGGCATTAAAACAACTGTCACCCAAATTAGGGCCTAGGTTTATTGGGCCGTTTCCAGTCACCAAAAGAATTAATGCTGTCACTTATGACGCTGATCTTCCTACCAGTATGCGCGGTGTAAGATCATTCCACGTGCCATTGCTCAAGCCGGCAGTACAGGTGGATTCCACTCCCCCCCCCCCTATGTTGATTGATGATCAACCCGAGTATGAGGTTGAGAAGATTCTGGACTCCCGGCTGGTGCAAAATTCTGTGCAATATTTAGTACACTGGAAAGGTTATGGTGTGGAGGATAGAACTTGGGTACCAGAATGCCGCATGCACGCAGAGGTATTGAGGAAAGAGGGGGGGGGGAGGGGGGGTACTGTGAAGGATTGCGGAATAGCCGCCGCGTGCTCTGACGGCGTGGCGGCTATTTCCGCGTCTAGTCCGGCGGTTTACGCGCGGCGACATGAGTCTGATCTGGTTCAGCCTTCTTGTGCACATAGGCTGAGGAATACACGCGCGCGCGCGGACAGGCAGAAGCTTTATGGGAAGCAGAGACGGATCAGCTGACTCCCTTGGTCAGCTGATCCCAGGATGTATGCGGATTGGCTGGAAGGGACTGGGCGGCGCTGATCAGCGCTGCACTATATAACCACTTGTCCCTCAGTCTCACATTGTCTGCCGTTGCGAATGCTTTATGTGTTAGCACACAGACCTCAGTCAGATCCTACAGTGTGTTAGAACCAGGACGGACCTGGGAATTCACACTGAGCTAGAATACTCTCGCCTGTTATGTTATGCTATAGACTAGTTCCAGGGTGTTGTGACTACGGACCTCACACCAAAGCCTAGGAAACTGTGTCAATGCTATGTTATGCTATAGACTAGTTCCAGGGTGTTGTGACTACGGACCTCACACCCAAGCCTAGGAAACTGTGTCAATGCTATGTTATGCTATAGACTAGTTCCAGGGTGTTGTGACTACGGACCTCACACCCAAGCCTAGGAAACTGTGTCAATGCTATATTATGCTGTAGACTAGTTCCAGGGTGTTGTGACTACGGACCTCACACCCAAGACTAGGGAACTGTGTAAATGCTATGTTATGTTATAGACTAGTTCCAGGGTGTCGTGACTACGGACCTCACACCCAAGACTAGGGAACTGTGTCAGGGTTATGTTATGCTAGTTCCTGGGTGTTGTAACTATAGACCTCACACTCAAGACTAGCACTGTGTACCCGTACTACTTTAGCCCGTCCCTAGGGTGTAGAGAGCTAGGATCTCTCATCCAGTAAGGGCAAGTTTGTTCATTTAGCAGCAGGGCATCCTGCAATCAAGCCCAGGCCCCTCTCCTAGGGAGCCTTGGCCTATAGGGATTCACCCAGAGCCAGGGGTGAATTCCCTTCTTCTTCCTACCTCCAGTTCCTCTGGCGGTTCTCGCTCAAAGTGTTACTGTTATTCCGTACACTCATATCTCAGGTGTCCAGAGGTTAGACATACCTGGATTATTGGTGATTCTGCAGATCATCCATAATCTGGTGTATATCTGCATTACTGGTGATTCTGCAGATCACCAATAATCAGATTCTCTCTGCGTGTTGACACCGATCGTTACAAGAGGCATGTCATTGTGCACAGAACATGCCTCTGTGTCCTACTGAGATTTAAAAAATTCGCCTCGGGTTCTTTTTGAGGACGGAAGCAATTTCCCATCCATTCCATCCTTCCATTCATTAGCCATTAGCTTTATCTCTACTTAACACACCTAAATGATCTATATCTTGTTGTTTTTTTCACCACAAATTAGTTTTTTTGTGGTTGATACTTGTTTTCAGTAATTACTTTATTTTCCATACGTTTTATAGGGAAATACAAAAAAAAAAAACATGGCCCATATGCAATTACGTTTTTCCCCTTAGTTTTCTCCCAGGTGATATTTTAAAACTTGTCGATAAAAAATTATAAACAACCAGCAAGCAAGAGTTAGGGTTAGGCACCACCAGGGGTGGTCTAGGGGTTAGGAATAGGTACAGGGAGGGTTCTGTGAGAGAGTAAGGTTAGGTATAGTTGGAGTAAAATATCTGTAAGGCCGAGTGCACACCAAAAACCTCCAGCAGATCTGCAAAACGCTAGAGGTTTTTGAAGCAGATTTCAAAACCATTCTAGGCATGTTTAGAGACGTTTTCTAAACATGCCTAGCGTTTTTTTGGAGCATTTTTGTGTAGCAGATTATAAATATTGTTACAGTAAAGCTGCTACTGAACAGCTTCTGTAAAAAAAAAAACGCCTGGAAAACCGCTCTGATCTAGCGTTTTTCAGAGCGGTTTTCCACTTTCCTATACTTTAACATTGAGGCAGAAACGCTTTAGAAATCTAAAAAATGCTGCAGCCCCCGAGTTTGTAGAAAAAACGAACCGCTCTAGTGTTGCACCATCCCATTCACTTTCAGTAGCCAAGCGGTTTTCCCCCTGCAAGCATTTTAAAAAACACTCCAGAACTGCTCTGGTGTGCACCAGCCCTAATATCTACCATTTTATTACTATGCTTAATACAAGTGTAAATATCGTTTTATGTTATAGACAGTATTTTGCGTTTTCATTACCATTAATTCAACATATTTAGCACTTGATCTTAGATTATAATATAGAAACGAAAACATTTTTACATAAAAACTTATAATTTCGTCTATATCGTCCCCGCACTCTTTTTTCCAGGTGCCCTTTTTGCATGTATGCAAAAAATATCACATAGGAGAAAATTCAGGAGAAAAAGTTAATAGCATATGGGCCCATTTCTCATAAACAATGCTACTATAGATAAAAAGCACACATTTTATTTACCCATTTGTTCAGGCTATCACACCCTTTAAATTATTTTCCTGTTTTGCATTTTTTTCTACTCTATCAATAATTCCTTAATGATAATAATAAGTCCTTATTTGCTAAAAAAAACAGTAATATAACCTCATAATATATACATATTTAAAAAAAAAAAAAAAGCTCAGACCCTAAGGTAACTGTTGATGTAATGTAAAAAAAAACATATTTATGTTTGGTAGCAATGAGTGGGGGTGGGATGGTTAATAAAGTTTTAAATAAATATTACATGTATTTATATATTTTTGGGACACTAGGTGGTGCTATAAAGTCTCTTGGAAGTTAGCTGGAAGTGTACGATCTTCTTTTTTTTACTAAATTTGGTAGTTTTTATGAATTAACATGCCTCGCGATTCGAGCCATTTGATTGGCTTTGGAGAACACATGTTCCCCTTCACCAATCACAGACATGTAAAACCCACAGTGAACGAGGGGTGGGTAGCGTGCACATACCCGCCGCATTTGAGCTGGACAGATATCTCCGTCCAGATTGATTTACAGTGGTTCAATTTGGTCAGATATATCCGTACAAATAGCAGAAAGTGGTTAAAATTTGACTTACAAATGAAAATGCCTTTGAAAATCATTTTGTAATATGTTTGTGATTTTTCACGTTTTGCGACTTTTCACATTAAAAGGAGTGATTTTTTTTGTAGATTTTCACATCATGAAAAAAAATATTTTCCTGTGACCATATAGTGAAAATACAATGCATTTTCATGAATATATTCTCAGAATCGAAAATAGCGTTTTTTGATGAGAACATGACTTACTGCCTACCACATCTCCAGTCACATTCCCCACTACACCTCTAGTCATAAATCCTTCACACCTTCAGTCACACCCCCACCACACTTCCAGTCATGCATACATCACACCATCAGTCAGTCATACTGTCAGGCTTGTCTGGTCACCTGCTATGAGTCAGACTGTATGCCCATATGACTGACCTATAGCCCAGTCCTAACACCTGCAAAAACTCCTGCCTAGTACAAACTACAATACCCTGAAGGCAGATGTAGTATACACACTGACAGACAGCAATCACAAACAGCAATGAGCAATGCAAACACAGTATCCTTAATAGCAACCTGAGGCCATTAGGCTGAGGCAATCCAGTCGATGGTAAGATAGCAGATATGGCTGAAGTATAATCACTAGACAGATGTGTGGTCAAACAGGCCGGAGTCAGTCCAGGCAGAGTTCATGAGTCGGCAACAGGTAATCCAATAGAGAAGTGTGGTCAGGTTCAGGCTGGGTCGGTAACAGGTAGACAATCTGAAAGAAGCGTAGTCAAGAGACAGACACAAGTCGTCAGCAAGATAAGCAACTTGGTGTGAGCGCAGTCTCAGCAACAAGCCCAGCATAGAGTATCACGGGCACAAACTGGAGCGCTCACCATGTTCAAATACAAGGCCTGACCAATCAGAGCTTAGCATGTCAGCTGATCAGCAGACATGCAGGGAGACATGTGGCTACTGTTTACATCGGCGAAGCGTGCACTGAGACGCGTCCTCCGCCTGCCGCCCTGCACCACACGTGAGTCAGCGGGCAGGGACGGCAACAACTGTGAGTCAACGGCAGGGCCGTCAGCGGCGGTCTGCCAAATCCTTACACATACCCAATTAAATCTCCACCACACCCCAGTCACATACCAACTGTACCTCTACAAAACCTGCAGTCATACCCCTGCCTCACCTTCAATTACATCTCCCCCAAACCTCTAGTCACACAACAACTACACCTCTACCAAACTTGTAGTCATATCCCTGCTCACCTCCAAATACATTACAACCACACCTCCAGTCACTCACCAACCACACCTTTCAGTCACGCCCCATCTTACCCTGAGTTACACCCTATCACACCTCTAGTCCTACTCCCAGCACAACCCTGTCACACCCCATCACACCCCCAGCCATACCCCCACCACACTTTAACTCATTAATTTAATTACATACCGTATTTAAAAATAAATGCAAGGCAAGTTTAATTACATTTTCACAAGGAACTGCTTGTAATAACGTTTCTCTTTGTATTTAATGTAACATGTACAGTTTGGCATTTATGATTTCTGACTACTTTTAACCACTTTACCTCCGCAGTGCTAAATTTCTCCGTCCCTCTGCGCACTGCTTCTCCCCCAGGGACGGAGAAAGGCGTATGTTTCTGTTTACATGCCTGGAGTGGGCGGGGCAACACGCTCGCACACTCTAGCCAGCCCGCACAGCAGTTGACTAATTGGACATTAGGAACGAGTGTTCCTAAATCCAATTAGAGTCCCCGATTGATGTATGAAGGCTGCTTCAAAGAGAAGCAGTGTTCATAACAAACCGCCGGCACATTGTTATTGTGTCCGTGTGCGCGCGATCACGCGATCGCGCGTGCACACACCCACCCGCACAGCCCCTGCAGTCCAATGATTGGTTATTGGGGACCCCAGTCCCCAATAACCAATCATACCACATGACAAATAAATGAATGGAGACTGCCTCTGCTTGAGGCAGTCTTCATTCATAACAACAGTTGTAAACAAAGGTGCAGCGCGCGATCGCGCGCCCCCGCGCCGCGCGCACGCACGTGCACACCAGCTCCACAGTCCAATGATTGGTTTTGGGGACCCCAGTCCCCAATAACCAATCATATTGCCTAATAAATAAATGAATGATGACTGCCTGGGAGGAGTGAAAAATGCTCTGGTTTTTAAGGGGAAAACCCCTCAGTTGTGAAGTGGTTAATATAAGTTATCCTCGTTTGTATTTGTTTTGTACTTTGTGTAATTTTTTTTTTCTTTTGTACTTTGTATTTTTTTTTCTTTCCCGTTTCATTTTAGCTTTTATGTTCTTCCTCAGCATGAAAATAGTGCAGTTTATTAAACGGTAATCTATATGTCAGCTGGATGCTGCTTTTACAGCTTTTGTGTTTTATGTACTTTCTTTGTAAAAAAAAAAAAATGGCTTACATATGCTTATAGAAAGTGTCTATCATTGTGTTACATACCACTCCACATTCTGTGATCAGAGCGAGGCACAACTGTTCACACCATAATATGTCAGCATATACCCACATACCTGCCATACCATCACTTATACCCCTGCCACAGCTTTATTCACACACCGAGCACAAATCTAGTCACGCTCCCATCCCACCTCCTGTCACGCAACCATCCCACCTCCCGTTATGCTCCCATCCCACCTACCGTCATGCTCCCATTCCACCTCCCGTCACGCAACCATCCCACCTCCCACCATGCTTCCATCCCACCTCCCACCATGCTCCCATCCCACCTCCCACCATGCTCCCATCCCACCTCCTATCATGCTCCCATCCCACCTCCCACCATGCTCCCATCCCACCTACCGTCATGCTCCCATCCCACCTCCTGTCATGCTCCCATCCCACCTCCCACCTCCCGTCATGCTCCCATCCCACCTCCCGTTATGCTTCCATCCCACCTACCGTCATGCTCCCATTCCACCTCCCGTCACGCAACCATCCCACCTCCCACCATGCTTCCATCCCACCTCCCACCATGCTTCCATCCCACCTCCCACCATGCTCCCATTCCACCTCCCGTCACGCAACCATCCCACCTCCCACCATGCTTCCATCCCACCATGCTCCCATCCCACCTCCCACCATGCTCCCAATCCCACCTCCTATCATGCTCCCATCCCACCTCCCACCATGCTCCCATCCCACCTCCTATCATGCTCCCATCCCACCTCCCACCATGCTCCCATCCCACCTACCGTCATGCTCCAATCCCACCTCCTGTCATGCTCCCATCCCACCTCCCATCACACCTCCCGTCATGCTCCCATCACACCTCCCGTCATGCTCCCATTCCACCTCCCGTCACGCACCCATCCCACCTCCCGTCACGCTCCCATCCCACCTCCCACCATGCTCCCATCCCACATCCTACCAAGCTCCCATCCCACATCCTACCAAGCTCCCATCCCACCTCCCACCATGCTCCCATCCCACCTCCCATCACTCCCATCCCACCTCCCACCATGCTCCCATCCCACCTCCCACCATGCTCCCATCCCACCTCCTGTCATGCTCCCATCTCACCTCCTGTCATGCTCCTATCTCATCTCCCGTCATGCTCCCATCTCATCTCCCGTCATGCTCCCATCTCATCTCCCGTCATGCTCCCATCCCACCTCCCACCATGCTCCCATCCCACCTCCCGTCATGCTCCCATCCCACCTCCCATCATGCTCCCATCCCACCTCCCATCATGCTCCCATCCCACCTTCCGTCATGCTCCCATCCCACCTCCCATCATGCTCCCATCCCACCTCCCACCATGCTCCCATCCCACCTCCCGTCATGCTCCCATCCCACCTCCCATCATGCTCCCATCCCACCTTCCGTCATTCTCCCATCCCACCTCCCATCATGCACCCATCCCACCTCCCACCATGCTCCCATCCCACCTACCGTCATGCTCCCATCCCACCTCCCGTCATGCTCCCATCCCACCTCCCATCATGCTCCCATCCCACCTCCTATCATGCTCCCATCCCACCTCCCACCATACTCCCATCCCACCTCTCGTCACGCACCCATCCCACCTCCCGTCATGCTCCCATCCCACCTCCCACCATGCTCCCATCCCACCTCCCACCATGCTCCCATCCCACCTCCTATCATGCTCTCATCCCACCTCCCACCATGCTCCCATCCCACCTCCCGTCATGCTCCCATCCCACCTCCTGTCATGCTCCCATCCCACCTCCCACCATGCTCCCATCACACCTCCCGTCATGCTCCCATCCCACCTCCCGTCACGCACCCATCCCACCTCCCGTCACGCTCCCATCCCACCTCCCACCATGCTCCCATCCCACCTCCCATCACTCCCATCCTACCTCCCATCCCACCTCCCACCATGCTCCCATCCCACCTCCCACCATGCTCCCATCCCACCTCCTGTCATGCTCCCATCTCACCTCCTGTCATGCTCCCATCTCATCTCCCGTCATGCTCCCATCCCACCTCCTACCATGCTCCCATCCCACCTCCCGTCATGCTCCCATCCCACCTCCCATCATGCTCCCATCCCACCTTCCGTCATGCTCCCATCTCACCTCCCATCATGCTCCCATCCCACCTCCCACCATGCTCCCATCCCACCTCCCGTCATGCTCCCATCCCACCTCCCATCATGCTCCCATCCCACCTCCTATCATGCTCCCATCCCACCTCCCACCATACTCCCATCCCACCTCTCGTCACGCACCCATCCCACCTCCCGTCATGCTCCCATCCCACCTCCCACCATCCCACCTCCCACCATGCTCCCATCCCATCTCCCGCCATGCTCCCATCCCGCCTCCCGCCATGCTACCATCCCACCTCCCATCATGCTCCCATCCCACCTCCTATCATGCTCCCATCCCACCTCCCGTCATGCTCCCATCCCACCTCCTGTCACGCAACCATCCCACCTCCCACCATGCTCCCATACCACCTCCCGTTATGCTCCCATCCCACCTCCCGTCATGCTCCCATCCCACCTCCCATCATGCTCCCATCCCACCTCCTATCATGCTCCCATCCCACCTCCCACCATACTCCCATCCCACCTCTCGTCACGCACCCATCCCACCTCCCGTCATGCTCCCATCCCACCTCCCACCATGCTCCCATCCCATCTCCCGCTATGCTCCCATCCCACCTCCCGCCATGCTACCATCCCACTAGTGTTGGGCGAACATCTAGATGTTCGGGTTCGGGCCGAACAGGCCGAACATGGCCGCGATGTTCGGGTGTTCGACCCGAACTCCGAACATAATGGAAGTCAATGGGGACCCGAACTTTTGTGGTTTGTAAAGCCTTCTTACATGCTACATACCCCAAATTTACAGGGTATGTGCACCTTGGGAGTGGGTACAAGAGGAAAAAAAAAATTAGCAAAAAGAGCTTATAGTTTTTGAGAAAATCGATTTTAAAGTTTCAAAGGGAAAACTGTCTTTTAAATGCGGGAAATGTCTGTTTTCTTTGCACAGGTAACATGTTTTTTGTCGGCATGCAGTCATAAATGTAATACATATAAGAGGTTCCAGGAAAAGGGACCGGTAACGCTAACCCAGCAGCAGCACACGTGATGGAACAGGAGGAGGCGCAGGAGGAGAAGGCCACGCTTTGTGAGACACAACAACCCCGGCCTTGCATGAGGGCAAGAAGCGTGCGGATAGCATGCTTTGTACCGCCATGCAGTCATAAATGTAATAAAGATAAGAGGTTCCATAAACAGGGACCGGCAACGCTAACCCAGCAGCAGCAGCAGCAGCACACGTGATGGAACAGGAGGAGGCGCAGGAGGAGAAGGCCACGCTTTGTGAGACACAACAACCCAGGCCTTGCATGAGGACAAAAAGCGTGCGGATAGCATGCTTTTTACCGCCATGCAGTCATAAATGTAATAAAGATAAGTGGTTCAATAAACAGGGACCACGCGGCAACGCTAACCCAGCAGCAGCAGACGTGATGGAACAGGAGGAGGCGCAGGAGGAGAAGGCCACGCTTTGTGAGACACAACAACCCAGGCCTTGCATGAGGGCAAGAAGCGTGCGGATAGCATGCTTTGTACCGCCATGCAGTCATAAATGTAATAAAGATAAGTGGTTCAATAAACAGGGACCACGCGGCAACGCTAACCCAGCAGCAGCAGACGTGATGGAACAGGAGGAGGCGCAGGAGGAGAAGGCCACGCTTTGTGAGACACAACAACCCAGGCCTTGCATGAGGGCAAGAAGCGTGCGGATAGCATGCTTTGTACCGCCATGCAGTCATAAATGTAATAAAGATAAGTGGTTCAATAAACAGGGACCACGCGGCAACGCTAACCCAGCAGCAGCAGACGTGATGGAACAGGAGGAGGCGCAGGAGGAGAAGGCCACGCTTTGTGAGACACAACAACCCAGGCCTTGCATGAGGGCAAGAAGCGTGCGGATAGCATGCTTTGTACCGCCATGCAGTCATAAATGTAATAAAGATAAGTGGTTCAATAAACAGGGACCACGCGGCAACGCTAACCCAGCAGCAGCAGACGTGATGGAACAGGAGGAGGCGCAGGAGGAGAAGGCCACGCTTTGTGAGACACAACAACCCAGGCCTTGCATGAGGGCAAGAAGCGTGCGGATAGCATGCTTTGTACCGCCATGCAGTCATAAATGTAATAAAGATAAGTGGTTCAATAAACAGGGACCACGCGGCAACGCTAACCCAGCAGCAGCAGACGTGATGGAACAGGAGGAGGCGCAGGAGGAGAAGGCCACGCTTTGTGAGACACAACAATGTGGCTGAGCGAGGTACACAGAGTGGCAGTAAACAGAATGCTATATAGTGTGGCTGAGCGAGCGGTGTACTACTATTCCCAGCAGACACAGAACAGTAAACAGAATGCTATATAGTGTGGCTGAGCGAGCGGTGTACCACTATTCCCAGCAGACACAGAACAGTAAACAGAATGCTATATAGTGTGGCTGAGCGAGCGGTGTACCACTATTCCCAGCAGACACAGAACAGTGAACAGAATGCTATATAGTGTGGCTGAGCGAGCGGTGTACCACTATTCCCAGCAGACACAGAACAGTAAACAGAATGCTATATAGTGTGGCTGAGCGAGCGGTGTACCACTATTCCCAGCAGACACAGAACAGTAAACAGAATGCTATATAGTGTGGCTGAGCGAGCGGTGTACCACTATTCCCAGCAGACACAGAACAGTAAACAGAATGCTATATAGTGTGGCTGAGCGAGCGGTGTACCACTATTCCCAGCAGACACAGAACAGTGAACAGAATGCTATATAATGTGGCTGAGCGAGGTACACAGAGTGGCAGTAAACAGAATGCTATATAGTGTGGCTGAGCGAGCGGTGTACTACTGTTCCCAGCAGCGACACAATGACAGGGGGGACCCTGGCTAGCGTGGCTGGAGCGCGAACTACCCTGCCTGCCTACCCAAAGCTAAACCCACAGACAAATGGCGGAGATATGACGTGGTTCGGGTATTTATTTACCCGAACCACGTGACAGTTCGGCCAATCAGAGCGCGTTCGGGTCCGAACCACGTGACCCGTTCGGCCAATCACAGCGCTAGCCGAACGTTCGGGGAACGTTCGGCCATGCGCTCTTAGTTCGGCCATGTGGCCGAACGGTTTGGCCGAGCACCGTCAGGTGTTCGGCCGAACTCGAACATCACCCGAACAGGGTGATGTTCTGCAGAACCCGAACAGTGGCGAACACTGTTCGCCCAACACTACATCCCACCTCCCATCATGCTCCCATCCCACCTCCTATCATGCTCCCATCCCACCTCCCGTCATGCTCCCATCCCACCTCCTCTCACGCAACCATCCCACCTCCCACCATGCTCCCATCCCACCTCCCGTTATGCTCCCATTCCACCTCCCGTCATGCTCCCATCCCACCTCCCACCATGCTCCCATCCCACCTCCTGTCATGCTCCCATCCCACCTCCCACCTCCCGTCATACTCCCATCACACCTCCCGTCATGCTCCCATCCCACCTCCCGTCACGCACCCATCCCACCTCCCGTCACGCTCCCATCCCACCTCCCACCATGCTCCCATCCCACATCCTACCAAGCTCCCATCCCACCTCCCACCATGCTCCCATCCCACCTCCCATCATTCCCATCCCACCTCCCACCATGCTCCCATCCCACCTCCCACCATGCTCCCATCCCACCTCCTGTCATGCTCCCATCTCACCTCCCGTCATGCTCCCATCTCATCTCCCGTCATGCTCCCATCTCATCTCCCGTCATGCTCCCATCCCACCTCCCACCATGCTCCCATCCCACCTCCCGTCATGCTCCCATCCCACCTCCCATCATGCTCCCATCCCACCTCCCATCATGCTCCCATCCCACCTTCCGTCATGCTCCCATCCCACCTCCCATCATGCTCCCATCCCACCTCCCACCATGCTCCCATCCCACCTCCCGTCATGCTCCCATCCCACCTCCCGTCATGCTCCCATCCCACCTCCCGTCATGCTCCCATCCCACCTTCCGTCATGCTCCCATCCCACCTCCCATCATGCACCCATCCCACCTCCCACCATGCTCCCATCCCACCTCCCGTCATGCTCCCATCCCACCTCCCATCATGCTCCCATCCCACCTCCTATCATGCTCCCATCCCACCTCCCACCATACTCCCATCCCACCTCTCGTCACGCACCCATCCCACCTCCCATCATGCTCCCATCCCACCTTCCGTCATGCTCCCATCCCACCTCCCATCATGCTCCCATCCCACCTCCCACCATGCTCCCATCCCACCTCCCGTCATGCTCCCATCCCACCTCCCGTCATGCTCCCATCCCACCTTCCGTCATGCTCCCATCCCACCTCCCATCATGCACCCATCCCACCTCCCACCATGCTCCCATCCCACCTCCCGTCATGCTCCCATCCCACCTCCCGTCATGCTCCCATCCCACCTCCCATCATGCTCCCATCCCACCTCCTTTCATGCTCCCATCCCACCTCCCACCATACTCCCATCCCACCTCTCGTCATGCTCCCATCCCACCTCCCACCATGCTCCCATCCCACCTCCCACCATGCTCCCATCCCACCTCCCACCATGCTCCCATCCCACCTCCTATCATGCTCCCATCCCACCTCCCACCATGCTCCCATCCCACCTCCCGTCATGCTCCCATCCCACCTCCTGTCATGCTCCCATCCCACCTCCCACCTCCCGTCATGCTCCCATCACACCTCCCGTCATGCTCCCATCCCACCTCCCACCATGCTCCCATCCCACCTCCCATCCTACCTCCCATCACTCTCATCCCACCTCCCACCATGCTCCCATCCCACCTCCCACCATGCTCCCATCCCACCTCCTGTCATGCTCCCATCTCACCTCCTGTCATGCTCCCATCTCATCTCCCGTCATGCTCCCATCCCACCTCCTACCATGCTCCCATCCCACCTCCCGTCATGCTCCCATCCCACCTCCCATCATGCTCCCATCCCACCTCCCGTCATGCTCCCATCCCACCTCCCACCATGCTCCCATCCCACCTCCCACCATGCTCCCATCCCATCTCCCGCCATGCTCCCATCCCACCTCCCGCCATGCTACCATCCCACCTCCCATCATGCTCCCATCCCACCTCCTATCATGCTCCCATCCCACCTCCCATCATGCTCCCATCCCACCTCCCACCATGCTCCCATCCCACCTCCCGTTATGCTCCCATCCCACCTCCCGTCATGCTCCCATCCCACCTCCCACCATGCTCCCATCCCACCTCCCGTCATGCTCCCATCCCACCTCCCACCATGCTCCCATCCCACCTCCCATTATGCTCCCATCCCTCCCATCATGCTCCCATCCCACCTCCCGTCATGCTCCCATCCCACCATGCTCCCATCCCACCTCCCGTCATGCTCCCATCCCACCTCCCATCATACCTCCCATCATGCTCCCATCCCACCTCCCGTCATGCTCCCATCCCACCTCCGGTCATGCTCCCATCCCACACAGCTCTAGTCATGCTCCCATCCCACCTCCCTTCATGCTCCCAACACAGCTCCAGTCATGTTCCCATCCCACCTCCCACCATGCTCCCATCCCACCTCCCACCATGCTCCCATCATACCTCATCATACCTAGTTGGGGTGTTTTTGTAGATGTAGAAGGCTTTGACTGGAGATGGGCCCGGCAGAGATGTGGTAGAGAAGGAACTGTAGGTGTGGTCTAGCAGTGACTGGGGGTGTGGTGGAGAAGTGGCTGAAGGTGCGGTGGAGGTGAGGTCTACCAGTGACTGGAGGTATGTTAGTTGTGGTCTAGCAGTGACTGGGGGTGTGGTGGAGGAGTGGCTGAAGGTGCGGTGGAGGTGAGGTCTACCAGTGACTGGGGGTATGTTGTAGTGACTGTAGGTATGATCTAGCAGTGAATGGGGGTGTGGTGGAGGAGTGGCTGAAGGTGTAGTGGAGCAATGACTGGAGGTGTGATTGGAGGTGAGGTGGAGGAGTGACTGGATGTGATGTCTACCAGTGACTGGAGGTATGTTAGAGTGACTTGTAGGTGTGGTCGAACAGTGATTGGAGGTGAGGTGGAGGAGTGACTGGATGTGATGTCTACCAGTGACTGTAAGTATGTCAGAGTGACTTGCAGATGTGGTCTAGCAGTGAATGGGGGTGTGGTGGAGTGGCTGGAGGTGTAGTGGAGCAATGGCTGGAGGTGTGATTGGAGGTGAGGTGGAGGAGTGACTCGATATGAGGTCTACCAGTGACTGGAGGTATGTTGAAGTGACTGGAGGTATGATTTAGCAGTAAATGGGGGTGTGGTGGAGGAGTGGCTGGAGGTGCAGTGCAGCAATGACTAGAGGTGTGATTGGAGGTGAGGTGGAGGAGTGACTGGATGTCAGGTCTACCAGTGACTGGAGGTATGTTAAAGTGACTTGTAGGTGTGGTCTATCAGTGATTGGAGGTGAGGTAGAGGAGTGACTGGATGTGATGTCTACCAGTGACTGGAGGTATGTCAGAGTGACTTGCAGATGTGGTCTAGCAGTGAATGGGGGTGTGGTGGAGCAATGACTGGAGGTGTGACTGGGGATGTAGTGGTCGGCATGTGGTTAAGGTGTCAGAAAAGGTGTATTTGGGGATGTGATAAGAGGGGTGGTTGGGGTTTCTTATAGCTATGTTAGTGACTGGAGTTACAGAGGAAGTGTGACTGATAAGGATGAGCAAATTTGCCAAAGCCAGAGATTGAAACATTTTTGACAAATTTTCACCATTTGACAAATCTGCATTGAAGTCTATGGTGTAGAAATGCCAGTTGTTTGCAAAGCCCCTATACATGATATCAGCAAACATGTCAAAAAGACCTTATAGTTTTTTTTTTTTTAATGATTTTAAAATTTAAAGTGACAGTAGAAAGTGATTGAAACTGAAAAAAAACAACACGTCAGTAGTAACAGATGACAGGCCAGACCCCATTGATATATGAAAGACCACAATTTATTTGGCTCGTAGTTTTAATTTCGGCTTTAATATTTTGACTAATCAGTGTTTTATCTTTACATTTCTACTTTGTACCACAAAACATTATAGAGGACAATTATTATAATAAAACTAGCTGATGACCCGGCGTTGCCCGGGTATGTATTTGGCTGGTGTTGGCTCCGCCCACTTTTTCTAACCCTCACACACAATTACTCAATTACCTAGTTTGTGAGCTTTGCGGTCTTTGGCATCAATAATTTGCATTGAAATGAAACAAATCTGATTGGCTGAGGCTCCACCCTCTTTTCTGAATTTGAACCCCAGTCACCCGACGACCAACTGTACCATGTTTGAGGCTTGTGCCGTCTTCGGTGGCCGACCCGACCTGGCCAGGCCGGCTGCCAGGTCGGGCTCTTCTGCGCTCCAAGGACGGGCTCCGAGCTTTACTGCGCAGGCGCAAAACTACTGCGCCTGCGCAGTACAGCCCGGAGGACGTCCTATGACGTCAGCGCGCCCGCGTGGGATGCAGAAGAGCCCGTCCTTGGAGCGCAGAAGAGCCCGACCTGGCAGCCGGCCTGGCCAGGTCGGGTCGGCCACCGAAGACGACCGGAAGCCTCTGGAGCGGCGGCGAGGGCACCTCCTGCCTGCCACGGGCTGGAGGAAGCCCCAGGTAAGTGGATATGGATTTTTATTTTTTTAAACGTTTCCCTGAACCTTCCCTTTAATATTACAGATGCTGAAAAGCAGACAGAAGCAGACACAACTGCGTTAGTGGGCTCAGGCCCTTAACTGTGCAAAGTTTGAGAACCCTACCATTACCGGTGTAAGAATGGTTGCAGTTTACATTTTCCCAGTAAAATTTGTATTTGTCTCCACCCAGTTTTTGGTTATGGGGATAAAAAGTATCCTATATGTTTTTCCAGGTAATGTACTATGTGTGTGCCAAATTTCATTCAAATCCGTTCAGCCAATGTTGCGTGTTTAAGTAACAAACATCCAAACTTTAGCATTTATAATATTAGTAAGATTCTAATCATTATAATGTCAATAATGCTAAGCACAAACACTAAACACTACACTATGCTTTGTAACTTATTGTGAAGGTGATCGCACACGCTGCCGCCGCTGGCTGAACTGTCGCTCTGTCTTTTGGCGCAGTTGAAGCGGTTTAACTTCCAGTTTATTAGATGAAAAATGAGACTGTCACTGTACAACAAGGCAAAATAACAGAAAAGCCGCACAACGAACTTGGCTCGACAAGAACATGCACGGCAAGATGAATGCCTAATTGAGTTAAGCCCAGAAACACCATTTAAATCACCATCCGCACTTCAGGTCGTACGCTGGCTTTTACGCGTGTTTCTTCTGTTGTGTGTTTTTTTTATGGTTTGTATAAATGAATGTATAATATACCGTGTTGCTGAGTTTGTTACACCGGCTGAGGTGTTTGTCACGCAGGCTTCTTAGCGTGGTTATTACCCTTGCTGATGTGAGGCAGATGGAAAGTGCGATATAATTCACATCTCCGGGTACCAAACATCATTTATCTCTCCGGCAGAACTCCGCATCTAACACATTCTGCCTCTATAGAGTCCGCTAGCTGCGTGTTTAAAGGGCACTGAGCATCAGTACACTTTTTGTTTTATTACAATATCTTCCCATAAGCGGAGCACCATAGCCTACCTACAGGGGGCACTTCTGGCTGCAATGCATACCGTGTGATGCATGCCGAGAGCTGTAGTACGTAGATATGTGTACATCTCCCACCAAGACCATTGCCTACCTACAGGATGCGCACCTGGCTGCAATGCATACCGTGTGATGCATGCCCCAATGCATGCCTGGAGCTGTAGTACATAGATATGTGTACATCTCCCACCGGGACCATTGCCTACCTACAGGGCGCGCTTCTGGCTGCAATGCATACCGTGTGATGCATGCCACAATGGATGCCGGCCCGGGAGCTGTAGTACGTAGATATGTGTACATCTCCCACCGGGACCATTGCCTACCTACATGGCGCGCTCCTAGCTGCAATGCATACCGTGTGATGCATGCCACAATGCATGCCAGGAGCTGTAGTGCGTAGATATGTGTACATCTCCCACCTGGCTGCAATACATACCGTGTGATGCATGCTGCAATGCATGCCGGTCCGGGAGCTGTAGTACGTAGATATGTGTACATCTCCCACCGAGATCATTGCATAGAGCTGTAACCCTGAGCAGGGACGGATCAAGACTAAGTTGCGCCTGGGGCAAGGTCAGGTTTTGGCGCCTAAAGGTCAGGTTTTGGCGCCTAAACTGCCATTCATTTTGCCGCCTTTTTAAGAATTCAACAAACTGCGCCTGGGGCAAGATACTCGCTTGCCCCCCCCCCCCCCCCCCCCCCTAGATCCGTCCCTGACCCTAAACTGGATCCATGGGAGGTGTGTAATGTGCAGGGCTGCCACAGGTCTATCTAGCGGTATGATTTTTAGGGTCTAAAAGCTTGTGAAAAAAATGTACCCTATAATCCAGAACTAATCATACCGCCAGGGAGGATAAGGCGGGGGTCCCACCACTGGAACAGGGCTGAAGGGAAGCCTCTTTAGGATCCAGAGGCTTCCCCCCTCCTGAGGTAAGTACAGGGGCATAACTCGAGGGGAGCAGCCCTTGCTATCGCTTAGGAGCCCAGAGCTGTGGGGGCCCCAACTACTAACCTCCCTTCCTCTTATACAGGGGACTATACTCCACATCAGGTGATTTTGTGGCCACACTTGTTATAGGTGTGAAGATCCTGATGGCCACACTTGTTTTATGACCCTTGTGAGATGGGCCCCAAGCCTGTTAGGGCACCAAGGGGAGGCAAGGGAAGGGGTGTGAACACTGGGGGCCCCAATGAAAGTTTTGCTGTGGGGGAACTTGAATTGTAGTTATGCCCCTGCCCTAGGGTCACTTTTTTTTCACTTCAGGGTCACTTTGACCACTTGAGGACCGCAGTGTTAAACCCCCCTAAAGACCAGGCCATTTTCATTAAATTGGCTACTGTAGCTTTAAGGCCAAGCTGCAGGGCCGCACAACACAGCACACAAGTGATCCCCCCTCCTTTTCTCCCCACCAACAGAGCTCTCTGTTGGTGGGGTCTGATCGCCCCCCTTATGTTTGTGTGTTTGTTTATTTTTGTTTATGTGTGTGTTTTTTAATAAAAAAGGTGTTTTTTTAACTATTATACACACCCCTCCCTCCCCCCCCCCCCCCCCCCGCCAGCCAATCCCTGTGATCAGCTGTCATAGGCTTCAGCCTATGGAGGGGACAGCCATGGCACACGGCTGTCCGCAGTACAGCGCTGCTGTAGATCGCAGCGCTGTACGGGTATTAGACGGCGGTTTCGCCGTCTAACAGTCTCCAGAGCGGCGATCCCCCGCCCACCAAGCAGGAGATGCACGTGCAGCCTGCGCGCGATCTCCTGCAAAACAGAGCCCCAGGACTTTACGGCGATCAGCGTTAGGCGATCCTGGGGCTGCCGCCGCAGCCGCGCCCATCGGCGTGACGCAGTTGGCTAGAGGTTAACATCTACTGTAACACACCACCCAAAGGTACTTAGCACTTTCTGCAACTTGGCCCCAAAATGTTCTTCTACCCACTGCAACTTAGCATCCAAATTTAAATAGCACCCACTCCCAAATGTATTTATTTTTATTGGCAAGGTGCAAAAACATCTGTGTAAGAGAATTGAGTAGAAAAGTTTACAGAATCAGACTGGTGTTGCTGTCTGATATTGTCATCACGGCCGGATTTACCATAAGGCACTGTAGGCACGTGCCTACAGGTGCCTGATGATGGAAAGGTGGCTCACTCCCCTCCCCTAGTGACTCCTTCACTCCATTTTTATACAGAGTTCTGAGCAGAGCGTAAATGAGCGGTTACTCACCTGGGTCTCTCAGCATTCCACTGGTAAGATCTCCCATCAGTCAGGAGCGCCTCTAGCTACTTAATACTGAGGGTACCTCTGGCTACCTAATACTCCTGTAGCTACTTATGATGGGCAAGGGAAGTAAGGAAGAAGTGACAGCTGGGTTAGCCAACACACTTGCAGTGCGCTTCGGCGAGGTTTGTAGACTCATGTAGAGCGAAGTCTACTGTACTACAACAGCTGTGCCTCTAGGCTCCTGTGATGTAAATTCGGGTCTGTCAGCATTTGGCCTTGCAGAGAGTTTGGCCTGTACTCTGTTATTCTGTTGGGTTTATGCTATGTGGCTAGTTACACGCAGACACCACTTACAGCCGCGCACCATTTACAGCCGGGCTTTTAGCACAAGTGTCACATTTTAAACAGATTTTTAAGTTGCACATTATCTTTACTGGGCGTAATTGTTCCTATTTCTCCAGTGAGTCGCACCAGACAGCTGCCTGACCTTTCTTTAGGTGCAATTTGCTGCTGAATAACTGTTATTTAACATGATTACCTTTCAGCGGTCAAACAATATGCGGGTGTCAGGCGGCTATTGCCGGGAATGGAAGATAAAGTGTGTTATGGCCTTAGTGGCAAAAGCTGTACTTCTCTTTGTTAAAATAAAGTGGTGGAATTTACAATAGCCTCAAGGAGAAAATATGATTCAAATACAAATGTACATTAACATGAACAAATTAGAACTTGGAAAAGCAAAGAGCTTTCTGTAAAGCCGAATATGATGTTAAAGGGAAGGTTCAGGGTGTAATTAAAAAAAATAAGAACACAAATCCACTTACCTGGGGCTTCCTTCAGCCCGTGGCAGGCAGGACGTGCCTTCGGCGCCGCTCCGCAGGCTCCCGGTCTTCTCCGGTGGCGCACCCGACCTGGAAAGAACGTGCGCCTCACGCCATCGCGCTGATGTCATCGAACGTCCTCCGGGCTGTACTGCGCAGGCACAGTAGTTCTGCGCAGTACAGCCCGGAGGACGTCTGATGCCGTCAGCGCGACGGCGTGAGACGAAATGACCACTTATAAATGACATTGGGGTTGATTCACTCTAACAAATAATGTGCCTTATCAGAGTTAACATGCCTTATCAGAGTTAGCGTACCTTATCAGAGTTGGTGTAACTTATCAGAGTAGCATAGCGAGCGCTACTAACTTATGCCTGCTAATTAGCAATGACGAGAGCTCTACTCTTCCTGCCCTGAGCCCCTGCGGGTCCAATCACTTTAAAGAGGAGCTGTCAGCCATACTATTTCAGAAAAAAAAACACATGTTTAAGTAGATAGATACTTGCTCTACTTTCATAACGTATGTAAGATGCAGGACGAGGGGTCTGCAGAGTTTTCTCACTTCTGGGGTAGAGGGGGGGCTGGGCTCTGGGGAGGTGATAATGAGAAGGTGAACAGTAGCCCCTCGTATCCTAATAATAGAGAAGTCAATGGCGGCAACAGTCACTGCATCCTCTAAAAGCTGAAAAAACTGCAGCTTGGTTGCAGCAGCACTCCATGCGATGAATTGAGGTATTTTTCATTTCAACATCTGCACACAGTGATGATTTTACAGATTCATTTTAAGTAAACCTGAGGCGGGGGTGGGGGGGGAATGATACTTTTATACTTAGGTAGAGGATAGTCCAGTGGCTTTACGTGTTCTCATTGCCCCTATGTTGCCACGCACGGACCCTTAGAACACATCTGATAAAAGCTTGTTGAATATGTTCTCATGGCTGCACTTCTTGCCCTGTATGAGTGCAGCGGTACAGCACCTTCACCCACGAGCGGCTCTGTGCTACTGCGCTTGCGTGGCTGCAGTTTTGCACAAATAATTGTGCAGCCGCAAGCTGTCAGAGAGTCCCAGGCAGCAACGGTGGGGACCAGGAGGATCTAAATGCTTCCCTCGTCTTAAGGAAATACAGAGTCTGCGCAATCAATGTTATTTAGTATTTATATAGCACCGACATCTTCTGCAGTGCTGTACAGAGTATATGCAATCTCGTCACTAACTGTCCCTCAGAGGGGCTCACAATCTAACCCCTACCACGGTGATATGTCTATGTATGCAGGGGCGGACTGACCGGGGGGACGGGTGGCATTTGCCCCCCGGGCCGCCGCCTCCTCACACATTCAGGGCCGGTTGGGGGCAGAACTAAAGCAGCCCATACACTCAGCCAATTTTCTGGCCGACCGATCGATCGCGATCGATCGATCGATCGCAAATCGGTTGGCCAATCGACCGATCGACGGCCGATTTCGATGGATTTCCATCGAACTAGCAGGGTGGAAAATTTAGGTCGATCTGATGAGATTGCTTATCAGTTTGCATTGGCCTTAATGGAAATCTGATGGCAAAAAAATGCCATCAGATCGAATTTCAATAGATTTCAAACTGAAATCTATTGGAATTCTATCCTGGTAAAAAATGTTCTAAAAACGCATCAGATAGATCATCAGATGCATTTCTTATCTATCTGCTGCCAATCTGACGAGTGTATGGGCACCTTTATTGTCTACACAAGTGTCGCTGCCGAGCATGACTGCAGTGCTGCGAGCCTGCGACCGCTCGATATGCAGACTAAGCCCCGCCCCCATCAGTAGCTGTTCCTCAGTGTCCAGGCTTTGGGTGAGACCTCCAGCTCCTCCCCGATGCAGAATGGTCCAGGATGGCTGCTCTGGAGTCTTAACTCCGCCCCTGGCCTGGAGCTGTCAGAGGAAAGGCCGCAACAGTGCTAATACACACCACGTGCTTAGGGAATTGGAAGAGAACATTGGCTGCAGGGAACCTGTGAACATCGCCAAAATTGCGGTGAAGCTCCGCCCCCAAAATTACCATGAAGCTCCGCCCCCAAACCGGGTCAAAGCTTCATTCCAAACCTTGGAGGTATTCTTGAACTCTGTCTGTAGTGGTGAGTTACATCACCCTTCTGTCACTTGCAATCTCTGTATTGGGGGGCTCCCTCTCTCCAACCACATAACCTGTAAGTTTCACAGGCTACCTATACTTGGGGGGCTCCCCGATACCTATCCTGGGGGGTTTCCCTGGCTTCCTCTATGTGGGGCTCTGTGGCTACCTGTACTTGGGGGGCTCTCTGGCACCTATCCTGGGGGGTTTCCCTGGCTTCCTCTATGTGGGGCTCTGTGGCTACCTGTACTTGGGGGGCTCTCTAGTACCTATCCTGGGGGGGTTTCCCTGGCTGTCTTTATGTGGGGCTCTGTGGCTACCTATACTTGGAGGGGGGGGGGCCTCTCTGGTACCTATCTTGGGGGGTTTCCCTGGCTTCCTCTATGTGGGGCTCTGTGGCTAACTATACTTGGGGGGGGGGGCTCTCTGGTACCTAGTCTGTACCTAACGCTAACCTCACCACCGCTGCAACTAACGTTAACCTCACTGCTGCCTCACCACCGCTGTACCTTACGCTAATCTCACTGCCGCTGCACCTAACACTAGCCTCACCACTGCATCTAACGCCATCGTCACTGCCTCACTTAACGCTAACCTCCCTGCCGCTGCACCCAACGCTAACCTCACTGCCGCTGCACCTAACGCTAATCTCACCGCTAACCTCATTGCCGCTGCACCTAACACTAATCTCACCGCCACTGCACCTAATGCTGCTAGCCTCACTGCCACTACACCTAAAGCTATGGTCACTGCTGCACCTAACGCTAACCTCACTGCCGCTGCACCTAACGCTATTCTCACTGCCACTGCACCTAACGCTGCTAGCCTCACTGCCACTGCACCTAAAGCTATGGTCACTGCTGCACCTAACGCTAACCTCACTGCCGCTGCACCTAACGCTAATCTCACCGCCACTGCACCTAACGCTGCTGGCCTCACTGCCGCTGCACCTAACGCTGCTAGCCTCACTGCTGCTGCACCTAAGGCTATGGTCACTGCTGCACCTAACGATAACTTCGCTGCCGCTGCACCTAACGCTAATCTCACCGCCACTGCACCTAACACTGCTGGCCTCACTGCCGCTGCACCTAAAGCTATGGTCACTGCCGCACCTAACGCTAACTTCACTGCTGCTTCACCTAACACTAACCTCACTGTTCCTCACGCTAGCCTACTTTGGGCGGTGCCTGGAGGTGTGGCAGTGGCATGTATTAAAGCCTCTCTTTTTTCTGTCTTTAAAAGCTAGGATGTTTGTTATTCCTGTTGTGCACTACAGTGAGTGCACTGTTCTTTCATATGTAGAGTAATGACTGCTGTTTCACATGTGGGGTAATGACTACTGCTATCATATGTCGGGTAATGACTGCTGCTTTCATATGTGGGGTAATGACTGCTGCTTACATATATGGCACAATGACTACTGCTTTCTCATGTGGGTAATGTTGCTTCCACATGTGGGCATACATTTGCATTTCTTAACTGGGGTAATGCTTGCTGAATTTCTGCATTTCATATCTATAAGGGGAAGTGACTGCTGCATTTGATATTTTTGAGTTATTGTTTCAGCATTTGTCATTGAGGGGCCCATAATCATAGTTACTGAAGAGCAGTCTAATACATGATCCAAAAGAAACACAATGATAGGAGAAATTGATATCTCTCACAACCATACATTTTCCTAGTACGGAGTTGGAACCCTTTTTGCATCCAGACTACCCTAATACCTCATGGCATTCCTCAAAGATTTTGTTCCACATTGACATATTAACATCACACAGTTGCTGCAGATTTACCATCTGCACATCCATGATACATACCTTCCATCCCCCCACATCCCAAAAGTACTCTATTAGATTGAGATCTGATGACTATGGAGGCCATAGAATTACACTAAACTCATTGGGCTTGATTCACAAAGCGGTGCTAACCAACTTAGATTTTTAGATGCGCTAACCAGGGTGCTAAGTAGCTTAGCACCGGATTTCTCAATCAGATCGCGCGCTAACTTTGCGCGCGCAAAGTTTTACGCGCGCAAAGTTTTACGCGCGCTAAGTCCCATAGGCTTTAATGGGCACTTCGCGCGGAGCGCCCTGCGCTCTGTGCAGTACGCGCGTAAAGTAGCCTTCAGAAGCCATCAGGTGCACTGTGGTCATGAAGCAATGGGTATGGTCAGCAACAACATTCAGGTAGGCTGTAGTATTTAAACAAAGCCAAGGTGGTACTTAAGGGCCCGAAGTGTGCTAAGAATATATCCCCCACACCATTACACCACTACCAGCAGCCAGGATCAATCTTATTGCTTTTTTAACCCGACCGCCCATCGGAAAGCAAACAAATGAACCCCCCCCGTAAAATGTATTGCTTCTTTACGCTACATATTTTTATACTGCATATACTTGTACACAAGATAGATATCCAGTACATTTGGGCTGGGGGTGCCGTGAAAGGGCCTCTAGGTTTTGTTTTCCCCCCAGGCTAAAAGGTCCCAGTCCTCCCCTGTATGTATGTATTGTGTAGTGTATGTATCGTAGTCTAGGGCCAATTGTAGGGGGAAACCAATTAATTTATCTGTATGTTTAGGAATGTGGGAGGAAACCGGAGTGCCCAGAGGAAACCCCAACAGACACAGGGAGGAAGTACAAAAGGAAGTGCAAATAGTGCCCCGGCTGGGATTCAAACCAGGGACCTATTGCTGCAAGGCGAGAGCGTTAACCCCTATGGAATATGTACACCACTGTGTACATACACCCACCAATCGCGTTCTACACATAGTACAATGCGATTGGTGGGTGCTTGTAACCTACAATGAACTTTCTGCCTGAAAAGAGAAACATAAATATTCCCACAACAAACCCTCTCCTCTAGTAGTAATTCATTAATTTGTAAGATCTCCATCGGTCTGAATCACTTTACACTGCATTTCAAATTATTATACAAATTGTATTTAAACGGACCCTGAGCAGTTAAAAAAAAATGAAACTGGTACTTACCTGGGGCTTC
The DNA here is from genome assembly GCF_040937935.1 of Hyperolius riggenbachi. Lineage (NCBI taxonomy): Eukaryota > Metazoa > Chordata > Amphibia > Anura > Hyperoliidae > Hyperolius > Hyperolius riggenbachi. The sequence continues at coordinate 36,452,015 of NC_090656.1, forward strand.
CTCCAGCCCACCCTAGGCCGCGAGGTCCCACAGCGTCCTCCTGGCTCCTATCCCGGTCCCACTGGCGGCTCTGTTACCGGCGATTTTCAGGCTGAAGGTCGGCCAGTTCTTTCTGAATGGGGACGCTCCACGTCATCACGTGTCATCATGCCAGCCGGCGTGACAGTCCTGCCCATGCTTGGCACGATAACACGTAGTGGGCGGCATGATGACGAGGAGTGTCCCCATTCAGGAAGAACCAGCCCACGTTCAGCCCGAAAGTCGCCTGTAACGGAACCGTCAGCGGGACCGTAAGAGGAGCCACCTCGCGGCCTAGGGTGGGCTGGAGGAAGCCCCAGGTAAGTACCAGTTTCATTTTATTTTACTGCTCAGGGTCCCTTCAAGTGTCATAAAGATTAAATATTTTGTTTTACAATTAACCACTTAAGGACCAGGAGATTTAGCGCAGATCTGTGCTGCGTGGGCTCTCCAGCCCACAGCACAGATCAGGAATCAGCCAGGGCGATCAAATTTCCCCCCTTTTTTCCTCACTAGGGGGATGTCCTGCTGGGGGGGTCTGAGCGCCGCCGGCTACTTGTGCCTTGCGGGGGGGGCTCTTAAAAGCCCCCCTTCGCAGTGATTCCCAGCCTCCCCGTCCTTCCCTCCCTCTCCCGCAGGCCATGGCTTCAGCCTATCAGAATGCAGCGATCCCCGGCCAATCAGAGGCCGGGGAACGCCGATCTCCTTTACGGCGCTGCTGCGCAGCAGCGCCGTGTGATGTAAACAGCAGGGATTTTTTCCCCGTGTGTTTACATTTCGGAGGCTTGCAGGCAGTTCACGGAAACACCCTCCGTGAACTGACATCCACGTAAAACCACTTAACACCTAGGGCCAGCCGATCGGCTGACCGTGGTCATTAAGTAGATTGTATTGTGTCTCAGGGCTCTTTTGATCAGTGAAATCAATTTTGGACACTTCTGATAACTAGTTTGCCAGATGAGCCCAATTGAAGGAAAAACTACTAAAAAAAGGGTTTTCCACATTATTAACCTCCTTAGCAGTATGTCCGACACTGTGTCGGGCATACCGCTCTCTGTCCTCAGGAGTCCGCCAGAATTAATTAATTTGCTCTCATGGCAGTAAAAGCTGGCTAGTAAAGGTGTCCGGCGCCCCCCGATCGCCTGGGATCCCCCATTTATACATTACCCAGCTTGGATCCAGCGGTCGCGCAGCCTCCCAGTACAGCTCCGGTCTCTCTATGGGGAGGATCGGGTCTGCATATGACGTCATGTGCGATCCTTCCCATAGTGAAGACTGGAGTTGTGCAGGGAGGCTGCACCGATCGCTGGATCCAGGCTGGGTAATGTATAAACTGGCTGGATAGGGGGGTGCCGGACACCTTTACTAGCTAGCCTAATGCTAGCTAAAGCTTTTACTGCCATGTGAGCGAATTATTTAATCTTGGGGGCAAAAACTAACAAAACCTCCTGAGTGGTGTAACGCTCGGGAGTTTAAGCAGACCACCATTTTCCAACAATATGAGAAACAAAAAATGATCTCTGTGCTGCCGAAAAAAGTGTGAAATAGTTGAATGCCTTGGACAAGGTATGAAAACTTTTATACACTGCTCAAAAAATAAAAGGAACACAAAAATAAGACACCCTAAATCTGAATGAATGAAATATTGCTATTAAATAATTTGTTCTTTACATAGTTGAATGTGCTGACAACAAAATCACACAAAAATAATCAATGAAAATCAAATGTATCAACCCATGGAGGTCTGGATTTGGAGTCACTTTCAAAACTAAAGTGGAAAAAAACTCTACAGGCTGATCCAACTTTGATGTAACGTCCTTAAAACAAGACAAAATGAGGCTCAGTAGTGGGTGTGGCCTCCACGTGTCTGTATGACCTCCCTACAATGCCTGGGCAAGCTCCTGATGAGGTTGCGAATGGTCTCCTGAGGGATCTCTTCCCAGACGTGGACTAAAGCATCTACCAACTCTTGGACAGTCTGTGGTGCAATGTGGTGTTGGTAGATAGAGTGAGACATGATGGCCCAGATATGCTAGGTCTGGGGAACGTGCGGGCCAGTCCATAGCATCAATAGATGGGATTTATGGTGTATTTAGCTCTTGAATAATTAGATATCGCAAATTCACATCGCTTTATAGTTAAAGGGAGACTGAAGTGAGTTTAACCTCTTGAGGACCGCGGTGTTAAACCTCCCTAGTGACCAGGCCATTTTTTACACGATAGGCCACTGCAGCTTTAAGGGCTCACTGTAGGGCAATCTCAGCACACAGGTGATCCCCCCACCCCTTTTCTGCCCACCAACAGAGATTTCTGTTGGTGGGGTCTGATCCCTCCTGCCTTGTTTATTTATTTTTCAATAAATATATTTATTTTTTCATATACATTTTCCTTTTTTTTTACACTCCCTCCCTTCCTCCCCCCGCCAGCCAATCAGCGTGATCGGCTGTCATAGGATTCAGCCTATGACAGCGGATCACTTTTCTGCCTCCCAGGAGGACAGCCGTGTCACACGGCTGTCCCCAGTACAGCGCTACCTTAGATTGCAGCGCTGTACAATCTTATTAGACAGAGGTTTCGCTGTCTAACAGTCCCTAGAGCCGATTTCCACTGGGAGGTTGATGACGAAGTGGAGCTTCATCATTTAAGCAGGGATGCGCACGCATCGGCGCACACGATCACCTGCAATCTCCGCCCCCAACACTTCACGCCAATTGGCCTCCATATTCTTCTCACTACAATTGTTCTTTAAGAGCTGCAGAGGATGTCAATGCTCTATAAATAGATAACATCTTAGTAAGGGGGCTTTTAGGACCATTGTAGTCCCTTATACACTCCAATGAGGTCTGGTTCACCATGAGCTTGCTGGTTAGTCTGTACCTCTCGGTGTTACAAGCCCTACTCCATAGAGCCAAATTAATCCACGCCATGCACTGATGAGGATCAAACAATCCGAAACAGTCTGTATGCATGTTGGATTATTATGGTTCTGTACAAATTAACAAGCTGGCACATCATTGCATTCCAGCGGTTCTGGAGGTGTGTTTAGCTGCTAAGGGTACAATGGTTAATTTGCATATATTCAGCAGTGATGCTCTGGGAGACATCTCAAGCTCACTCCAACCTGAATTATTGCAAATTCTTTCTGTTTTAACCACTTAACACCTCAGTCGTTTTCAGCTTATGCATCCGAGCAATGTTCACCTCCCATTCATTAGCCTATAACTTTATCATTACTTATCACAATGAACTGATCTATATCTTGTTTTTTCCGCCACCAATTAGGCTTTCTTTGGGGGGTACATTTTGCTAAGAGCCACTTTACTGTAAATGCATTTTAACAGGAAGAATAAGAAAAAAAATGAAATTCATTATTTGTCAGTTTTCGGCCATTATAGTTTTAAAATAATACATGCCTCCATAATTAAAACCCACGTATTGTAATTGCCCATTTGTCACGGTTATTTCACCATTTAAATTATGTCCCTATCACAATGTATCGCGACAATATTTTATTTGGAAATAAAAGAGCATTTTTTCCGTTTTGCATTCATCACTATTTACAAGCTTATAAAAAAAAATAGAGAGAAATATTTCATCTTTATATAGATATTTAAAAAGTTTAGACCCTTAGGTAAATATTTATGTGGTTTTTTTTTATAGTAATGCTTTTTTTTTTTTTTATTAAACATTTTATGTGGGCATTTTTGGGAGGGTGGGATATAAAAGTGTTTTATTTGGGGATATATTTGTGTATTGTAATGTTTTTTTACATTTACTTGTAGTTTTACTTTTTGGCCACAGGATGGCAATCTCGAGTTTGTTTACATGACGTCACTCTAAGCGTACAATGTGCGCTTAGAGGGACACAGCTTCAGAAAGAGCGAAGCTTCCGAGAGAAGCTGTCGCTTTTTCAGCGGGGGAGAGGAATCAGTGATCGGGTTCCATAGCCCGATACATTGATTCCGTGGCTACCGAATCCTCGGCCGGGAGTGCGCGTGCACGCACGCGATCGGCCGCGGGAGCGCGCCTGTCCTCCTTGACGTTTTTATACGTCAAGGAGGACAAAGTGGTTAAGAAAGCAAACTTTTGTTTTTCTTAACATCTTAGTAAGGGGACTTTTAGGACCATTGTAGTCCCTTACACACTCCAATGAGTTCTGGCTCACCATGAGCTTGCTGGTTAGTCTGTACCTTCATAAATACATAATACTAATATGGCATGACATTAGACTATGACATGATTAGATTGTGAGCTCCTCTGGGATCAGTGAGTGACATGACTATGTACTCGGTAAAGTGCTGCAGAGGATGTCAGTGCTATATAAATACAGAATAATAATATGGCAGAGCATTAAACTATGACTATGGTAGGATTAGAGTGTGAGCCCCTCTGAGGAGAGTTAATGGCTATCATTCATAAAAGGCTGTGCGGTAAAAAAAAATCTGGTCTGGAAAATACAGCATTCGGTATTTTACACTTTTGTGTGCTAATTCATAAACATTCTCACAGCTGCGACAGAAGTGCAGTGTTTTACCGAAGCCCAACTGTGTAACATGAGAAGAGTGTTTTGTTACATTGCTGATCTCCATGCAGAGACAGCATTACAATAAGAGGCATCCTAACTTCCTTTCAGATGTGCATGTTTTGTTATACTGCCTAGGCTTTCCCTGAATCTGCTCTGAATCTATAAGAGCCCGTTCACACTGCACGCGTTTCCAGCCGCGTTTTGGAAACGCGTGCAGGTGGCCAAAACGCACGACATCAGACATTGCATAGAGTGCAATGTCTGATGTTCACACTGCATGCGTTCCGGACCTGTGCGGTCCGGGAACGCATGCTGCACGCAGATTTTGCAAAAACGCGTGGCTGTCCCATTCACTTTTCAGTGATGGGATCAGCCACGCAACGCACACAAACGCGGATGGCCATGCGTTCGTACGCGTTGCGGTCCGCACGCGTTCCGCACGCATGGCCATCCGCATTTCTGATCTGAACGGGCCCTTAGTCTTTCTAAACAATCTAATTGCCACAGTGTAGAAGAACTTCAAGAAACTTTACACATGCCACTCTTTGTGGTGTTCACCTCCAGAAAATACACATCTTTAAAACAGGAACCCAAGAGGTTAAACACACAACCTAAAGTATTTAGGGGAAGCCTTTTTTTGTTCCGCTCTCGCTGCTGCTGCCTGGGGAAGATCTCACTGCTTCTGCTTGTGAGTCTTCATTAACTTTGCTCTTGTCACCTCTTCAAAGCAGGTGGTATGTTCTGAGCCATTACCGCCTGCTCTAATCTTATGAATTGACATTTACTGACATGTGTTGAGGTAATTACTGCCCAAGTTGGTCATTTACCTCACTGCTTGATCATTTCAGCTTTTCATGCGGTACCAGCTTTTATGATTTGACACTTTTCTAAGTGCTCGGTAAAATCAGCTGTTTTCTGCATTATCGTATGCGGTAATGCCTTATGAATGATAGCCAATGACATGACTCTGTAAAGTGCTGCATAAGACGTCTTGTTCATAAAAATAGGAGTTCACACAGAAACATTTAAAGTGTACCTGAGATGGGCAAAGTGCAGTGTTGGACTGGAAGGTGGGAAAGCTGAGGAAATCCACTTGCTGGCCAAGCAGCAGTAATCAGGTGTTGCTGCTCGCAGTGAGGACTTGCTGCAGATTTCTATTGGAAGTGATAACACAGGGTTTGTACTGCTTGGCCAACAGGTGGATTTCCTACATTTTTTCCACCTCCCAGCGATGTGTCCCTCGCCGTCCTCCCGAATACCTCCATTCTCCTTGTATCGGTCCTGGTAATTCGTCTTAGTCACGGCAGTCGGCTTTTCTGTGCATGTGCAGCCCCTCCACGCATGCGCAGAAAAGCCGACTGGTGCGACTGAGCCAGATTACCGAGACCAATCAAAGGAGGACTGAGCCAACCTGGGAGGACGGCGACGGACGCATCATTGCTCATGGGGGTGGAGGAAGCCCCAGGTAAGTATCAAATCTTCTTCTTTGCATATCTCAGGTTTGTTTTAAATATAAATTAGGCTCTCTTCACTGAGGTTAAGCATACATGTGGACCAAAACAGTTCTGGCAATAAATCAGACAGAACTCACCAGCTTTCTCTTGTCTGTATACAGTGGCCCAGTTGTAATGCACATTATCTGTAACAGATGATCTTTACAGCTTTGCTCTCTTTCCTCCATCTGTATTCTCTTCCCTGCTCCATCTTCTCTGCTGGCAAGTTTATCTTTCCTCTTAATGGTAATTCTTATACAGCCATGCGCGCTGTACGGACTATGCTCAACTGCGCATGCGTGCCTTCGTCCCTCAGGGGAGGGGGGTTATTAGTTGCCCACCAAGGAGGGGGTTATTAGTTACCTAAAGGAGGGGTTATTAGTTGCCCACTAAGGGGGGGGGGTATTACTTCCTTTCAGGGGGGGGGGGGGGTCTTTGTTCTCTCCAGGGGAGGATATTAATTTCCAAGCAGAGGAGGGTTCTGTGTGAGAATAGGGTTAGGTTACAGTTTCTGATAAAAATACTCAATGTATTGTCAATGGTTGGGTTGCACTTTCTGCACTTTTCTGCAGCTGGTTGCAAAATATTATAGAGTTGCAAACATTTTCTCCACACTGCTATAGGGTTTCCCCCGGTCACCTCCAGCACACTAGCTCCGGACACCTGCTCCAGCAGAAATGTGCAGCCTGTATATCGTATAATAATCTCCACACTTCTTCTCACATGTATGTACTATGACTGCCGTGATGTGCAGGAGGCGGGGCGGGCGGACGAGCGGCGTTGCTAGGAAACGCCAGAAACTCTGAGGATCCTGGCGCTTTGATCAGGCCACGTGGTGCGGCTGGCGGGATCCATAGACCGGGCATTGATTGATCAGCCTGGGCTGTAGTGCGTGCTGGGTGGATTAGTGCTGCCTGTGGTTGGCTGAGAGGCCTTTGCTAGTTCCGGTGCCGGTGGTGAGCGACGAGCGTGTCTCCGGGTGTCAGCATGGCGGGTGAGGTGGGGAAGCTCTCTAAGAACCTGCTGCGGATGAAGGTGAAGGTGCTGGGCGTGGACAGTAAGGGGGGGATGGTTGGGGGTTCTGGCTGTCTTGTGGAGGTCAGGTCACTTTATGCCTGTGGGAGGAGGGGGGTTCTAGCTTTCTTGTGGGGGGTCAGGTCACTTTATGCCTGTGGGGGAGGGGTGTTGGGGGGTTCTGGCTGTCTTGTGGGGAGTCAGGTCACTTTATGCCTGTGGGAGGAGGGGGGTTCTGGCTGTCTTGTGGGGGGTCAGGTCACTTTATGCCTGTGGGGGAGGGGTGTTGGGGGTTCTGGCTGTCTTGTGGGGAGTCAGGTCACTTTATGCCTGTGGGAGGAGGGGGGGGGGGGGGTTCTGGCTGTCTTGTGGGGAGTCAGGTCACTTTATGCCTGTGGGGGAGGGGGGTTCTGGCTGTCTTGTGGGGAGTCAGGTCACTTTATGCCTGTGGGGAGGGGGGTTCTGGCTGTCTTGTGGGGAGTCAGGTCAGTCAGGTCACTTTATGCCTGTGGGGGAGGGGGGTTCTGGATGTCTTGTGGGGGGTCAGGTCACTTTATTCCTGTGGGTGGAGGGGTGTTGGGGGGATCTGGCTGTCTTGTGGGGAGTCAGGTCACTTTATGCCTTTTGGGGGCGGGGTGTTAGGGGTTCTGGCTGTCTTGTGGGGAGTCAGTTCACTTTATGGCCGTGGGGGGAGGGGTGTTGGGGGTACTGGCTGTCTTGTGGGGAGTCAGGTCACTTTATGCCTGTGGGTGGAGGGGTGTTGGGGGGGTTCTGGCTGTCTTGTGGTGGGTCAGGTCACTTTATGCCTGTGGGTGGAGGGGTGTTGGGGGGGTTCTGGCTGTCTTGTGGTGGGTCAGGTCACTTTATGCCTGTGGGTGGAGGGGTGTTGGGGGGTTCTGGCTGTCTTGTGGGGGGTTAGGTCACTTTATGCCTGTGGGGGAGGGGGGTTCTGGCTGTCTTGTGGGGAGTCAGGTCACTTTATGCCTGTGGGAGGAGGGGGGTTCTGGCTGTCTTGTGGGGAGTCAGGTCACTTTATGCCTGTGGGAGGAGGGGGGTTCTGGCTGTCTTGTGGGGGGGTTAGGTCACTTTATGCCTGTGGGAGGAGGGGGGCTCTGGCTGTCTTGTGGGGGGGTTAGGTCACTTTATGCCTGTGGGAGGAGGGGGGTTCTGGCTGTCTTGTGGGGGGGTTAGGTCACTTTATGCCTGTGGGAGGAGGGGGGTTCTGGCTGTCTTGTGGGGGGGTTAGGTCACTTTATGCCTGTGGGAGGAGGGGGGTTCTGGCTGTCTTGTGGGGGGGTTAGGTCACTTTATGCCTGTGGGAGGAGGGGGGTTCTGGCTGTCTTGTGGGGGGGTTAGGTCACTTTATGCCTGTGGGAGGAGGGGGGTTCTGGCTGTCTTGTGGGGGGGGGTTAGGTCACTTTATGCCTGTGGGAGGAGGGGGGTTCTGGCTGTCTTGTGGGGGGGTTAGGTCACTTTATGCCTGTGGGAGGAGGGGGGTTCTGGCTGTCTTGTGGGGGGGTTAGGTCACTTTATGCCTGTGGGAGGAGGGGGGTTCTGGCTGTCTTGTGGAGAGTCAGGTCACTTTATGCCTGTGGGGGAAGGGGGTTTGGGGGTTCTGGCTGTCTTGTGGGGGGGGGGGGGGGGTGTCAGTTCACTTTATTTATAAAAGTTGTGGTGCTTGTAGATTGGATCAAAACTGACTGCATAAAGTAAATAAAGTATCTGCTACTATACACATATAGATAAAAAAACAATTGATACTCATACGCAGGTGCATGAGTATTAATCAGTTCACTTTATGCCTGGGGGGGGGGGGAGGTTGTTGGGTGTTCTGGCTTTCTTTTGGAGAGTCTGTTTACTTTATGCCTGGGGGGGGTGGCTTCTTGCTGTCTTGTGGGAAGTCAGTTCACTTTATGCCTGTGGGGGAGGGGTGTTGGGATTCTTGCTGTTTTGTGAGGGTCAGTTCACTTTATGCTTGGACTTGTCCAGTCAGTTTGTATGGTCTAAATTGTCACTTTCTTTGAGTAGAACTATAACTCCCAGCCATTGGCGAAGCTATTGGTGTAGCATTGTATTGTGTGATATGAATTACAGTGGTTTGCAAAAGTATTCTGCCCCCTTGAAGTTTTCCACATTTTGTCATATTGCTGCCACAAACATGAATCAATTTTATTGGAATTCCACGTGAAAGACCAATACAAAGTGGTGTACATGTGAGAAGTGGAACGAAAATCGTACATTATTCCAAACATTTTTTACAAATGAATAACTGCAAAGTGGGGTAATTATTCAGCCCCCTTTGGTCTGAGTGCAGTCCGTTGCCCATAGACATTGCCTGATGAGTGCTAATGACTAAATAGAGTGCACCTGTGTGTAATCTAATGTCAGTACAAATACAGCTACTCTGTGACGGCCTCAGAGGTTGTCTAAGAGAATATTGGGAGCAACACCACAATGAATGAAGTCCAAAGAACACACAAGACAGGTCAGGGATCAAGTTATTGAAAAATTTAAAGCAGGCTTAGGCTACAAACAGATTTCCAAAGCCTTGAACATCCCACAGAGCACTGTTCAAGCGATATTCAGAAATGGAAGGAGTATGGCACAACCTACCAAGACAAGGCCGTCCACGTAAAATCACAGGCCGAACAAGGAGAGCGCTGATCAGAAATGCAGTCATGGTGATGCTGGACGTGCTTCAGAGATCTACAGCTCAGGTGGGGGAATCTGTCCTTAGGATACCTATTAGTCATACACTGCATAAAGTGAGCCTTTATAGAAGAGTGGCAAGAAGAAAGCCATTGTTAACATAAAAACCTAATGCTGGATACACACGGTGCGTTCGTGCACTCGATTTTCCCGTCGATTCCCGTCGATTCGTTTATTTCCAACATGTCCGATTTGGATTTCGATGGATCGTTAGGTCGATTCGCATGCAAAGTATGCCGAATCGACCTAACGATCCATCGAAATCCAAATTGGACATGTTGGAAATAAACGAATCGACGGGAAAATCGAGTGCACGAACGCACCGTGTGTATCCAGCATAAGAAGTCCCGTTTGCAGTTTGCCACAAGCCATGTGAGGGACACAGCAAACATGTGGAAGAAGGTGCTCTGGTCAGATGAGACCAAAATGGAACTTTTTGGCCAAAATGCAAAACGCTATGTGTGTCAGAAAACTAACACTGCACATCACTCTGAACACACCGTCCCCACTGTCAAATATGGTGGTGGCAGCATCGTGCTCTGGGGGTGCTTATCTTCAGCAGGGACAGGGAAGCTGGTCAGAGTTGATGGGAAGATGGATGGAGCCAAATACAGGGCAATCTTGGAAGAAAACCTCTTGGAGTCTGCAAAAGACTTGAGACTAGGGCGGAGGTTCACCTTCCAGCAGGACAATGACCCTAAACATAAAGCCAGGGCAACAATGGAATGGTTTAAAACAAAACATATCCATGTGTTAGAATAACCAATCGAGAATCTGTGGCAAGATCTGAAAACTGCTTTTCACAAACGCTGTCCATCTAATCTGACTGAGCTGGAGCTGTTTTGCGAAGAAGAATGGGCAAGGATTTCAGTCTCTAGATGTGCAAAGCTGGCAGAGACGTACCCTAAAAGACTGGCAGCTGTAATTGCAGCAAAAGGTGGTTCTACAAAGTATTGACTGGGAGGGCTGAATAATTACGCACACTCCACTTTACAGTTGTTTATTTGTAAAATGTTTGGAATCCTGTATGATTTTCGTTTCACTTCTCATGTGTACACCACTTTGTATTGGTCTTTCACGTGGAATTCCAATAAAAATGATTCATGTTTGTGGCAGTAATGTGACAAAATGTGGAAAACTTCAAGGGGCCCAAATACTTTTGCAAGCCACTGTATTTTTACATATCCACATCATTGCAGATTTTCTGTAATGTTCAGTTCCCTTTGGCTGGATCAATCGATGGCAATCCTATATTGCACAGTTGCTTTTTTTCACCCTGGGGTTGCCATGGGTTCATTAGATGAATGGCCATTAATACACACAGATTGCATTGCATCGTGATCTGCTCCCCAGTCGCAGTAGCCATCGGTCTCTGAGACGGGCGACACTACCCGCAATGCAGCGGAAGAAGTGATTCTGATGACGCAGCCTCTGCAGTGTGTTGCTGAGTGGTACTGCATGGCAGGCATTTGCACTGGAGTCAATTTCACTACCAATCAGCTGAAAAAAAATGAAGTACTTCCTGCCAGCAGGGAGCGTCCCACACATACATGTAAAAATAGCATCGGCAAAGTTGGGCGCATGATGAAGCCGAAATACTTCTCTCCCTGCTCCTGCAAAAGTTCCAGTGACGTTAATTACTATTTCCCCTCCAGGCTGCCATGGACACTGGAGAAAGACGTAATTAGGCTGCCAGCTGCTGCTGGTGAACGAATTACTGTTTTCAAAGTAAATTGGGCGCCGTCTTTCACCAGCGCCCAAATGACTGTCTGAGCGCCGCTATAGCCATAATTCTCATTACGGCCTATGCTGGTGTATGCTTCGCCCAAATTTGCTAGCGCCTATTCTACTTAGCATCCTGCTGTTAGGGGGTGGAGCTATGCATATTCTCCTGTAGGCGCACTCTGCTGTGGGGTAATATGCAAGGGGAAATGGTGCGATTCTCCTACCCCAGGCTGTCATACTGCAGGACAATCACTCCACACTATATGTAAAATTAGCTTAACCTCTTGAGGACCACAGGCTTACAACCCCCTAGTGACCAGGCTATTTTTTTACATTTCGGCACACTGCAGTTTTAACAGCGTGCTGCATGGCTATACTTAGCACAAAAATGAATTTTGCCCTCCTTTTCTTGCCACCAACAGAGCTTTCTGTTGGTGGCATCAGTTTGTTGCTGCGTTGTTGTTGTTTTTTTTGTTTTGTTTGTTTGTTTGTTTGTTTTTTTTAGAATTTTTATTTTTTTTTTATTTAAAAAAAAAAAAAAAAAAAGGTGCACTAGCTCGCAGCGCTGTACAATAATTTGTAGCTGTTTTTTTTTTGGGGGGGGGGGGGCAGATTGGAGCTAGCAGGCTAATCTTGGCGGGTTGTACTCGATCCTGGGTTAGGCAGTTCCAGGAGAGCCACTCTGCAGCTGCAATCCTGCGTTAAGCGGTCACAGAGTGGTTAAAGCTTTGCACAGATGCCATAATATTCTGGGACAAAGCAGCAGTTCAGAGCCACCTGTGCAAAGATGGTATCGTGTGTGCGGTGCACCAACCCCACCCCTCCGCGCCCCATATGCCAGCGGGAGATCTTGACTGAGCGTAAGCTGAAGCTATTCACCTTACCCCTGTGCTCTGGTTTGCACGCTGCCATCATTCCCTCTCCCTTCTCCATATCAACATAATGTGTCGCTATACTCCAGGATGCTGAAGCCCAAAACACAGGCACGTGTGAACTGTTTGCTACTAAAGTGGCGCCAGTCTACTTTAGTCAATCAAGGTTGAAGACTTGGTGACGCCACCTCTGTGTACTTGCTATGACAGCGGTGTGTGGTATAAGTGGCTGCTGTGTTGGCATATCTTTGGTAAAGGATACATTGGGGGGGAGGGGGCGGTGCCAAAGTTAAGATACTTGCCTCTCTAGAGGAAAGACTCTGGGCAGTTCAGAGGCTTCCCCATTCTCCTCATCCTCACTGACCCAGCGGATTTCTCCGAGCATATTTGACAAGTGCTTGTTGAATACGTTAACGCGGCTGCACTCCTGTCCATGTACGAGTGTGGCTTCATTGCGCAGATGCAAGACGGCCTGTGCAGTAGCAGAGACCTGCTCATCTATAGCTTTTTCCTTCATGCACCACGCCACAACACGTAAAATTGGCTACAACTCAACGTGTTGCTATCTGGTCCACAGGAAGTCATTGCCAGCTTCAACCCATTTTGTTTGCATCACTGATGGTTGCCCGCCCCCCCCCCCCCCCCCCCCTCATAGTGTATCCGAGCTGGTGTGAGGGTTAAGGTAAAAGACTTAAAGGGAACCTGAGATGGTTCACTAGCCTGTTTTTATACTTACCTGGGGCTTCCTCCAGCCCCATAAGCACTGTGCCCTTCCTCGCCGACCTCTTCAGTTCATCCACAATAACTCCTGATGATTTGGGAAATCGCGGGCTTCTGCACATGTGCGGCTCAGCCATGCACGCACCCCTTGTCACGCTCCAGTCCCCTGGAACGGTCCAGTGCCTGGAAACGCATTGGGGGCGTGCACGCGCCTGAGCCGTGCGTGCGCAGAAGCTAATGGCTGGCGGCGATCAGATTACGGTGAGTCTTAGTGCCAGGACAGAGGGGCCGAAGAGGACTGCGAGGGAAGCCACGCTGCTCATGGGGCGGGAGGATGCCCCAGGTAAGAATAAATACGGGCCAGTGTACCATATCTGATACACTTCAAGTTGAAGAGTGAGCAAGTATGTCACTGACCAGAAGCACTGTGCATTTTGTAACGCACATTTACAGGGCTGTGAAGTCGGTGCAAAAATCCTCCCACTCCAACTTCAACTCCTGAGTTTATGAAACCACCAACTCCAGATACCCCAAAGTCCTCCAACTCCACAGCCCTTGCAGAGCTATGGAGTGGGTACAAAAATCATACGACTCCAACTTCTACTCCAACTCCTCAGTTTATGAAACCTCCGACTCCAGGTACTCAAAAATTGCTCCAACTCCTCGACTCCAACTCAGACTCCACATCCTGCGTATTTATGCACATGGGTCCGGTTTGCAGGGACCCACAATGTGAGTTTTTGTGTTTAACTGTAATTATCCTATACAATAAAACCTGTATCACTGCGTCCCTGTGTCCGTGCTTATTTGCCAGCGCAAATGCGCGGCACACAGACGTTACACACTACAGGAGGGCGGGGGGGACGTGCATGTGCAGGTAATGCGCTGCATCCGTGCGCAGCGACCATGGCGATGCGGTGGGGAAAGGGGGGTTGTGAAGGGCTGAGGCCTAGCGCCCGTTATTGTAACGGGCCAAAGGTTTAGTGTGCATATAAAACTGTATGGGCTCCTTGATGCTAGCTCTAGAATCTGATACGACTTTGTTCCTGTTTGTAGCGGTGGCCACCTGTTTGGTCTGTATTTAGTGCATTGGGTGGCTGCAGGTAGTGAAAGGATCTGCATGCAAAGCTAAAGGTAGTGAAGCACTGACGTTTCCCCAATGTACATGACATCAGCTCCCCCCTCCTTTTCCTGTTATCTCCCCCATTATGTTTGACTCTTGTGTAGGGCCTCAGTTTAAAAAGGACAGTAGCATCGCACCATTTCCACAGCACATTACCCTGCGGCAGATAAGGCAACATGAAAAAGTCATACCACAGATAAATCTGCAGCAGCCCTGCACTTCACTCACCTTCCTGGGATCCAGCGCTGCAATTCTTCCTCCTGTACTTCGGGTGATGCTATTTGGTGAGATCAGTGTCTGTCATGTTACAAATGGCGATCTCACCAGAGGAATCAAGAGGCTCTAAGAACCAGAAGAAAAGCAGTAAGAATTCAGAACTGGGGGGGTTTAGTTTCAAACCTCTGCTGGTCTTTAGGCTCTGCATACACCTACCAATGACGCGTAAGAGAGGTATCGGCGCAGGATACTACGGGTATATAGCTGATCCTGCTGTTGCATATGTTCTTGGCCGTGTTAAATACTGTTCCCCCTCCAGGCCGCCATGGATGGTGGGGGATGAAATAATTCGGCTTCCAGCTATTGCTGGAAGCCGAATTGTGTTTTAAAAGTAACTTCAGCTACGTCTTCTGACGGGGCCAAAGTTACTCCCTGTGCACTGCTATAGCCGTAATTCTTATTACAGCCTATGATGGCCCCGGCTGCGCCCAGATCTCCAACGCTGGATTAACAGTGTTTGCCAGTGACTACCCCAAGCCAGGCTTGACATCACCGCTAACCGCATATTTGTTTCACCCCTAACCTTCATCGTGGTTACCGCTAAGGAGATGAAAGACAACCTGAGGTGGGATACATATGGAGGTTGACTTATTTATTTGCTTTTAGACATTGCACTGGCTGTCCTGCTGAGTCTCTACCTCTGCCTGGTAACAACTACAATATCTCATCAGATCGACCGGTCGAATCAGTAATTTCCAGCAAGTCTGATTAGGTTTCTGATCATTTTTTTTCCCAATCGCTTTTGTACAAAATCGATTAGAAAATCAATTGTAAACCTTATCAGACCTGTTGAAAATTCACTAGGACCAGTCGATCTTATGGGAAATTGCATGGTGTGTACCAGGCATAAAACTTTCAGCCATAGACCCTGAACAAGCATGCAGCAGATCAGGTGTTTCTGACAAGATTAGCTGTGTACTTGTTTCAGGTGTGTGTGATTCAGACACTACTGCAGCCAAAGAGATCAGCTGGATAGCCAGGCAACTGGTATTGCTTAAAAGGAAATAAACATGGTAGCCTCCATGTCCCTCTCACTTCAGGTGTCCTTTAAGTGGATAGACATGGCTAGTACTGAAGTGATTAAAAAATACTCTGTGGACTAAAACATAACATTTGTTATATTGAAGCCAATATGAATAGCACCTAATTGTCCATCTGTAGTATATTCTCACATTTAATGGTAAAACTACCTGTGTATTGTCAGATGTTTGTGTCACTGTGCCAAGGGACTTGTGAAGGCTAAAACCTATAACAAAATGTGTTGCATTTAATGACTGTTGGGCTTCTCCTTCTACCAATTTCTAAACACTATTTAAAGAGGAGCTGTCAGCTATACCATCTCACAAAAAATATATATAAGTAGATAAATACTTGCTCTACTTGTATTGCACTGTCCACATTTTATATCCCCCCCCCCCCCCCCCCCCCCCCCCCCCCCCCAATAGCAAAAAAGGGAATCCTTAGGATTTTCCATTTGACTGTTTATCTTGAAGCCAATCCTGACATTTCCTACTCTCTCTGGGTATCATTGCCCTACTTTCAAGTCTTCAGGCACTCCCACCCAGCTATGCAGTAGAAGGTGCATTGTCTAAGCATGAGAAATATTGGCTAATCAGAGAGGAACAGAGGTGTGGGGGACAGGATTGAGAGGCTTCAGCCAATCAGGCTGCATTAGTTATGTCTGAGGGCAAAGTGAAGAAGAAAAAAAAACAGCATGCCCTGCAACTTCCTTTGTGTGGCAGATGTACCAAATAAGAGCCAGGGAAACTGGGGAATGATTTATGGATAAGAAAAGTGATTTTTCACTTTTGGATTACCTGGTTAGCATCCTTGTTTACCAGATAAAAATAAAGAATTGATTTCATGCCCGACAGTTACACTTTAAAGAGGAACTCCAGTGAAAATAATGTAATAAAAAAAGTGCTTCAATTTTACCATAATTATGTATAAATGATTTAGGCAGTGTTTGCTCATTGTAAAATCTTTCCTCTTCCAGATTCACATTCTGACATGCATTACATGGTGACATTTTTACTGTGGGCAGGTTATATAGCTGCTCCTAGCTGTTTTGGCTGTTGCAGACAGCTATAAACAGCCATTTCCTGTCTGTGAACATTGTTACATTGTGGCAGTTTGCCTAGAGTACCTTACGGTACCAGAGCCTCTTGTGGGAGGGGTTTCAGCACAGTCAGTCATACAGCGCCCCCTGATGGTCTGTTTGTGAACATCATTATATTTCTCATGTAAAAGGGGGTATCAGCTACTGATTGGGATAAAGTTAAATTCTTGGTCGGAGTTTCTCTTTAAAGGGAAATTGAAGTGAGGGGGATATAGAGTCTGAAATGTATTTCCTTTTAAAGGATACATGGTAAAAAGTGAAGGTGCAGTGGGTAAGGGCATCAGTGGCCCTTTCAGTTATAACTGGCTAGCAACTGCAATATTTCAGTTCTGACAAAATCTTGTCAGAACTGGAAGGAATCGTAAGAAGAAAATGGTGAGCCTCGTGTTTATTTTAAATAATTTTACTCAGTTCCGGTTCCATTTAAGGTGTGTATAGAGCGCCTGTCACATCCTGTGTGTGACAGGCGCTGTTTGCCATGGATTCCGGGATTAATGTGTGTGTTACAGAGCTGTAAGATGGGGCAGGCTTTGGCGGATGGTTTATGGCAGTGTTGGCTGTCTGTGATTGGAGGAGATGGATGCTGCTGCCTGTAGATGTAACCCGCACAGGTTAGGCTCTCTTCTGTCTTCAGTATCACTCCGCATTATGTCCTGCAGCTGGAGGACAGGGACACGGGCTGATAACACTATAAATGAAGTGTCCTCCTGGCGGATCGCTGCCTGTCTGCAGCGGATCGTTGCCTGTCATGACGATGCTGCTGACATATTAATCTGTGGCCTGGCAGGAGGCTGTGTCTGTAAACCTGTCGTTCATCAGTCGGGGTGCCACTCGTGTCTCTGAAGGCTCAGCTTTCTGCATCCTACCCGCTGCTGCCGCCATGTATGAGCCGAAGGGTCTTCTTTCTTTCACGCTGTAGAATTGCAGGTGAACCTGAGGTGAGAGGGAGATGGAGGCTGCCATATTTATTTCCTTTTAAGCAATACCAGTTACCTGCCAGTCCTGCTGATCCTCTGCCTCTAAGAGCTAGTTCACACTGGGTCCGGAAACTTATCCGTGGCTCCGATTTTTAAAACCTGATGAAAACCAGAGCCACAGATGAAGCCAATGTTAAAAATAGCAGCCGTGTTCACCCAGACAAAAATGGACCAGTTTTAAGAACCTGAACGGAATGTCCGGAATTGCTGCATTTTCCCGCAACGCATATGGATACTGATACACTCGGGTAGTGGCAGGCAATAGGAAAACCGATCCTCCTCTATACAGGCAGTTTTGGACACAGAACACGGTTTTCTGTGGCCCAGTCTGGATAGAGAGGGGGCTGCCATGCTGGATGGGGGTAGCAGCGGGGTCGTTTCTCTCTCTCTCTCTTCCCCCCCTTTACCTGGGTCCCCCATCCCCCTCCAGCTAGTTTAGATTCATTTTAAATTATTAAAATTATTGAATCTATCAATGTAGCAAGCAGAGCGCTAATGTAGCAAGCGGCGGGGAACTTACTTCCTTGCGTCCCACCACTGCCGCATCACTTCCATGCTGTCCAACGAACAATAGAGGGCGGCATTACAGGAAGTGACGTGGCAGCGGTGGGATGCAAGGAAGTAACTTCCCTGCTCGCCGCTGCTGATAGATTAGATTCATTTAAAATGTATGTTATTGAAAGTAGCTGAAGTGGGGGGACGCTGCCACCCCCATCCTGCCTTCTACCCCCTCCATCCATATTTTTTTTCTTTTTGGGGGGGGGGGGGGCCCAAAAAAAAAAAACAAAAAAAAAAAACCACGAACTGATCAAAAACTTATGCTGCAAAAGGGCAGCATGGATCAGTTTGCATTTAGGTTTGCCAGGATTTATGGACTGGAGGCTCCGTCCTGCAACTGTGCCTAGTGTGGACCCAGCTTTATACTTTTAGCCATAGACCCTGCACAAGCATGCAGCAGATCAGGTGCTCTGACATGATTGTCAGATCTGACAAGATTAGGGACATGTTTGTTTATTATGTTGTGTAGACACTACTGCAGCCAAATAGATTAGCAGGGCTGCCAGGGAACTGGTATTGTTTAAAAGGAAACACACATATGGCAGCCTCCATATACCGCTCACCTTGGGTTCACTTTGTGCAGCTTACAAATGGACCAATGACTTGCGGAAGTGGCTAATTTTGATCAATCCCAATGCAAGCTGTATAATAGAATCTCATTGACCATGTGCAGATGTAAGTAAGCAATGGGGTATTAGCAGGATGCTGTATTACAGGTCCGGCATACTGAACCCTGTAATACAGCTTTTATACTATTATAAAAAATACTGTTTCTCAAGTCCTACTCCATAGAGCTAAATTAATCCATGCCATGCACTGATGAGGATCAACCAATCCGAAACAGTCTATGCGTGTTGGATTATTACGGCTCTGTACTAATTCCAAGCTGACACATCATTGTATTCCAGTGGATCTGGAGGTGTGGTTAGCTTACAGGGACAACAATGGTGATTTGCATATTTCAGCAGTGATGCACTGGGAGACATTTCAAGCTCACTCCAACCTGAATTATTGCAAATACTTTCTGTTTTAAGCAAGCAGACTTTTGTATTCCTATCCCTGTTAGTTTCTCTGGATATAGCCTGTATTATGGAGCAGGGATAAGAGAATCATATCAGATGACTGTAATGGCAAGCTGTCCCCCGCGTGAATCCTGCAGCTCAGCTAGAACGAGAGGCTCGCAATGCAGCCGGCTAGAACACCTCTTTATGTTCCCATTAAAAGCAACGGGGAGCCCCATTACGGTGTAAGAGCATGTAACGTCCTCCCTGTCAGTGGGAGCAGATGGATTAACGGGAGGCGAGTAATGCCGAGTAATACCCATATTACATCAGTACCAGGCAGCGAGCGCCAATCTCCAGCCAGGCGCTGAAAGGCTTCCTGCCTAGCACAGGCGGCCACAAACGTCGGTATGGGGCGCTAATAACCAGAGGGAGGGTCCGCAGCCTCTCATCCCTGCGCTCTCCCTGCTACAAGATGAATAACCCTACTTAAGGCAGCCATTGAGTAACACTTCTGTGGCCATTTGGTTAAATTACTTTTCCCCTCCTGGGGTGCGGCGCTGTAATTGTGCGGAGAAAAATGCCGCGTTCCGCGCTAATGGAGGAAAAATGTCAACAGCGATTTATGGAAATTTTGAGGTAATTTTTAACTTGATTTACTGCAGTGCAGCACTTTCCACAGGTGGTATAATGGGCTTTAAAAGCAGATCTGTGTGAAATGATATGGCAGGATGTTCGCTCGGCACTCAGGCGAAATGTAAAGTCTTCCGCTGGTTCTTCAGTTTCCATAATGTAGAAGAATTTATGCTGTTGGCACTGTTACATTGCAGAGGAGCTAAGATGGAGCGTGTGATATTCTGCTATGGCATGGACACCCCAAATGCTGGCGAACAGTAGGGGGTGGCGATATGGGCACCCCACATGCTGGGGAACAGTAGGGGGTGGCGTCATGGACACCCCACATGCTGGGGAACAGTAGGGGGTGGCGTCATGGACACCCCACATGCTAGGGAACAGTAGGGGGTGGCGGCATGGACACCCCACGTGCTGGGGAACGGTAAGGGTGATGGCATGGACACCCCACGTGCTGGGGAACGGTAAGGGTGATGGCATGGACACCCCACGTGCTGGGGAACGGTAAGGGTGATGGCATGGACACCCACGTGCTGGGGAACGGTAAGGGTGATGGCATGGACACCCCACGTGCTGGGGAACGGTAAGGGTGATGGCATGGACACCCCACGTGCTGGGGAACGGTAAGGGTGATGGCATGGACACCCCACGTGCTGGGGAACGGTAAGGGTGATGGCATGGACACCCCACGTGCTGGGGAACGGTAAGGGTGATGGCATGGACACCCCACGTGCTGGGGAACGGTAAGGGTGATGGCATGGACACCCCACGTGCTGGGGAACGGTAAGGGTGATGGCATGGACACCCCACGTGCTGGGGAACGGTAAGGGTGATGGCATGGACACCCCACGTGCTGGGGAACGGTAAGGGTGATGGCATGGCCCCCCCCCCCCCCACGTGCTGGGGAACGGTAAGGGTGATGGCATGGCCCCCCCCCACGTGCTGGGGAACGGTAAGGGTGATGGCATGGCCCCCCCCCACGTGCTGGGGAACGGTAAGGGTGATGGCATGGACACCCCACGTGCTGGGGAACGGTAAGGGTGATGGCATGGACACCCCACGTGGTGGGAACGGTAAGGGTGATGGCATGGACACCCCACGTGGTGGGGAACGGTAAGGGTGATGTCATGGACACCCCACGTGGTGGGGAACGGTAAGGGTGATGTCATGGACACCCCACATGCTGGGGAAAGTAAATATTAACTGGATAAAGTCTGAGCAGTCTGGAATTACTGTGTCCTTTGGAATTAATAAGTCAAAGAATGTTGGTGAAAGGTTCTTTCCAAAGATAAAGGTAAGTTGAGCTGGGTCCAATTGGCTAGCAGAAGGATCCCCTGATGATATGGATTGGCATTGAAGGACCCTGACAGTCTGTGTGTCCAGAAATGTAACCCTCTCTCTGCTGGTGAGGGTGGAGATTGTAATCTGAGATGGGCAGACTCTGCCATTTGATCCAGTTCCACCCCTCTCATTAGAGTGGAAAGAGATATGTAATATCATATCTCTGTGGCAATACATCAGACTGTGGAGATGATGATGCTAATAATTGTGGATTTATCAGGTTCTCTGGTGTTCATAGATACCAACACTGAATAATTATTTTGTTGCACAACAGAGACATCCATATGTCTGAGACATTCCCCCCCCCCCCCTCCCTAGGTACTGCAGCTTTAAGGGCTCGCTGCAGGGCTGTACAACTCGTGTGTGTGTGTGTCTCTCTCTCCCCCCCCCCCCCCCCCAAACAGCTTTCTATTTGCTGCTGGGTTGTTTGTTTTGTTTTTTGGTTGCTGTTGTTTGTTTTTTTTATATATAATTTTCACTATTTTTTTTTTTTCCTCCCTCGATCGACTGTCATAGGTATCAACCCCAGTACTGGTTAACCTGGCTTACCTATACTGGGGCACCTATAACTGGTTTGCCTTTACTGGGGCACCTATAGTTAGCCAACCTTTACTGGGGCACCTAAAGCTGGCTAAACTATATACTGGGGACACCTATACTTGGCTACCTATACTGGGGGCACTCATACCATTGGTGTGCTGACCCATCTTTCTGTATTGAAAATCGTGAGTCGAATCGCAATTTGACAGAAATCGTGCAATTCAGTCTTTTCCTAAAATCAATCAGGCCTATTCTGGAGCAAGTCTTGGAGCACTACTTTCAGGCAAATTACTAATCCGTCTCATCCACCACCTGTCAGCTGCTCCAATACAAAATAGAGGCGAGAGCCAGCCCATGAAATGTGCACCTGAAGGAGCTGCCAGAAAACAGAGAAGCCCAGCTTCCTGTTACAGACAAGCTGCAGTGCTTTCTTTATATGTACTGCAGTGACGTGCTAATTAGATGTTCAAAAAGCTGAGTGCCACTGAGGTGAGACGGACTCCAACCATAACTCGCCCCTCCTATTGTCTCATTTGCCAACCAGAAGGGCAAGAGGTTCAGATTCCCTTCTGAAAAATCATACGAGTGTATTTGGGAGTTTTTGTAACACCAGCACAGATTTTCTCAATTCTATGGGTGTAGCAGCGCCCGGCACGGCTTTCAGTGTGGAGACAAAATGTCCATTTTCAACGACCTTTATCAATCGTCTTGTCAGGATAGCTTATCTGAAGAGTGTCAACAAGACAGCAGTCATTATTTATTTTTTGTTTTTGGATGGTGCCTTATGAGAGCCTGTTGGCCGAGTACATTGCCTTCTCCAAAGGATAACAAGAAGACTAGAGTATTATCTCCATGTCATTCTTATCCCTGCATTGTGGTTTCATATGAGTTATATCAAACTTTCCTGCTGATGAAGGGCCTAATTCCCATATTGTATAATGACCTAAGAATCTCGGACACCTTAGGAAGGATGGATGCATTAGCTGTGTTAGTTTGTATGTACATTTTTGTAATGATGATTTTTTTTTTCTTTTTTTTAATCATTATTGTTTGAATTGATAACCTGACTCCAAAGTAAGGAAGAATTCTTTGATAAATAACTTGAGGCATGTTTAAAAAGTTTTTATTATTGGAGTTTTTGAAAATAAAATAAACAGTACAGCCAAATAGGCAGTTGTATACATTGATCTATAAAAATGTTCACATTGGTAACAATAACAGCTTTTATAACGGCCGTTGAGAACAGTTTTTTCCAGATCAAACAGTATTTATAGTGATAGTAACATTTCTTTATATGTCATACATGTAGTAATAATCAGATTGGTGTACTTAACGCATAAATATTTACGCAACATATTGTTGCTAATCCTGTTAATAACTTGAGGCAAAGCTAATGTTTTTAGTACTATTTTTGTGTGTTTTTTACAAGACAAACACTAAAATAATTAAGTTGATAAATATAGGTTAATTTCTTGTTTTAAAACCTTGACTTGCGCATGCTGTGCTTTTGTCTGTTATATTATAATGGACTATTCACACTTGCGATTGCAAAACTCAGTCGCCTAGCGATTGCGCTGCGATTGCACTTTGGGAATTCTCATTCTGTAAAATGAGAATCGCATTGTGAACGCTCCAAAAATTCAGCATGCAAGCGTGTTTGCAATGTCTGTAAATTGCAAGCGCTGCAGTGTGAATGATCCCATAGGGCTACATTGCTTTGCTGATTGCTGGTGATGAGCAAAGAGCTGGAAACCACCTTCAAAGCTCCCCAACATGAATGGGCCCCCAGCCCTTCCATTATCGGTCATCGTCTAGTCTAAAGGGGCCCATACACCTAACGATTTTCCTGCCGATATACAGCAGATTCGATCACTGTGATCGAATCTGCTGTGAAATCGTTGCTCAAACGATTAATTTCCGTCCGAAATCAATCTTTCCCGTCGAGCCGTCCGTGCGGAAGATTTTGCGGTCACCGCTGTCTCTTCTCCGCTGGGCTGCAGCTTCACTGAACTTCCTGTCCCGGCAGGAAGTTTAAACAGAAGAGCGCCCTCTACTGTTTAAACTTCCCCGGACAGAAAAGTGAAGCCTGCTCATCCGGAACCCAGCGGAGAAGAAGACAGCGGTGACCGGGAAGACTCGCGCCAGCCAGAGCAGGTAATGTATGTGGGGGGGGGGGGGGCAGCAGCAGCATCACCACCCCCACCACAGATTGTGATCGGTTTCATGCTGAAATCAATTCACAATCTGTTTGCAGAAGAGGCAGCCATACGGAGTACATTTGAAAACGGCGCCGGTAGACTTGGGCGCAGGATCCAGCTGTTATACGGCTGATCCTGCTTCTGCACAAGTCCGGGCCGTTTTAATTACTATTCCCCCTCCAGGCCGCCATGGATAGTGGGGGTATGAAATAATTCGGCTTCCTGCGATTTGCTGGAGGCCGAATTATTGTGTTTTTTTAAGGAACCTCGGCTCCATCTTCTGACAGAGCCGACGTTACTCACTGAGCGCTGCAATAGGAATGATTCCTATTGTAGTCTATGGTGGCGCTGGCTGCGCCCAAATCTAGCAGCGCTGAAAAGCACTGCTCCGGCCATACGATCCCTCTCTGATCAGATTCGATCAGAGAGGGATCTATCTGTTGGTCGAATCTGATGGCAAATTGACCAGTGTATGGTCACCTTAAGGCTGCATAAACACATCCAACTTTGATTGGCCAGTCAATGGCCAATTTTACCACCTTTGTGTAGTATGAGGGCCAACAGATTATGAATGCTATGAACAGATTGTGTAGGTAAGGCTCTCATACTACATGGAAGGCCAATCATTGGCCATTCAAAATTGGGTGTGTGTACTAGGCTTGAGGCTGTTATTGGGGTGGGGATGGGATCAATTAATCTGTATGTTTTTGGGATGAGGGAGGAAGCCAGAGTGCCCAGAAGAAAAAAACCCATGCAGACACGGGGAGAACAAACTCCATCCGTCATAGCACGGCGGTGTGGGGACACAGAGGCATGTCATGAAGCAGAGAACATGCCTTTGTGTCCCATCTGCCCCCCATGGAACCGCCTCAGGTTCTCTTTAAAGGTAGCCATACATCAGGTGACTTGGCGGCAAATGGACAATTCCATTCAATTTATTATAATTTGATGAAAATCGGTGCGGCCAAGAGCATACGCAATCGCAGATGCAACCAATTTTGGGCCAAAATTAGTTGCACGCATTGGTGGGACATGCCGCAAGCTGTAATGCCGACTTGCTCGATTGGGTGTGCGACAGTAAAGACGTGTGATATCGAGACATGTGACAAACCCCTGGCGCTGACCCACCTAGTGTAAAAGGTTTACCTCCCCCCCCCCCCCCCCCCCCTCCCTTTACCTTTCTATCGCTGGCTCCGTCTGCATACACACACCCCACATGGTTGCCGGCATAACTTCACATGCACCCTAGTATACGCCGGCAACCATGTGGGGGGTGTGTGTATACAGACGGAGCCGGCGACGGGCAGGTAAAGTATACTGCGGGGGTGGGATGGGGGGGTGCCACAAGGCTGTTTCCCTGAAAGATTTCATGGTGAAATTGATCGGGAGTTGACCTGTGGTGTGTAGGCAGACAACAGATCTCTCTCTGATTAGGTTTGTCTGTCTCTTGGTCGATGTTCTATACACTTGGCTAAATGCCATAAGCTGCGATTGGGTGTGTGGTTACTTTCCTTTTATTGGAGGAAGCAGAGGTAGAAATATTTGGGCCAGTTTCCTTGGTTCCATGTGAATTGCCACAGATTTGTCAGTAAGGAGCTGATGCTTCATAGCTTTCATGCAGCTGTTAGACTGTTTCATGCCACGGAATAGGGGGGCTGGCACTTATAGGAGCGCTGGGGTTTTTATAGGACACGCCTCTTGGAGCTCTGGTCTAGGCACATAAGTATGGCAACAATTAGCCATATGCTGTAAACACAGTATGGGGGGGGGGGGGGGAGGCTGGTGCTTTGGTGGGTTTTGCTCCTTACTACAGGTATAGTTTTGCCGCACTACACCACAATTTACTTACCTACATCCCCTCCACATGAGCATGAGTCATTTGGACAAAAGGAAAACAAAGAATCGTTGAGCTTGATGGATGTCTGTTGTGTTTTTTTTTTTTGTTTGTTTTGTTTTCCAACCCAAATAACTATGTAACAGCCTAATTCTTCATCGGTGACTAATCACAAGTGCAGTGTTCTCCCCAGGCTCTTTTAGCCGGGTGCTCCACCCATCTATTTTTAATGAGCTCCCAGCTGTCATTGGTTTGCCTCCTTATCCTCCTCCTTTCCCCCCCCCCCCCCCCTTTCACCCCACCCAGCTACTTTTTCATGCCACCCGGCTGTTAAAAATGTCTGGGGAGAACACGAAGGCTAGGTGTGCAGCGGTTTTTTACCGCTAATGGAAGTCTGGGCCGCAGGAAAAATCCCATATAAACGCAATGGTATGCATTATTCATGCGTTTCCATGCGTTGTTTTTTTTAAGAAAAGTTTTTTGTGATTTCTGTTTCCTGTTGTCTTCCTAGTTATTTTCATAAAATCAAAACGCTTGAAAACGCATCTGTAGTGGGGGGAAAAAAAAAGCTAATGCAAACGCACATAAAATCCCACATGACTTAAAACACAGCCTTTTATGTTGTGTGCACCTACCCTGTGGTGTAATTTAATTTGATCTCTTAGCTGTGTCAGCTGGCTGCCTCAGCAGAGCAGAGAATTTGTAAACACAGGATGTTAACCCTAGTTCTGCTTCCATGAAAGCAGGAAGTAAACACTTCAGATGTATTGCAGGATTTGTATCAGCTGTAACAAAAGAATGCTGTTTTTAGTTATTATGCTGTTGCATGTCTTTTAGAGCAGAGAGGAAGTTCTGGGTTCGTGTCTGCTTTAAAGATTTAATTTCAGTAAAATGTAAGTGTAAAATTCAGCCTCGTCCTGCAATCAGAGGAAAAGGTGTTTGTTTTTTGTGTGTTTTTTTTTTGGGGGGGGGAGGGGGGGTGGATAGAATTGTCTTTAGTTGCTCTGCCTCTATTTGCTGTGTTCCTTCCTATTGTAGCTAGAGATTTGAATATTCTCTATAATTCTGACTCTTCAGTTCTGCATTGAGTCCTCTGAGGGCCGACATTAATCCCTTCCTCTCTCTGCTCTTCTGCAGTTTATGCAGCGCAGCCTTGACCCAGAAACCAAGAAGCAGCTGGAGGAAGATGAGAAGAAGATAATCAGCGATGAGCACTGGTACCTGGACCTGCCCGAGCTCAAGGAGAAAGAGTAAGCTGTACATTCACCTTCAGCCCCAGAAATAACACCAGGCCGCTCTCAGCATGGGCAGCCAGAGAGCCAGACTCATTATCAGGCTGGTTAGAACCATTTTATTTATTGTATTTATAAAGCGCCAACATATTACGTAGCGCTGGACATTAGTTTAGGTTACAGACAATATTTAGGGGGGACATACAGCAACATGGCAATACCTGAATACAAGAAAGACCAGATCACGCAGCAAGGTATGAGTACAAGGTAATGCTTAGTCAGTCACTGGATGGAGCATGGAGATTAGGCAAGTTAGGTTCACTCAGATGCATAGCATGGGTTCATAGTAATGGAGGTGCATGATCAGGTAGGACACAAAAGGAGGAGGACCCTGCCCAAAGGCTTACAATCTAGAGGGAGAGGTAAGGACACGAAAGGTAAGGGACCAGAGTTCAGCTGTGGGTTTAGAGCACTTGTGAGGGGTAGTAGGCCAGAGTGAAAAGGTTGAGTTTTGAGGGCCTTCTTGAAGATGTTGGAGGGGGCTGCCCTAATGGGTGGAGGTAGGGAGTTCCATAGAGTTTAAACAGCTCTTGAGAAGTCCTGGAGATGTGCATGGGAATGGGTGATGCGGGGGCGGTTAGGCGAAGTTCATTGGAAGAGCGGAGTGAGCGGCTAGGTGTGTACCTCTGAGTAAGATTGGAAATGTAGGTTGGACAGGCTTTGTGGACAGATTTGTAGGTCAGACACAGTATCTTGAATCTGATTCTGGACTGGATAGGAAGCCAGTGGAGGGATTCAAGGAGGGGATCCGCCGTGGTGGAGCGATGGGAGCAGTGGATAATTATGGCTGCCGCATTCATGATGGACTGCAGTGGGGCTGTTCGAGCCATAGGGAGACCAGACAGAAGGGCATTGCAGTAGTCAAGGCGGGAAATTATGAGGGCATAGATGAGGAGTTTGGTGGCAGAGGTTAGGAAAGAGCAAATCTTACAGATGTTACGAAGGTGGAAGTTGCAGGACTTTGTGAGGTTTTGGATGTGGGGAGTGAAGGCGAGTGCGGAGTCCAGGGTGACACCCAAACAGCGGGCTTGAGAGGTATGGGCGAATGGTAGTGTGGTTAACAGTGACATGCACATCTGGGAGGTTTATGGATGGCCGGGGTGGGAAGATCATAAATTCCATTTTGTCTAGATTTATTTTCAAGAACCTAGCAGACATCCAGGAGGAGATGGCTGATTGGCAGGAGGAGACTTTGTCCATGGTAGTGGTGGATATGTCAGGGGTGTGGATGTAGATGTGGGGGTCATCTGCATACAGATGATAGTTAAAACCCATGGAGGAGATAACCTTGCCAATGGAGGATGTGTATAGGGTGAACAGTAGGGGGTCAAGGACAGAGCCTTGGGGGACTCCCACCGAGAGGTGGTTGGGGGTGGACGAGGACTCATTGAAGGCGGTCGTGAAGGAGCGATTGGAGAGGTAGGATGAAAGCCAGGTCAAGGCGGAATCGTGAATGCCCATGGACTGGAGAGACTTGAGGAGTAGGGGATGATCTACTGTGTCAAAAGCTGCTGAAAGGTCGAGGAGGAGAAAGGAGTATTTACCTTCAGCTTTAGCTAAGGCAAGGTCATTGACCACTTTGGTGAGAGCCGTTTCGGTTGAGTGGGCAGGCTGAAATCCAGATTGCAGTGGGTCTAGCAGGGAGTTGGCATTGAGGTACTGGGTCAGGCGTTTGTGAACCAGACGCTCAAGGAGTTGCATGTAATATCTTCATCAAGCAACGGCAAACGCAATGTTGATGCAAATGTGTGGTGTGGTGTGTGTTTTTTTTTTTTTTTTTTTTTTTTTTTTTTTCTTCCCTCCCCCAATATGCATGCCTGCTCCCCCCCCCCCCCCCCCCCCCCTTCCTATCCATGGTTCTGCTTTTTGGCCCGGATCAAAACCGGAGCTACAGATACCAATGTTTAAAAATAGCGGCAATCTTCACTTTAAAAACCGGATCCGCTGCACCACCGTATTATAGGAATATCCATAAGAGTGTATATGGTATTACTACCTTATTCCTCAATTATCAGATTATCTTCTCTTCCCTTGTTTCCCCTATTCCGTTTATTTGTATTTGGTACTTGCTGATTAATGTTAGATTAATAATTGTTCTACAAGTGGTTATTCTAAATACATTGATGTAATTGTATTAACCCCTGCAGTATTTATCTCCTAGAATAACTAACACAAACCCGTTTACTGATTTTCTAAGATATCTTTCAACAATTCCTATATGTACTGTAGATTCAAACTACTATTGAAGTAAACTCTTATGCTGGGCATACATGGCGCGATTATTCCTTATCAATCGAGCCGCTGATGGCTCGATTGATCATTTTCGACAGGTCCGATGACCCTGCTCGATCCCCGCGGGCGGACAATAGCGGGGAATCGAGCAGAAGATAAGGAGCACCTGCGGAAATCGATCCGGATGGCGGCGGGGACCGATTCGGTGGCTAATCGAGCCACCGGGTCAACCCGTGTATCCCCAGCATTAGACTGTAAACCCCACCTATTCTCACCAAGATCCGTAGGCTAATATACTAACCATCTAAGCTTCACCCCCCCTATATCCCCGCCTCAGAGCCCTATTCCTGACCTTCTTTGTCAGGAATCATACTACCTAAATAAATTATCTTCTGTTCCACCCATGCGGAGGAAACCTGTCTGCAGCTCCTGGCTGGACTCTGGGCACGCTGTTATCCTGGCCTGATCTCTGCGGGGGAAACCTGTCTGTGGCTCCTGGCCAGACTCTGGCCATTCTGTTATCCTGGCCTGATCTCTGCGGGGGAATGCTGTCTGCAGCTCTTGGCTGGACTCTGGGCATGCTGTTATCCTGGCCTGATCTCTGCAGGGGAAACCTGTCTGCAGCTCCTGGCTGGACTCTGGGCACGCTGTTATCCTGGCCTGATCTCTGCGGGGGAAACCTGTCTGTGGCTCCTGGCCAGACTCTGGCCATTCTGTTATCCTGGCCTGATCTCTGCGGGGGAAACCTGTCTGCAGCTCTTGGCTGGACTCTGGGCATGCTGTTATCCTGGCCTGATCTCTGCAGGGGAAACCTGTCTGCATCTCCTGGCCAGACTCTGGGCAAGCTGTGTAATCCTGACTGCAGTATTTATTGGGTTTGTGTTAGAAATGGGTTTTTAAACGCAGAAGGCTGCATCCTGTAGTGATGGGGAATGTGCTGTGCCTCTGCAGCAGTGATTTACAGTCAGCCTAGCAGGCCGCGCACAGCGTCTCTCTCCCTCTTTATTATTATAGATCTCTCAGCTGGTGACGGGGCTTGGAATCCTTAAATACCTTTTCCCATTGATCTTGTATCGCTCTGGCTGGCTTTTAAAGGTGATGTGTCACAAAAAAAATAATCCTCATTTAAATGAGTCTGACTCACAAAATCAAAATGTTGTCTCATGCTGTTTTTTTAGTTTTTTTTTTAATTGCGTGTAACGGGAATCACTCGCAATCAAACCCCCTGTCACTAGCATCCCACTAACTAGTTATATGCTGGGTTTCTGTAATAAACTGTATAATTGGAAATCCTGCTGTAGTATTCCGGCCATTCACGTGTGTAATTCTGTTCCGGCGGATGTCTGGGCAGATTCTACATACTCAAGTTCCAGGAAGTTTCCTCCCCCACCCTGTTCAGGGCTTTCTCCTAAAGACAGCAGGCAGGACAATAATTCCACCTTCAGCCACAACAAATGACTGCAAAAACTGTATACTACAAGTAAAATTTGCATTTTTATACATGTGCAACACCTGAACAGGACTAGGAAAGAACACAAAAAATGGGCGCACAACAGCATACACGTAAAAACACCACTGGGAGATTTGGGTGTAGGGTAAAGATGATAAACTGCTCACCCTGCTCCTGCACAAGTCTTGTCGCTGTTAATTGCTATTCCCCCTTCCAGGCTGCCATTGATAGCGGGGGAAAGATGTAATTTGGTTTCCAGCTATTGCTGGCAGCTGAATTACACTGTTTTTAACGAAATTTGGGCTCTGCCTTTCGCCAGCGCCCAAAATTACCTTCTGAGCGCCGCTATAGCTGTAATTCACATAACAGCCTATGGTGGCGCACGGTGCGCCCAAATATCCTTGTGCCTCTTTGTTTTGCTTTGTACACAACACCATTGCAAAGTGGTTGCAGTATCAGATTGCAGCCTACAGCATTCTCTAGAACTGGAACCAATCATCACATTGACAGACACCCGTCAGCAGCAGCTCAACTTGGCCAGTGGCGTAACTAAGGAACTTGGGGGCCCCAAGCTCTCGATTGATGTGGAGCCCCAAAACCTACAAAGGACAGCTGCAGTGTCAGAGAGGTGTGTTTAGAAAGAGGAAACAGTTTAAGGATTACCCCTATGCAATGCACATATAGAGTTGTTAATTACCAGCATGGCACCAATGAAAAGCTAATGAGAACCAATCCCCATCACACTTCCGGACAACCAATAGCAGGTCAGGAACATGATGAGCTGGACAGTACCTGGCCCAGAACAGACATCTCACTACAAGACATCTACAGCTAGTGATGGACAGGTCTAGGAGAACCCATGGAGAAGCATGGGATTTGTTTGCTGACCAGCACATGAGTACATCTCAGGACTTTAGGACATTCATAGACAGAGCAATGTAGCCAAAACTCAAGGTCTAAACAGACTAACCTGATCACAGCCTGGATGTGTCTCTATACCACACCCATGGATCTGTGAATGCCTGGCCTTATACAGAGCCAATAGGACCTTCTCATGCTATAAAACCTATACGGTTATTTTGGCATTTCTGTGGATTTTCAGGAACCATACAGTTGCACTGATATGAGGTGAACAAAATAGAGAGGTCAAAATAGAGAGGTCAAAAGAAATACAGAGAGCCCAATATAGTGTAGTATGCAAAACAAGGGGTTGGAAATGAAAAGTATATATTGTATATACTCACAAACGTGGGTTACCGCCTAGGTAACCACTGTATAGGCAGGTGAGGAGGAGATTAGACCTGTCCTCACTCAGGATTAAAAGTCACTCTCTGTAGATAAGGAAATAAGGGGCAACACCCCTCCACCAGGGGTGGATATTAATAATGTAAGAGTGAACAGAGGCGCCAGCAGGATAAAAGGTTCTAAAAGGCTTAAAATCCCTCAGGAGGCGCCTCTCTCACAGAGGCGCTATTTTTGACCTTGAGACTATACTGTGTACTCCTATCTGTTTATTGCCTGAGGAAGCGGGAACGTACCCGTGAAACGCGTTGCACTGTTTGTTTTGGAGTATATTAATAAACCTATTATAAAACTGACTGTATCTTGTCTGCTTCGGGAAGGCTAGTCCACCACCACCTCCTGAGGGATTTTAAGCCTTTTAGAACCTTTTATCCTGCTGGCGCCTCTGTTCACTCTTACAAAATAAAGAGGTGTACATTCATTGTTTATGAATGTGTAAGAGAACCCCAAGATCCTTGTTCAGGAACTCTGTGGTGTGGCAGAAGAAGCCTGGAGCATTAGGGGGTCTTCCCAAATATACATTACATAGATGTACAGAACTGCTACAGATACAGTAGAATCACTTTATAGTAAACTCCAACGTACCAGGAAAAGTAGTTTACTGTATCAAGATTACTATATCAGAATTGGTTACACATTGTATATTTATACAGGAGCAGTTGTTGGGCCCTGAGGACTGAGTTTACTATATCCAGAAGTTTGCTACATCAGTTTACTATAACGGGATTCTACTGTACATTGATATCCCACAGTCACAGGAAAGGAACTTTGAGGTGGCAAGGAGCATTGCAATGCATGCATGCCATGAAAGTGTAATGCTAGGTACACGCCATACAATTTTCTGTTAGTTAACTGCCAGATAGATTTTATTTTTTTCCCCAACGTAATGGAAAAATGTGGCAGGTAAATCTAACAGACAATTGTATGGCTTTTATCTAGCATAAAACCAGTTCTGCACACCCTGTTCAGTGGACTCTTCAGTGGACAGATAAGGCCAGAGGAGGACATGGTCTGTGTAAACACTCAAACTCCTCAAGCGCTCTGCAGGCATACCTATGAAATAGTTGCCAGGAGACTTGGGTGCAGGGTAAATCGGCGGGAGGGAAGGGAACGTGGGCAGGTAGCGCCAATACAGAGGAGGTGGGGGAGCGTCGCTAACAGACAGGCATAAGTAAACATTGTGCTGGCGACACGCTGTGTGTCGCTAGCACTGCAGAGCGGATAGCGGCGCGCAGGGGGGGGGGGGGGGGTCCTGGAGGCACACCATGGGGCAATAGAGGCTGGTGTTAGTGTGCACAACCAGCCTCTGTGCCCCACTAACATAATTAAATCCCACCTCGGGATCTCTTTAATCTGTATTTATTGTATTTTGCCCTCGCGGCGTTCATTACTATTCCCCCACCAGGTCGCCGTGGATGGTAGGGAATGGTGTAATTCGGCTTCCAGCTATTTCTGGTGGACAAATTAGTGTTGAGATTCGTCTTTTGACAGCACTGAAGTCGCTCACTGAGTGCCGCTACAGCCGTAATTCCTATTACTGCTCCAAAATCTCCTGTGCTGTTTTAAAAGCACTCGGCAGAGATGTGGTACAGGTTAGACCCACTGTCCTGGATGAAGCTCAGAATATCCAGAAGTACATCAGTAAGATGGCAACCAAAGCTAAACTGCAGGCAGCAGGCATGGAAGGAAAACCAAACTGAAGTGCCATTGGCAAAACACCTCTTCTTTGGGTTGTATGATTAACCAGTGTCTGACACTGGTAAATTCTACCAATGGCTGGAAAGGACCAAGCACTGAGCACCAGGTCTATAGAAGCAGTGAGATTGTAATGCATGCTGTGCAGAGAGGCGTCAGACAGTACATCACATACTGGCAGCATATAAGATGCAGGCTGGGACACTGAATGCCACAACCAAGTTCCAGGAATATAGTAGGAACAAGAGGGTGAAGGACAAAGCGGTCCCAATGGTGGTTGGAGCACTCATTCCTGGGATCGCCTGACACCACTCTCCCAAAGTCACAGCCCCAAACCTCACAGCAATCTGTCTGATAGGGTGCAGTGCTAGCAAAATCTAACATACTGTAGTAGTAGAACACCCAAAGTGAGAGAAGAGCGGGGAGAGAGTGTGATAAGTATCTGTGGGCTACAACATGGATAGTCTTCTTGTAAGTAAATTGTTCTGTATAGATAGCGCTCCACATTAATAGATAGATGAAGGATAGTTGGTCCCCTCTAGGACCGCACTCACCCGTTCAGATGGACCACTGTTAGACTGGTCAATAGCATTTGGAAGATGTTCCTCGTTGGCATTCGTTCATAGAGCCCCGGTTATGTTGCACTTTAGCCGTAGGGATGGTGCCTCCAATATGAATAAGTGGCTCCGCTGTGTCTGTACGACTTCAATGCTCCTCACAGAGGATATATGCCTCCAATGTACCTATTAGCACAGTGTCCAGATTGGGGTAGTTTAATCGGATCCGAATCGCCAGATTTCTATCACCAAGGGCAGCGGACAGCAGTGATGAGGACTGGCAGGTCAGTAGACATTCCACTCTCTAGCAGAGATACCCGTAGTCACAGTGACCGCTCAGCTCCTGACGAACACATAAACTGCCGTTTTCTCTTCCTCCTCTCTCCCTGCCTGCAGGAGATTGCCATGTGCGGGGGCCTCAACAGGCATTCATTTTGTTTTCGTCCACAACCACTGAGGGCACAAAGAGAGGGCGGACTCTGGCGGCGTGTCCGCCCCCCGCACATGGCAATCTACTGCAGGCAGGCAGTTCTCATTTGAACTTTTTATCTGAACTTTTATGTGAACCTCTATTTAAACTCTGGTTTATAAATATTGCAGCGCTATTTGAGATATATATATTCTTGTAAATAAAAGCATAGGTATTTGCTGGAGTGCCACTCTAATATATGTATTGAAATATGTCTTTCAGAAATTATATAATTGAAGAAAAAAGTTTCCTTCCCTGTGAAGATTTCATGTTTGGCCGAATGTCTTTTAATGGTTTTAACCCAGAGATTGAGGTGAGAACAAGTAATACAAGCCACAATCTTCTGATATTTGATGGAATAGGGGGAGGAGAAGCTAGGACATTCTAGTGTGTGGAAAAAGAGTGATAGGTCGGGGCAAACTGGTATGTGGAATAGGGTAAATACAGCTAGAATATTCTGGTATGGGGAAGAGGGTGAGGAGGCAGTGCATTCTGGCTTATGAAAGATGGACAGAAAGTGGGGTGTGCTGGTATATGGGAGAGGAGATGGGGCAGACATGGATTTAAATGAGGCGAGGAGTGCATGGATATGAAAGGAGTGAGGAGGCAGGGTGTGCATGGACACTGGAGGGAGGGGTGAGGAGGTGGGGCGTGCATGGACACTGGAGGGAGGGGTGAGGAGGTGGGGCGTGCATGGACACTGGAGGGAGGGGTGAGGAGGGAGGGGTGAGAAGGCAGGGTGTGCATGGACACTGGAGGGAGAGGTGAGGAGGTGGGGCGTGCATGGACTCTGGAGGGGAGATGATATGGGAGTGTTGGACTGGCATTCTAGGATACAGGTGAATGTGTTTTTTACATATTAGAGGGTTGCAACATAAAGGGTAAGAAGGAAGCAGCTGATACATGTAGTTCTTCTGCAGCTCTGTTCTTCCTCCCCTCGGCTGATGCCCAGTCACTGTTCCCTCTATTCACAGAAGTTGATGGTACAGATGAACTCCCAAGCTGAGGATGAAGAGGAGGACCTTGAGAGCGATATGGATGCAGATGTGTCAGATGAAGAAATGGCTCGCAGGTGAGATTTATTTTCCCCTTACCAGTCAGGATAGGAGAAAAGACGTGTCATTAATACATATATACGTACTCTGCCGAATCCATTAACGCTGCAATGAATCTTCCTGGAAACCTTCAAGGCCATAGAATGGGCGAGGGGAGGGGTGGCCATATGCTGGATAATTAACATATCCAGCAATGTTAACCATCGACTGCAGGGGTTACATCCGGAGCTATGCATGATGGGAAAGCGCAGGCCATCAGGGAGTGCTGGAGTTAGACACTGAAGCGAAAAAAATTATGATGATTTATATGTGTAGTACAGCTAAGAAATAAAGCATTAGAAGAAGTCTAATGCTGTGAATACATGGAGCGACGACTCCCGCCGCGTCCCCGCTCGACCCCTCGGCCGCCTGGATCGATTCCCGATTGTCCCCGCAGGCGCTTCCTTATCTTCTGCTCAATTCCCCGCTATTGTCCGCCCGTTAGGATCGAGCACGGAATCGGACAGGTTGGAAATTATCAGCTGGGAGCATCAGCGGCTTGATACACGGTACAGACACGTACCGTGTATCCCCAGCATTACATTTGTTTCCAGTAGAGGAAGAGTTAAGAAACTCCAGTTGTTATCTATGCAAATAGCCATTCAGTTCTAGGACCTTGAAAGTGGCAGAGAGCTCTGACTTCTGATTAGGTTATCTCAGCTGTATTGTGTTTTTCTTTTGCAGTGAACAGTTCAGGACAGGTCAAAAGTTCACTGCCTGTTCTATAAAAACATTTAGAATGCTGAGTAATGTGTGTTTTTAGAGAATGATGCAATGTTATAAAAAAAATAGTAAAAGAAACAGGAGCACACCTCTAGTGCAATAAAATTTTCTACTAAAAAAAAAAAAAAAAAAACGCTCTAAAAGTTACACTCACAGGCCTCAATTCACGGAGCATTATCAAACACTTTATCAAACGTTTGATAATTTACCTCATGGGTAAAATCTCATTTTGAATTCACTAAAGTGGTATATATTAGTTGAACGTTTCATCGGTAAAACATTCGATAAATATATAACACCTTAGTGAATTTTAAAATGAGATTTTACCCATGAGGTAAATTATCAAACGTTTGATAAAGTGTTTGATAATGCTCCGTGAATTGAGGCCACAGTGTACATGTTGGTAAATGTGCCTGTCAGGCCTGCCGGCAGTCCTCTCCTATCACCCGCGCTTGGTCAGAGCGGCGGGGAGCGATGTTACTAGCGTGGAGCCAGTCACGGTGAAGCTGTCTGACCTCACGACGCGTTTTGGCGTTAACCACTCCTTGACGAAGGCGTGGTTAACGCCGAAACGCATTGTCAGCTGCCTTTCCGCATGTGTTAATGCTTTATGAATCGAGGCCAGTTTGTTTGGGTGGACAGCACCCTGTCCAGCTCTTAGGTTATAGATAGGGTGCCCACTCTATTCAACCAATCACAACGCTTTGTGCTGGAGGGTGCCGTGATTAGAGAACTGTTCCTTTATGAGGTTTCCTGCTGAGCCCCTTAACCCATTAGCAGCTTCAAAGGAATTATGAGATAAGGGCACTGCTTTTGATCTCAGTCGGCAGAACTTGGTGTGCTATAAATGATTGGAATGCTTTGACGTCTCTCTGCTAGCAGAAGACCTAGAAACAGAAAGCAGAAGTCCTCTGTTACTGTCTTACCCTGCCCCCTAGTGACACATGGCTATAAATACATATTACAGCAGTACTAATTAGTAGCATGGAAATGTAACCATAAAAAAGTGCTGAAATTGGCCTGGAGCACTTGCAACCCTATAAATTTGGCTGCTAAAGGGTTAGTGTAGACTGGCCAAATTGAAAGCTGCATTAAATTTTGCGTGTGAGCTGTAATAATTTGCATGTAGTTGACCATTCCCTAGTCCTGAACACAACTTGCACCCATGTGAAGCACTGATGTATCTGTATCCTATCACTTTCCTGTGGTTCCTCTGCAGGTACGAATCTCTGGTTGGCACCATACACAAAAAATTTGCGAAGAAGAGAGACCGCAAGGCTCTGCAGGTGAAAGAAGAAGAGGAGGAGGAGGATGAGAACTCCAATATCAAAAGCAGCAAAGCAAAAAGGGGCTTCATCAGGCCACAGGACTGACCACAACTTCCCACAATGAACTCCATCCAGCATAATGAGCCCAAACGGAGTTATTAGCTAAATTTTATTTTGTGTTTTTTAAAACTATTTTTGATACAAAAGAAAAAAAAATACTGAGACTGTGAAAGAGGAAGAGGTGCCTTTGAACCTCTTGAGTTTATACTGAAGAGGCAGCCATTTTGTATCTCTGAGCACCTTCTGTGTTTATACTAAGTCAGCCATTTTGTATCCCTGTGCACCTGTTTATACAGAGGAAGCGGCCATTTTGTATCCCAGTGCGATGTCTATATTACAAAACATTGAATGTAACGAAACCACCACAAGGGTAAAAATCTGGGAATCTGGAGGCGAAGTGATAAACGTACCTATACTCTATTTACCCAACTGGGGAAACTATTGCTATTTCTCTATCTGAACATCAATCAGTTTCTGCAAAAATCTGATTGAATATTGATTAGCAGCAGGGGAGAATAGCCTTTCTCAATCAGCGTTCATTTGATATATTGGAGTCTATTGTAAAAGATAGATTTTCATTACTATAAAACTGGCGTTCTATTACAAATGTCTAATAGTATATGGATACCTTATTCAGTCTGCGTTTCCTAGAAGCAGATAAATTCCGCTCCCCCGGTCTGATTCCCAGATCGTACTGCAAGTTAAGAGGTAAATGTAAAATAAGGGGTGTCAGGGATCATGATCTCAATGAATTTCTAGCCGTCTGATCGGCTGTAGTCTTTGGGTGGCTATTTTAGTGCACAGGATGTTTGCCTTTTGGTTTATGAATGCAGAATGCAGCTTTTATCTAGGAGGGCAGTCTGGCCCTGAATCTATATTTTAGCCTGTTATAAGGTTTTTTTGTTTTGTTTTGTTTTTTGAATATATGAATTTGTTTGAGGGTGTTCTTCCCACGTTGACTTGAATAATATTAATATATTCTTATTGAAATAGGTTGGACTTGAATGCATGTAAGGACCTAGCAGGAAGTACATTGCCGGGGCACAGATTACTTACTGTGACTGGCACCATGCTCACAATACATGAGTAGGCTCTGGCATTGCATGATGGGAATATACTATAGAGGCCACCATAATGCCTATTGTGAATAAGGCCTAACAAAAAGTCAGGAATTTTTTATTTGAAAAAAATTTACCGTGTACCTGAGACAAAAATGTTTTTTCCAGCCCCCTCTAGTCCTTTTAGCTCCCTCCCTGACCTCCAGGCCCCCTCTTCTGTAGCCCCGTATATTCTGTGACTTGGCTGAGTCACGGGTCGCTGTGCAGCATGTGGTCCTAGCCGTGCGCACCTCCTGATCACGCTCGCAAAGCCAGGAGTGCTTGCCCAGACCGCTCCTGGTGATGAGCATGATTGGGAGGTGCCTGCAGCCATGACAGCGCATGTGCAGTGGCCTACAACCCAGTTGGATCCTGGTGCAACGGAGGGGACCAGGAGGATGGTGAGGGAGCAAGTGGACTGCAGGGGGCTGGAGGAAGCCCAGGTATAAAATATTTTGCTTCACTAGTCTCAGGATCACTTTAAAGGGAAGTTTCGAGGTGATTAAAAAACAAAGGTCTACTTACTGGCAGCTGTCCTGTGCCCTTGCCTCAGCTCTGGTGGCTCCCGGTCCCCTCCAGTGCAGTAACCAACCTCCCCAGGTCAGCATCTACTGCGCTTCAACATGCGGCTTATGGAGTTGCACTAATGTCATCTGAACTGTACTGCGCAGGCGCAGAAGTAATGAACCTGTGCAGTACATTCCGGATGATGTCAGCGCGACTCCCAAGAGCTGCTCGCGCAGGCGCAGTATGCATCTTGCCCCGGGGCACCGGCGTGAAGCGGCGCTGTGGCAAAGGCTCAGGATGGCTGCAAGGGGCTGGAGGAAGCCCCAGGTAAGTAGATTTTTGTTTTTTAATCACCTCGGATTTTCCCTTTTTAAGTATTTTTTTTTAGTTTGAGTAGAGATGGTCAGTGAGATGCAAATTATGCTGAGTTGATACCGATTTTATGCAAATTTTTAAGGCTCAAGGCTATTATTTCCGACATGTCTGATCTGTTCCTAGTCCACAATTGGATTGATTTTGGGAAGCAAGGATTGGAAAATCAATCTTTTTATCGATCGGCAGCAGTTTGGACATGTAGACATGATGCAAATTCCCATCAGATTTCCCGTTTGATCGGATGGGAAATTGCTTTGTGTGTGCTCTGCATAAGACGCAGTGTGATCTGAGCAGTGTTCAGCTAGCCTCTGGGTGGGAGTGTACAGTCTCCTCTCTATCCCAGAGAAATATGTATAGAGAAAATAAATGCCTCCCTCCAGCCTCCTCTGTTCTCCATGATCAGAGGCAGGAACCGGTGTCAGGTGGGAGGAGAGAGACACTCATACAGCAGAATGTCAGCATAGACTGCTGTATATCAGGAGTCACATACAAGCCATGCTGTTTATTTTCTGTGACCAGAGACTCGCTATACAGGAGGACATATACCCCCCTCTGTGCAGAAATGTGAAGTCATGCTGAAATTTTCATATCTGTGTAAAAATAAAAAGACAAGACTATAGCGTGTTGCATGTCTAGTGTTTGCTGTGTAAGGCTGTCACGTGTGGCACGCCAGGCGTATGTGATAATGAGCCCCGTCAGCACATCTTCATTATTCTGTGTACACCCGTGTAAGGGCTAGTTCACACTTGCTCTTGCCCTGCAATCGCGATTCGGCGGGCAAAATCTTGCGATTCAGCGCGATTTTCACTTGTGATTACCGTTCAATAGAACGAGACTCACAGCGCCATCACCCCAAAGATGCTGCAGTGTGAATGTATCCATAGAGATCGCTGGCGATCAGCAAAATGCTGTAAGGGCCCTTTTCCATTGCGATTCAGCAAAATCCTTTTTTTTTTTTTTCAGCGATAGTGTTTGCGATTTTGCTATGCACTGCAGGGCATAGCAAAATCGCGGCAATAATCGCTCAGCTGCGCGATCGCATTTGTGTAAATATCGAATCGTGGTGGTGGAAATAACCTACCGTGATTCCGATGTTATTTAGCAAACCCTAGCGATTTTAAAATCGCTAGTGATTTGCGCGTTTGTGATTCAGCAAATGCAATCGCGCTAGTGGAAAAGGGCCCTTTTCCACTAGGGCGTTTGCGATTGCTGAATCGTAAACTGCTATTATTTTTCAAATTGCTGCGGTTTGCTTTTTAACATAGGAATCGTGGTAGGTAATTTCCACTACCACGATTCGTTTTTTACTTGATCGCGCCGCGATTATTGCCGCAATTTTGCTATGCAGTGCATAGCAAATGGTGATCGCAAACACCGGGGAAATGTGTTACTTTGCTGAATCACAATCGCTAGCGTTCAGCGCGAACGCTAGCGATTGCTAGTGGAAAAGGGCCCTAAAGGCGCCAAGTGTTAACCAGCCCTCAGTACTTTGTTTGCCTCTAACGGCTTTTTTTTCTGCTTCATAAAGAGACTTTATCAGGGCCTGAAAATTCCTCCAGTTTTCCTGTGTTACTTTGTACTGAGGTTTGCAATATTTTTTTTTTTTTTTTACATCACTGTATCAGTTATTAGCATACAATGAACATGCAGATTGATTGGACCAGTACTAGAATTTTCAGGGGATTATCTGATGTGGAAGCTGTTGCCGGAGTAACCAGTTACTCTGCTGCTGGTTAATAAATTGGCTGTTCCCAGATCTGATTGGACCCTGTGACTACCGTAACTGCTTCCGTCCTCACAGATTCCCATTCCTGTTGAGCCAGAATGACATGTTAGTCAGACTTTCTTGCTTGTTGCTGTTCTGTATAAATGTCCCAAAAAGTCATTTGTTTTTCATGCAAAACTCGACACCAAGAACCCAAATAAACCAGTCCAAACCTTAAATGTGTTCAGTTATTGATCCTCTAAGACCAGCTCGTCCCATTACACACGTGTGGTAAGGTGATCTGAATTAATCGTGTTTTATTATGTAGACTGCACACTACATGTTTGGGGGTCCATACCCCTTCATCATTTTGTACAGAAATGAATAGAATTTAAGCTTGGTACAC
Organism: Hyperolius riggenbachi; assembly: GCF_040937935.1. Classification (NCBI taxonomy): domain Eukaryota; kingdom Metazoa; phylum Chordata; class Amphibia; order Anura; family Hyperoliidae; genus Hyperolius; species Hyperolius riggenbachi. The sequence goes on from NC_090656.1 coordinate 36,493,923, forward strand.
ACTTACAATTTTGATTTGGCCAATGTTACTACTGCTATATAGTATGAGGGTTTACCTACACAATCAGTTAATAGTATACATAATTTCTCGGTCCTTTTGCTACACTGAGGTGGTAAAACTGGTCAATCATTGGGCAATCAAAATTGAAGGTGTGTACTAGGCATTACAAGTGTCCCACTTGCTGCACGTGAACTCTTAGTGGCCTAATTAGTGTTGTTGGGCACTACACACGTGCTAAATCCACAGAGCCTCCCTGTATTGTCTTCCGCTTACCACCCCTCCTGCTTCAGTCACCTGCCATCTTATGCTGGCCACTAATGATACAATCTCTTTTTTTCTTTTTTTTTTTCCCCCCAATCTTCCCAAATCTGTGTAGTAGAAGTTACCCTGCACTGATTGAATACATTGAATGGATACTTTAAGTAGCCCCTTGTATTACATAGAAATGGTAGGAATGAACAATAGATTGGATTGTTGGCAGGGCCAGTTCTAGCTACAATGGGGCACAAATGACGGGGGGGGGGGGGGGGGCCTTTGTTCCGTTTCCCTCTGGCAAACCAGCCCTGACCATTAGTGGGCACCTTTAGGGTGCATACACACATGCAATTTTGATTGGCCAATCACTGACCAATTTTAACACCTCCATGTAGTAGGAGGGCCAATAGATTTTGAATTCTATGCACAGATTGTACAGGTAAGCATTCATATTTCATGAAAGCAGTGAAATTGACCAGTGATTGGCCAATCAAAATTCGATGTATATACCAGTCTTTAGTTGGGCTTTTTCTCGAATAGGTTTAGCTACAGGGGTATAGTGCTGAGACCCTTCTGGTGAGAAACACTGTATAGCTCCTACATTCATTGATTCATAATTTAACATATATCACATTGTCACTGTTGAAAGTGAAATAAGTGTACAGAGATCATGGAACCATATTGCCCTTGCGTTATATGGTGGATCCTTCTATCACTGCATTACAACTGCCGCCTAATGCGCATGGGAATGTACCTTTCTTACCGCTGGTCTGAGGGGCCTCACTAGCCCCACCCAGCTAATGTCATAGGTTGTTCTCCTTCTACTATAGGAGAACAAAGGTGCCTGTCCAGAACTTGTATTAGCCTCATTCAGATCTTTATGCTTACCCATTCCTATTGCTTCCAACACATTGGGCTCGATTCACAAAGCGGTGCTAACCCAGTTAGAGACTTTAGGCATGATAACCATTGCGCCAAGCTGGTGAAAAGCCAGTTTAGGTGTGATAAGTTTAGGCATGCTAAGTTAGATAAGTTTAGATCGCACGCAAAGTCCCGCACACAAAGCAGCGCCATTAAACTCTATGCGAAGTGCACCAGACTTTGCTAGCGCAAAACTTTTGATCAGCTGTGCACTGCGGTGCTAACCAAGTTGGTGCTTAAACTTATCATGCCTAAACTTATCACACCTTAACATGACTAAACTTATCACACCTAAACTTATCACGCCTAAACTGAGTTTAGGCATGATAAAGGGCTTTTCACCAGCGTGCTAACTGTTAGCACCGCTTTGTGAATCAGGCCCATTGCATTCAAGAACAGACTGTTGATTGGCTGCTGAATATTTCCCAGCCCATGACCTGTGCCATTGTAACAAGATAACTGCTGTTGTTTGTCACCTGGGTTTGATGTTGAATCGGACGTAAACTCTTGCTCAGCACATAATGAAAAATCTTTATTCCACGTATAGGGGTTTATGCAATAAACTGCGTTAAAACGAACCTGAACTCAAAACTTCCTCTCTGCTCTAAAAGATAAGCAACAGCACAATAAACTTGTAACCAGTTCGGCCTATCTGGACGAGCTTCTTCGTCCAGATAGGCACTGCTGCTTCTGCCGCATGGTGCGCGCGCTCCCGCCGCTAGCCCCCCGATCAGTGAATGGGAATATAATTCCCATTCACCGATCTAATTTTCCCGCAGAAAAACCAACGCTTTCTAGTGAGAGAGCGCGGTATTTCTGCCCCCCAGGAAACTTCTCCGTGTACTTTAGTTCCTGGATGCGAGATTGTTCGCATCCAGGACTTTTTTTTTACTGTGGCCAAATAGTAAACTGCACCCACATACACTTTTAATAAAAAAATTCTATTATTTTACATTTAAAATTAGGAGTTTCCCTCCCACATCAAAAATTACCCACATACATATTTTATTATAAAAAAAACAACAACAAATAGTTACCCAAGGGTCTGAACAGGACAGAAGGCAAACCTAGATAAATGTGCCCTGGATGTATTTAGAGAGTTTAGCCTGTCTAATTCCCCCTGACTTGACTAATCACAAGTTGTAATTTGATCCCTTAGCTGTGTCACCTGACTGCCATGGCAGAGATCTCATTGGTAAACACAGGATGTTAACAATATGTTTGCTTCCCTGAAAGCAGGAAGTAGACACTGCAGATTATATATTGCAGGATTTGTATTAGCTGTAACAAAAATGTTTTGTTTTTTCTTTTAAAGGTTATTATATCTCTAAATACATACAGGGTGGATTTCTCTCTGTTTTCCCTCTGTCCTGTGCAAGAGTTTAGGTCCACTTTTAGCAGAATGACTTTCCTAAAGTCTAATTATATGACAAGTAGAGCAGAATGCATTACACTCCACTTATCGTGCGATAAGACTTTACACACATGATTCTGCTTAAGGCAGCTGTGTTTAGCCAGATCAAAGTTCTTATCAGTAGCTGTGAATAGACTGCAGGAGTTGTGGCAGGTCTGACTTCTCATACATAAACAAGGTGTTTAAGGTGTGTGATTCAGCCACTACTGCAGCCAAGGAGATCAGCAGGGCTGCCAAGCAACTGGTATTGTTTAAAAGGAAACTTCCATATCCTTCTCAGTTTAGGTTCCCTTCAAAGTGAAATGGGGGGCCCTAGGCAAGCTACAACTGTGGTCCCACCTTCAACTGCCACCTGACTTTTTTGGTAAAAATTTGTTGTGGCCAAGCATAAACTAGGCCCCTAAACTCCATGCCCTAGGTACCTTCCTAACTTGCCTTGTGAATAATCCAGCTCTGATCTGCCTGGTAATATGGAAACTGCTGCCCCTATTCCTGTAGCTGGCGTTTCCCTCTTTGAGCATTAGCACAGCTTTAAGTTAGCAGTGTTCTGTTCTGTGAAGCGATCCTGTATTGCTAGGCGATTTGTTTGGCAGGAAGATCTTAGTTCTCGCTTTAGCCTAATAACACGATGAAATGATGAGCTATAATAAGCAGATGAGACTCTTGTGGTAGAATGCAAGCATTGTGCCTGGCTATTGTCTCATGCATTGTCTATTTTTATGGAAGTCTTTGTTTAGGAGTTTATAGAACATTAATGAATGCGCGATAGCGTGTTTTGTGCTGCAGACGGTATCTCTGCGGTGATTGACACGAGTTTCCAGCAGAACGTCTAATTGTGAGATCTTTATATCACTCGATCAGGCTGATTGTTCTGTGAGAGGCTTTTGTTTCAGGTACATCATTCAGAGATCTGATGAGGACATCTTGTCAAATGTTCCTGGCGTATAATGCACACTGCGAAGATAATGGTTGCCCAACACCTAATGATTCACTTCTGAAGATGTGGATGAAATTCAGTGCTCGCTATACTGTGCCAACGCAAAGGACCAGCCTGCCGCAAAGTCACTGCAGTGGTAAGTATTGGGAAATCCCAGTTCCTGTAGACAGATGCTCCCATCTCCATCAGTTTTATCCTTTGTGCCTATGCTGCATCTCTGCCCTCCTTGCAAGGTCTGTTAAGGTGGCCACACACAATACAATAAAATGATCCGATTTTACAGCAATTTGATAAAAACCGATGAGATTTCCCGTTGAATTGAAAGAGACATCTGATCAAATTTCCAGTTTTTAATCAAAAGTTGATCAGGAATGGTGCATTTTTCTGACCCTTTTTATTGAAGAATGTTAATTTATTAACCATTTCAGCCCTCAGTCGTTTTTCATCTTACTCATCCGAGTAATTTTCACCTCCCATTCATTCGCCAATAACTTTATCACTAATTATCACAATTATTTGATCTATATCTTGTTTTCTTCCGCCACTAATTAGGCTATCTTTGGGTACATTTTGCTAAGAATTATTTTTTTTCTAAATGCATTTTAACAGGAATATTATGCTACCATAATTAAAACCTATGTATTTTATTTGTCCATTTGTCCCGGTTATTACACCATTTAAATTATGTCCCTATCACAATGTATGGTGCCAATATTTTATTTGGTAATAAAGGTGAAATTACTATGTTCCCATTCATTGATCGTCAGGCTACCAGGTGGCGGCATGGGAGCACGCAGAAGCTCAGCAGCAGCCACCTGGACGTGACAATTACGTCCAGGCGGCTTAACCTTCCTGGCGGTAAGTCCGAGCTATGCCGCGCAGGAGGATTTCTCAGGCCCTGCTGGGCCGATTTGCATATTTTTTTTGTACACGCAGCACTTTGCTAGCTGTGTGTACTGCCCGATCCGTGCCGATTCGCCTTGCCCCCCCCCCCCCCCCCCCCCAGACCCCATGCGCTGCCTGGCCAATCAGTGCCAGGCAGTGCTGAGGGGTGGATCGGGACTCCCTTTAATGTCACGACGTCGGTGATGTCACCCCGCCCGCCGCCATGGCGACGGGGGAAGCCCTAATGGAAATCCTGTTCAGAACAGGATTTCCGGACGGGCTTGATCGCCGGAGGATGCCGCTGCATTAGTGAGGGTCACATTGTAGTCACTTCCTGTCTGAGTCAGGACTGAGTCAGCCACTTATATACCTGATATTTAACTTTTTCAGGCAGAGAAAGAAAAAAGGAACACAGCCAGGGATGCTCACCGCATCTTCTTTAACCCATCCCACGCCGCCTCCCACACTGCGTTCTAAGTCGCGTCACGTGATTATAAACGCTTCCTCCTTCCGTGTTGTAGTCACGTGACGCAGCTATGAACGCATATTGGGACGGGTTAAAGAAGACGCCTGTTTGGTAAGTTTTTAACCCCCTCTCTCACACCCGCTCAGGTGCTTTAATTACCTGGATGAAATCCGAATGAAACTCATAAACGGATAAACACAGCCTAGTTATTTGTGTGCTAGGCACTGTACATTCACATATCTATCTCATCCTGTCGCATGTCACCTCGGGTATCCTTTATACCAATCAGTAGCTGATACCCCCTTTTACATGAGAAATATATTGCTTTTCACAAACAGACCATCAGGGGGCGCTGTATGACTGATTTTGTACTGAAACCCCTCCCACAAGAAGCTCTGGGACCGCGGTACTTTTGGCAGTTTGTTACAATGTAACAAGGTTCACAGACAGGAATTAGCTGTTTACAGCTGTCTCTAACGGCCAAAACAGCTAGCAGCAGCTACATAACCTGCCCACAGTAAAAATGTCACCATGTAATAAATGTCAGAATGTAAATCGGGGAGAGAAAATTTTTTACAATGAGCAAACACTGACTAAATCATTTATACATCATTATTGTAAAAATGAAGCATTTTTTTTTACATTATTTTCACTGGAGTTCCTCTTTAAAATACAAACCCCCAACAAAGGAGTAAGATAATACTTGAGGGTGAATAAAACAATTCAAAATTTATTCAAAATGTTATTGCACACAGTAGGTTTTGGATGACGCTTTTCGCAGGTATTTCCCGCCTCCTCAGGTCACGTTTTGTGGTTATTGGCCTTTTTTCCATTACTTTTGGGTCCCTCCACCCTCAAGTATTTTTCTAATATTAAGAAGAAATAGATTTTTATTTAAAGAGGAACTGTCGCGAAAATATTAAAATTTTAAATGCATACAAATAAGAAGTTGGTTTCTTTCTGAGTAAAATGAGCCATAAATTACTTCTCTCCTATGCTGCTAACATTTGCAGGAAGTAGTGGAAATCTGACATTACCGACAGGTTTTGGGCTAGTCCATCTCTCCATAGGGTATTCTCAGCATGACCTTTATCCTTTATAAAGACACTTACTGAAAAAGATTTATACAAAGATGCTGGCCAGCCTCCCTGCTCACCTTACACTTTTGGCAGTTGGACGGAGCAACTGGCATTCACTAAGTGCATTTTGAAAATAAAGAAATCCCTGTGAACCCCCCATGAGGAGATGGGCTAGTCCAAAACCTGTCAGTTCTGTCAGCTTTCTACTACCTACTGTAAGTAATAGCAACATGGGAGAATAGTAATTTATGGCTCATTTTACTCTGGAAGACACATACTTTTTAAAATATATGTAAACATATACAATTAAGTTGTAAGATTTTCGTGACAGAGGTAAGTATCTAACTTTTCCCTTGAAAGTTATAGGTTTGCTTTAGTTTAAAGTATTGTATTATACTGAGATGATTACATAGGATTGTCCACTCTGGGCTAATATGCTTGCACTGCATCTCTGCATTGTGCGCTGAGAAGGGGCCACGCTCCGCCACACTCAGACAGCTCCACATCTCCCATCCCAGGCGAGCGGCTGCCTCAGGCGGAGGACCACTTTATATATTAAGGTCAAGCTGTATTTTATTTTGTATTTTCTTTCATCTGTAAAATTCCATCAGAAATGTAATACGAAGCCCAGAAGATGGCGGCGTCCCTCCTGTCACCGCCGCTGCGTCAGGAAACTTATTGCCCATGCTGAGTTAAAGCTTTCTTGCAAAATTGTTTTTTATTGTCTCAGATGAAAAAAGGGGGAAAAACGCAGTCTCAGCGAAACCTCGAATTGTTCCATTAAGCTGAAACACGCGGCTGCGAAGTCATCTGGAACGCGTCACTTCGAAAGTGACACCCGGGAAGATTTTCCAGCTCACATGAGATAAATTTCTATCCATAAAGGCGGCGTGGGGGCTTCATCCTGATTATTTCACTGATCCCACAGCTTTATTCACAAGCACGATAAGACGTCGGGGGAGGGGGAGTCGCGTGTGATAGAGATGGCTTCATTTCACAATGCTGCAAACAGCAGGACCTATCATCTATTTATGTTAACCAACCAGAAATCAACTTCCAGCTGCCTAAAGCAGTAGAATGCCAGTGGAGCAGGTCTGCAATTTGCCTAGGTGGCTGCAGCCGTGTAGAGGTGATTAGTGATAAGCTGAAATGTTTGCGTTTTCGTAATTACAACACAAAATTGTAATTGGTAATTATCAGAAAATTCCTAATTTGTAAAGTCATAATTTTGTGTCGTAATTTCAAGTTAAATCGTAATTTCGAGTTACCTGTAATTTTGTAACTTCTTGTTAACCTCCCTGGCGGTAATTCTGAGGTACACTCGGGCTAGCCGCCGGGAGTTCTATGCAGAGTACAGTGCGCAGCAGGAGTTTTTACTCCCTTCCCGGGGGATCCAGACGTCAGTAGCCTTACTCCTTCCTGTCTTCCGAGGCTCTGAATCACTGGTGAGATGGTGAGATGGCCGTCAGTGATCTCACTACAGAGTTACAGCACCACCTGGAGGACGGAGGTAAAATTGCAGCGCTGGAGCCCAGGGAGGTGAGCGAGTGCTTGGGGTTCTGGCGGCATGATTATTTTTCCTGAGTTTAGGGTCTGAAACGTGCTGAAAAGACCCTAAAATCTGGAAATATTCATACCGCCAGTGAAGTTAAACAAGAAAATTTCATGGGTATTATATTGAGTAACACTAAAGCCTAATTTTGTATTTTACTGGTAAATTTGGCCGAAAAATACTTGTATTTACGAAAATTTCGACAAATAGTAATTACAAAAGTATATGTATGGTTGTAAATTTTAACTTTTTGTGATTATGATTTTTCAGTTACAATCATAATCACACGAATTGCTAAGAGGTGACTCGGGACATCGGTGGAAATCCCAATTGGCTATAAACATGTATCTGCTTAACACAAATCGTTTTATAATGTAAGGTTATAAAAATATGTATAATTTTTATTTAAATTTGCTTCCATGTATAAATATCCCAAACTAAACACAAACCTTATTTCTATTCTAGACTGCATTCTGTACAACCCGGGTACTTTCCTCTTCCTGCAGGAGTGATTAGTAGCAAGGAGGAGGAGCCTTGGTTACTTAAATAGGCTCTGTACTTAAAAAAACTGTATGGATACTCACCTTGGGAGGGGGAAGCCTCAGGGTCTCAATGAGGCTTCCCCGTCCCCTGCAGTTGCAGGCAATCCAGCACTGGCTCCCCGGAATCCTCCCCAAGAGAGGATTTATTTACCTCTCTGGGATCCAGCGCAGGCGAAGTAATAGCTCTTCGTTTGGGCTGAAATAGCCGAGCCCAAACATATCTGCTTTACTGCGCAGGCGCAAAAGGACTCGCGCCTGCGCAGTAGAGTGGATCGATCAGGTTCAGCTATTTCCGCCTTACCGGAAGGAAGAGCGGCTAGTGCGCCTGCGCAGGTTCGCTGTAGGTAAATATTTACCTCACCACACTTTGGGGACCCGGGCAGGCTGACGGAGGAGGATGGGGGAAGCCTCGTTATGATCCAGAGGCTTCCCCCTCCTGAGGTAAGTATCCCCCAGAGGGATTTTCTCAAATTACAGATCCACTTTAACAGCACCACTGGCATTTCCATCTGATGCTCTCTATTAAGATCATTGTAGAGAGGCTGTGTTTTACACATACAATAATAAGGTAAGAAAGTCAATAGCATTTGATATTAATCTTAGTAATATCAAATCAAAGATAGCTTTATTGGCATGACCAAGATTCATTTATTAACCACAGAGCGAAAAAGTTAGAAAGCAGGGCCTCAACATGATTCCAAAAATACAAAATAACTTTATTATGGACCTATTCACAGTAATCAACAAACAATTAAAATCACTTAAAAAATGAGGATCCCAGGGTGCCTCAGTCTCCCCTCCACACATACATCCGCATTCCACACTCAGACCACACTCAATTAAACTAGTTAGAATGCTGCAGCAATTCTAGATATAGGGTATTGCAACTAATGAGTATATGTGAATGTCCCCTTTAAGACACAGCTGATGGCTTTAACGTGGGTTTTGACCTCGTAATAGAGGTGAGAGAATGTGCCAAAAATTGCAACTAGCAAGATGCTGGATAGTTCAACCCTTGAGTGTGGTCTGAGTTATTTTGTATTTTTGGAATCATGTTGAGGCCCTGCTTTCTAACTTTTTCGCTCTGTGGTTAATAAGTTATGTACTTTAGTTTTTTTCTGGGGCCCAAGGATTTGTGTGTGGTTTTTCCCTGAGGAGCTTGAAGCTCCCAGATTACACACCCAAATCCTAATTCCAATTCATTGAGGACTGCCTTTCCCTAATTCTGTCTATTCCATGACCAAGATTCATTACAAGTATTGCCAAAGCAAGGGGAAAAGGGGGACATGGAAGGGGGGTGGGGTAGGGGGACAATGGCTAAGCAGTCTGTGGACGTTTTTTAGGTTTACAGTTCCGTTATGCTCCTCTCAGTCTGTGGCATGCTGTGACATAGTGTGCAGCTATTGTCACTGTGGATTCCTCTTCTTCCAGTAAGATATATTGTCACAAGAGCCCCACTGGCCGTGAACACGCAAAACCGTCCGATCCGATTCTAGCACACAGATTGAGAGCTATGGACGCAATCTGCGTAGAATTGGCGGAGTTTGAGCGTCACGACGCAGTAGGGAGCCTGTGAGGTTACGAAAATACACTTTTACTCCAACCCAGGGGTAGATTTGCCACCATCTCTGTTTTCTATCAGCCCAGAGAAAACTGCTAACTGGCTATAGACCTGTGAAACAAACAACCGGTTAAAACTGTGCAATTCCTATCTATCTATCAAAACAGTAGCGTCCCTTCGGAAGTTTAGGTCTCGTCTGTGTATACTGAATAGAAGGTTTTACTGAGAGGTAAAGACCTTTTAAAAAGCCTTTATTTGTTACAATATAAATAATTAATATATACAGACAATCGTGAACAATTAAACGATGAGAGACAGTGATAACACAGTACATAAAAGAAAAAGGGATAAAAAGAACGAATACTTATGATTCTGTGGAAAGTCCGTTCGGGAAAAGACAAAGTTCCTTTGTTGCAGTTAGTTCGCAATATGGCCGAACCACATGGCCGTTGCTCCGCCTGCAAGATGGCCACTGCTATTTCCCCAAGCAGTGGCAGTCTTTTCGGTATGATGGAAAGTGGGGGAATTGGCTGGGGGTCCTCATGCAATCAGTTTTGAGCACTGACATTTCTGGGCGGAGTCTCAAGCTCAGCCCAGGGGCGTGTCAGGCAGTGAGTTCTCAGGGGAGGAACCTCCAGCCATCCACAAAATATGTCCAATTTCATACCCCGCCGGGGTTTTGTCGCACATGCAAACCGATTTCATATTCAGATTGGGCTGAGAATACACGTTCATAGGACATCAAACTTGCAATATTTGGGGCGCACGGGGACCCCATTATTCATATCTCAGCCCCTGCTCGGGTTACCTGGCTATGTCTAGTATCACCATATTCTACAGAATTAGGGAAACAAAATTATGTAATTTTCATATTCCTCCCATGGATGGTATTTGCAAAATGTGACAAAGTTATCAACACCATGCATTCCATACTCAGTTTAGTCGGTGCCGTCAAGACTGGGAGGAATGTAGGTGTCAATAGACCTCATGCTGTGCTAGCTTCCCCTGTTGAATAGACTCTGTTGGTATTTCAGCTCTGCCCAATTAGCACATTAGTGTCACCAGAGCTTTTCCGGGAGGCTTAACAGGATTTCTTGCTAAACCAGGTTGCTTTAGCCATATGCTAACGCAGGCCCATTCAGCCCTCATGGCAAAAGGGGGGGGAAGGCAGGAAGGAAAAACTTCTATTTTAAAAATAAAGAATGTCAGTTTTGCGATCGGACAATCGGCCGCGAATCCTCGGACGACTGGGCGTCGCCCGGCGTCACACCTCCCCCTTCCCGAGCTCTGCTCAGGGAGGTGTCAACAGGACGCCTTCCGTAGCAGCTATTGGCGCTGTTGGGTCGGGTTCCCCCTGACACCGCGACAGCCCATCAGCGTTTTGGTGTCGGCTGCCTGCTTTGTGTTGGATCGTAAAGTCGTACTGCTGCAATGACAGGCTCCACCGTAGGAGCTTGCCGTTGGTTCCAGCAGTACGGTTTAGCCAACTCAGGGGATTGTGATCAGTGACGATCGTGAAGGAGTGGCCGTACAGATACGACTGCAGTTTCTGTAGGGCCCACACGATCGCCAGGCACTCCTTTTCAGTTGTGGAGTAGGCTACCTCTCGGGGCAGGAGCTTCCGGCTCAGGTAGAGGATAGGGTGTTCATCCCCCTTTCCATCCACCTGGCTGAGGACTGCGCCGAGACCGTAGTCAGAGGCATCGGTTTGCACCACAAACCGACGACTGAAGTCTGGGGCCTGAAGCACAGGGGCGCTTGCGAGGGCCTGCTTCAAGGCCTGGAAGGCATTCTCGCAAGCGGGGGTCCAGCTAACAACCTTGGGGTGCTTCTTGCTAGTGGCATCGGTCAGGGGCTTCGCCAGTGTACTATAGGCGGGAACAAATTTCCTATAGTAGCCGGCGGTCCCCAGGAACGCCTGGACCTGCTTTTTCGTGATAGGTCGAGGCCATGCCAGGATGGCGTCCACCTTTCCCGTGTCAGGTTTCAGGGTGTTACCCCCCACCCGGTGACCTAAGTACTGCACCTCGGTCATGCCAATCTGACACTTACTCGGTTTAACCGTCAGATTGGCCATGGCCAGCCTCTCTAGTACCTGGGACAGGTGTTTGAGGTGTTCTTCCCAGGTGGGGCTGAACACCGCAATGTCATCCAGATACGCTACAGCGAACCCTTGCATTCCCTCTAGCAGGTCGTTCACGGCCCGCTGAAACGTGGCGGGGGCGTTCTTCATCCCAAAGGGCATCATCGTGAACTCGAAGAGGCCGAAAGGGGTGATGAAGGCCGACTTTTGCCTCGCGTCAGGTGCAAGTGGTATCTGCCAATACCCCCGGCTCAGATCCATGATTGATAGGTACCTGGCTGATGCCAGTGTATCTAGCAGCTCATCAATGCGAGGCATGGGGTAGGCGTCTGTAGTGGTGATGGCGTTCAGTTTCCTGTAGTCTACGCAGAACCGAGTTGTCTGGTCCTTCTTGGGGACCAGGACAACAGGGGCTGCCCAGGCACTACTGGACTTTTGAACCACCCCTAACTCCAGCATCTCCCTCACCTCCTTCTGCATGTCCGCCTGTACCTCGGGAGAGACACGGTAAGCGGATTGCCTGATGGGGGGATGGGTACCTGTATCTACCCCATGCACCGCCATACTGGTCCGCCCCGGGATACCGGAGAAGGTGTGCTGGTACTGGCCCAGCACCTTCTGTAACTGCTCTTGCTGGGCTGAGGCGAGCTGTGGATTGACGTTTAGGTCGCCGTCCACATCTCGTACGTCAGCCAGCAGGTCTAACAGGGGGTCTGCCTCTCCCTGCTCTAACCGGCTGCACACTGGCAGCGCATACTGGGTCCTGTCATGGTGGGCCTTCAGCATGTTTACATGAAAGCTCTTCTGCTTCCTGCCCCCCATGTTCACTAGATACGTCAGAGGGTTTAACCGCTGCACTACAGTAAAAGGCCCCTCCCAGGCTGCTTGCAGCTTGTTCTGCCTCACGGGAAGAAGGGCATATACCTTGTCACCCACATCAAATGACCGCTCTCCAGCAGTGCGGTCGTACCATGCTTTTTGTTTGGCCTGAGCCTGGGCCAGGTTGTTGGTCACTACTGCGGACAGGGACTCCATTTTGTCCCTGAACTTGAGGACGTAATCGACCACGGAGACATCAGTGGGGTCGCCCTTGCCCTCCCATGTCTCCCGCATCAATTGTAAGGGTCCTCGGACATTCCTCCCATACAGGAGTTCAAACGGGGAAAACCCGGTTGACTCCTGCGGCACCTCCCTGTACGCAAACAACAGATGAGGCAGGTATCGTTCCCAGTCCCCACCTTGCGACTCAACAAACGTGGTCAGCATTTGCTTCAGCGTCCCGTTGAACCGTTCACACAGTCCATTGGTCTGCGGGTGGTAGGGACTGGAGACAATGTGCGTCATGTGTATCTTTTTGCACAGGGCCTCCATGAGTTCGGACATAAACTGGGATCCCTGATCGGAGAGCATCTCCGCAGGGAACCCGACTCGGGAGAAAATGTTAAGTAGCGCGTCTGCTACCTTGTCCGCCCTCAGGGAGGAAAGCGCCATGGCCTCAGGATAGCGGGTGGCGTAATCCACCACCGTCAGGATGTACCTTTTGCCACTGCTGCTGGGAGTGGGCAATGGTCCAATTATGTCGACTGCCACTCTGTGAAAGGGCTCACCTATGATTGGCAGTGGACACAAGGGAGCCTTGCGGGGGTTCCCAGCCCGTTTTACCTTTTGGCAAACAGTACATGAGCGGCAATAGTTGGTCACATCGATCCGCATCCTGGGCCAGTAGAAATGACCCTGGATACGGTCAAGTGTCTTGTGGATTCCCAAGTGCCCTGCCAGGGGAATGTCATGTGCGGACTTCAGCACATGCCCCCGGAAGGCACTGGGTACCACAAGCAACTTGGTACCCACACTTGTTTCACCTTCGGTGGGCTGTACAGGCTCGCTGTACAGCTTACCACCTTCCCAATATACCTTGAAGGTATCTTCATTCGTGAGGGGCTCCGAAGCCTGTCTTCTGAGTGCCTCGAGGCTAGGGTCAGTCTGGAGTGCTTGCACAAATGCAGCACTCTCGCTCTCAGCCAGCTGGCCCGTGGCATATGCAGTTAGTGGCTGAAGGCTACCATCCCTGTGGTCAGAGGAGGGGGAGGAGGCCGGAACCTCTTCCACCTGCTCTGAGCCCAGGTTCTGAGCAGCGCGGCTGCGTGTTACTGCCAGTACAGGTACACCTTCAGACTGGCACATACTGGCATTACTCACATCCTGGCTGCATGCATGAATTACAGTGACAGGTACAACAACATTTTCATCACAAACAATCGGTATATCAAACACAGGTACCTGTGACACAGGTACTATTGGACTCGGTACCCCTGGACTGGGCACATTCAACCCACCTCCCCCCTGTTCTTGCCCCTTGGTGCAAAGTACCTTAGTGTGGGCGGAGAGTCCGTCTCCCTCCTGGCAGTCTGAGGGGCTTGGGGCAGGTTCATAATAGGACACAAGCTTGCCCAGGTCGGTCCCCAACAAAACTGGGACCGGCAGTTGGTCCAGGACCCCAACAACCTTCTCTTGAACCCCCACCCCCCAATCGATGGACACCCGAGCCTGGGGAATGCGAGAAAGAGTGCCCCCCACTCCAGTGAGGGTAAGGTATTTGTCAGGGAGGATATTTTCCGTCGGGACCAGGTGCGCACGCACCAGGGTGACATCCGCTCCAGTGTCGCGGAAACCGGTAACAAGCTGGTCGTTCACTGTAACCAGCTGGTGGTTGCTCGTAGCGGAGTGGATCCCTCTCCCACCTGCGAACATGACGTTGTTGGGTGCTCCCGGCTGGGGTGCGCTGGCTGGCGGCAGTTGCCGTGGGCGAGGTGTAGGTGGTGCAGGAGCTGGCGCTGTCTGCCTCCGCTCCGGGCAGTTAAACTTCATGTGTCCGGGCTTGCGGCAAAAGTGACAGGTGATGCCCTCTGTTACTGCAGGCCTGGACGCAGCAGCTGCGCTGGAGGGCCTCTGGGGCGCACGGCTCACAGAGGTAGGAGAGTCTGCAAAATTGTGGGACTGACCTCCTCTCCAGCTAGATGGGGCAGTCCTGCGGGTCTCCGGCACCCTGGCCGTTGCAAAGGTCTCAGCGAGGTCTGCAGCGACCGTCGCTGACGCCGGTCGGCGCTCCAGCACAAACTGGCGTACATCAGCCGGGCAAATGTTCAGAAACTGCTCCAGGACGATTAAGTCCTCCAGGACACCGTAAGACCCTTTAGTGAGGCCTAGCGTCCACTGGCGGAGTGTGGTGAGCAGACTGCTGACCACATCTTGATAAGAATCAGTAGATTTTTTCTGCCAGGACCTGAACCTTTTCCGGTAGGCTTCTGGCGTCAGCTGGTACTTAGTGATTATAGCCTCCTTTATAGCGGTATAATCATTGTCCTTTTCCACAGGCAGCTCTGAGAAAGCATCAAGCGCTTTGTAGCGCAGCAAGGGTGTCAGATGTCTGGCCCACTGGTCTTGGGACAGACGATACTGACGGCAGGCCTTTTCAAAAGACCTCAAAAACAAGTCAATGTCAGTGTCTTTTTCGATAATAGCAAATTTAAATTTTGCACTTACTGGAGCGGCAGTCCCTTCAGCAGGGAGGCTGGGCGTTGAACTCCGGCTGGCTTGCTGCACTTTCGCCATGTTCAGCTCATGCTGTCGTCTCTCCCGCGCCTCTGCAGATTGGCGTTCCTCTCGCTTTTGCTCCGCCATGTACTGCAGGTACTTGTCCACATCAGTTTCCATCAGCTTTTGCAATGCCTGCTGCATTACTGGATCAACATAACTGGACAGTCCAGTACTGGCCGGTTCCAGGCGAGTACTTTCAGGGGTTCTGGGGTCGGGGATCACACTGACAGCCTCCTGCGTATCTGTTGCCGCATTGCCCGCGGGTTGCTCAACCTCGGTACGCACAGGATCTTCAGTCTCTGGTTCCCCTCGACTTGCGTTAGATGAGCCGGTGTCCTCCACAGTGGACACCTCCAGCGTCCGCAGATTCTGGCTATCCCATCGGTACAAGTCCGTTATCAGGTCCTGCTGTTTCTTGCCGCGGATGTCCATGCCTCTCGCCTCGCACAGACTCTGCAGGTCGGATAGGACCATGACCTTGTAATTCCCGGACATTTCCATGCCAAATAAAAGAAAACTTAGGGGAGGGGTACTGGTTACACAGTCTCTCTGTATATATGAAAAATATATTGCACTCAGTCACTACCAACGAATTAGTTCGTTTCTCGATAGGGCTAATTCGATAGCCCTACCTGAGATACTATCAGCACACACAGATCCCAAACGCTGCCGACCACTGTCACAAGAGCCCCACTGGCCGTGAACACGCAAAACCGTCCGATCCGATTCTAGCACACAGATTGAGAGCTATGGACGCAATCTGCGTAGAATTGGCGGAGTTTGAGCGTCACGACGCAGTAGGGAGCCTGTGAGGTTACGAAAATACACTTTTACTCCAACCCAGGGGTAGATTTGCCACCATCTCTGTTTTCTATCAGCCCAGAGAAAACTGCTAACTGGCTATAGACCTGTGAAACAAACAACCGGTTAAAACTGTGCAATTCCTATCTATCTATCAAAACAGTAGCGTCCCTTCGGAAGTTTAGGTCTCGTCTGTGTATACTGAATAGAAGGTTTTACTGAGAGGTAAAGACCTTTTAAAAAGCCTTTATTTGTTACAATATAAATAATTAATATATACAGACAATCGTGAACAATTAAACGATGAGAGACAGTGATAACACAGTACATAAAAGAAAAAGGGATAAAAAGAACGAATACTTATGATTCTGTGGAAAGTCCGTTCGGGAAAAGACAAAGTTCCTTTGTTGCAGTTAGTTCGCAATATGGCCGAACCACATGGCCGTTGCTCCGCCTGCAAGATGGCCACTGCTATTTCCCCAAGCAGTGGCAGTCTTTTCGGTATGATGGAAAGTGGGGGAATTGGCTGGGGGTCCTCATGCAATCAGTTTTGAGCACTGACATTTCTGGGCGGAGTCTCAAGCTCAGCCCAGGGGCGTGTCAGGCAGTGAGTTCTCAGGGGAGGAACTTCCAGCCATCCACAAAATATGTCCAATTTCATACCCCGCCGGGGTTTTGTCGCACATGCAAACCGATTTCATATTCAGATTGGGCTGAGAATACACGTTCATAGGACATCAAACTTGCAATATTTGGGGCGCACGGGGACCCCATTATTCATATCTCAGCCCCTGCTCGGGTTACCTGGCTATGTCTAGTATCACCATATTCTACAGAATTAGGGAAACAAAATTATGTAATTTTCATATTCCTCCCATGGATGGTATTTGCAAAATGTGACAAAGTTATCAACACCATGCATTCCATACTCAGTTTAGTCGGTGCCGTCAAGACTGGGAGGAATGTAGGTGTCAATAGACCTCATGCTGTGCTAGCTTCCCCTGTTGAATAGACTCTGTTGGTATTTCAGCTCTGCCCAATTAGCACATTAGTGTCACCAGAGCTTTTCCGGGAGGCTTAACAGGATTTCTTGCTAAACCAGGTTGCTTTAGCCATATGCTAACGCAGGCCCATTCAGCCCTCATGGCAAAAGGGGGGGGAAGGCAGGAAGGAAAAACTTCTATTTTAAAAATAAAGAATGTCAGTTTTCCGATCACGGTTGCGATCGGACAATCGGCCGCGAATCCTCGGACGACTGGGCGTCGCCCGGCGTCACATATATGTTTTTCTCTCATCTTCTAATGTGAGAAAGTCTGGGAATAGTTCCAGCAATTTCTTAAAGTAAGTGTCCCTGGTTGCAGTATATTTGGGACAGTGCAGCAGGAAGCGGCTTTCATCCTCAGGGGTCTTCTGCTCACAGTGTTGGCACAGTCTCTCCTCCCTGGGTTTGTACGTCTGTCTGTGCCTCCCAGACTCTATTTCCAGGTTGTGAGCACTCAGTCTGTAGACACTCAGGATTTTCCTCTCGAGAGTTTTGGAGCTTTTCCAGGTATGGGGCTATTTTATATTCTCTTTATAGAGACTGGTATATGGTTAGCTTTTGTGAAGGAGCCGCTTATTTCTAAGTAAAGAGCTCCTCTTTAAAGGGAACCTGATGTGAGAGGGAAATGGAGGCTGATATGTTTATTTCCTTTTAAATAATGCACATTACCTCGCAGTCCTGCTGATTCACTGATCAATACATTAAGCCATGGACCCTTAACAACCCTAATGATCAGATCTCTATGACAAAAATCAAAAGATTAGCTGCATGATTGTTTCAGGTGTGTGATCTAGAACCTACTGACCAGAAAGAGCAGCAGGACTGCCAGGCAACTAGTATTGTTTAACCACTTACCAACCACAGTTTTCCCCCCCCCCCCTCTTAAAGTGTACCAGAGATGGTACACTATTGCTAATTTATACTTACCCCTGGCTTCAGATACTGCAAGGCCCAAAACCAAGTGTCTCAGCATGCATGACCGCTACATGCACCTTGATAAAGAGCACCTGTCTTAGAAGTGGCTGCAGGTAGAGCCTCCTAAAACTTTTAAAGCAACAGCACGTGCAGGGACCTTTGCATTATCAGATATTGCAAGGCCCAAAACCAAGTGTCTCAGCATGTATGAGCACTAATTGCACCTTGACAAAGAGCACCTGTCTTAGAAGTGGCTGCAGATAGAGCCTCGTGATACATTTAAAGTGACAGCACGTGCAGGGGCCTTTGCATTATCAGTAATTGCAATCTAGTGAGTGACTTTGAGTTTAGTAATTACTTAAATTGACATAATCAGCAGAAACGCAAAATTACGCAACCGAAATCACGCTTACAGAATTCCGAATTACGGTTTGTATGGCAATTACGAAATTATAAATTTGAGCCGTAGTGGCAAAATTTACGCCCGTAATTACAGAAATGCGAGATGCTCTCTCAGCATGCAGGAAGGCGGGGGAGTGGCCAGGGAGAGACAGCTGCCCAATAGCAGCTGTGGAAAGCATGCAAGAACGCCCCCAGTGGGAGTTTTGAGCAGGGAATCCCTCTCCTCCTTTCCCCTCGAGAGTAGTGACAATTATTGTCACCACTGTCGGGGGGCTATAGCGTGGGGGGGGGGGGCAGAGATTGGCAGGGGGGTGAGACAGAGGCATGCCATGAGGCAGGGAACATGCCTCTGTGTCCCTACTGTTCCCCACCGCACTGCCTCGGGCAGGGCTGGTTTTAGCAACAATGGGGCACCAGGGCAAAATAAACCTGGGGGGCCCCCCAACAGATACCCCGGAACAAAATCGGCATTAAGGGACCTTTTTTGCAGCTGGTATAGTCAGGGTGTGAAGCCCCAATCGGTCAGAGCTTCACATTCTGGCTATCCCAGCCTGCAAGGGGAACAAGGGGTTAAAAAGTTTCAGGAGGGGGGACCTCACATAATTTAAAAAAAAATGTTTTTCCCACACTCTAAACATAAAAAAAAGGGAAAATAGGAAAAAATGCCAGGGATCTTCATACAGCCATATTGCGGCTATATAGCGATCCCTGGCCAAAGCACTGCGGCTGCGTATGGACCCCCTGGAAACCTCGTCAGGAAATTTATTGCTCTTTCTTTTGATACATGTAAAATTACACTACCGTTAAGTTTGCTGCTAAAAGTGACATTTACCGCATTTAAAAGTATACTTTTTTCCTTTGAAACTTTAAAATCGATTTTCTCAAAAACTAAGGTCTTTTTGAAAAAAATGTTTTCCTCTTGTAGCCACTGGGGGCCCCTACAGGCTCTGGGACCCTGAGGCAATTGCCTCCTTTGCCTCTATGGTAGCACCGACCCTGGCCTCGGGTTCTCTTTAATGCTTTCTTGATACTTTCCGTGTATTAAATAAAAAATGCTTCCATCCCGTAAAAGTGCTTAAAAACTTTAATTCAAAGCCGATGTAGTTACAGCTTTAAGGCCTCTTTTCCACGAACTGTTTGAACTGTGTGCTCAGCAAGCAGTTACCAGGCAGCAACAAGCAGTTACCAGCAGCAGTCAGCAGTTGTGAGAGTTTGAGAGGCATTTCACTGCCTGTAAACAGTTCGTGGAAAAGAGGCCTAAAAGAAAAGTCCCACATGAGAGGCCAGCAAATCCCTGCCTAATAGCATTCTCATACAACTATGTACCAGCGGTGATGTTCACTACCGCTCAGGCCTCAGGGATTGCAGGGGCTGCTCCGCTGTTTGTATAGGGCCAGAGGGGTCACTTCGCCACATACACTGACATTGTGTTTCCCACTCCGCCGCTCACTTACAGCCGCTGTTTCATACTTAAAATCCTGACGTGTGTCACTATGGCTGCCTCCAGCCGACGTCACTCGCCACCAACGTCACTGCACTGCATAGGCACTGGGGCAATGTTTACATTTGGGCGGTTGGCCAGACAGGAGGCGTCAGCAGCGCCATTGGGCCGCTTCCTGACAGATTTCAGCATCTGTTGGGAATCCATCAGCGGTGTATGGGCAGCCAGCAGATCTCTGATGTCTCTTGGTCTAGCGATGTATGGGCACCTTTAGTGTGTGTCTAATGCTACTATTTTACCAATATTTTAAAGCGGGATTGTCACCATAAAAATCAAATTTCAACAGCAACTGGCCCGAGTGTATTAAAGGGGCACTGAAGTAAGGTATATGGAGGCTGCCATATTTATTTCCTTTCAATCAATACCAGTTGCCTGGCAGCCCTGCTGGTCTATTTCTCTGCAGTAGTATCTGAATAACACCAGAAACAAGCATGCAGCTAGTCTTGTCAGATCTGACTTTAAAGTCTGCAACACCTGATCTCCTGCATACGTGTTCAGGGGCTATGGCTAATAGTATTAGAGGCAGAGGATCAGCAGGGCTGCCAGGCAACTGGTATTGCTTAAAAGGAAATAAACATGGCAGCCTCCATATACCTCTCTCTTCAGTTGTCCTTTAAGTGATAAAGATACTAATCCTGCATTCAAAACTTGCAAAACTTTTTCTGCTGTTATGATTTGGAGTTATCACATACTTTAGGAGCACTGGCCCTTTAGTAGTCAGTGCCAAACAGTTGCCTGCTGGAGGTTCTTTTTATCTATAATATAGTCCTCCTCTTCCATGTATTTCCCTGCCAAGCCTATCTGAAACATGATCCTCTGCTCACTTGTGTTTACAAGCAAGGCTGAGGTGACTCAGCGATTGGAGGAGAAAAGAAAAAAAAGGCAGTGCAGTTCCTAGTATACACCTCAGTGGGAGTGTCTGAAGACTCTGGGAGGAGGGCAGTTAATGAATACACAATGAGCAAGAGAAGGGAGGGGGAGAAACAAGAGTCAGGGAGGATATGATGTCAGCATTAGCTTGGCAAGATGGCCACTGCCTAGAATAGGATTTTCTGCTTTTCCTTTATAAAATTCACAGGAATTGTTTAGCAGATAGCACAATACATCTGTTATGTAAGCAGAACTAGTATTTATCTACTTATATATGTGTTTTTTATTTTTTAGGTTAGCATGGGTGTCGCTTGTTCTTTAAAGGAGAGCAAAAACCTGCAATACAGTTTAATTAGAGCCTCCTTTTAACCACACTTTTCACTAACACACTAACAATGCACCAACACTGTAAAAAAATTCTAGTGCTTTTCCGTAATAAAATAACACATGCGATATTTTATAATTAAACACTTGAGCACTCAGAGATGCGGAGCTCTGTTCCATCATTAATATTCCCATCCACTATTTACAACGTGTCCCCATATCTCCTACAATGCTTTTTAGCAGAAGTTCATCAAAATTTAAACAGATCCTTTTTATTTCCTCGCCTCTCCCTCTGAAGCCCCCTCGCCCTGCCAGTGTCACCGGCTGGCCAATCAGCTGCCCTCTCTCGTGAGCATCATAGCAGGCCCGCTAGTGATCTGATTTCTGGCTCTATAATGTTAATCCCCTTATAGGATGGTGTGGATTTAGCTGCAGGATTAATGTGTCCGGCACGCGCATAATCCATTCTCATTACCTGACTGTGACAATCCGATTATCCCTCTCTGACCTCACAATCTGCAATTCACAATTCCCCCAGCTACAGAAGTATGCTACAATTTATGTGGACACAATAATGATGATAAACGATGTGTACCACTATGTATCGGGTTACAGAGGCGTCCATTCAATAATGGCGCCTGTTAAATAGGGCGCAGGAAATAGCCGTTAGTAGAATATTGGTTACCGATATTCTACTACTTTATTCATATAGTAAAATATTGGTTATCTTTACCAATATTTTACTGTGACCTAACCCTACTCTCACACAGAGCACCACCCTCTAAGTAGTAGTGCCCACACATAAGACCTACCTGGCGGTGCCTAACCCTGAGACCTCCTCTTGTGGTGCCCAACCCTAAAACCCACCCGGTGGTGCCTAACTTTAAACCCACCCCCCATTGCCCAACCCTAATGACCCCCTGGGTCCTAATACTAAAGGCACCCCCCTCCCGGTGCAGTTGTCTAACCCTATCCACCAGCATCCTGGTGAGAAGCACACCTGATAAAAACGTGGACGCTAAGAGGCCACCTGCTATACACACTGCGCTTTTGCGGCGCCAGCTATTTTATCGGGCACCTATTTCAACAGGACGCATCTTGCGCTCTTTTCAACTGTTACAGAGGGCCTCATACACATGTATAAGGACTATCGCCTGCAGGCATTGTCTGTTACTAAGCCGGGGAAGGGGGGGGGTGTAGAGCAGGCAGCACTGCAAACACTGCAAGGGCACAGAGTGCGCTGGGTGAGTAGGAGAACAATAGGCTCAGCCGAAACAATCCCAATTAGGATTTCTTGCTGATACATCTGGGGAATCGGAGGCCGCTGTACACATACTAAATGCTCGACGGGGCAACCCTGATTGGCTAAGAACCTTCTAGTAGATGTGTACAAGGTGTTAGACATTGGAGCATATGCTGTCAGAGCTTCTGCCTTTGGTTAGCAGGAGAGGGGAGGGGTTGGGTTCTTTTTCCCGCTCAGCAGACCTCTGTTCTTGTATTTCTATCTACAGGGCTCTCCGATTATTGATGCTTCTTTATTTTTACTCTGTGTTTTGTCTTTATCGGACGTTTCATGTTTTCTTGCAGACAGACCTGTAAGCAGTTTAGCCCCTCCCTGTATGAGATGTACACGGCGTAGATTGCCGTAAGAGATGTTTATAACGCCAGCGGAGCGTCTCCTGAGGCCGCTACCTTACAGAAAGGTCAAATCAGCCAGACAGCGATCCAGCAGGCCTGTAGATGTTACTGCGTAGCTGCAGCGCAACCGGGGATTGCTTTACAAGCTATAAATAACAGCGTCCCGCTAACCTCGGACGTGCACATATTGCAGATATAACCTTACTGAACCACCCTTAAATGGAACACAATTGCCTGCAACATTTTTGGCGGATATGAGTGAAACCTGTCAATAAACTAATCATTGGTGCTGACTTGTTAGAGCATGAGGCTGAGTGCACACATAATATAACGTAAGGCTGCGTTTTATGTCATGTTTTATGTTAATGTTGTGTGCGTTTTAATGCGTTTGCGGTTTTTATATTTCCATGCCTTTTTATATTTCCATTTAGGCAAATCACTATGAAGACAACAGGAGGCGGAAATACAGCAACAAAAAAATACGTGTTTTTATTGAAAAAATGCATATAAAAACACAGAGAAAACGCATACCATTGCGTTCCCATTGACGTTCATTATGTGTGTTTTTGCTGCGTTTTAAAAACGCAGGTTTGAAAACGCATAGAAAATGCATATGCATTTTTTCCTGAGGCCCATAGAATTCCATTAGGCAGGTCCTCAGATAGCCAGGATGATCCCCAGTGACCCCAGATAGCCAGGCAGATCCCCACCCCAGTGTCCCCAGATAGCCAGGTAGATCCCCACTCCAGTGTCCCCAGATAGCCAGGCAGATCCCCACACCAGTGTCCCCAGATAGCCAGGCAGGTCCCCAGATAGCCAGGACGATCCCCAGATAGCCAGGCAGATTACCAGTGTCCCCAGTTAGCCAGGCAGGTCCCTAGTGTCCCCAGATAGCCAGGCAGATTACCAGTGTCCTCAGATAGCCAGGCAGATCCCCACCCCAGTGTCCTCAGCCAGGCAGATCCCCAGTGTCCCCAGATAGCCAGGCAGATCCCCACCCCAGTGTCCCCAGATAGCCAAGCAGGTCCCCAGATAGCCAGGCAGATCCCCACCCCAGTGTCCCCAGATAGCCAAGCAGGTCCCCAGATAGCCAGGCAGATCCCCACCCCAGTGTCCCCAGATAGCCAGGCAGGTCCCCAGATAGCCCGGTAGATCCCTAGTGTCCCCAGATAGCCAGGCAGATCCCCACCCCAGTGTCCTCAGCCAGGCGTGTCCCCAGATAGCCAGGCAGATCCCCACCCCAGTGTCCCCAGATAGCCAAGCAGGTCCCCAGATAGCCAGGCAGATCCCCACCCCAGTGTCCCCAGATAGCCCGGTAGATCCCTAGTGTCCCCCGATAGCCAGGCAGATCCCTAGTGTCCCCAGATAGCCAGGGAGATCACCAGTGTCCCCAGATAGCCAGGCAGATTACCAGCATCCCCAGATAGCCAGGCAGATCCCCACTGTCTCCAGATAGCCAGACAGATCCGTAGTGTCCCCAGATAGCCAAGCATATTACCAGTGTCCCTAGATAGCCAGGCAGATCCCCACTGTCCCCCAAAGCCAGGCAGATCCCTAGTGTCCCCAGACAGCCAGGCAGATCCCTAGTGTCCCCAGACAGCCAGGCAGATCCCTAGTGTCCCCAGACAGCCAGGCAGATCCCTAGTGTCCCCAGACAGCCAGGCAGATCCCTAGTGTCCCCAGACAGCCAGGCAGATCCACACTGTCCCCAAAAGCCAGGCAGTTCCACAATGGCCCCAGATAGCTAGGCAGATCCACAGTGCCCCCAGGTAGCCAGGCAGATCTACAGTGTCCCCACATAGGTAAGCCAGTGGTGTGGTGGACCTATGGTGTGATATTTTTTTTTTGTAGAAAATGAATGCACTTACAAGATAAAAATTAATTATTGTGCTTACCGGTATCTCACAGACCTGGGGAATCCACATGCATCTCCAAAGTCCTCCATGGCCAGCAGGGATCATCGGGCAAGACGTAGTCTGGAGTGGGGAATATCTCTGAGCCAGCTACGTGCCGGATACACAACGTATTTAGATAATACCAAACGTATCCTATTCAGGTCAGGCTCACCTGACTTCATCTGACCTCACCTCACTGTAACTTCTCATCATAGTTTCCACAGGCCTGATGACCTTATTCTCTACTCATTCCCAGGGTGGTTGTGGATTCTCCTGCACTGTGACCTGTGAATAGAAGCATCCATAACGGGGAGAGTCGTCAGGAGGCCAAATATACAGGTAACATTGCTGGATCTACTGTCCTTCACAGCCAAAACGAAATACACAGACACAGGTGAGGTTTTTTTTTTTACTCATTATTTAATAACTGTACAGGTGAGCTAAAAGTCTCTTCTACAGTGTAGTTGTGATTTACACCTTAAAGAGGAACTTTAGCGAAAAGGGAAAAAAAATAAAATCAATACATTACAAAGTGAGAAGTAAAAAATAGAAGAGGGATCAAGAGGAAAGAGAGCTCAAGAAATGATTGAAATTTGCCATGTAATTTGTTCATATTGTTTGATCCACAATCAGCTTGCAAGTCATCATCTTTACTACTGGCAGACAAGAAAAAAAAATAGACTGTACCAACTGTCATTATTTATAACCACACCCCCTAACAATGTGATAGGCTAAAAGGTTGTTTTTTTAATAGATATACATATGCACAGATTGCTAAAAGAACAGAGGCGCCAGCAGGAATTCACAGAGGAAGATACTGGCTGTTGTATTTAGAGAGTCTAGCCTGTCTAATTCCCCCTCATCTGTGACTAATCACAAGTTGTAATTTGATCTCTTCAAATGTGTCAGCTGGTTGCCTCGGCAGAGAGCTATTTGGTAAACACAGGATGTTAACAATATGTCTGCTTCCATGAAAGCAGGAAGTAGACAAACTGCGGATTTATTGCAGGATTTGTATTAGCTGTAACAAAGAAATGATTTTCTTTAAAGATTAATATGTTGTTGCGTATGTTTAAAGCCCCATACACACACTCAACAGCAGTCATTTTAGGTGCGTATACATGAACTACAGAAGCCACCGATTGGTCCGCCGGACCCTCCGGCTGGGCGGACTTTCAGCAGACTGTAGTGCGTGTGTAATCGTTCAGGAACAGCCTTATCAGTCCGCCGACAATGCGTACACACGCACTACAGTCTGCTGAAAGTCCGCCCAGCGGGAGGGTCCAACGGACCCGTCGTGTGCTTCTGTAGAGCGTTTGTACGCAATGTTCATACACACCTACCAACTATCTGTCCAACTATCTGCCAAACTTGTCTGTTAAGCCCCATTCACACGCTCAACAGTGGTGTTTTCTGCAGCACAATTGTCAAACAGCTTTTGTTGTGAAACAAGTTGAAACAACTAAAAAAAGTATTTTGGATTGACTTCTTATCAGTCTTATCAGCTGTTTGAACAATCGCAAAATACTTTTTTTTAGTTGTTTCAACTTGTTTCACAACAAAAGTTGTATGGGGCTTAACAGACAAGTTTGGCAGATAGTTGGACAGATAGTTAGTAGGTGTATGATCCTTTAGGCTCTCACAATTTTTATTGTGAAACACCTAAAAAAATCTCTTGCTATTGTTCAAGCAGCTGATAAGAAGTCAATTCAACATTTGGATTGACTTCCTATCAGTCTTATTAGCTGCTTGAACAATAGCAAGAGATTTTTTTTTAGGTGTTTCACAAGAAATGGTGTGAAAGCCTAAAGCCTCATACACACGCTCAACAAAAAATCTTTTAAATGCACAATTATCAAACAACTTATGTTGTTGAAACAAACCAAAAAGGTTGTTTGCTATTGTTCAAACAACTGATAAGACCCAGCTCAAGTCAATCCAACAGTTTGAACAACAGCAAACAACTTTTTTGGTTTGTTTCAACAGCAAAAGTTGTTTGATAATTGTGCATTTAAAAGACTTTTTGTTGAGCGTGTGTGTGAGCATTTAAACTTTAAATGACTTAACTTATAATTTATCTCCACTTATTTGACTTAACTCATGATTTATCTCCTTCCCTATGATTTATCTCCTTCCCTATGCAGAGTCCTGATCAGTAGGGATGTAGGCGAACCGTTCACCGGCGAACCCCTATGGGCCGCTACCACTTCCGGGTCGCTATGACCCGGAGTAGTACGGCTGCGCTGGGCCGGCGGTGCACGTCTTTGATCGCGCGCCTGTTGCCGGCCACTCTCTGCGCATGAGCGTGACGTCACTCATGACGTCACGTACATGCGCAGAAAGTGCCCGGCAACAGTCGTGCGTTCAAGGACGCGCACCGCCGGCCCAGCGCAGCCGTACTTCTCCAGGACCCGAACCGTTCGGCGACATCTCTACTGATGAGGGTGTAAATAAGGTTACTCACCCTGCTCTCAGCATTCCACTGACTAGATCTCCCTTCAGTCAGGGGCACCTCCAGCTACTTAGTACTGATGTTCCTAGCTACCTAATGCTTGGGGGCACCTCTAGTTACTTGAGGGTACTTCTGGCTACCTAATACTAAGGGGCACCTCTAGCTACCTATGACGGGCAAGGGAAGTAAGGGAGAAGTGATAGCTGGGCCAGCCAGCACACTTGTGGTGCGGTTCGGTGGGGGTTGGTAGGTTCATGGAAGGCAAAGTCTAAGGTGCCCGGACATCTGTGCCTATAGGCTCCTGTAAAATAAATCCAAGCTTGCTAGTAAAGTCAATTACTGACTTGTGCAGTAAATACCTCAATAAATGTCAATTCACAAAGAATAGAGCATACAGTAAAACAAGTGAGATGTTTGGTATATAGAAGGGAGGAAACCGCAGAGAAAAATGAAAACTAATAACGGTAAACTATTCAGAAAAATAAGAAAGTTAATAATGAAAACATATTTTCCAATGTTAGTAGTAGTAGTTGGAAATAGTTAATAAGATACTAATGGTTTTGAACTGATACAAATTTTTTGTTAATTTTATGCAGCTTGGACTTGCTCTTTACTTGTTGGTATAGTAAAAAAAATCCCATCATTCATCCATTTTCTCTGCATTGCAATAATCCATCAAATACCGAATGAAATACTGCATGAGGTAAGAATCTTAATGAATTGTCATGCAGTCTTTTGGTAAATTACCAAACTATTACCACATGTGTAAAAATCTTAGTGAATTTGAAAGGAAAAAAAAAGTGTAAAATACTGCATGAGTTTAATTATCGAACATTAATTTTTTACCAAGCGTGTCTTAGTAAATTGAAGCCATTCTGCTCTCTAGCAGTCCTAGTACTCATCAGGGCAGTTTCTAGGCTAAATTGCACTCACAGCGGGGGTGTAAAAATTGAGCGCCCGCCCCCCTACATGGAGCCGGGTATAGGTGCCTGCAGTATAGGTTAGCCAGGTCTAGTTGCACCTAGTGTAGGTAGCCAGCTATAGGCTCCCCCAGTATAGGTAGCCAGTATAGTTGCCCCCAGTATAGTTTGGACAGGCAGGTGCACCTGGTATAGCCCCCAGTATAGGTTTGCTAGGTGGGTGCCTCCAATATAGGTAGCCAGTATAGTTGCCCCCAGTATAGGTTAGATAGGTAGGTGCCCCCAGTGTAGGTTAGCTAGGTAGGTGCCTCCAATATAGGTAGCCAGTATAGTTGCCACCAGTATAGGTTAGATAGGTAGGAGCCCCCAGTATAGGTTAGATACATAGGTGCCCCCAGTATAGGTTAGATAGGTAGGTGCCCACAGTATAAGGTAGGTAGGTAGGTGCCACCAGTATAGGCTAGATAGGTAGGCGCTCCCAGTATAGAGTAGCTAGGTGAGTGCCCGCAGTATAGGTTGGATAGGTAGGAGGCGCGGCCACACTGAGACTCAGCCACTGGAGGAGAGCCCGACTCCCCCCCCCCCCCCCTTCCTCTCCTCGGGGCACCCCTCCGTGCTCCCCCTCTTTGCAGAGCTAGCGCTGGGAAGCATGTATTGACAACTCACCTCCCTGCTCGTTCCAATCGCCACCGCTCACTTACCGCTAATCTCCATCTGCATAGCCGCTGATATACACTCTACTTCCTGTCAAGCAGGAAGTAGAGCGTGTATCAGTGGCGGCTATGCAGACAGAGATCAGCGGCAAGTGAGCGGCGGCGATTGGAACGAGCAGGGAGGTGAGTTATTAATAAATGCTTCCCTGCTCTAACTCTGCATAGAGGGGGAGCACGGAGGGGAGCCCTGGGGAGAGGAAGAGGGGGAGAAGTCGGGACTTCCCTCCAGCGGCTGAATCTCAGTGTGGCCGCGGCTCCCCCTGCATCACGGCGCCCCCCCCCCCCCCCTTCCCTCTGTGCTTAGGGCGGCAGCACGCCTCTAGAAATGGGGCTGGTACCCATTCTCTGCTCTGGAATAGTCTGAATACTCATACTATGCTCTCAAGCAGTCTAAGTTCTCATATTCTGCTCTGAACTAGTGTAACTACTCATACTTTGCTCTCAAGCAGTCCAAGTTCCTATATTCTGCTCTGAAGTAGTCTGAATACTCATACTCTGCTCTGAAGTAGTCTGAATACTCAAACTCTGCTCTCAAGCGGTCCAAGTTGCCATACTCTGCTCTAAACTAGTCTGAATACTCATAATCGGGTCTCAAGAAGTCCATGTTCCTATACTCTGCTCTGAAGTAGTCTGAATATTGATACTCTGCTCTGAAGTAGTCTCAATACTCATACTCTGCTCTGAAGTAGTCTCAATACTCATACTCTGCTCTGAAGTAGTCTCAATACTCATACTCTGCTCTGAAGTAGTCTCAATACTCATACTCTGCTCTGAAGTAGTCTCAATGCTGATACTCTGCTCTGAAGTAGCCTGAATACTCATACTCTGCTCTAAAGTAGTCTGAATACTCATCCTCTGCTCTGAAGGACTCTAAAGATCTTTAATGTCACTGCAGCTGCAAGTATTTTCCTGTACTAGAGAGAAAGTCAGCCTTGTGGACTGAGCCACAGATTCATAATGCCGTAAAGTCTATGTTATTGACCACAGTTCTCGTCAACTTAGGAAACCTGTTTCATAGGGGCTATAGGTAGATATATAAGCTACAAAACCAGCAAACATTGCTTTCTGACTGGCTGCACACAATACTGATACAATCAAATCAGTTGATTGATAAGGCCCATACACACGTCGGATTTTTCCAAACGACGGGTCGTTTGAACATCCCGTCGTTCAGTCGTCCACACGCCAAATCGGGCGTGTGTACAGACTGTCGTTCGGGTGATAAGGCTGATTTTGAGCCATCCGCCGGGCGCCCGATTTGGCGTGCGGACGACTGAACGACGGGACGTTCAAACGACCCGTCGTTCAGAAAAATCCGACGTGTGTATGGGCCTATAGAGCAACTCACTCTGCCCTGCTGACTGGTGGCTGCTACAGATTATTTCATGCTAAATGCCCTGATCCGTTCTGGAGGCCATTTCAGAATAATTGGGTGTGTGTTATCCCAAGGGATTCAACAGACTTCCTAGGGAGACAGGAGAAAACACAGAGACACCAGGAGCCTCTTATGATGTAGTATGTCAAGTGCTGATCACGTAGTCTTAAAGAGCAAAGGAATATTGACAAGTGTGGGTAGCACGACTAGCAATCACAGTATGAAGGCAGGTGAGGAAATCCCGTCCTCACTCGGGTTCTTTGGTCATCAAATATGTGGGTCGTGCTCCAGAAAAAAAACAATAGTTCAGAAATTGAACACTAGACTAACCCCCCAAAGCAGCTGGGAGGCTGTGACATAACAACTGAGAGGGAGAAGGTGCCCCAAAATTAGGTGGTAGTGGATGAACGGTATATCTATATTAGGTGACTAAAAATAGCAAAAAATAAAAATAGCTTACCTCACATGAAGTGGGCAAAACCAATTTTAAACAAAAAGTTTTATTATTCATCAGACACTATGATAACACGTTTCACGGAACACAGTCCGCTTCCTCAGATCAAATTCAAAGCAGTGTCTGAAATGGGGAACAATGTAGGCACTCCTTAGAATATTATAATCAACATATAACAATATATATCAACATATTAAAACATTCCAAGATGATTATATTTATAGGCATACGATTATTATATGCGTTTTTTAATGATCATCTTGGAATGTTTTTATATGTTGATATATATTGTTATATGTTGATTATAATATTATTCTAAGGAGTGCCTACATTGTTCCCTGTTTCAGACACTTTGTATTTGATCTGAGGAAGCAGACTGTGTTCCGCGAAACGCGTTATCACTAAGTGTCTGATGAATAATAAAACTTTTTGTTTGACATTGGCTTTGCCCCTTCCTTTGAGGTAAGCCATTTTTATTCTTATTATTTAGTATTTATATAGCACCAACATCTTCCGCATCGCTGTACAGAGTATATATAGTCTTGTCACTAACTGTCCCTCAAAGGAGCTCACAACCTAGTCCCTACCATAGTCATATGTCTATATTGTGTAGTGTATGCATTGTAATCTAGGGCCAATTTAGGGGGGAAGCCAATTAACATATCTGTATGTTTTTGGGATGTGGGAGGAAACCGGAGTGCCTGGAGAAACCCCACACAGACACGGGGAGAACATACAAACTCCTTGCTGATGTTGACCTGGCTAGAATTCGAACCGGGGACCCAGCGATGCAAGCAGGGCTGTGGAGTCGGAGTCGGAGTCGTGGAGTCGGAGTCGTGGAGCCGGGCAATTTTGGGTGCCTGGAGTCGGAGTCGGGAAAAAATTCACCGACTCCTAATGAATTTGTAACTGTAATTAAAATAGAAAATATGATACATTTTTCTATTTCTCAGATAATAGTCATTAAAAATAATGTATATATACACTATATATACCGTAATAGCTGTGCTTAGTCCACAAAAATGAAATAAACCAATCAAAATTAGTTACTTGTGCTGCTCAATAAAGCAGTCCCCGTATTTTTAAGGTCAGATATACATATCTGATTGTGACTGTATATATGATGTGTACACAGGAATCTCTTATATATACTAAATAACATCTATGCTGTAAGAATAAAGCCTGATGTGTAGCTGTGTCACTAATAGAGATGGTCAACAAGATGGAAATAATTCTGCATTGATGCTGATTTATGCAAATGTATGCACTCCCTTTGCTGATGAAATCAAATAATTTGATATGTTGTTAAAATTTGGTTTGGTGACTACAAATTAAAGGGTAACTGAGACGGATGAAAAGTAAAGTTTTATACATACCTGGGGCTTCCTCCAGCCCCCTTCAGTCTAATCAGTCCCTCGCTGTCCTCCACCACCCGGATCTTCTGCTATGAGTCCTGGTAATTCAGCCAGTCAGCGCTGTCCGGCCGCATGCTGCTCCCACAGCCAGGAACATTCTGCACCTGCGCAATAGTGCTGCACAGGTGTAGTATGCTCCTGGCGGCGGAGTGTGTGCATGCGCACTACGCCCGACTGGCTCAAGTACCTGGACTCATAGCAGAAGATCCAGGTGGTGGAGGAGGACAACGAGGGACTGATTATCCTGAAGGCGGCTGGAGGAAGCACCAGGTATGTATAAAACTTTAGTTTAATCTGTCTTAGGTTTACTTTGTTACACAGTAGTACTATACTCTACATATGCACTCCCCACAGAGCTGCAGGGAATCCACTGAGAATGCTGTGCACATTGAACACAGAGGTGTTGTCTGTTTACAATCTCCTCATTCCCCTGCAGAGTACCTGCACATCATTCTTACATGTACCCACACTTACATTGCCTAGGGCCTGATAGATGTTCTTTGTTCCGGTTTGTACCTTTTACAAGTACTCTTACCAAGGACTAGTTTTAGTCTAAAGGGAATAAATATAGTAGTCTACATATCCTTCTCACTTCAGTTGTCTTGTAAAATTCCTAAGCGTTGGCAGTTAAGAGACGAATTTCATGTTACATACTTTTAATCAACAAAATTGTAATATGCAAATTAGAGGAGTCGGAGTTGAGGAGTCGGAGTCGGTGGAATCCTAAACTGAGGAGTCGGAGTCGGTGGATTTTTGGACCGACTCCACAGCCCTGGATGCAAGGCGAGAGCGCTAACCACTATGCCACCGTGCTGCCCGGTAGGGTAGTATATATTACCACGTAGTATATTTTTTGCTATTTTTAGTAACATAATATAGATATACCGTTCATCCACCACCACCTTTTTTTGGGGGCGCCTTCTCCCTCCCAGTTATTTCAGAGTAATTGTTCTTTTAAATTGTTGGCTGTCACAGGAGCCCTTGTGGCTGACCGCACTTAGCCTTCTAAACGGTGCCAGCGCACAGATCGTGCGAACTCTGGTCGCAGTCAATGCGCAGGAACCGCTAAGAATTAGCCGCAGACAACTCAGAAGGGAGCCTGTGAGACACGGGTGATTGCAACGTCACCTACTGGTTCAGAGTAAACTGCCACCACCGCGGTTACTATGGGACCGTGGGGCCCACTAACTGACTGACTAATCCTGCGAATAAAACGGTTAAACACACGATATTCTGTCTAGCCAACAACAAACAAACAGTAGCGTATCTTCAGAGACCCGGGATCATTTCTGTGTGTGCTGATAAGCAGGGTAGCGGAAAGTGAATGACTTGGAGAAAGTCGTTTATTCACGCAATATAAATAATTAATATATACAGACAATTATGAAAATCAACAATTATGAAAACAGCAATAGCCAGTATGAAAAATAAAAGAAGGGAGAAAATTACTTAGTTCCTGGAAAGATGTCCTTATTGTGGGAAGAATCATAAAGTCCTTGGTTTCAAAGTCCAGAGTTCAGACCAGGTGGATACCAGCATATCCTCAAGCTGGCATCTGATGAGTGCAAGATGGTTCAGTGTGGAGGACCCAGCCCGCCTGCTGGCTCTGTGCTTTTGATGAAGCTGGTTTGGGGGTGTGGCAATGCCAGCCCCCTCTGAGCTACCAGCAAATGACAGTTCATTCCCTCTGAGAGATTTTAGAGCTAAACTTATGAATTGCTGTAACTCCTGAACCATACACGTTACATTTAGGGGGGTAACAGCTTCATACTTGGAGGAAAATACAGATTAATATGATACCTGACATGGCTAGTGCATCAGATCAGGGTCCTGAGTAGATTCATACCTGGGTGGTAGGGGCCCCGGGCCCCTCTCGACTGGTATCAAGAGATCCAGCATGACCCTAGGGATCCAAAGATACCGCTCTCATAACCACCCTATTTATTGTATTCTGTAAATGGGCAAAAGATTATATTGTACATTCATTTCTTCCTGCTAAGGCCGGAGTCAGCCTGACTGGAGTCCAGCTGTGTCTGCTTCTTGTCTATGAAAAGGCCCTGTTGGCTCCTTCAATTAACATCTGAATGTGAAATCTGCTTAGACAACTTTGAGTTTACACCTCTGGCTTGATCAGCAGTCACAGGGCCAGTCTTCCTGCCAGCTGCTTGTCACCTTATACCTGATGGATGGGCCATCAGCACAGCTTGAAGCCAGGGACTCTCTGGGCCCAGGCTCATTAGCATATCAAAAGAGCCATCCTGCAGTTAAGGTGATGCTATTCCTCTGCTAAGAAAGGACTGCAGACCTCCTACACACTCAATCCAGATTCTATCGATTTGAAGCGCAATCGACGCAGAGAATCGAGTGCGATCGCTTTTCTTCACGGGCGGTTCCAGGACGCGCCTGCGTCCCCGCAATCGTCCGTGACATTGGCCCAAAGAGATGCTTCTTAAATACATGAGTAATACAGAATACTTGATTGTGAGGGGTTCCTACAATGTGCACCACTCACCGACCTCCAAACTGACCTACAGACTGATGTCAGCAGACATAGTACCTTCTGTCTTTAATCCCTAAACTAATAAGAGCTGTCCACAGTCCATGATAGTTCAGGCTAGCTGGTTTTGCCCAGATAACTCTTACCTCTAGCTCCATAGGCAAATAGAGGAACACATGTTATCACTTTGGCAGTATTGGCCTGGAGGACCCAAAGTACTCTCTTACATATCTACTATCATGAGTGGTACTCCTAAAACTGAAATGCCTACAGTGAAAGTGTCATTTTAGACAACTGGGCCACCAGTTAACTGCCAAACACTGGTCATTTTGGGAAATGTGTCCCACCCATTTATTTTATGTGAACATGTGAATGAGCCTAAAAACTGATGCAGAGAAACCAACAGAAAGAGTTGCACCTCTTTCCACCCATAAAACCGGGTGATGAGCTCTGTAAAAGGAAATATAAATCCATACTTTGTAAATGTGACAATTTTTTCTTTTAAAAAATTTACAAATCATCAAAAAATGTTTTGGATATTATGTTTTGCCCATGAAGCAACCATCAAATGTGTATTCAAGCTTTCACCCTTAAATTGTGTATCTGCCAGGGTTGTTGGCCACAACAAGCCTAGATTGTAAGACAATACCAAATTTCTCTCTTAAAACCTCTTCTATTTCATCATTTTGTAGCGTTTTAAACTCCACCAGGTCAATGCCTTCTCGATAATTGTATTTGGTTTCTGTGTATGTCCATCCAACTAGTGCTCGTAGTCCATCACTAACCTGGAGAGTACACACTGACTTGTTGGCGAAGGCAGACTCTGGAGATGTTTGATGGAATCTGCTGGAAAACTC
Organism: Hyperolius riggenbachi; assembly: GCF_040937935.1. NCBI lineage: Eukaryota > Metazoa > Chordata > Amphibia > Anura > Hyperoliidae > Hyperolius > Hyperolius riggenbachi. The sequence goes on from NC_090656.1 coordinate 36,529,286, forward strand.
AAAGAACTCTATAGTCCTCTCCTCTAAGGTAAAACAGTGGATCTTCTTATAACATGATCTATCGATAAGTTCTGATTCTGAGAACGACCCATCAGACACCATCTGCTTTCTCCTTATCTTGTCCAAGAACCAAGTCCCATTATTTTCTGTGAGACGGAATATTCCAGGAGTCTGAAGCTGATCCTTCCCACTTATGAGCTCCAGGGGTTGCCAGATTTGGGAGGAGGATCCAAAAGCCCCATCCACAATGTACACCTTGTTGTCTATCGTCACCTTGAGTAATAGATGAGTAGCAGAGGGGTTGTATTCGTCCAAATGGGGTTGGTAAACATGAGTTGCGAGCATCACCACATTGTAATCCATGGACTTCAAAACCCAAAAGAGAAGATGGTTGAGCTCAGAACACCATCCCCCTCTCTGCTTCATCACAACTTTTTCAAAAATGTCTTCTATGTTCAGAGAGATAGGCTCGCGACAATGTACACTGAGGTTCTCAAAGGGTAAGGTCATGACGTGGCGATACATGATCTCAAACAAGGCTTCAAGGTCACTTGCTTTGCTAGATCTCTTATATCCCACTCTAGAAAAATATTTGTTGATGTCCATTTTCTGTACATTGAAAAAAACAAACACAAAAAATAATTACCATTCATCTGGGACAAACATTCTGTACATATCTTTTTCTATGATCTTTATCCAGGTCAAGAAAATAAATAAGTTCTATCTGGACTTCTGCATTTCACATTCTTGAAGACACATCATTTTGTACATAATTTTCGGTGTACATAATTTTTTCAGTTCAAAATAATTTAGTAATATCCCCAGCTTTTACAGTTTTATCTTTAATGGGGCACCATATTGCCACACCTGCATTTAAAGCAATTCTGAAGTGAAAATAAACTTATGAGATAATGAATTGTATGGATAATCAGTAGCAAAGAAAAGAGTCCCATATTTTTAAATTTAGTATATATAGCTTTATTTAAAACATTGCATCAGACTTTCACAGTTGCATGTTTAGGATCACCACTCTGTATTTTAAGCAATAAAACAAAGCAGAAATAATGACCCTTTGAACTTTCCTGAAGTAAAACCTTATCTCAAGCTGTCTCTCACAGTTTCTTGGCTGTTTAAAGGAGTTGTCAGTCATAAAATGCTGCCCCCTGATTTACTTACCCGGGGCTTCCTTCAGCCCCTTGCAGCCGACATGTCCCACGCCGTATTTCCGCTTGCAGCCGCCGGCCCGGGGTCCCCACCGGTGCAGAGGCCGACCTCCTCTAGTGCGCCTGCGCGAGCGCCGCTGTCAATCAAGCCCTTGGGTTTGATAGACAGCGGCGCTCGCGCAGGTGCAGTAAGGATGCCCTCGAGGTCGGCCTCTGAAACGGTGGGGCCCCCCGGGTCAGCGGCTGCGAGTGGAGATGCGGCGTGGTGGACAGCCATGAGCTTCCGAATTCCACGGAAGCTAATTTTCCGAAATTCCGCCGGAATTGGGTGTTCCGCATTGTACCGCGGAACGCGGAAATTACAAAACGGTAGTCGGAATATGCGGAATACCGTGAATTCGGAATCGGAAATTTTTTTTACCAATCAGGATATGTGGAATTAGTTGACTAATCATGATCAGCTGGTGAAATCACTTGCAAATGCTTGCTGATGCTGACGTCACTCCTCCTGTCCTGGTAACTATCTTCACTATTACCGTCCACATGCACTCAGGGACTCCTGGCTGGAAGTGACATCTGCGAACTTCCGCCTGGGCGCCACCCAATCACTCCGCATTACAAAAGAAACGGATTTCCGCAAAAAACGAAAGTACTTTTTTTTAGCTAAATTTAAAAAGTACAAATCAACTTTATTAACAATAGACTATTATCAACAGTATTGATGATCATCTTAAATTTCAGATACAAAAACGATGTTTCAAATGAGCAACTGAGTAGTTCCGCTGAAATTTACGGAAATCCATTTAAAAATTACGGAAAATTTACCCGGCGGAATTACGCGGAATTATGCCGGAATGTAGCGGAATTACGCCGGAATGCAGCGGTAGCGGGATTTCGTTATGCCGGTATGCGGAATTACAGCGGAATCGGAAATGGGCTCTTCCGACCATGCCTGGTGGTGGGACATGTGGGCTGCAAGGGGCTGGAGGAAGCCCCAGGTAAGTATGTCAGGAGGCAGCATTTTATGGCTGACAATTTCTTTAAGCTCTTCAGAAAACCTCAGAGAAGCTCTTATGCATAGATAAAAACTCAACTAAGGGCCCGTTTCCACTCTCGCGGAAACGGCCGCGAATCCGCAGAGTTTCCCCGCAGGCAAATCGCGCGGGGAAACTCTGCCATAGGGGACAACGGCGCCGCCGGCCGAATCGCTTGCAGTAGCGATTCGGCCGGAAACCCCCACAGAATTCGCGGCGGAGGCTGCGATTCCCATAGCCGTGCATGGCACGGCTGATGGGAATCGCCTGCGATCCCGCCCACCCGCTCAGTGCCGGCGTGCGTCTACGAGACGCACGCCGCACTAGTGGAAACGAGCCCTAACTCTTCCTGTACTGGAAGACAACACGGGACTCTTTACATTGCTACTTATGTTCTATTTATTGTCCATACTACACATGTAATTGATTATCTCATAAATTTATTTCCACTGCAGATTTGCTTTAAGGCAAGTAAAAATGTCTGTATGTGTAATTGCTTACTGAGTACAAAAAAGAACCTTTCTCTCTCCAATCACAATCATGAACATCTCATCTACCTCCTTTTAGACCCAAGATACCTTAAATAAGTAACTGAGTGGCCTATACAAATCTAATAGGAGGATTTTAACTGAAGAGAAGGTTACTGGATTTCTCATGAAACTTCTAAAGTAAAACGTTTTTTTTTTTTTTTTTTTTTTTTTTTGGGGGGGGAGGGGGGTTGTTAAATAATATATTGCTACCAGAATCAACTAGATGTTATTGCATTTCTGCAGTATGGCATTTTCCACAGCTAAATTAGTCATATATACTGTTTTTTCCACCAAAGTCCAGTTTATTTAGTTTGATTGACACACTCCTGCACTGAATCAGTTAATTTCGGTACTCAACACCGAGCCCCTAAGCTGGGCACCGACATAGCACTAATGCTATGCTGCACACCCCGCGCAAGGGTAATTCAGGGCTCTGGTGATCGCCAGACCCCAAATTACATCTCCCTCTGAGTTACTTCAACTCGGAAGGGGAATTGTATTTAGCGGAGATTTGAGCGGCAGCAAGGTGAGCCTTCATTCGGCTTTTTAGGCCGGCTGCTCAAGCAACCGTATCCAGCATCAGGCGATCCCTGCTGATGCCGGATACTGGGGACTTTGCTATAGTTACCCCAGCACAGTACCATGCATTGCGCACTTAGCGTGTCCTCTGGGCCAGATTTCTGGAAAGGCAAAAAACAAGGGCCTTGGGCGGCTGCAGCCCAAGGGGGCACCTACACATGAAAGAGGGGTTGCTACATATGAAAAAGGAGGCTGAAAATGGGGAGCAACACACGAAAAAAAAAAGGGAAACTGATGCCCAAGGGAGCTGTTCATGAAAGAGGGGCTGCATACATTGGAAATACACATGGATGAGAGGGGCTGCACATGGAAGGGGAGACGCTGCTGCTTTTGGATGTTGCACATGGAAGAGGGGGCTGCACATGGTAGGGGAGGGGCTTCTGTACATTTATGATACACATGGAAGAGGGGGCTGCACATAGAATGGGAGGGGCTGCTGCACATGGATGATGCACGGAGGAGGGGGCTGCACATGGAATGGGAGGGGCTGCTGTACATGGATGATACACATGGAAGAGGGGGCTGCACATGGAATGGGAGGGGCTGCTGTACATGGATGATACACATGGAAGAGGGGACTGCACATGGAATGGGAGGGGCTGCTGTACATGGATGATACACATGGAAGAGGGGGCTGCACATGGAATGGGAGGGAGTGCTGTACATTGATGTTGCACATGGAAGAGGGGGCTGCACATGGAATGGGAGGGGCTGCTGTACATGGATGATACACATGGAAGAGGGGGCTGCACATGGAATGGGAGGGGGCTGCTGTACATGGATGCTGCACATGGAATGGGAGGGGCTGCTGTACATGGATGATACACATGGAAGAGGGGGCTACACATGGAATGGGAGGGACTGCTGTACATGGATGATACACATGGAAGAGGGGGCTGCACATGGAATGGAAGGGGCTGCCGTACATGGATAATACACATGGAAGAGGGGGCGGCACATAAATGGGAGGGGCTGCTGTACATGGATGATACACATGGAAGAGGGGGCTGCACATGGAATGGGAGGGAGTGCTGTACATGGATGTTACACATGGAAGAGGGGGCTGCATTTGGAATGGGAGGAGTACTGCTGCACAAGAAAGGAGAGCCTTAACATACTTTGCCTAGGGGCACAAAAAGTATAAATCCGGCCTTGCGTATCCTATAGGTAACACATGCTATGGTAATGTGCATCATGCAAGTAACGTAACGTTCCTTATCAAAGCACCACCTGCGTTACCCATGTATCACGGGCCACACTAATTGCACAATATTTTCTGCACACAACAATATTAATAGATTTTAGTGAATCTACCCCAATATTTTATAGTGGCCTCATCTAGAAATGTTTCATGATACGGCACTGAATATTTTTTAATATCCTGTGACTGTGTTGGCCACAATGATGTCATTGCCAGGATGGAGTTGATAGAAAGATAAACAGGAGGTATTATCCCAGTGGGCGCAGATCATACATCAACTATACAAGTAATAAAGGAAACCTCATAAGGTGCTATCAGATGTATTAATATGTTGTCATTAGATGGCCAATAGACCTGCGATCACTTCTCATCTGTGCTTTTATATTTAGCTGATAATAGCAACATTAAAAGATAAGGGCACAGTTAAATAACGGAGGCTCCTGATCAATAGGGTGTTATTGATCGTGCTTCAGTGCGGGGACGTTGCTCAGACACAAGACATTTTTCATGTTTTACTATCCAGCCTTTTGGTTACTTTATTATTAACTACATTTTATTAAAGAAAATCTGTAATGAAAAATCCTCCCCTGGGGGGTACTCACCTGAGGTGGGGGAAGCCTCCGGATCCTATTGAGGCTTCCCCCGTCCTCCTCGGTCCCACGGCGACGGCGAAACACCTCCCGAAGCGGCGGCGATGTAAATATTTACCTCTTGGCTCCAGCGCAGGCGCAGTAGCTGCTCTTGCTACGGAGATAGGCGAAAATAGCTGCTCTCCGTCGGGCCGCTCTACTGCGCAGGCACAAGTCTTCTGCACCTGCGCAGTAGAGCGGACCCGATGGAGATCGGCTATTTCTGCCTATCTCAGTCAGAAGAGTCGGAACAGCGCCCCCGCTGGAGCCAGAAAAAGGTAAATATTGCACAGCCCGACAATTGTCGCCTGTGCGTTCCGTGGGCTGCAGCGAGACCGCCGTGGGACACAGGAGGACGGGGGAAGCCTCGATAGGGTCCAGAGGCTTCCCCTACTGAGGTGAGTACCCCCCAGGGGAACTTTTTTCAGTACAGGTCTTCTTTAACAAAAAAGTATATATATATATATATATTTTATTTATTTTTTTGTACAATGGCAGCAAAGCAAACAGCATATCGCAAGGCAAGTCCTATGAGGGTCGCATACAGGAAATAATCTTCTCTAAAGGGGCCAATACACTGGTTGATTTCAGACATCGATTGTTTGAATCGATCGGACGCAAATCGATTTGTGACCGATTATGATCGATTTGATCTATTTGACAGGAAGGAAAATCTAGGTCGATCCGCTGCTGGCAGCAGATCGATGGCCCATAGAGTTGCATTGGATCTAATGGTCCAATAATGCATTTAGATCGATTTCCAATAGATATCATTCTGAAAAAATCTATTGGAAATCTGTTCCTAGTGTGTGGCACACATCAGATAGATTCAGTCAGATTCGACCTAACAGGCATCTGACAGAAATCTATCTGATGGTCAAATCTGCTGCAAATCTTTCAGTATGTAACCACCTTAAGAATCCTATAACCCGTATAATTTTTTTATTATTATTTACAAGGGTTTGCTAAAAAGTTCTCAATCCAAAGCATTGTTTTTTTTTTCCCCCAGACAGACATTGACAAACCTATGCTAACAAAAAGTGCAATATTTTTGTAATGATCGCTGCTGCAGCAGCTATTGCTGGAAGTAGTGCTGCAGCTCAGGCAGTTCTGATCTATTTCCATGCAAGTTGCATAGCTTTGTCTGTCTTTCCCTGCTGTCAGCTTGTGACTGATTATCATTCACCTGTGTGGGAATCTGCATGTCTGCTCCCATTGGATGACCTCAGTATAAAGATCTGCTTCCTGCAGGGTTTCCTTGGGTTTTCATAGCTTCAGCTTAAGCCTGCCTTGCTGTCGCTTTAACCCCCGATCGTGTTTCTTGTTATAAAGATACTTTGCTGGTCTTTGCATCATATATTGGTTCATTGCCAATATATATGCATACCAGCACGTTTATTATTTTCCTTGTATTTGTGTTACGTTAATACATCAGTGTCGCTGATGTATACGTACACGAACTGTTTATATCCTGTGTGCAGTTAGTCAGTTTCCAGCACGTTTTGGTAGGTTGCGCGTACCGTGACCACCCGTGCTGAGGTAGTTACCCTGCTCCTGGTTCTGTTTGTGGATTGCGTTCATCTCTGCGAAGAGATAACGAATCCTTCTGAATCCTGTTCTGTTACCGTTTGTGGATTGCGTTCATCTCTGCGAAGAGATAACGAATCCTTCTGAATCCTGTTCTGTTACCGTTTGTGGATTGCGTTCATCTCTGCGAAGAGATAGCGAATCCTTCTGAGTCCTGTTCCCTGTGTTACTCCATTCCTAGTCAGCGTTCCTGCTTATGTCATATATCGGTTCATTGCCGATATATACATATGTTAGTCAGACGTTACAAATAGTTTCATTGATAGCTGTAATTGTAATACGCTAGGAAAACATACTTATTGTATATTTATCTGTGTTACGTTCATCTATCTTAATCCTGCTATTTTCTGACTATCCTGTCCTGTCTTTGTGAGGCACGCCATCGCCGCAACGCATTGGCTGCCTCATTCCAGTCTGTCTGGTTTTGGACGCTTGCTGTCGCTAAGTAGCCGCTAGCTAGCAAGCGTTCATTCTGTCTACCTGTCCTGATCTCCTCAGTTCTGGTTTATGCGCTCAGCGCTACTTTGCGCTGAGACGTTATAACGAAAGCATTGTTTGTGGCTGTCAGATCTGCACCGGCTCTGTGCGCCACAATCTCCTATTGGAGTCAGTCCTCCCCTCCACTATACTAGGGATAGCCTGTTTCCTTGTGCTGGTGTGTGTACCTCCTCCACGCCAGCTCATGCGTTGCATGCTGACTGTGGAGAATACACCACCAAGCCTCACATTATGAAAACCCCATTACCAATCCCCATTGTGGGGGGGATTCCCAGAAAGTATGACACTGTTAATTATGGTTCCTGTTCCTTTAAGAAATTTGAAGAACTTAGCTCTGAAACAGAAAATGAGTTTTTCTCTGAATGTGCCAGGTTCCTGACCAATCCTGATCTCCAAGCGACTCCTGTTTCAACCTGGGCACTCCAACTAAGTTATATTTTGTTTAAAGGGGAATTATTCCAGTGGGCATTTGATGTTCTCAATCATTCCGATTTGAAAGATAGACCGCTGGAATTTCTAGCGTTTGTGATCCATAACTGGTTGCGCATAGATCCATTGCCTTTTCCTCTTAATGAACTCCTGGCAGCAGGCCAATCAGCTACTCCTTCAATTGCTTGCAAAAATGTTCAGCAAGCAGAAAGTGTTACTGATAATTTTCCTGCAGCTTTGAATAAAACACCAAAAACCGCAAGGTCAAAGGCAAAACGCAAACGTTCTAAGAAACGTGTCCAATCTGCAGAATCGTTATCCTTAGCGACTGAGACCTATAATGAGATTCTGCCATTAACAGATAATGAAATGCAATTGTCTTTCAGGGGAGTTAAATGGACTTATGAAACTACTAATGAACTTTCCTCCCTGGCTAGGGAAAATAAAGATTTTTGTTTAAAAGAATTATCTGAGTATGATTATGAGGAGATATTACAGAGTATTGAACAAATCAACTTATTTGCGAAGCAAGGAAAGTTTGCATACACTACAGTTCAACACTTGCTACAGGTATTGGAGATTCTTAAGAATAAGGAATCTGCCAATCACCTGCTAATTAACCCTATACATGTGCCTGCTACAATCATATCTGCAAACCATGATCTGCCTGTTAAGTATGCTTGGAATCCTCCATTCGAGAGGGGAGAGATGGAAGCCCTGGTCTGTGAATGGAAGAATGATTCAAGTTCATTTTGTAAATTTTACAGTGCAAAAAGTGAAGTGGTATTGAACGCATGCATTAAGTCAGCCTATAACCTAATAGAGGCTGGTGTGTGTAGGTATGACTGTGTGGCTCCTTTGATTGATGTGTGGGAACTGATTTTGGATGATTTTTATGTGACTCCGAATTCGCAAATTTGGCGTTCTGACCCGCCTGCTTCAGCACCTTTGGCTGATTCAGCAGGTGATTCGGAGCTCTTTTTGTGTGAAATTGAAGTTCCTGCAATTCCACCCTGTACCATGGATAACTCAGTGTTACTTCCCAGTAAAACAGAAGCCACTGATACATTCTTAACCTTGCCCTGCGCAAATTTCTCAGCAGAGAATCCAGAGGTCCTGCTGACTTCCGAGTCCAGCCTAGCCAGTACTCATGACTCTTTGTTTAGTGAAACAGACACCAGAAAAATCTTGCCTGTCTCTGCAAACACTTCTGCAGAAATTACCTGTGTTAATAAAGCTGGAAAATTTGTACTTACCTCTGTAATTTTCCTTTCCTGATACAACTCCACGTCGACATACTTCCTGGGTTAGCTCCTCCCCCTAACCCCTATAGGACCCGTATAGATCTATAAATAAAGGTCATGACCCTATACACCCCATTCTTGTTTATAGTACTCAGACACACAAAAATAAGGGAGGGTCGTATGTCGACGTGGAGTTGTATCAGGAAAGGAAAATTACAGAGGTAAGTACAAATTTTCCAGCTTTCCTGATACCTCCACGTCTCCATACTTCCTGGGATATAACTAGCACACAATAAACCAGACGGGTGGGAATATGCAAAATATTTATATAAGGTCAGATAACAATTATTTATCCACAGATGCCAAGACTTTTCTTCCAAAATTAACAGAGGTTAACACAGATGGATCTATTCTGTAATGTTTGATAAATGTATTTGGGGAAGCCCAATTTGCTGCTTTACATATTGTAGTAAGCGAAACCCCCGATGAGGCTGCCCATGAAGCTGATACACCTCTGGTTGAATGTGCTGAAGTTGAGGGCATTTCATTTGTTCCAATGTTTCTGTAGGCTGACTTTATAAATCTGACTACCCAGGTGGCTATTGTCCTAGCCGAAACCTCCTTCCCCTTTCTGGGGCCTGAAGGACAAACAAACAGATGATCCGAACTTCTAAAAGGTTCTGTAGCCTCAATGTAAACTCTCAAAATCCTAGCAATGTCCAGATGCTTGTATGAAGATCCTTCTTCTGAGTCTGGAAAGGCTGGCAGCGTCCACTCTTGATTTAGATGTTTAGTTGAAACTACCTTTGGTAGAAAAGTCATTACTGGTCTCAGAACTACCCTATCTGGGAAAAAGGTAATATAAGGATCAGTAGCTCCCAAAGCTTGAATCTCTGAGACTCTTCTGCCCGAAGATATGGCTACTAGGAATGTTGCTTTCAGAGTTAGGTTCCAAATAGAACAGGATTCAATAGGCTCAAAAGGAGGCCCCGATAAGTATTCCAGAACCAACGGCAAATCCCATGAGGGAAGTATCTTTTTGATTGGCGGTCTGATTTTCATTAATGCCTGGCAGAACAACTGGATCAGTCTGTCTGCAGACAGTCTCTTGCCTATCAGACTTGAAATGGCTGATATTTGACCTCTTATGGTACTGACACTTAAGCCAAGGTCAACGCCTGTTTGTAAAAACTCGAGAATATGAGGTATTGATGGGGACATAAAGTCAACTCTCCTGATTGAAGAAAAGTCTATGAATTTTTTCCATATTCTGTGATATGATTTGTTTGTTGAGACTTTTCTTGCCTGCAATAAGGTACCTATCACTGACTGAGAGAATCCTGCTTCGATTAGAATTTTCCTTTCAATCTCCATACCGCTAAGGACAGCATCTCCGGATTCTGATGACTCATTCCGTTCTGTGTTAATATGTTCTGTGACATCTGTAACCTCAGAGGAGGGTAAAGTGACATCCTGAATAATAGAGGAAACCAAGGCCTCTTGGGCCAGTAAGGAGCCACCACTATTGCTTCCATTTGTTCTGTCATCAGCCTCCTCAGGAATCTCAGTAATAGTGGAACTGGGGGGAAGGCATATACCAGTGATGCCTTCCATGGAAACGTCAAAGCATCTATTCCACTTGTGCCTGGGACCCAGTGTCTGGAGAGAAATACTGGCAATTGGTTGTTGTGGTCTGATGCAAAAAGGTCTATTTGAGGAAGACCCCACAATTGTACTATCTGCTTGAAAACTCCCGAGTTCAACTTCCACTCGTTGTTGTCGAGCGTATTCCGAGATAGGAAATCCGCTTGCACGTTCGATTTCCCTGGAAGGTAGACTGCTCTGATTGCTATCAGGTTCTCCTCTGCCCAATTCATTAATGGAGAAAGCTCCTTCATTAGTGATAAGCTCCTGGTCCCACCTTGCTTCTGGACATATGCTACAGCTGCACGATTGTCCATCCTTAAGCATAAGGCTGTATTCCTCACAACATGTGCAAAAGCTTTGGTTGCCTGAAAAGCTGCCCTGAGTTCTAATACATTGGAAACAACTTTTTTCTGGACCTCCGGCCACTGACCCTGTGCCCAGTGATGAAGACAATGGGCTCCCCAGCCTTCCTGGCTCGCATCTGACGTAATTATGCTCCAGTTTTGGGGAATAAGTGAGAAGCCCTGTCTTAAGTTGTCCTGGTTGGTCCACCATAGTAATGAAATCCTGCAAGGTATTGATAGCTTTATTCTTTGGCTCATTGATGATTGATTCCATTGGCCTAGGAAATTCAACTGAAATTTTCTCATGTTCCATCTGGACCATCTCACCATGGGAATCACTGATGACATTACTCCTAGTACCTGCAGGCACTGTCTTGCTGAGATGTAAGGAAGGTACATTGTTGAATACATCATTTTGTGAATCTTTTGTACTTTCTCCTCCGGTAAGCACACTGTGTTGAACACTGTGTCGAAGGTTGCTCCGAGGTAGATTAATCTCCTGGATGGAGTCATCTGGCTCTTCTTGAGGTTGATTATCCAACCCAACTCTTCCAAAAATTTGATTGTGATGTCTCTGTGCATGATTAGTTTCAGCTCTGAGTCTGCCAAAATCAAGATATCGTCTAGATAATGGTGAATTCTGATACCCTTGAGCCTCAACTCCGCCACTGCTGAGACTAACACCTTTGTGAATGTCCGAGGTGCTGTTGAGAGCCCGAAGGGCAAAGAATTGAATTGGAGATGTGTATCGTCTATACAAAATCTCAGGTACTTTTGCAGTTTCTCCTGTATGGGTATATGAAGATACGCGTCCTGAAGATCGATGGATAGCATCCAATCTTGGGGCATGATGACCAGAATAATTGATTGGAGGGATTCCATTTTGAATTTCGGAATTGATATCGATCTGTTTAGATACTTCAGGTCTATCACCGGACGGTATCCTCCGCTTTTTTTCTGCACAAGGAAGAGCTGAGAGTAGATACCTTTTCCTTCCTCCCCTGATGGGACTGTGCGTATTGCGTTCTGTTGCAGCAATAAATTCACATAGTCTCTCAATGTGGCTGCCTTTTCTTGGTTCTTTGGAAGCCGTGTTTGAATAAATTTGTCTCTCGGAGAGTATCGAAATTTCCATTTGTGCCCTGCTGATATTGTCGCAATTACCCATTTGTCCTTGACCTTTTCCACCCAAACGTCCTTGAAGTTCATCAGACGGGACCCCACCATGGACGTCCGGGTGGGCGTAACTTCAAAAAGACTGCTTAGTTTGGCCAGAAGACGATGTATTAGATTTCAGTGATCTTGCTAGAGAAGATTGTGAACTTTTCCAGTTACCTCTGAACGGTTTACCTGGTCTATATGTTCTTGCGTCTTTGAAACGGGTATTTTGTTTCCTGTTGGGCGGAAAATTTCTCTTCTGTGGCCTGTCTTGTGGGATAAGTCCCGATTTTCCTCCGGTTACTCTGGAAATCGCCTTATCCATCTCGTTCCCAAAGAGAGATACTCCATCGTATGGTATCTTAACCCAATTCTGTTTGGAGCCCATGTCTGCCCTCCATGACTTTAACCACATAGCCCTCTTTGCGGTGACTGAGTTTAGCATAATCCTGGAAAGTGATCTAAGGATGTCCATTGAAGCTTCGCCTACAAAGTCTGCCGTAATTTTCAAATCTTCCATTGCTGATAATATTTCTTCCTTATCTGCATCCTGTTGAACTGCTTGCTCTATATTGGATGTCCAGACTTTAAGAGCTTTTGCCACTGAAGTAAGAGCTATGGCTGGTTTACAGGTAGCCCCTGCCGATACATATGATCTCTTCAGGTCGTTGTCTACTCTCCGTTCAAGCGGATCCTTAAAGATTGCGGAATCCTCCCTAGGAAGCGTCACATGCTTCGCTAGTCTTGATAAAGAAGCATCTATTGTTGGCGGGTTTAAGAGGAAAGGTACCTCCTCGTCTTTTAATGGATAAAGTTTGGAAAAACGATTATGAAATGAGGTTTTGTTTTCCACCTTCTTCCATTCCTCCAGAATTAAGTTTCTTATTTCCCTCATTATTGGAAAAGTATTCAATTTTTTCGATAAATGTGAGTAATACTCCCTGCTTTGTTCTTCCTCGCCGGAGGGTTCTGCCCAATCTAGTGCCTCCTTTATAGCCGTTATGAAAGGGCTTGTTAGTCTGAAGTCAAATAGACAAGGGGCTTCATCATCTTCTCCTCTGTCCGTATCAATTGATTCTTGATCTTTTTCCGCTTGTTGAGAGGTTGATGAATGTGCCATCACCTCTTCTCTCACCACTTTTCTTATTATGTCAGATATGTCTTCGGTTTTGTTCTCTTGTGACTTTGCTAGCTGAGCAAAGCATGTCTCACACACAGTCTTTCCTGGCATTGCCTGACCGGGACAGGCCCAACATTGATTTTTATCCGGTAAGCGTCTGTTAATTGGTGATGGTGATCTATATCTGTAACTGTGATGATGATAGCCTGATCTAGAGGAATGCCTCCTTCTCCTGGAGCGTGACCTGGATCTAGACCTAGATGATCTGCGAGTCTTTTTTGAAATATGTTTCTTTGGTCTTGATCTTGATCTTGATCTCGATCTTGATCTTGACCTTGAATGTGTACGGTTAGATCTTGCTTCAGATCCTCTTGTACCACTCGCTCTACAAAACATAAGCAATATTTAATTGCTTTATTGGGGATTGTTGTTTTTTTTTGGAATAATATTTATGTGGATAATATCCCATTTCTTACCTAGAAGCTCCTGAAGAAGCATTATCTACTGGCTGAACTGTAGACCTTGGTCTGTTAGATCCCTGGTCTGTATCCTCCTGATTCTGTGTTCTAGAACATATAAGCAATAATTTAATTGCTAATTGTATGCTACCCCTTTTTTTTTTTTTTTTTTTTTTTTGAGGCCCCTTTAAGATATATGGAAAAAAACCTTACCCAGATGGACCTGGATCAGTATTTTCGGCTGGATTCACTGTGGGGAATACAAACCAGTAATCAATAACCTCATATAAATTAGCCAAAAGAGCCAACACTATGATTAGACCATTGAGAATATTTCCTACTTACTATTCAACTAAGTTCCTGAAAGTCCACACTGTCAGAGGCAAAATGCACCAACCAGCGGAGCCTATCAGTCCTCCACTCCTCTCTCTTTGAAGGAGAGGAACGAACTGACTTAAATACAGCGCCCTAAGCGTGCTCCACCTACGCACGCTAGAAAGGGCACGTGCGCCCACAACCAATATGTCCGCTCGGAACTCCTCCGAGTACTTTGGCCGGCGCTGGCGCACGCATGCGCAGAATCCACTTCCGGACGCTGTTGGAGGATACCGGAAGCCGCCGCCGCCATTGCAGCGCTCCCAGTCCTCCCTGAGCAACATGAAGATGATACGAGATGAGGAGAAAGCCCACAGGTAGGCCAAGCGCATCCTGAAGCGGACACACAGTGAATCCTTACAGGCATTTAGCCCGTGCAAAACACCATACTGATCCGTAGGAGCTCTATGTGGGGCGCATTTAGCAGCCATAGAAGTCTCCCAGCCAGGGAAAAAAATGTAGGTAGCTGGAAAAAAACCTAGCATTACGGGTAAGGTGCTCAATGAGCTAGAAAATAGATTAATTAGTGTAAAGATAGAATAAGATAGAATAAAATATACAGTTGAAAATAACCATACCACCACGGATCCTATAGTGTCTGAGGACAAAAAAAGAGAATGGGGTGTATAGGGTCATGACCTTTATTTATAGATCTATACGGGTCCTATAGGGGTTAGGGGGAGGAGCTAACCCAGGAAGTATGGAGACGTGGAGGTATCAGGAAAGTTCAACTCCTGTCTGATCCAGCAGATGCCAATAGATGCACTACATCAGTTTCCGAGTCCCAGCAAATGAATGGTGATTCAGATGCGTAAACATTGTGTCTTGATCTTCCTGTTTCTACACCTCGCTCTAGTTTCGTGTATAGCTCAGAGCATCTGCTATGTGAACCTGAAATCGCAGAATTATTACCTTGTTCAGAAAATTTTCCAATAAATTTGCCCTGTACCATGAATTGTGCAGTAGATCTCTCCAATGAAACTCAGGTCACAGAATCATTATGCTGTCCAGCAGGTGCTTCCATGGTTTTGCCCTGCAATATGGACTGTTCAGTGATCCTGTCCAGTGAAGCTGTGGTCGCAGAGTCTTATGCTTCACCCAGTACTTTGGATACTTTAAACCCTCTAGCAGAGGAGGCTGAAGCACTGCTTACCTCAGTTGGTGTTGCAGTAATATTCACTTGTCTAGCAGCTGTTTTGGAATTACAGTCTGCTCTAATAAAACTTGATGAATTTCTGCCCAGCAAAGCAGAAGCCATTGAAATATTGTCCTCGTCAGCAAGTGTGTCAGATACCTTGCCCTGTACACAGTCTGATTTAACCAATGTTGTTGAGTCCCTCTCCAGTGTTGTAACAGCCGAGGAACTCCAGCCCTGTCCTCTGAATGTTTCAGAAGTCTTGCCCTGTAACATGGATAATTCTGATTCTCTGGTCAAAATAATAGAAATCTCAGAATTTCAGTCCGGTCTGATGAGTGTTCCTGAAACCCAGCCCTGTATCCTGAAAGATTCTGGTTCTCTGGCCGCTGTGGCAGAGGTTCCAGGGTCCCCTTCCTGTCCAGGGAATTCCTCAGTTTTGCCTAGTCCAGTGGGGGCTGCTGCAATACTGACTTGTTCTGCAGCGCCTCATGAGCTCCAATCCAGTGTATTAAATGAGTCTCTGTTCAGTCCAGAGGTAGTTGTGGAGTCCCTATCTGGTTCAGTGCATACATCAGAAGATTTGTCCTGTCTTGTTAGTGCCCCTGAATCTGATTTGTTACTGACTTTGCTGGAATCAGCGACATCTAAGTCTGATCCAGCATTCTCGTGTAAAAGTCCAGTAGTTGCGAAGTTTAGTCATGATGATTTTTTTTTGGCCAGTCCTGGTTTTGGTCCTGTCTTGGCTGACCCTGAGGCTCACAGTTCCTTGACATGCCCAGAGGTTTCTCTTGTGCCGGTGTGCCCAGATGTTCTTTGTGTGCCAGAATGCCCAAGTGTGTCTAAGGTGTTAGCGTGCTCTGATGCTTCCTTAGTGGGAACACGTTCTGATGTTGCCAGTCTGCCTGCATGCCCAGAGATGGTTCTGGTCCCTGAAAGCCCTGATATTGATGTTTGTCCTTGTGGCCCTGACTCGGGAATTGCCCTAGGTTCCATAGGGGTTCTTGATAGTTCTCCATGTGAGCCTAAGGGGCATTCTGACCTATGGGGATCTCTTTGGAGCTTCAAGGTGTTCTGGGAGGTCTCTGATAAAACTTGTCCTGGTGCCTTGGACTGGTTCAACAGTGGGTTTTGTGTTGGTAAAGACAGTACCGGTGGGCATTGCAAAGGCTTTGGCGTTTCTGAACGGTTCCTGGAAGGTGGTGGGTATCGCTCAGGGAATTTCGGAGGGCTTTCTTCTGGAAATCATGGTTCTGATGGGTGTCACATTGGGGCTTGTAGTACTGATGGGCATGGTTCTGTAGGTTCTGGTTCTGATGGGTCCAGTCTTGTGGGGACTGATTCTGGAATTCGGTCTTGCCGGGCTGTCCCGGTCATCATGAATTATCAGTCAGACTGTTTTGTTGGAAATTTCAGTTTTGAAAAGCGTCTGGAATCCGCTTTTAAAGGCGGGGGTACTGTAATGATCGCTGCTGCAGCAGCTATTGCTGGAAGTAGTGCTGCAGCTCAGGCAGTTCTGATCTATTTCCATGCAAGTTGCATAGCTTTGTCTGTCTTTCCCTGCTGTCAGCTTGTGACTGATTATCATTCACCTGTGTGGGAATCTGCATGTCTGCTCCCATTGGATGACCTCAGTATAAAGATCTGCTTCCTGCAGGGTTTCCTTGGGTTTTCATAGCTTCAGCTTAAGCCTGCCTTGCTGTCGCTTTAACCCCCGATCGTGTTTCTTGTTATAAAGATACTTTGCTGGTCTTTGCATCATATATTGGTTCATTGCCAATATATATGCATACCAGCACGTTTATTATTTTCCTTGTATTTGTGTTACGTTAATACATCAGTGTCGCTGATGTATACGTACACGAACTGTTTATATCCTGTGTGCAGTTAGTCAGTTTCCAGCACGTTTTGGTAGGTTGCGCGTACCGTGACCACCCGTGCTGAGGTAGTTACCCTGCTCCTGGTTCTGTTTGTGGATTGCGTTCATCTCTGCGAAGAGATAACGAATCCTTCTGAATCCTGTTCTGTTACCGTTTGTGGATTGCGTTCATCTCTGCGAAGAGATAACGAATCCTTCTGAATCCTGTTCTGTTACCGTTTGTGGATTGCGTTCATCTCTGCGAAGAGATAACGAATCCTTCTGAATCCTGTTCTGTTACCGTTTGTGGATTGCGTTCATCTCTGCGAAGAGATAGCGAATCCTTCTGAGTCCTGTTCCCTGTGTTACTCCATTCCTAGTCAGCGTTCCTGCTTATGTCATATATCGGTTCATTGCCGATATATACATATGTTAGTCAGACGTTACAAATAGTTTCATTGATAGCTGTAATTGTAATACGCTAGGAAAACATACTTATTGTATATTTATCTGTGTTACGTTCATCTATCTTAATCCTGCTATTTTCTGACTATCCTGTCCTGTCTTTGTGAGGCACGCCATCGCCGCAACGCATTGGCTGCCTCATTCCAGTCTGTCTGGTTTTGGACGCTTGCTGTCGCTAAGTAGCCGCTAGCTAGCAAGCGTTCATTCTGTCTACCTGTCCTGATCTCCTCAGTTCTGGTTTATGCGCTCAGCGCTACTTTGCGCTGAGACGTTATAACGAAAGCATTGTTTGTGGCTGTCAGATCTGCACCGGCTCTGTGCGCCACAATCTCCTATTGGAGTCAGTCCTCCCCTCCACTATACTAGGGATAGCCTGTTTCCTTGTGCTGGTGTGTGTACCTCCTCCACGCCAGCTCATGCGTTGCATGCTGACTGTGGAGAATACACCACCAAGCCTCACAATTTTGAAGAAACGAAATAGTATATGTGTGTGTGTGTGTGTGTGTGTGTGTGTGTGTGTGTGTGTGTGTGTGCGTGCGTGCGTGCGTACGTGCGTGCGTGCGTGACACAACCATAGGGTATTGGCCCAATGGTTCCTGGGTGCTCAGACCAATGGCTACTGGACAACCAACATATAGTCAGAGTGAGTGGTCGGCACTCCAGATGAAGAGTACATTTAAATCTTTATTGCTGCATGTAAAACACTCCAATGTTTCGAGACGACGACGTGTCTCTTTCTGAAGGACAACAATTGCCAAACCGATCTAAAAGATAACACAAAACCATCAACGAGTCGCATAGAAACACCAAGATCCTAACCCGTTGGCTAAAGATAATACGACATTAGACCAATACTATGGTGGTAATAAGACCCAGTGAAACTGTGGCCCAGAAGAAAGAACTTACGCCAACAGTACTGATCACATAATCGAGTGATATAAGGCAAAGTGCAGCAAAGACCAAGATTCGAGGACTATGAAGAGGTGAACTCTGGACTTTTGTGAGGCTCCTGCAGAAGATAGCCTGCAGAGGAAACATAAGTATATGATGTATACACTGAGCGACACACGCCGCCCTACTCACCTGTGAAGATGTGGTCTGACAATTTTTGGCATGGAGATTGGGAGAATAAAGTTGCCACAAAAGCTGGGAGAACGTCTATGGTGACCTGAAACTGTTTTATCATGTCTATGACCACAGGAACCCCAGGACGATGCGCCACTGCATATAAGGTTGCAAAACGGCTGTCGACCTCCCCACTTTGCCTGTACCTCTCTCTGTAATCCACAGGATATGTAACGTATGCCTTTTTCTCTTGTTTGAATAAAAGTTAAGTTTTAACACAGGGATGTGCATGGCCCCTTTCTCTTCTCACTGGATCTACAGTTAAGTTTTGGCAATTTGCACTCCCTCAGTGATCAGCTTTCCTGTGCATGGAATTATCTTCTAACCTCAATAGGAAAAGTTATGGACATGTTTTTTGAGCATAAGGAAGATATTTTGATGACTATCTTTAGTTTATTCAGAATACTAGCGCTGCGTAATATGTTGGCGCTTTATAAATACAACAAATAAATAAATAAAATAAATACTACTTAATTTTGTAGTGCCTATTAAAGGAGATATCCTAACGTAAGAGTTTGAACAGGATGGAAATGTAGGGAATGACTTGGAGGCGATACCAGCAGCCAGGAGCGTAACTACCATGTATTGCTCCCCCCCCTGCAGAAAAAACTGCATGGAGACCCCTAGGTCGATAGCAAACCCCCCCCCCCCCCCAAGCACCAGGCAGGCAGCGTGTGCTGGGATACACTGAGGAGCACCACAGCACTGAGAGCAGATATTACACTCTTACACTCACTACCTGTTCCAGCTCTGCGGGTCTCCTCCATGCAGTGGCGTAGCTAAGGAGCTGTGGGCCCCGATGCAAGTTTTACATTGGGGCCCCCCAAGCACTCTATACATAACAATTGATATGGCGCACCAAAACCTGCCAATGGCAACCACAGTGTCAGAGGTGCAAGAAGGGGGCGGGGAACAGTGTGTTAATGATTACCACTATTCAAATTATCTATAGAAGGGATTATTATGAACACAGGACCAATAGAGAGCTAATATTGTAATTGAGGGAGGGCCCTTTGGGGCCCCTCTGGCCCAAGGGCCCCGATGCGGTCGCTACCTCTGCACCCCCTATTGCTACGCCCCTGCCTCCATGCATCACAGCACACTCTCACTGCTGCCATTCACCGGCTCCCTATCACATGACTGATCTGATGCGTGTCATGTGATCGAGAGCTCGGAGAATGGCAGCAGAATGTGCTGCTGTTTTGATGTACGGAGATCCATGGCTCTGAAAGCAGGTAAATATAATGCTTCCTGTGCTACTCTGCATGCAGCTGGGAGGAGGAGGCGCCCTCAAAGCCAATGGGACCCCTCTGCAGTGGCAGGGGTCACAGGGGCTATTATTACGCCCATGCCAGCAGCCAGAGATAGACTTCAGTAACCAGAACTCAGAATTTATTTTGGCAGGTTAACAGGACACAGCAAGTATGTCTGGGCACACACCACTACTCTAATCCAGTTCCACTTGCCTATGGAGTTCCACAGGGTCCTGTGCTATCACCATTACTCTTTGCAGTTTACATGCCCACTGGACAAAATTATCCAGAACTATGGCCTAGAATACCATTGTTATGCAGATGACACACAACTGTATCTGTCCTTCAAGCCTGGCACCCAAGGCCCATCAGCATCCATCAATGCGTGTCTAGTGGATTTACAAAATTGGATGGCTGAGGCTGAACTCTGACAAAACAGAGGTGTTGGTGGTAGGCGGGCCACACATGATGGATAAAGTTCAAAACGCTCCCCACCTCAAACTAGCAATTGGGGGAGATACCGTACAGTATAAAGACTCTGTGCAAAACCTTGGGGTGATCCTGGATGGAAATTTAAAACTCAAGACACCAGGTATCAGCTGTCGTCAAGTCCTCCTTCTTCCATCTAAGAAATATAGTGAGAATCAAACACCTTATCCCAGCTGAAGACCTACAGTACCTGCCCTGGTTCATGCATTTGTATCCTCTCACCTGGATTACTGCAATGCCCCGTTCGTCAGATCCCTGGATAAGGTTCTGCACCCCTTACAACTAGTACAGAATGCTGCAGCCAGACTCCTAGCCAATGCCCCCCGCAGCTCACACATTTCCCCAGTACTGCAATGCCCCCCACGGCTCACACATCACCCCAGTACTGCAAACTCTCCACTGATTGCCAGTAAAATGGAGAATCCATTTTAAGATCTGCCTGCTGACATTCAAGGCTCTAAACCACATGGGACCCAAATGCATAGCGAATCTATTGGATCTTTATACCCCTCCACACACCCTCCGCTCTGCCAACAAGATAAAGCTAGTTATTCCCAGGATACACCTAACATTTGGTGCTCGGGCCTTTTGCTATGCAGCCCCGACTCTATTGAACTCACTTCCACAATCAGTGCGAGAGGCTCCTTCTCTGGACAGCTTTAAAAAAAGGCTAAAAACTCACCTCTTCTCCCTAGCCTTTGAGACTGCATAATGCAGGTCACAGCACTTTGAGTCCCCAGGGAGAAAAGCGCTATAAAAATATTATTGTTATTGTTAACAGACCTTGAGAAGTGAATTGCCATAGGAGTAAAACGTTGGAGTGGGATGCAATGTACATCTCTTGGTTGTAGATTATTCCCTCCTTGGTCAGACTTAGTATTTTTTAGCACCCCTCATACAGAACACTGATGGATTCTCCACTGTGACTTAATGAGAACATTTAACCAATTACATCTCTAACCATCCTGCAGGTAGTCTCAGCTTAATCTCCATAACTTCATGTGGCCAGGACCTCTGTTGCTTTACTATAAACTCTGGTGGACTTTGGGGGGAGAGGTAACCGTCACTCCACTGCAGAATGCCAAAACCTCTGCCATTACCAAACACTGCTGCACAAAGCTAACCATCAGTCCACTGCAAAAAGCTACAAAACCACCGCCATGACCGGTCACCATTGCACAAAACTAACCGTCAATCCACTGCTGAACACTAAAAATCACAGCCATGACCAATCACATACCTAACAGTCAGTCCATTGTTGAATGCTAAAAGTCACCACCATGACCAATCACAATCACATACCTAACAGTCAGTCCAGTGTTGAATGCTAAAAATCACCTCTGTGGTCAATCACTTCAGTGCTGCACAAAGCTAACCGTCACTACACCGGCAAACACTAAATATCACAGCCATGACCAATGACTGCTGCACAAAGCTAACTGTCAGTCCACTGCTGAACACTAAAAACCACTGCCATTACCAATCACCGTATAGAAAGCTTACTGTCAATCCGCTGCTTAACACTATAAACTATACAGTATATGATCTCTGTGACCAATCACCGCTGTAGAAAGCGAACCGTCTATCCACTGCTGAATATGAATAATCATCTCTGTGACCAATCCCTGCTGCACATAGCTAACCGTCAATCCAGTGCTGAATGCTAAAAATCACCTCCATAACCAATCACTGCTTTAAAAAGCTAACCGTCAATCCACTGCAAAAAGCTACAAAATAACAGTGATGACCAGTCACCGCTGCACAAAGCTAACCGTCAGCCCACTGCTGAGTGCTAAAAACCACTGCCATGGCCATTAACTGCTGCACAAAGCTAACTGTCACTCCACTGCTGATTGCTAAAAATACCCACTACATAAATCTAACCATAAGACTACTTTCACACTGCATCTGTTGCAATGCGATGCAAATATATTTCAGTGCTACAATAACATCATCGGAACGTTAGTGGTGCGCGTGGGGAATAAATGTGCAGCATGCTGTGCACATACAGAACAAGGTGCGAGTTTACCATTTAGTGAAGCATACTTCTAAGTAGTATATGCTTCACTGTATACATCACATCGCACTCACAATGTGCAAAACAACTTTTCAATACTGTCACGTTGCAATCCTATTTTCTAGAGTGCACAACACAATGCAAAGTGCACAGTGCGAAAGTTGCTTTAATCCACAGCTGAACACTAAAAATCACCACCATGGAGTTCTGTGCATTGGGTGTTTTTGGTAAGCATTTTTGTAAGCACTTTTTGGGATGTTTTGCAATTTCTAAGTATCCTAGGCCTTATTTTTAAAGGTAAAAGGACCTATAAATTTGCATAAATGATCATTAATTAGGTCTGTAACAGGGAAAAAACGTCCACGAAATCGCCAGCAAAAGAGTTTTCTCTAGCGCTTTGCGCTTTTTCTATACCTCCCATTATCACAAAATTGCCCGAAAATGGTCCATACAGCGCTATACTAATCGGAAAGCGAACGCAACGTCCCAATCTGAACTAGCGCATAGGAAAGCATGGTGTAAGCGCTTTCAAGGCGATTTTGAAAAATCGCTAGCGCTTACAAAAATGAAAAAGCGCCCTTAAAAGGAAGCTGGATAGAACTACTGAAAAAAAAGTCACTCTATTTGCAGAGATGATGCATGTATATAACATAAGCGTGCTAAGAACCCCCAGATGTTCTTTCATTTACCCCGAGAGAAGATAAACTAGAAGACATACAGAGACGTATGGAGGTGATGATCCCTCACCTGCACGGTTCTCATGTCGCTCTGCAGACTGCAGGAAATCTCCAGACTGACGCTGCAGAACTCGTTAATAATGACATTGGGCAGCTTTAAGCTCCATCATGCCAAGACTGTAGTGATGGGTCGTTCGCGAACGATCTTTGCTGCGAACGACAAGAGCCGGTTCTCAGTTTTAAAAGAGCCGATGCATCAGCCGCCCCACACAGCTCTAATTTGCTGTGTAATAAAGGGCGCTGAGGCATGCTGGGAGATGTAGTCCTCCTCTTGCAGCTTGTAGGAGTGTATGGGGCGGAGCAGAGCAATAGCAGGAGGGATTGCCCAGTCAGAGAAGCAGTCTGGAGTTGTCAAGGAGACAGAGGCGGGGCTTTTACTTCGATTCTGAGTGGTGTCTAGTGAATTTTAATGAAGAGCCGATTCAGAGCCGTAAAAGCCGGCTCTTTAATGGGAGCCGATTCAGAAGAGCCGATTCTCCGAGAAGAGCCGGAATTCCCATCACTACAAGACTGCCAGATCTCCTGTACCATCCTGTACAGTGCAGGCCAGACAGGGGAAGGTCAGGTGGGCGGAGGCTTGGCTATGGCGATCATGTTAGACTAGATGGGTAGGTTTATTTGTTCAGTGATTCTAACACAAGCTTTGCCTTCTCTCCTTTCTTTGCTTGGCTGAATAATATACCGATCATGTGCTTCACTGAAACCACTGTCAGGTGACGTGGATAACAATAATTCTCATTACAATAGCACCTGTCATGGGGTGGATATATTAGGCAGCAAGTGAACCATTATTTCTTGATGATATCTTGGAAGCAGGAAAGATGGGCTAGCTTGGGGCCTGTTTTAGAGCCCATTCACACTTGAAAGCGCAAACCGCTACCGTTTAGCACGGGTGACTTTACCACAATTAGCGCGGTAAAATCACTGTATACTTCCGTGATTCAGCGCTTGTTTAACTTCCTAATGACCCATCGGCGTGACCGACACGCACGATCTCCTGCAGTAGCCGGCCGCAGGACTTGACGCCAATTGGCGTTAGGCGGTCCTGGGGCCGGCTACTGCAGGAAATTGTGCGCGTGGATGCGCGCCCATCTCCGCATGAATGACAGAGCTCCACTCTGCCTCTAGTCCGCCAGCGGCGATCGCCGCTAGGAGACTGTTAGACGGCAATTATTTACCCCGTACAGCGCAGCGATCTAAGGCAGAAGCTGGGGAGTGATCGGCTGGTGGGGGGAGGGAGGGATGGGGAAGAGTAAAAATAAAAATCGGCATATTTATTAGAAAAATAATAAAAATATTTATTAAAAAAAAAAACATCTGGCGGACGATCAGAACTCCCCAATAACAGAAAGCTCTGTTGGTGGGGAGAAAAGGGGGGGAGGGGGAATCACTTGTGTGCTGAGTTGTGCAGCCCTGCAGCGAGCCCTTAACGCTGCAGTGGCCAATTTAGTGAGAAGCGGCCTGGTCTTTAGGGGGGTTTAAAGCGGATCCGAGATGAAAAACTAACTATAACAAGTAACTTGTCTATATATCTTATCTAAAGTTTAGATAGTTTACACAGCATATCTAGCTGCAAACAGCTTTAATAGAATAAGAATATTTCTTCCTGTGATACAATGACAGCAGCCATGTTGTTTGTAAACATTACACAGAGGCAGGCTTATCTGCATCTTGAGCAAAGAAAACTAATCCCCCCTCCTCCTCCCTCCTCCCCTCTGCCTTGGAAATCTCTGGCTAGTAATACCTCCCCCTCCTGCCCAGACTGAGCTCCCATGAGCCCTTGCTACTGTCTAAAAGTGCCTTGGCTCTCTGAAAACCCGTGGGAGTGGCTTATTTAGCTTATAGGGAATTAGAGCATTAAAACAAAAACAAAAAAGTATTTGACTTGAGGAATGCCCTATAAACAATAGGAAAGGAACACAATTATGCAATGTGTAAAAGTTCATCTCGGATCCACTTTAACACTGCAGTCCTCAAGTGGTTAAGCACTGTACCGTGACTGTTCGAAAATCGCAACAAAATGCTGCAGGCAACACGTTTTGAGATTGCTTTTAATCGCGGAATGCCCGTCAGAGTCATGTGCATAGCAGGAAATACGTTACTGAGATTCCCTGGGATTCCCGTTGGTCTGTGCATGTGTATCGCTTATAGACTTCCATTACCCCAAGCACCGTGTGTTAAGCGTGGTGCTTGCGAGTAACACTCTGTTGCCCTTGCGTCAGCTCGGATACTTCCAGTGCACTGCAAGTGAAAGAAATACGTGCAAAAGTCTCTATAGTTTTTCAATGCTTTTGGGGCCCCTTGCAGAAAAATAGGGTAATGCTACTCAGGTATTACCTGCTAGTGTAAAAAGGACCTGAATCAAACCAGGGAGGTTTGTAATGCCCAAAAACAGATATTTACCTCTGGAGAAGAAGTCTCTGGATCCTAAAGAGGCCTCCCCGTCCTCCTCCACCAGCCACATCCAGTGCCGAGACCCCCAAGGCGTGTCCACACTGCACCTGCGCAGTAACAAAGAGCCGCTCTGGCAGAAAAAGCCGAGCCTAAATGGGCCCATGCTACTGCTCAGGTGCAGATGGCTCACGCATGTGCAGTAGCATGGACCCGATCAGGCTCAGATTTTGCCAAACAGAGGTGTAGATAGGATTTTCAGCGCCCGGGGACAAAGACAGTTTTTGCACCCCAAAGGACAAATTGGGCATGGCCATGCATCAGAATTTGGGTGTGGTCATGGATGGAGCCAAATGTACAAATGTTGTTTAGATAGCCAGTTGTGCCTCCCTTCTCCCCCTTTAGATAGCCAAATGTGCCTTCCTTCACCATGTTTAGATAGCCAGATGTACCCCCTATAGTTAGCCAGGTGTGCCCCCTTGTTCTGCTGCTGTTAACACTTCTGCATTCCTCTGCAGAGAGAGGGAGAGAAGCAGGGCCACTTTGGGCAGCCAGCGAGCCACCTCTCACTCACTTGGGGGTGCAATGGCCATGCTTTGTGCTCCCTTACAGTGCTGCGCCCAGGGACATGTGTCCCCCCCTTGCCCACCCATAGCTATGCCTCCGTTGCCAAAGGAAGCTGAGTGGGCCTGTGCTAGTGCGCAAGCTTTTGAGAAGCGATTTTTCAGAGGCCCCAGTGCTGGAACGGGCCAGTGGAGGAGAACAGGGGGGGGGGGGGGGAGTCTCTCCTGGATCCAGAGCCCCCCCCCCTTCCGAATGAGTACCCCATAGTCACTTTTTCCCCTACAGGTACACTTTAATAATCAGTACAACTATCAGCAGAGTGTCTGTGGAGCAGCACATACAAGCAGTTGGGTCTTGAAGAATTTGTAGAACTTGCAGAATCTCAGTCCTTGACAATAAAGAGAGCCTCGGCCAAGAATGGTGAGTGACTCCAGCATGTGTACAGCAGTAACCTGACATCTGCTAGAGATTTGGCTTGTTGTTGTACGTTTTGTTGTGATCCCTGACACCTGAGCACAGCCCACCTAATCCTGCGTAGGTTGTTTCCCCCCCCCCCCCCCCCCGATAGCAAAAGAGGTGTCGCTAACCTGGAGGCATGTACTGGTCCCTCCAGAGTGACAGAAATCCACCCCCCCCCCCCCCCCCCCGTGGACTTACGAACCCCTACTCTTTAGGGACAGTCGCACAGCCACATGTCACAAGTAGATCTGCCTACTTACTAGTGACCAGCCGCTCATCCAGGAGGAAGCAGGGACTAGGAAAACACACAGGCGAAGAGAGCCCGGAAAGCCGACTCCTCCATGGGCGCCACGAACTGACAGCCTGCAGTACCGCTACAGGACATCAGGTGTCATCACGTGTTGGTAACATGATGTTGACTTGACGTCAGGTGCACGCAGCCCAGGAGGAGTCAAGGAAGGTGCTCACGCTGGTAATCTTCTTTCTTCTTCCATTAGGCTGCACCGCACGTCACCAGCTCCCTAGCGGTTATGTCCTTCTGCCTGCGCCCCCCTTCTTCTACTTGCTGGTCTGCACTCAGGGAGGTCATCTTGCCCGCACTGCCCAAGAGACAGACCTGGCTGCTAGTAAACCATCTTCTGGATATAAATCTGTTCCTTTTCTTCTGAATACCGCCATACATAAGTGCTCTGTGTGCCGCACATTCTACAAACGTCCCTCAACAATAGCAGTAGCTGGAGGTACCAGCTGGGCGCTCGGCACTGCGCACTGCATTAGCGGCCCCCTCTTTGCTGTATTCAGGCACTACGATGTTAAAGAAAAAAAATGACATTTTTTTCTCAATAACAGAACAAGTCACCTGTCATTACATCTTTGTAGAGAAAAGGCAGAAAAGGAAAAAAAAATCAATTTTTGGCCCGGTAGCTAGAGCGTTTAATATGAAGCAAAGTCGAGAACGGCCAGCCGAACGGGAATTCAATATTTTCAATGAAAAAATGGAATTGAAGGGTCAATCCGCCCAAAAGGCTGGCGATGGAGTTTTAGGCAGCGCTTGGAGAGTAACGAGAAAACGCCATGGTGATCGGACAGAGGGACGTTTAATCCAGTTACAATCCTCTGCAGTTTTCAAACATTATTATTATTTAGTATTTATATAGCGCCGACATCTTCTGCAGCGCTGTACAGAGTATATTTAGTCTTGTCACTAACTGTCCCTCGGAGGAGCTCACAATCTAGTCCCTACCATAGTTATATGTCTATATCTTAGTGTATGTATTGTAGTCTAGGGCAAATTTTTAGGGGGAAGCCAATTAACTTATCTGTATGTTTTTGGGATGTGGGAGGAAACCGGAGTGCCCGGAGGAAACCCACACAGACTCAGGGAGAACATACAAACTCCTTGCAGATGTTGACCTGGCTGGGATACGAACCGGGGACGCAGCATTGCAAGGCAAGAGCGCTAACCACTACGCCACCATGCTGCCCAGACAATGCAGACAATGGAACCCCAAATCACCATTTATTGATTAGCATTATAAATTAAATTCAGATCCCTCAACATTTGTGATACTTTCATCTAACACTGAACTTTTCAATGAGCAGAGTTAGGCTTGGTGCACAGTGGGTGTTGCGCTCCCTGTATAAGCAGGAAGGCAATGGAGTCGCACCACACGTTATCTATACTTTGTGTCGTAAACAGTGAAGCACGCAGTCAATAAAAATGTTGTGTCACTGTTAGCGCGCATTTTGTGTGCATGCAGTCCGTTTGGATGCCGCACGCCTTTAAGTTGCACCGGCCGCATTGTGAACATTGCATAGGTGTTGCATTGCATTGCGACGTTCCGCAACACACCACTGTGAATGTACCCTTAGGCTAGGGCAGGGGTGTCGAACTCAAATACAAAGTGGGCCGAAATTGAGCTCTGGTACCAAGTCGTGGGCCGACCTCAATGTCTAGTGGTCATCTCTCTCACTTATAAAGTTCACTGGTGTCTAATAGCCCCCCTCCATCCCCTATTGTTTAGTGGTCCTTTCTCCTCTATACAGTTTCCTGCTGTCTAGTGGCCCCCTCCTTCCCCTATACAGATCCCTGGTGTCTAATGCTGCCCCCCCTCCCCATATGGTTTCCTTGATGATCTAGGGTTTACTCTCCAATATAGTTTCTCTGGTGGTTTAGAGTAGGCCGAACATAACGCAAAGTGGAGAAACCACCTAAGTAGTGCTCCTTGTAGTTCACCAGCTAGAGCCCCAAAAGTCCTTTTCAGGACTGTTAGTAACCCTAAGGCCTCGTTTACATTATCACTTGCAGATGGCCATGCCCCCTTGCCAAACTCTGGATGGGGCCCCCCAACCAAACACTCCCCTTCCCCCCAGCAGCAACAACCGCCCCCTCCCTCCAAAAATAAATCAGGCAGGATATATATATATATATATATATATATATATATATATATATATGTGTGTATGTGTATATATATAATTTATTTATTGTATTTATAAAGTGCCAACATATTACGCAGCGCTGAACATTAATTTAGGTTACAGACAATATTTAGGGGTGACATACAGCAATATGACAATACAGGAATAGACGGCGCCGCGGCGAAAAATGGGCGTGGCCATGACATTGTATGGGCGGAGCTAACGTAATGATGTAACAGCGAGGCATAAGAAAGCAGTGTTTACGCCATGATGTGGACAAATGAGACTTTGCATCATGGGTGTGCAGAAACTGTGTGATGCTAATAGTATACCGTAACCACAAAGCAGCAAACATAGCCATCTATGACCATTAAATAATAAATGCAGTAACAGTTACCCCGGACACCAGAAAATAAACGCAATAGGCAACATGTCAGCACAAAATAAACGCAATGCGGACAACATGTCAGTATAAAATAAATGCAATGCGGGCAACATGTCAGTACAAAATAAACGCAATGTGGGCAAACATGTCAGCACAAAATAAACGCAATGCGGGCAACATGTCAGCACAAAATAAACGCAATGCGGGCAACATGTCAGTATAAAATAAATGCAATGCGGGCAACATGTCAGTACAAAATAAACGCAATGTGGGCAAACATGTCAGTACAAAATAAACGCAATGCGGGCACACATGTCAGTACAAAATAAACGCAATGCGGGCAAACATGTCAGTAAAAAATAAACGCAATGCGGGCAACATGTCAGTACAAAATAAACGCAATGCGGGCAACATGTCAGTACAAAATAAACGCAATGCGGGCAAACATTTCACCTACAAAAGAAACGCAATGCGGGCAAACATTTCACCAGAAAAGAAACGCAATGCGGGCAAACATTTCACCAGAAAAGAAACGCAATGCGGGCAAACATTTCACCAGAAAATAAACGCAATGCGGACAAACATTTCACCAGACAATAAACGCAATGCGGGCAAACATGTCAGTACAAAATAAACGCAATGCGGGCAACATGTCAGCACAAAATAAACGCAATGCGGGCAACATGTCAGTACAAAATAAACGCAATGCGGGCAAACATTTCACCAGAAAAGAAACGCAATGCGGGCAAACATTTCACCAAAAAAGAAACGCAATGCGGGCAAACATTTCACCTGGAAAAGAAACGCAATGCGGGCAAACATTTCACCTGGAAAAGAAACGCAATGCGGGCAAACATTTCACCAGAAAAGAAACGCAATGCGGGCAAACGTTTCACCAGAAAAGAAACGCAATACGGGCAAACCTTCCACCAGAAAATAAATGCAATGCGGGCAAACATTTCACCTGGAAAAAAAGCATTTACTCACCTGGTAGAAGTCTCCGGCCTCTGGCGCGCTGCTCCCGGGACCACCTTCCCCCTGCATATCTCCCACGCTGACAGGGCTACGGCAAGATGGACACAAATAGTCTCCAGTTCAGGGCTTCGGCAGCCATCTTGCCGTAGCCCTGCTCGCCTGCCGGTGTCGGAACAGACAGCGGAAGAAGGAGGCTGGAGCGGGGCTGCAGGCAATGAACTGGCACGGCGTCTATAGACGCCGCTGCCAGTTCATGATGAGGATGGAGTAGCCAGAGTCCCAAGGCCGGGACGTCCCGCTGCCTAAAGCGGGACGTTTCCCGGGACCTCATTAAACCTGGGACAGCGGACCCCGAATCTGGGATGCGTCCCGGGCACTCCGGGACGTCTGGTCACTCTAGTTTAGAGCACTTGTGAGGGGTAGTAGGCCAGAGTGAAAAGGTGAGTTTTGAGGGCTTTCTTGAAGATGTTGAAGGAGGGGGCTGCCCTAATGGGTGGAGGTAGGAAGTTCTATAGTGTTGGAGCAGCTCTTGAGAAGTCCTGGAGGCGTGCATGGGACTGGGTGATGCGGGGGGCGGTTAGGCGAAGTTCATTGGAAGAGCGGAGTGAGCGGCTAGGTGTGTACCTCTGAGTAAGATCAGAAATGTAGGTTGGACAGGTTTTGTGGACAGATTTGTAGGTCAGACACAGTATCTTGAATCTGATTCTGGACTGGATAGGAAGCCAGTGGAGGGATTCTAGGAGGGGATCTGCCGTGGTGGAGCGATGGGAGCAGTGGATAATTCTGGCTGCCGCATTCATGATGGACTGCAGTGGGGCTGTTCGGGTCATATGGAGACCAGACAGCAGGGCATTGCAGTAGTCAAGGCGGGAAATTATGAGGGCATAGATGAGGAGTTTGGTGGTGGCAGAGGTCAGGAAAGGGCGAATCTTACAGATGTTACGAAGGTGGAAGTTGCAGGACTTTGTGAGGTTTTGGATGTGGGAAGTGAAGGAGAGTGCGGAGTCCAGGGTGACACCCAGACAGCGGGCTTGAGAGGTAGGGCGAATGGTAGTGTGGTTAACAGTGACCTGCACATCTGGAAGGTTCGTGGATGGCTGGGGTGGGAAGATCATAAATTCCGTTTTGTCTAGATTTAGTTTCAGGAACCTAGCAGACATCCAGGAGGAGATGGCTGATTGGCAGGAGGAGACTTTGTCCATGGTAGTGGTGGATATGTCAGGGGTGTGGATGTAGATGTGGGGGTCATCTGCATACAGATGATAGTTAAAACCCATGGAGGAGATAACCTTGCCAATGGAGGATGTGTATATATAGTGGAGGAAATAATTATTTGACCCCTCACTGATTTTGTAAGTTTGTCCAATGACAAAGAAATGAAAAGTCTCAGAACAGTATCATTTCAATGGTAGGTTTATTTTAACATTGGCAGATAGCACATCAAAAGGAAAATCGAAAAAATAACCTTAAATAAAAGATAGCAACTGATTTGCATTTCATTGAGTGAAATAAGTTTTTGAACCCTCTAACAATAAAAGACTTAGTACTTAGTGGAAAAACCCTGGTTTGCAAGCACAGAGGTCAAACGTTTCTTGTAATTGATGACCAAGTTTGCACACATTTTAGGAAGAATGTTGGTCCACTCCTCTTTTTGCAGATCATCTCTAAATCCCTAAGGTTTCGAGGCTGTCTCTGTGCAACTCTGAGCTTAAACTCCCTCCATAGGTTTTCTATTGGATTAAGGTCCGGAGACTGACTAGGCCACTCCATGACCTTAATGTGCTTCTTCTTGAGCCACTCCTTTGCTGCCTTTGCTGTATGTTTTGGGTCATTGTCGTGCTGGAACACCCATCCACGAGCCATTTTCAGTTTCCTGGCAGAGGGAAGGAGGTTGTCATTCAGGATTTCACGATACATGGCTCCGTCCATTTTCCCGTTAATGCGATTAAGTTGTCCTGTGCCCTTAGCAGAAAAACACCCCCAAAGCAAAATGTTTCCACCCTCATGCTTGACAGTGGGGACGGTGTTTTGGGGGTCATAGGCAGCATTTTTCTTCCTCCAAACACAGCGAGTTGAGTTAATGCCAAAGAGCTCTATTTTGGTCTCATCAAACCACAGCACCTTCTCCCAGTCACTCACAGAATCATTCAGGTGTTCATTGGCAAACTTCAGACGGGCCTGCACATGTGCCTTCTTCAGCAGGGGGACCTTGCGAGCCCTGCAGGATTTTAATCCATTGCGGTGTAATGTGTTTCCAATGGTTTTCTTGGTGACTGTGGTCTCTGCTAATTTGAGGTCATTCACTAACTCCTCCCATGTAGTTCGAGGATGCTTTTTCACCTTTCTCAGAACCATTGACACCCCAAGAGGTGAGATCTTGCGTGGAGCCCCAGAGCGAGGTCGATTGATGGTCATTTTGTGCTCCTTCCATTTTCGAACAATCGCACCAACAGTTGTCACGTTCTCTCCCAGCTTCTTGCTAATGGTTTTGTAGCCCATTCCAGCCTTGTGCAGGTCTACAATTTTGTCTCTGACATCCTTGGACAGCTCTTTGGTCTTTCCCATGTTGGAAAGAGTCCCATGTTTGGAGTCTGCTTGATTGATTGATTCTGTGGACAGGTGTCTTTTATACAGGTGACTAATTAAGACAGGTGTCCTTAATGAGGGTGACTAATTGAGTAGAAGTGTCTAACCATTCTGTGGGAGCCAGAACTCTTAATGGTTGGTAGGGGTTCAAAAACTTATTTCACTCAATGAAATGCAAATCAGTTGCTATCTTTTATTTAAGGTTATTTTTTCGATTTTCCTTTTGATGTGCCACTGTTAAAATAAACATACCATTGAAATGATACTGTTCTGAGACTTTTCATTTCTTTGTCATTGGACAAACTTACAAAATCAGTGAGGGGTCAAATAATTATTTCCTCCACTGTATATATATATATATATATATATTAATATACACTAAGGCTCGGAGTCAAGCCCCCCACAGTCTCTGCAGCCCCAGCCACACACATCACATCCACACTACACATGTCTCACACTACACATCACAGACGCACTGCACACATCACAGACGCACTGCACACATCACAGACGCACTGCACACTTCACAGACGCACTGCACACTTCACAGACGCACTGCACACTTCACAGACGCACTGCACACTTCACAGACGCACTGCACACTTCACAGACGCACTGCACACTTCACAGACGCACTGCACACTTCACAGATGCACTCCACACTGCACAGACGCACTGCACACTTCACAGACGCACTGCACACTTCACAGACGCACTGCACACTTCACAGACGCACTGCACACTTCACAGACGCACTGCACAGACGCACTGCACACTTCACAGACGCACTGCACACATCACAGACGCACTGCACACTTCACAGACGCACTGCACACTTCACAGACGCACTGCACACTTCACAGACGCACTGCACACTTCACAGACGCACTGCACACTTCACAGACGCACTGCACACTTCACAGACGCACTGCACACTTCACAGATGCACTCCACACTGCACAGACGCACTGCACACTTCACAGACGCACTGCACACTTCACAGACGCACTGCACACTTCACAGACGCACTGCACACTTCACAGACGCACTGCACAGACGCACTGCACACTTCACAGACGCACTGCACACTTCACAGACGCACTGCACACTTCACAGACGCACTGCACACTGCACACATACACACTGCACACATCACAGACACATACACACTGCACACATCACACTTCACAGACACATACACACTGCACACATCACAGACACATACACACTGCACACATCACAGACACATACACACTGCACACATCACAGACACATACACACTGCACACATCACAGACACATACACACTGCACACTTCACACATCACATCCACACTACACATGTCTCACACTACACATCACAGACGCACTGCACACATCACAGATGCACTGCACACATCACAGACGCACTGCCAACTTCACAGACGCACTGCACACTTCACAGACGCACTGCACACTTCACAGACGCACTGCACACTTCACAGACGCACTGCACACTTCACAGACGCACTGCACACTTCACAGACGCACTGCACAGACGCACTGCACACTTCACAGACGCACTGCACACTTCACAGACGCACTGCACACTGCACACATACACACTGCACACATCACAGACACATACACACTGCACACATCACACTTCACAGACACATACACACTGCACACATCACAGACATACACACTGCACACATCACAGACACATACACACTGCACACATCACAGACACATACACACTGCACACATCACAGACACATACACACTGCACACTTCACACATCACATACACACTGCACACTTCACACATCACAGACACATACACACTGCACACTTCACAGACACATACACACTGCACACTTCACAGACACATACACACTGCACACTTCATAGACGCACTGCACATTGCACAGACGCACTGCACACTTCACAGATCACAGACACATACACACTGCACACATCACAGACGCATACACACTGCACACATCACAGGCACATACACACTGCATACATCACAGGCACATACACACTGCACACTTCACAGACACATACACACTGCACACTTCACAGACGCACTGCACATTGCACAGACGCACTGCACATTGCACAGACGCACTGCACACTTCACAGATCACAGACACATACACACTGCACACATCACAGACGCATACACACTGCACACATCACAGGCACATACACACTGCACACATCACAGACGCATACACACTGCACACATCACAGGCACATACACACTGCACACATCACAGACACATACACACTGCACACATCACAGACACATACACACTGCACACATCACAGACACATACACATTGCACACTTCACAGACGCACTGCACACTTCACAGATCACAGACACATACACACTGCACACATCACAGACGCATACACACTGCACACATCACAGGCACACACGCACTGTACACATCACAGACACATACACACTGCACACATCACAGGCACATACACACTGCACACATCACAGGCACATACACACTGCACACATCACAGACACATACACACTGCACACATCACAGGCACATACACACTGCACACATCACAGACACATACACACTGCACACATCACAGACACATAC
Organism: Hyperolius riggenbachi; assembly: GCF_040937935.1. NCBI lineage: Eukaryota > Metazoa > Chordata > Amphibia > Anura > Hyperoliidae > Hyperolius > Hyperolius riggenbachi. The sequence goes on from NC_090656.1 coordinate 36,564,753, forward strand.
ACACTGCACACATCACAGACACATACACACTGCACACATCACAGACACATACACACTGCACACTTCACAGACACATACACACTGCACACATCACAGACACATACACACTGCACACATCACAGACACATACACACTGCACACTTCACACATCACATCCACACTACACATGTCTCACACTACACATCACAGACGCACTGCACACATCACAGATGCACTGCACACATCACAGACGCACTGCCAACTTCACAGACGCACTGCACACTTCACAGACGCACTGCACACTTCACAGACGCACTGCACACTTCACAGACGCACTGCACACTTCACAGACGCACTGCACACTTCACAGACGCACTGCACAGACGCACTGCACACTTCACAGACGCACTGCACACTTCACAGACGCACTGCACACTGCACACATACACACTGCACACATCACAGACACATACACACTGCACACATCACACTTCACAGACACATACACACTGCACACATCACAGACATACACACTGCACACATCACAGACACATACACACTGCACACATCACAGACACATACACACTGCACACATCACAGACACATACACACTGCACACTTCACACATCACATACACACTGCACACTTCACACATCACAGACACATACACACTGCACACTTCACAGACACATACACACTGCACACTTCACAGACACATACACACTGCACACTTCATAGACGCACTGCACATTGCACAGACGCACTGCACACTTCACAGATCACAGACACATACACACTGCACACATCACAGACGCATACACACTGCACACATCACAGGCACATACACACTGCATACATCACAGGCACATACACACTGCACACTTCACAGACACATACACACTGCACACTTCACAGACGCACTGCACATTGCACAGACGCACTGCACATTGCACAGACGCACTGCACACTTCACAGATCACAGACACATACACACTGCACACATCACAGACGCATACACACTGCACACATCACAGGCACATACACACTGCACACATCACAGACGCATACACACTGCACACATCACAGGCACATACACACTGCACACATCACAGACACATACACACTGCACACATCACAGACACATACACACTGCACACATCACAGACACATACACATTGCACACTTCACAGACGCACTGCACACTTCACAGATCACAGACACATACACACTGCACACATCACAGACGCATACACACTGCACACATCACAGGCACACACGCACTGTACACATCACAGACACATACACACTGCACACATCACAGGCACATACACACTGCACACATCACAGGCACATACACACTGCACACATCACAGACACATACACACTGCACACATCACAGGCACATACACACTGCACACATCACAGACACATACACACTGCACACATCACAGACACATACACACTGCACACATCACAGACACATACACACTGCACACATCACAGACACATACACACTGCACACTTCACAGACACATACACACTGCACACATCACAGACACATACACACTGCACACATCACAGACACATACACACTGCACACATCACAGACACATACACACTGCACACTTCACACATCACAGACACATACACATTGCACACTTCACAGACACATACACACTGCACACTTCACAGACACATACACACTGCACACTTCACAGACGCACTGCACATTGCACAGATGCACTGCACATTGCACAGACGCACTGCACACTTCACAGATCACAGACACATACACACTGCACACATCACAGACGCATACACACTGCACACATCACAGGCACATACACACTGCACACATCACAGACACATACACACTGCACACATCACAGGCACATACACACTGCACACATCACAGGCACATACACACTGCACACATCACAGGCACATACACACTGCACACATCACAGGCACATACACACTGCACACATCACAGGCACATACACACTGCACACATCACAGACACATACACACTGCACACATCACAGGCACATACACACTACACACATCACAGGCACATACACACTGCACACATCACAGGCACATACACACTGCACACTTCACAGACACATACACACTGCACACTTCACAGACACATACACACTGCACACATCACAGACACATACACACTGCACACATCACAGACACATACACACTGCACACATCACAGGCACATACACACTGCACACATCACAGACACATACACACTGCACACATCACAGACACATACACACTGCACACATCACAGGAACATACACACTGCACACATCACAGGCACATACACACTGCACACTTCACAGACACATACACACTGCACACATCACAGACAGGGCCGGATTTCTTACCGCCCAAGGCACTGACACCAGCCGCCCCCTTCAGCTTCAGTATAGCGAGATGACCCTTCCAGTATAGGTAGCCTGATGACCCCTCCCCTCCAGTATAGGTGGCCAGATGACTCCATTAATCCCTCCTTTTGCCACTCCCCTTTCAGTATCCAGCTCACCTTCACCCCGCAGCAGCTATCAGTGTCACTCATTTCTCCGCTTGTCTCCGGTGCAGAAGCTTCCTCTTCCCCTCCATCTATGCCTAGGCGGCCTTGGCCTAAATCCGGCCCTGATCACAGACACATACACACTGCACACATCACAGACACATACACACTGCACACTTCACAGACACATACACACTGCACACATCACATACACACTACACACTGCACACATCACAGACACATACACACTGCACACATCACAGACACATACACACTGCACACATCACAGACACATACACACTGCACACATCACAGACACATACACACTGCACACATCACAGGCACATACACACTGCACACATCACAGGCACATACACACTGCACACATCACAGGCACATACACACTGCACACTTCACAGGCACATACACACTGCACACATCACAGACAGGCTGTGTGTCTCACATACATTTGGCAGCGACAGCGTGACACATTCTTCTTCCTGGTCTGGATTATGTCGCCTGCCCTTCTCCATCCAGCGTGCTTGACCGATGTAATGTCAGAATGGGCAGCCCGGAAGCAGCCTTCCTTACTGAGTATCACGCATGCTCAGTGGGAAGTTAGACATTATTTATCTGAAATATCTCCGCTTCCGCACCACGTACACTCCTGAAATTTTCAGGGGAGGGAGGGGACCCCCAGATCTAGCTCTGTGTCGAATTGCAGCCCCCGAGCCCCGCTGGTTCCCGAGATAGGTTTGCTGCAATCAGTCTCGGGAACCAGCGGGGCTCGGGGGCTGCAAGTCGGCACAGAGCTAGATCTGGGGGTCCCCTCCCTCCCCTGAAAATTTCGGGAGTGTGCGTGGTGTGAAAGCGGAGATATTTAGGACGTTTTACGTGGCTGCGTAATTTAATGGGACACAGGCTCGTACTGCGCATGCGGGGCTGCCCAATCTGCTTGGCGAGGAAGCGTCCAAGCAGGATGTATAGGAGAGAGGAAAGAAGCATTCCTCCAGGTCCTAGTGCCTGCCACCGCACTCTGCAGGAACAGTCTGCATCAAAACAAATCAATTTTGCAGTGTCAGCCCGCTCGTTAAGGCATACAGGTGGGTGGTGAGCATCAGAGCCACGGGCCACCTCTCAGGTTTCTCCCCCTCGGGGCCCCCCGTGGCTGCATGTCTTGCAGGGGCGGTAGATACACCCGTGATTCCCCGCCATCTGCGATTGCATGCATTACGTGGTTGATCCCATTCCCACGCGTTTTGCTAAAAAATGCGTGCAGCATGCGTTTGTGCACCGCACTGGTATGGAACGCATGCAGTGTGAACATCAGGCAATGCAGTCTATGCACTTCTGATGTTGTGCGTGTCTGCCTCCTACACGCGGTGCCGAAATACGGACGCCAATGCGTGCAATGTGAAAGCATGGTAAATTGTTTGTGCAGTGTGTTAGGCCCACTCTGGAGCATTTGAATTCTTTTTGAGTCCACTGTCACTATATAAAAGTAATACGTGTCACTGACACTGACATCACCTTTTGTGACACCAACTGTTGCACTCACATCACTCAGTGTGTGTTGCAGGGCCGGGACAAGGTCTATCACCAACAGAGGCTGAGCTGCCCAAGTACGCCCCCCCCCCTTTCATCGGCCACATCTCAGTTATTGTTCCTCTTTACAGGCTGGTGTATATAGTGAGCTGCTCCACAGGACTGCATTGGGCACGTATACAGTAATCATCACAATAGTGGAGATTACTTGAAGTCTTTTTTTGCTATGAGTTTTAGGTAGCCAGGTATAGGTGCCCCCTGTGTAGGTGGCCAGGTACAGGTATAGGGGCCCCCAGTATCACTCCAGAAATAGGTTCCCCCAATACAGGAAGCCAGATATAAGTGCCCCCAGATTTCATTCAGATACTTCATATCCTCCTACATTTTCAAAACATACTGGTACAAAAACATACAAGTCAACTGGTTTCCCCCAAACAATCCTATAGTGAAAATATTAGTATATGACTATGGCAGGGATTAGATTGTGAGCTCCTCTGAGGACAGTCAGTGACACGACTATGTACTCTGTACAGTGCTGTAGAAGATGTCAGTGCTATATAAATACATAATAGTAATATTGTAGAGTATTAGACTAGGAGTATGGTAGGATTAGATTGTGAGCGCCTCTGAGGACAGTCAGTGACATGGCTATGTACTCTGTAATGTGCTGCAGAAGATGTCAGTGCTATATAAATACATAATAATAATAATAATAATAATATGTTAGGACATTACACTATGACTTTGTCAGGGATTAGATAGTGAGTTCCTCTGAGGAGAGTCAGTGACATGACTATGTAGTCTGTAATGTGCTGCAGAAGATGTCAGTGCTATATAAATACATAATAATAATAATATGTTAGGACATTAGACTATGACTATGGCAGGGATTAGATTGTGAGCTCCTCTGAGGACAGTCAGTGACACGACTATGCACTCTGTACAGTGCTGCAGAAGATGTCAGTGCTATATAAATACATAATAGTAATATTGTAGAGTATTAGACTAGGAGTATGGTAGGATTAGATTGTGAGCGCCTCTGAGGACAGTCGGTGACATGACTATGTACTCTGTAATGTGCTGCAGAAGATGTCAGTGCTATATAAATACGTAATATTAATATGGTAGGACATAGACCATAAGTATGGTAGGATTAGATAGTGAGCTCCTCTGAGGACAGACAGTGACATGGCTATGTACTCTGTAATGTGCTGCAGAAGATGTCAGTGCTATATAAATACATAATAATAATAATAATAATAATAATAATAATATGTTAGGACATTACACTATGACTTTGGCAGGGATTAGATAGTGAGCTCCTCTGAGGAGAGTCAGTGACATGACTATGTAGTCTGTAATGTGCTGCAGAAGATGTCAGTGCTATATAAATACATAATAATAATAATATGTTAGGACATTAGACTATGACTATGGCAGGGATACGATTGTCAGCTCCTCTGAGGACAGTCAGTGACACGACTATGTACTCTGTACAGTGCTGCAGAAGATGTCAGTGCTATATAAATACATAATAGTAATATTGTAGGGTATTAGACTAGGAGTATGGTAGGATTAGATTGTGAGCGCCTCTGAGGACAGTCGGTGATATGACTATGTACTCTGTAATGTGCTGCAGAAGATGTCAGTGCTATATAAATACATAATAATATTGTAGGGTATTAGACTAGGAGTATGGTAGGATTAGATTGTGAGCGCCTCTGAGGACAGTCGGTGACATGACTATGTACCCTGTTAAGTGCTGCAGAAGATGTCAGTGCTATATAAATACATACTATTAATATGGTAGGACATTAGACTATAAGTATGGTAGGATTAGATTGTGAGCTCCTCTGAGGACAGTCAGTGGCATGGCTATGTACTCTGTAATGTGCTGCAGAAGATGTCAGTGCTATATCAATACATAATAATAATAATATGTTAGGACATTAGACTATGACTATGGCAGGGATTAGATTGTGAGCTCCTCTGAGGACAGTCAGTGACATGACTATGTACTCTCTACAGTGCTGCAGAAGATGTCAGTGCTATATAAATACATAATAGTAATATTGTAGGGTATTAGACTAGGAGTATGGTAGGATTAGATTGTGAACGCCTCTGAGGACAGTCAGTGACATGACTATGTACTCTGTAATGTGCTGCAGAAGATGTCAGTGCTATATAAATACACAATAATATGGTAGGACATTAGACTATGACTATGGTAGGATTAGATTGTGAGCGCCTCTGAGGACAGTCGGTGACATGACTATGTACCCTGTAAAGTGCTGCAGAAGATGTCAGTGCTATATAAATACATAATAATAATAATATGGTAGGACATTAGACTATAAGTATGGTAGGATTAGAGTGTGAGCTCCTCTGAGGACAGTTAGTGACATTACTATGTACCCTGTAAAGTGCTGCAGAAGATGTCAGTGCTATATAAATACACAATAATAATATGGTAGAAGATTAGATTATGACTATGGCAGAGAATAGAAAGTGAGCTCATCAGAGGACAGTCAGTGACATGACTATGTACCCTGTAAAGTGCTGCAGAAGATGTCAGTGTTATTTAAATACATAATAATAATATGGTAGAAGATTGGACTATGACTATGGTAGGGATTAGATTGTGAGCTCCTCTGAGGGCAGTCAGTGACATGACTATGTACTCTGTAATGTGCTGCAGAAGATGTCAGTAATTTATAAATACACAATAATAATATGGTAGAAGATTAGATTATGACTATGGCAGAGAATAGAACGTGAGCTCATCAGAGGGCAGTCAGTGACATGACTATGTACTTTGTAAAGTGGTCCGAGTGATGGATGCGACAAAACCCCTGGTGCTGTTCCCCCAAATGTATAAATGTGCCCCCATGTGTGCATTTATACATTTCCTGTCCTGTGTCGTTTACCACACGGTGCCCATCCACCTTCAGCTTCTTCTCTTCCATTTGTGGCTCACATGCCACCAGCATATAGCGTGTGACGCATGTGTGATGTCACGTGTGCTAAATGCCAGCGGCATGTGAAGCGCAAATGGAGGAGCAGAAGATGTATGGGCACCGCACGGGGGCAACACAGGACAGGTTATGTATAAATACACATTGGGGGGCACATTTATACACTAGGGGGCGGCGGATGCAGCAGAAGCAGGGGACTCGTCTGATTCCCAAGAGATGTCATGCTAAAATCGGTGAATCGGTCTGAGGTGTATGGGCACCTGACAGATCTCTCTTTAATCAGATTGGATAAGAGAGAGATTTGTCTCTTGGTGAAATCTGCCCATCATCGCTAGATGTATGGCTGCCTTTACTCTAGCATGGCAGCATTAGGACACTGCAGTGTCATTTCTGTAAGTCCAGGTCCTTTTCAGTACTGGGAGTGAAGGGCGGTAGGGAGAAGCACAGAAGCCTTTTCAGCCTACAGTCTCCCTTACTTCCAGAGCACAGGTTCAGGATGGACAGGGCCGGTTTAAGCAACAATGGGGCCCCAGGGCAAAATAAACCTGGGCCCCCCCAACAGATACCCCGGAACAAAAATCGGCATTAGGGGACCTTTTTTGCAGCTGGTATAGTCAGGGTGTGAAGTCCCAATCGGTCGGAGCTCCACATTCTGGCTATCCCAGCCTGCATGGGGGACAAGGGGTTAAAAAGTTTCAGGAGGGGGACCCCACATAATTTTTTTTTTTTTAAATTCCCACACTCTAAACATAAAAAATTGGGAAAATAGGAAAAAATGCCAGGGATCTTCATACAGCCATATTGCTGCTGTATAGCGATCCCTGGCCAAAGCGCTGCGGCTGCGTATGGACCCCTGGAAACCCCGTCAGATAATTTATTGCGCTTTCGTTTGATGCCTGTAAAATTACACTACCGTTAGGTTTGCTACTAAAAGTGACATTTACCGCATTTAAAAGTATACTTTTTTCCTTCTAAACTTTAAAATCGATTTTCTCAAAAACTCTAAGGTCTTTTTGAAAAATAGTTTTTTCCTCTTATTCCTAACGATCTCCTTAACATACCCTGCAAATTTAGGGTTTCTAGCATTTAAGGTGGATTTGCTATTAACCATTAAAGTCGACAGGTTTTTAAATGTGTTTTGTTTTTTTCCTTTGAAACTTTAAAATCGATTTTCTCAAAAACTATAAGGCCGATTTGCAAAAAATTTTTTTCCTCTTGTAGCCACTGGGGGCCCCTACAAGCTCTGGGGCCCTGGGGCAGCTGCCTCCTTTGCCTTAATGGTAGCGCCGGCCCTGAGGATGGAGGAAGGGAGCAGGGCTTCTCTCTCACATACACACGAACAGCACAAATACCTTTCTCTTTCCCTGTTAATGGTTAATTTGCATATATTTGGCAGTAATGCACTGGGAGACATCTCAAGCTCACTCCAACCTGAATTATCGCAAATTCTTTCTGTTTTAAGAAAGCAAACTTTTGTTTTTCTTTCCATTAGAATTCCATTCTCCATCAGCCACCCATGCATGACTGAGCTGCTTCCTGGGGGAGCAGCTGGATGCAGTGGCGGACACAGGCAGCAGTGGGCCCCTGTGCAAAATATCAATTGTGGGCCCTCCTGACCTGCGGCGCGCAAAGCGCGCCGTGGCAAAAAATGGGCGTGGCTATAACCTACGACGCGCGAAGCACGCCGCAGCAAAAAATGGGTGTGGACAGAACCTGCGGCGCGTAGCGCCGCGGCAAAAAATGGGCGTGGCAATGACCGGATAAGGGCGGAGCTAACTGTAATTTAAAGTGATCCCGGGGTGAGAGTGATATGGAGGCTGCCATATTTATTTCCTTTTAAACAATACTAGTTGCCTGGCGGCCCTGCTGATCTATTTGGCTGCAGTAATAAACTGAATAACACCAGCAACAAGCATGCAGCTTAATCTTCTCAGTTCTGACAATATTGTCAGAAACCCCTGACCTGCTGCATGCTTGTTCAGGGTCTATGGTTGAAAGAATAAGAGGCAGAGGACCAGAACGGCAACCAGGCAACTGGTATTGCTTAAAAGGAGAGAAATATGGCAGCCTCAATATTATTCTCACCTCAGGTTCCCTTGAAAAGTGCAACGCAAAGACAGTGGGCCCAGGTTTTGGTGACCCTTTCCCCAGAAAATTCACATAATTGTGCAGGTTTTCTCATGAAAATACACATAATGTGAGCAGATATGCCCAGAAAATACGTGCAATCATGTCGGCAGATATGCCCAGAAAATACGTGCAATCATGTCGGCAGATATGCCCAGAAAATACGTGCAATCATGTCGGCAGATATGCCCAGAAAATACGTGCAATCATGTCGGCAGATATGCCCAGAAAATACGTGCAATCATGTCGGCAGATATGCCCAGAAAATACGTGCAATCATGTCGGCAGATATGCCCAGAAAATACGTGCAATCATGTCGGCAGATATGCCCAGAAAATACGTGCAATCATGTCGGCAGATATGCCCAGAAAATACGTGCAATCATGTCGGCAGATATGCCCAGAAAATACGTGCAATCATGTCGGCAGATTTGCCCAGAAAACACATGCAATCATGTAGCAAATTTGCCCAGAACATACATGCAATCATGTGGCAGACCTGCCCAGAACATACACGCAATCATGTGGCAGACCTGCCCAGAACATACACCTGCTAAAATAAATAATAAAAAAAACCATTTACTCACCTGCAGCAGCAGACCTCCTGTCCCAGCCTCCATCCAGCGCGCAGCTCCCATGGGTGGTTGGGTGGATAGGTAGCCTGGTGGGTAGGTAGGTAGGCAGCCCTTAGCCGGGTGGGTAAGTAGCCTGGTGGGTGGCTGGGTAGCCGGGTGGGTGGGTAGCCTGGTGGGTAGGTAGCCTGGTGGGTGGGTAGGTGGGTGGTTAGGTAGCTGGGTGGGTGGGTAGGTAGCCTGGTGGGTCTTTAGGTAGGTAGCCTGGTGGGTTGGTAGGTAGCCGGGTGGGTAGGTAGGTAGGTAGCCTGGTGGGTGGGTAGGTAGCCGGGTGGGTGTGTAGGTAGCCGGGTGGGTGGTTAGGTAGCCGGGTAGGTAGCCGGGTGGGTGGTTAGGTAGCCGGGTGAGTGGTTGGGTAGCCGGGTGGGTGGGTAGCCAGGTGGGTAGGTAGCCGGGTGGGTAGGTAGCCGGGTGGGTAGGTAGCCGGGTGGGTAGGTAGCCGGCAGGGTGGTTAGGTAGCTGGGTGGGTAGGTAGACGGGTGGGTGGTTAGGTAGCCGGGTGGGTAGATGTGTGGGTGGTTAGGTAGCCGGGTGGGTAGCCGGGTGGGTGGTTAGGTAGCCGGGTAGGTAGCTGGGTGGGTAGGTAGCCGGGTGGGTGGGTAGGTATCCGGGTGGGTGGGTAGGTAGCCGGCAGGGTGGTTAGGTAGCTGGGTGGGTAGGTAGCCGGGTGGGTAGACGGGTGGGTGGCTAGGTAGCCGGGTGGGTAGGTAGCCGGGTGAGTGCGTAGATGTGTGGGTGGTTAGGTAGCCGGGTGGGTAGGTAGTCGGGTGGGTGGTTAGGTAGCCGGGTAGGTAGCCGGGTGGGTAGGTAGCCGGGTGGGTGGTTAGGTAGCCGAGTGGGTAGGTAGCCGGGTGGGTGGGTAGGTAGCCGGCAGGGTGGTTAGGTAGCCGGGTAGGTAGCCGGGTGGGTGGGTGGGTAGCCGGCAGGGTGGTTAGGTAGCCGGGTAGGTAGCCGGGTGGGTGGTTAGGTAGCCGGGTAGGTAGCCGGGTGGGTGTGTGGGTATCCGGGTGGGTAGGTAGCCGGGTGGGTAGGTAGCCAGCAGGGTGGTTAGGTAGCCGGGTAGGTAGCTGGGTGGGTGGTTAGGTAGCCGGGTGGGTGTGTGGGTATCCGGGTGGGTAGGTAGCCGGGTGGGTAAGGTAGCCGGGTGGATGGGTGTGTAGCTATCCGGGTGGGGGGCCCGACTCCTATCCTCCCTCACTCACCTCGGGGCCCCCCTCCCGGTATGCGCGGCGGCGGCGGCGGGCGGGAGAGCAGAAAATCCAGGAAGTCTCCGCCGGGGCTGCAGCAGACACTAGAGGCTGCTGCCGCTTGGTCTCCCGTGTCTCCAACTTTGTACACTGCTCGCTACTAAACCAGGAAGTAGCGAGCAGTGTACAAAGTTGGAGACACGGGAGACCAAGCGGCAGCAGCCTCTAGTGTCTGCTGCAGCCCCGGCGGAGACTTCCTGGATTTTCTGCTCTCCCGCCGCATCGCATGAGGGGGAGGGGGGGGGCCGATGTGAGGGGGGAGGACAGGAGTAGGGGCCCCCCAGGTTAAAATAAAAATAAAAGGTAAAATTAAAAAAAAAAACCTGCAATACTTAATGGGCCCCTGAAGCAGCGGAACTTCAGGGGCCCTCGTGCGGCGGCACGGCCTGCACGGCCGTATGTCCGCCACTGGCTGGATGACATCACTGACAGAAGTCAGCAAAGAAGAGATAAAAAAAACAAACAAGGAACTGTCTACCAATCTTACTGTCTAAACTATGTATGACTCCTTATTAGGTGCACTCTTTCAGAACAACTGTGCAAAGAGCTTTTTATCTACACTCCCTTAGCTGTGTCTCACAGGACAGTGGAAAAAAAAACTTTTTTTTCCTTAAAGGTAGCCACTAATGATCCAATCTTTTTCATCCAATCTTACCATTTCTATGTAATATAAGGGACTGCCCATATTATCTGTTCAAGTATATTCACTCAGTTTACTCTTCTACTACATAGATTTGGTAAGATTGGATGAGAAAGATTGGATCATTAGTGGCCACCATAACTGTCTGAGGATTGGAATGTCTTTGAAAGTGCCCCAGTCTGACCTGATGACCTGCCGCTCAGAGGCTCCCGCCTTTCCGGCCTCTGTGTTGTCCCGGCCCTGGTGTGTTGTTACTGCAGCATTTGATTTCTGTTTGAGTTTACTGTCACAATAAAAAATAAGGTGTCACTGACTTGACTGACTGTTCTGTAAAACATTTATTAAAGGACCACTATTGCGAAAATCATTACATTAAGGCTACTTACACACTAAAACGTTGCGTTTTAGGGGACGTTATGGTCGCATAACTAGAGATGTCGCGAACCTCCGATTTTCGGTTCGCGAACTTCCGCAGAAGGTTCGGTTCGCGGAAAAATTTGCGAACCGCAATAGACTTCAATGGGGAGGCGAACTTTGAAAAATAGAAAAAATTATGCTGGCCACAAAAGTGATGGAAAAGATGTTTCAAGGGGTCTAACACCTGGAGGGGGGCATGGCGGAGTGGGATACATGCCAAAAGTCCCGGTGAAAAATCTGGATGTGACGCAAAGCAGCGTTTTAAGGGCAGAAATCACATTGAATGCTAAATTGCAGGCCTAACGTGCTTTCAAACATCTTGCATGTGTATACATCAATCAGGGAGTGTAATTAGAGTACTGCTTCACACTGACACACCAAACTCACTGTGTAACGCACCGCAAACAGCTGTTTGTGTAGTGACGGCCATGCTGGACTACTGCGCAACATGGCGTGATTGCTCTTCCTCACTCAGTGATGTCAGGTAATGTGTGACTTCCTTCTCAACTTTCCATGGCATTGTTAAAAAGCTTACGTTTTGTTGTTTAATTTACATTTTCTACTTGCTGTGTACTTGTTCAGTACCGCTACAATGAGAATCCTGTGGAGGCGGGCAAGTCTGCCATTGTGACCCCGGGTAATGGCTGGTGAATGAGGGATGGAATCCGGTGTGGAGCCTGAGAAACGGCTACCACTACACATCCAAGGAGGGCAGCAGGTAGGCATGCACGCCCGCCCCGAGGTAGTGACCAAAAATAACAATACAGGAGGCGGACTTTCGAGGCCCTGCTGTGTATTTGAAATTAATGTACTTTAAATCCTTTAACGAGAACATAGTTATGGCGGGCAAAGATGACACCACATTCCTTTCACGAGAATCATATGAGGGCGGGCAAGTCTGTCATTTGTGACCCCGGGTAATGGCCGGGGAATGAGGGATGGAATCCGGTGTGGAGCCTGAGAAACGGCTACCACTACACATCCAAGGAGGGCAGCAGGTAGGCATGCACGCCCGCCCCGAGGTAGTGACCAAAAATAACAATACAGGAGGCGGACTTTCGAGGCCCTGCTGTGTATTTGAAATTAATTAACTTTAAATCCTTTAACGGGAATCCGTTATGGAGGGCAAGTCTGTCATTGTCACCGCGGGGAATGAAGGTTGGATTGCGGCCCGAAGTGGGAGCCTGCTGAGACCCATGCTGTAGCTGCCCTGACCTTGCTTTGCAGACCAGGCATCTGTGGTCAGATGGACCCTTGAGCCAGCGGAAGACAAACCAAGTCGAAAGCATTTGCCAAGAATGTTTTACGGAGGGCAAGTTTTTTTGCCCTTTTTTTAAATTTTTTGAAAATGATAGATGGTTGTATTTTTAAATTGTTTGAAAGTTTAGATGGTTGTATTTTTAAATTGTTTGAAAGTTTAGATGTTTGTATTTTTAAATTGTTTGAAAGTTTAGATGGTTGTATTTTTAAATTGTTTAAAAGTGTATCCATTCTTCCTCCCCCCAGCCACGAACAATACCATGGGAACGTGGAGCAGCAGAAGCCCCCTGTGACGGCTGCCACGGTTGTTCTCCGCTGCTTGTCTTTTGAGGGGTGCTTCTTTTCCTCAGGTGTTCTTGCCATAGCTGTTTGTGCCTTCTCTCCAGGTGCCTTCGTAAGGCACTTGTCCCTACGTGAGAGTTGGCCTTTCCACGGCTCAATTTTTGCTGGCAGAGACAACAGATGGCTTTGCTCCGATCTGAGACACACACGTGAAAAAATTTCCAAACCGCTGAGCCCCCCTGGGGTGATGGCGCTACGGTGGCATCAGCAGCAGCTGACGTTGAAGGGCATGTGTGCTCCCTGGCCATAGCTGGCGATACATGGCACCGGACACTGCCCCCAGCTGTTTCTGAGGACGAGCTCCCTCTGCTTCTATCATGGAGTCGTCTCCTCCTACTCCTCTCTGACTCCTCCTCTGAACTGTCCCCCTGGTCATCTCCTCTACCGGGAACATATGTGGTATCCGTATAATCGTCATCATAATCCTCCTGGCCAGCTGCGCTTTCCTCAGACACCTCCTCAAGTGCACCAACTTCAGGTGGTCCACCATCATCCCCATCCACACACGTTACGTCCATACTATCGCCACCTAACTCAGACGTATGAGGTGGTGTACCTGCGCCTTCTTGTTGTTGTTGCAGTAGTGGCTGGGAATCAGTGATTTCACCACCACCACCAAATAACTCCTGCGAAGTGTCAAATGCAGCGGATGTGGTGCTTGTTGTAGCGCTGGTGGCTGCGGGAGATGAGGTGTTCTGTGTTAAATACTCAATCACCTCCTCACGATTTTGGGAAGTGATGGCACGTGCCTTCTTCTGAGCACTGTATTTTGGGGCAGGTCCGCATGAAATCACAGCAACACCACCTCGCACAGCCACAGACCTGCCGGTGCCTGGTGGCCTTCCTCTGGGTATGCCTCTACCTCTTCCTCTACCTGGTTTGTCCATTTTGTCCATCTCGGGGGTATGCTAGCTATATGCAGTGAGGTGTGTTCTCACTCAACACAACAGGTAGTTAGATGCAGTGAGGTGGCCAGGTGGGTTCACACTCAACACAACAGGTAGTTAGATGCAGTGAGCTGGGTTCACTCAACAGTAAAGGTACTTAAGATGCAGTGAGGTGGGTTCTCACTCAACACAACAGGTAGTTAGATGCAGTGAGGTGGCCAGGTGGGTTCACACTCAACACAACAGGTAGTTAGATGCAGTGAGCTGGGTTCGCTCAACAGTAAAGGTACTTAAGATGCAGTGAGGTGGGTTCTCACTCAACACAACAGGTAGTTAGATGCAGTGAGGTGGCCAGGTGGGTTCACACTCAACACAACAGGTAATTAGATGCAGTGAGCTGGGTTCACTCAACACAAGGCTAGGTATATGCAGTGATGAGGTGGGTTAAGTAAACACAACAGGTACTGGGTAGTTAGATGCAGTGAGCTGGGTTCACTCAACAGTAAAGGTACTTAAGATGCAGTGAGGTGGGTTCTCACTCAACACAACAGGTAGTTAGATGCAGTGAGCTGGGTTCACTCAACACAAGGCTAGGTATATGCAGTGATGAGGTGGGTTAAGTAAACACAACAGGTACTGGGTAGTTAGATGCAGTGAGCTGGGTTCACTCAACAGTAAAGGTACTTAAGATGCAGTGAGGTAGGTTCTCACTCAACACAACAGGTAGTTAGATGCAGTGAGGTGGCCAGGTGGGTTCACACTCAACACAACAGGTAGTTAGATGCAGTGAGCTGGGTTCACTCAACAGTAAAGGTACTTAAGATGCAGTGAGGTGGGTTCTCACGCAACACAACAGATAGTTAGATGCAGTGAGGTGGCCAGGTGGGTTCACACTCAACACAACAGGTAATTAGATGCAGTGAGCTGGGTTCACTCAACACAAGGCTAGGTATATGCAGTGATGAAGTGGGTTAAGTAAACACAACAGGTACTGGGTAGTTAGATGCAGTGAGCTGGGTTCACTCAACAGTAAAGGTACTTAAGATGCAGTGAGGTGGGTTCTCACTCAACACAACAGGTAGTTAGATGCAGTGAGGTGGCCAGGTGGGTTCACACTCAACACAACAGGTAGTTAGATGCAGTGAGCTGGGTTCACTCAACAGTAAAGGTACTTAAGATGCAGTGAGGTGGGTTCTCACTCAACACAACAGGTAGTTAGATGCAGTGAGGTGGCCAGGTGGGTTCACACTCAACACAACAGGTAGTTAGATGCAGTGAGCTGGGTTCACTCAACACAACGCTAGGTATATGCAGTGATGATGTGGGTTAAGTAAACACAACAGGTACTGGGTAGTTAGATGCAGTGAGCTGGGTTCACTGAACAGTATACAGTAAAGGTACTTAAGATAGATTTGGCATAGGCACCAACTTTATTAAGATGATCCGGCTACTTTATATTAACCCCACAGCTAAGTTACGCATAAATAATAAAATTACACAGGCCTTCAATTTAACCAGAGGTACGAGACAGGGGTGCCCCCTTTCGCCGGCCTTGTTTGCCTTGGCTATTGAGCCATTGGCAATTATAATTAGGCAATCCAGTAATATACGTGGGCTTCAGATGGGAAGGCTTGAAGAGAAGATATCTCTTTACGCGGACGATGTCCTTCTATACCTCGAGGACTCGGGCCCATCCCTAGCTGCTGCCCTAGAGGCAATTGATTGTTTTGGGAAATGGTCAGGCTTAAAAATAAACAAGACAAAGTCAATTCTTTTTCCATTAGACAAGGACCTCTCTTCATACATCAGCTCTAACGCAATCCTGCAGTGGTCTACGAAGTTTACGTACCTTGGCATAATAATACAAAAAGACCTTGATAAGTTCTTGGGTAACAATCTCCTCCCTATAATTAAAAAGGTTAAGGATAAATGCAACACCTGGCAAGAGCTACCCCTGACACTTATTGGCAGAGTCAATGCGATAAAAATGATGTTGCTCCCCAAATTCACTTATATCTTTCGAAATTCCCCAGTCTGGATACCCAAAAAATATTTTACTGAATTAAACAAAACTCTTATACCATTTATATGGTCAAAGAAAATTCCACGCATGTCACTTAAAATGTTAGAGCTACCTACAGAAGAAGGAGGATTGGCTATGCCCAACTTCTTCCACTATTACTTGGCATCCACATTGGTCAGTGTACGCTGGTGGTTCTCTTGTAACGAGCTTAACCCTGCAGTGGTGGTAGAAGCAGCCATAATGGGCTCCTACGAAGCCCTTTTAAACCTGCCATTTAGAGGCCCCAACTCCACTCCAAATATCAATACTGTCATGAAAACTCCTATTAGGGCATGGCAGTACCTCCATCGCAGGTTAACACCTCCTCAACAATGGTCCCCTTATACCCCATTATGGGGCAACCCATATGCCTCTCAATTCTCTACTATACCTGACCCAGCCGTCTGGGCTAGATATGGAGTTAAAATATTAAAGGATATCGCCCCAGATGGAATCCTATTATCCTTCTCTGAACTTAAACTAGCAAATGATCACCCTAACCATATGCAATTTAGATATCACCAGCTATCACATGCGACCAAAGCTCAATTTGGCAGGGGAAGGATTTTGACTAAATCCAACCCAATTGAATCCCTGTTGATAACCAAACACCTAGACAAGCCGCTTTCTGCTATTTATGCAGAAATTATGAACCAGTTGGGCCATAATACAGATCCGTAGCCAATGGGAACAGGACCTAGGGGGGGAAATAGAAGGAGAGGTGTGGGAGGAGGCAGTGGCTAGGGGTGCATCGGTTCTGATCTCGTCCAGGGACAGATTAATCCAGCTGAAATATCTCCACAGGGTATACTATACGCCGGTTAGGCTACACAAAATCAATGCAGCACACTCGAACTTATGCACTAGATGTCACTCGACAGAGGGAAGCTTCATGCATATGTTTTGGTCATGCCCAGCACTGGCCAGGTATTGGGACCAAATAGAAAAAACAATTCGCAACGTGATAGATTCCCCATTCAAATTCGACACCAAAATGGTGATGCTGGGTATATTTGTTAAAGGCAGCTACAGCAAATACAAAATAGCAATGATTTACACATTATGTCATATAGCTAGGAAAGTAATTCTAGCTCATTGGAACCAGTCTGTTGTGCCTACCAAGACTGAATGGATAAACATGGTTAACAAAATGCTACCATTATGCAAGATGACTTATAAAAGTAGGAACTGTCCCACTAAATTTGACAACATCTGGTCGGGATGGTGTGACAGATATTGCAGGAATGTGCTGACTGACGTTTAGAACACAGCTAACAGGCTAGGAATACTAATACAGTTCTACAGATCCGGATGAGGTGCAGCAGGAAATACAACAAACAACATAAATACTTGCATACAAAACTTGTGCAGAGGCTCTGCGGAATATCCTTATGTGATAATTAATGAGAATCTATGGTGTGGCTGTAGCTGCGGACGGGATCTGGTGGGAGGGGGGTACATGCACTACAATACACAGGGCGATAGGCCTTGATGGTCTCTCCTGACTACCACAATCAGGAATTAGTGTAATTAAGACTTAACTCTAGAACTTATACAGGCAAGCTCTTTTTATTCTGATTCAATAATCATTCGCAACATCCAGCAATGGAATGAGACTCCAGATAATGATGACAGTCACATGTAATGATATGGTGAGATGATTTTTCTTCTCTTCTCTTCTTCTTCACGACTTTTCTCGTTGAAGAATCTATCCTCTTCTTTCTCTCGACTTCCTACCAATGATGTAATGACCCATTGTTCAGTTATGGTAGATAAGTTGGACCCCTTGGGTCCTATAATATGTTATGTTATGTTGTAACCAAAAAAGGAAATTTTCAATAAAAATTTACCTGTTAAAAAAAAAGGTACTTAAGATGCAGTGAGGTGGGTTCTCACTCAACACAACAGGTAGTTAGACTTAGATGCAGTGAGCTGGGTTCACTCAACACAACGCTAGGTATATGCAGTGATGAGGTGGGTTAAGTAAACACAACAGGTACTGGGTAGTTAGATGCAGTGAGCTGGGTTCACTCAACACAAAGCTAGGTATATGCAGTGATGAGGTGGGTTAAGTAAACACAACAGGTACTGGGGTATACGCAGTACTGGGTAGTACAATGTGCAGCTCCCTGTCACACACACAGGCAGTCAGTCACTGAATGTGCTGGGCTGCTGGCAGTGGCACACACACTATTAATTAGCAAGGCTGTGCATGCAACAAAAGTGTCAGAAAAAAAAATGTACAGGTTGAGCTCTGAAAAGAGCTGTTGCTGGGTGCTTTAAAAGCAATATTAATCAGTCAGGAACAAGCAAAGCAGCCTAGAACCTAACTAATCTGTCCCTAAGAGAAAAAGTCTGCAGCAGCTGTCCCTTTCCTCTCTCTAGCAGGCACACGAGTGACTGTAATGGCCGCCGGAGGCTGCCTTATATAAGGGGGGGTGGGGCTCCAGGGCTTACTGTAGCCTGAATGGCTACAATGTGCCTGCTGACTGTGATGCAGAGGGTCAAAGTTGACCCTCATAGTGCATTATGGGGCGAATCGAACTTCCGGAAAAGTTCGCCTGGCGCAGGCGAACGCGAACCCCCAATGTTCGCCTGGAACCGTTCGCCGGCAAACCGTTCGGTACACTTCTACGCATAACGTGCCCCTAACGTAGAGTGACCAGACGTCCCGGATTGCCCAAGACGCGTCCCGGATTCGGGGTCCGCTGTCCCAGGCTTAATGAGGTCCCGGGAAACGTCCCGCTTTAGGCAGCGGGACATCCCGGCCTCGGGACTCTGGCCACTCCATCCTCATGAACTGGCAGCGGCGTCTATAGACGCCGTGCCAGTTCATTGCCTGCAGCCCCGCTCCAGCCTCCTCTTCCGGTGTCTGTTCCGACACCAGCAGGCGAGCAGGGCTACGGCAAGATGGCTGCCGAAGTCCTGTACTGGAGAGTATTTGTGTCTCCAGTACAGGGCTTCAGGCGCCATCTTGCCGTAGCCCTGTCAGCGCGTGAGATATGCAGGGGGATGGTGGTCCCGGGAGCAGCGCGCCAGAGGCCGGAGACTTCTGCCAGGTGAGTAAATGCTTTTTTTTCCAGGTGACATGTTTGCCCGCATTGCATTTATTTTCTGGTGGAAGGTTTGCCCGCATTGCGTTTCTTTTCTGGTGAAATGTTTGCCCGCATTGCGTTTCTTTTCTGGTGAAATGTTTGCCCGCATTGCGTTTCTTTTCTGGTGAAATGTTTGCCCGCATTGCGTTTCTTTTCTGGTGAAATGTTTGCCCGCATTGCGTTTATTTTGTACTGACATGTTGCCTGCATTGCGTTTATTTTCTACTGACATGTTTGCCCGCATTGCGTTTATTTTGTACTGACATGTTTGCCCGCATTGCGTTTATTTTCTGGTGAAATGTTTGCCCGCATTGCATTTATTTTGTACTGACATGTTGCCCGCATTGCATTTATTTTGTACTGACATGTTTGCCCGCATTGCGTTTATTTTGTACTGACATGTTGCCCGCATTGCGTTTATTTTGTACTGACATGTTGCCCGCATTGCGTTTATTTTGTACTGACATGTTTGCCCGCATTGCGTTTATTTTCTGGTGAAATGTTTGCCCGCATTGCGTTTATTTTGTACTGACATGTTGCCCGCATTGCGTTTATGTTGTACTGACATGTTTGCCCGCATTGCGTTTATTTTGTACTGACATGTTGCCCGCATTGCGTTTATTTTGTACTGACATGTTTGCCCGCATTGCATTTATTTTATACTGACATGTTTGCCCGCATTGCATTTATTTTATACTGACATGTTGCCCGCATTGCGGTTATTTTGTGCTGACATGTTGCCTATTGCGTTTATTTTCTGGTGTCCGGGGTAACTGTTACTGCATTTATTATTTAATGGTCATAGATGGCTATGTTTGCTGCTTTGTGGTTACGGTATACTATTAGCATCACACAGTTTCTGCACACCCATGATGCAAAGTCTCGTTTGTCCACATCATGGCGTAAACACTGCTTTCTTATGCCTCACTGTTACATCATTACGTTAGCTCCGCCCATACAATGTCATGGCCACGCCCATTTTCCACTGTGGCGCAGCCCCTTCCCCCCAGTCTTCGTCGCTGCGCGCTCCTCAGTCCTCCCCACTTTTCGACGCAGCGTGCTGCGTGGGCCGCCCCCCCCCCCCCTGCCCCACGCCCCCCTCCCCGTCCCAGGTTGGACCCACAAAAATCTGGTCACTCTACTATACAGTACAGATAAACATATACGAATAAGAAGTACAATTTTCCCAGAGTAAAATAAGACATAAATGACTTGTCTTCTATGTTGCCATCACTTACAGCAGGTAGTAGATATCTGACAGAACCGACAGGTTTTAGATTAGCCCATCTCCTCATGGGGGATTCTCAGTGTTTTCTTTATTTTTAGAAGCACTTAGGCCTAGTGCACACCAAAAACCGCTAGCAGATCCGCAAAATGCTAGCAGATTTTGAAACGCTTTTTCTTCTTTTTCTGCAGCGTTTCAGCTAGCATTTTGCGGTTTTGTGAAGCGTTTTTGGTGTGGTAGATTTAATGTATTGTTAAAGTAAAGCTGTTACTGAACAGCTACTGTAACAAAAACCGCCTGGCAAACCGCTCTGAAGTGCCGTTTTTCAGAGCGGTTTGCGTTTTTCCTATACTTAACATTGAGGCAGAAACGCCTCCGCAATCCAAAATCTGCAGCAGCCCGGGAGTATGCGTTTCTGCAAAACGCCTCCTGCTCTGGTGTGCACCAGCCCATTGAAATACATTACCCAAGTGGATCCGCACCTGCAAGCGGATCGCAAACCGCAGCCGAACCGCTCTGGTTTGCACTAGGCCTTAGTAAATGGCAGGTGCTCCATCCAACTGCCAAAAAACTGTGCAGCGAGCAGGGAGGCTGGCCAGCAAATTTGTATAAATCTTTTTCAAGGAGTTTCTTAAAGAATAAAGGCAATGCTAAGAATCTCCCATGAGGTAATGAGCTGATCCAAAACCTGTCGGTAATGTCAGATTTCTACCACCTACTGGAAGTGACAGAAAGATAGGAGAAAAGTAATTTATGGCTCATTTTACTCAGGAAGAAACATATTTTTTATTTGTATGTGTTTACATGTATTTTAAATGATACCCTTTTTCGCGATGGTGGTCCTTTAAGCGGGCAAATGCACCATTTTCAGACCTCTGCTACAGTGAGTGTAACTAACAATGTAGAAACGAAATGTAGTTTTCCTGCGTTGACTCATAAAAAAGCCTCTGCGTAAAATATGTAGGGTTTTTTTGGGGGGGGGGGGATGTTGCCATTATATAGAGACTCTGAAGTCTCCAAAAAATGAGGTTTTTACTTTAAAACCCACATTAACATTATTGTCCCTCTTAAATCGCTGCATCACCGTGGCTGAAAACACCCTAAATCACATTGCAGGCTCCTTCTGCATAGAGGCAGAGCATTTGACTGCAGCTCTTCCTCTATGTGCGTCAATCAACACGGATCACCGCCTCTCCCCCGCCCCTCTCAGTCTTCCTTCACTGAGCGTGCCGGCGAGAGGCGGAGATACGTGCTGATTGGCGCGCAAAGAGCCGGCAGCAAATTCCACAACCAAGAAAGTCCTGGATTTTGCAGGGCGAGTTACGGGGGATTTAGAGTGTTTTCAGCCACGGGGATGCATCGATTTGAGAGGGGCAATAATGTTAATGAGGTTTTTAAAGTAAAAACCTCATTTTTTTGGAGACTTCAGAGTCTCTTCAATCTCCCTTTGACCCCTGCCACTGCCCTGGTTTTTGGAGAGTTTGGACACCTTTATAAAATAAATTGTGGCTGCACATACAGTATGTCCTGAAGCTTTCAGAAGTTCACCTGCCATTAAAGTCAATGCAGTCTGAACTTTTGCAGAAATGTTCGCGAACGGTGCGTGAATGTTCTTTCGCGATGTTCGTCTATAACTAGTGCTAAAATCAAATGGCAATCATGTCATTCTGAATCTCAGAATAATGAAACTGTACACTGAATGCTTGAATCAGAGCCGGGACAAGGTCCTCCAGCACCCAAGGCTGAAACACCAAAGTGCGCCCCTCCATCCCTCCCACCCCAGCCATCACACACTGATTGCTATTAGACTAAGAGGTGCCACAGGGCCCACAACCTCCCCAACACCTTAATATCTAGTTATCTGGCTTGCAGTCACTGCCATGTATCCCCTTTTCTTATTTCTTTCTGCTTCAAACACAATTAGGAATGACAGCTGAATGAATTCTGCTCCCCCTCCTACACTGCGCCCTGAGGCTAGAGCCTCTCCAGCCTATGCCTCGGCCCGGCCCTGGCTTGAATGTAAAAGCTTGTATTAACAGAGCACACTACATGTTACGATCTAACAACCTTCATCAGGTGTCACGTCATCAATGTTTATTTTTGGCATTGGTGGATTCGGCACAGGTGATGTTAACAAGAATCTGACATTATTTTTTTTCATTCGGAGATCACTTGCTGGGCCTTTTTTACTTTGTGGGTGCAGGAGGTAAGGACTAGGCAGGCGCAGTGGCGTAGCTAGAGATCATGAGGTCCCATAGCAAAATTTTCATGGGGCCCTCAGATATAGGCATTAGGCAATGCCATCCGCCCCTACCCTATGGATATGAGTTAATTGGGGAATTTACATTCTTATGCAATCACCACTGCACACGGTTCATGGGCACTGAGACAAAGAAAGAGGGTGGAGATACACAAGAAGTTAATGGTGAATACATGGGGCTTGATTCACTAACCGGCGCTAAG
Source organism: Hyperolius riggenbachi (assembly GCF_040937935.1). Lineage (NCBI taxonomy): Eukaryota > Metazoa > Chordata > Amphibia > Anura > Hyperoliidae > Hyperolius > Hyperolius riggenbachi. The sequence goes on from NC_090656.1 coordinate 36,588,196, forward strand.
TGTTAGTGCCGGAATGAAAAGACACTCAGTGCCCGAAAAGTAGCTTTGCCCGCACTAATAGTCGTGCAAAGCTACATCGCGGCGAAAACGTCGCACTGCGTGCAAACCGCGGTGCACCTATAATGGCGTGCGGTTAAAGGGGCACCACATGTGAGATTATCATCGCACCGCATGTGAGGTTATCGTTGCACCGTGCGTCATTATAGGCGCACCGTGCTGCGCGCAAAGTGCACGGAGCTCTGCACGATATGTGGGCGCAAACAACCTACCGCCCTGGTTTGAGCCCACAAAGTTTTAAGGCTCACTAACCGGCTTAGCGCCGGTTAGTGAATCAAGGCCATTGAGTACTAACCTGGGCCCCCTCTGCTCCAGGTCCCCATAGCAGCTGCTATGACTGCTATGGCTATTGCTACACCCCTAGGTGGGCGGGGGGTTGTATTGCTGGGGCAGGGGTCAAGTCCTGGGGCGGGGATTTGAAGGAGATCGCGCGCGCATCTCTGCTTGAATGACGAGCTCCGCTCTGTCATCAGTTTCCCAGTGCCATCTATTTACTGTGTACAACGCTGCGATCTACGGCTGTCCCCCTGGCAGGCTCAGGAGTGATCGGCTCTCATAGGCATCAGCCGATCACAGTGATTGGCTGGCAGGGGACAGGAAGGAAGGGCTGGCCAGTAAAAAAAAATAGCTTAGTTTATTTTAAAAAAAAAAGGTAAATAAATATTTATAAAAAAAAAAAAAAAAACCATTCTGGAAGCGATCAGAGCCCACCAACAGAAATCTCTTTTGGTGGGCAGAAAAGTGGGGGGGGGGGGAAATCACTTGTGTGCTGAGTTGTACGGCCCTGCAGCGAGGCCTTAAAGCTGCAGTGGCCTAATTTGCAAAAAATAGCCTGGTCACTAGGGGGTGTGAGCCTACGATCCTCAAGTGGTTAATACATATCTCTGCAGTGCGCTGACAGCTCCAATACTGAAACTGTCTACAGGCGATATCTGAAGCCCACATCACACTATGGTATAATAGCCCCCTAGGACAGTGTTTCTATAATACGCATGACTAGTCATTTCCCGCTTCATTCAGGGAGCGTCAGCCAGCTGTCTTCAGAGAGTGTTTGCCGCAGCGGCTGAAGGACAAAAAGCAACGTAAAAGGTTGTAAACGTTATTTCCAGTCATACTTCAGGGAGTTTCTATACTTAGAGCTACAAGCCTGATATATGTTACCCCTCCGCCAGCCCCTGACACCGGCCTCCCCCCTTATATTAACCCTAAGTAAGGCCACGCGGGCACTTTTAGCGTGATTTGACGATTCTTTCATGATGATAAAATAACTATGATGAAGAGAGGAGGGTGGGAATCATTGTCTCAGCAGAACGCAGCTGCCATGCTAATAGAATGAGGTGTAATTATAGGCTGGCAGGCTCTGCATTCATTCTTGCGTACAATCATATCCGTGCATCGCATGCCCACCAGGACTCCGCACAACTGTAGCTCACAATGACATACAGCCGCTTGTTGTAGAGACAATGGGACAAGCGGAATAACAATACATGTATTTAACGCCTTCATCGCTCCAAAGCGCATTACGGGTTGTGTGACACCAACAGGAATGGTTTTCTCATGAAGTAAGGTGAAACACTTACATCAGGCGCAGAGGTTAGAGGGGCGGGCATTTTTGTACTGTGTGTTTACACTTGCAGCATGCTGTCAGAGTAGGAGGAGAAGTGAAGAGGTCATCATTGGGGAAAAGCAGCTTGTTGCGCTGTGTGAGGAGTATGACAGTGAGTGAGGAGGGGGGTGGGCAGGAGAGCAGCAGTGTTTCATTTAACGTGCACAGCAGAAGGGAGGAGGACACTGCTGTCCTGACTAAGGAGGATTGGAGGACACCAACTGGCTGAGGATGAGCAGTTTGTTTGCCACGGACTCGCAGCCAGCCAGTGTGTTATTGTATTGAGATGCAGCATGTCATGTCTCAAGTTGTTGCATATGCTCCCTTGCTGACTGAGAACATTAAATGAAGAAGAAATATTACATGGCATATTAGCATTAAGTAAAACAAAACTCGCACCACAGCTACTGTATAATGTGCTGTGCAAATTGTCAGGAGCTGTGTGATTATTCCAAATCGGGAAGGAGGGGGGGGGGGGGGGGGCGTATCCTCACAGGTTTGCCTCAGGCAGCAAAAAGTCTAGAATCGTCCCTGGACACAAACACGTACCCCCGCTCACGTCCCATACATGCAGTATGGCATGCTGTTATTCCATCACTTATAACCTGCTCTATAAGATTCCGGAAAACATCTGCTGTTATAAGTGCTGCTATGTAACACAGAGTGAGGCCCAGTGCACACCAAAACCGCTAGCAGATCGTCAAAACGCTAGCGGTTTTGGGAGCAGAGAGCAGATATTTGGCCCGGGTGCACACCAAGCGGATTTTGTATGCGATCCACCAGCCACATCAGCCAGTGAAAACGCTTGGCTATTGTATTTCAATGTGTGGTGCACACCGGCGGTTTGAGGCTTGGCAAAAACCTCAAACCGCCGGTGTGCACCATCCCATTGCAATACATTAGCCAAGAATTTTTCCAGGCGGATGCGGCCGGCGGATCGCTCCAAAAACCACTCGGTGTGCACTGGGCCTGAGACTTTCTGTACTCCTTGAGTTGTGTTAGGACCGATGAGCTGTTTCTCTCTAGCTTCCTCCTGTGCTTAAAGATAACGCCTAGCTATGCAAAAATGGCATGACCTGAGGCTAGCTTGTAGGTAACCAAGTCATGGTAAATAGGCTGGTCAGGTGTGGGGTGGGGGGGGGGGGTATAGCTAGGGTAGGGATATACATATATCTCTCTTGCACCTTTTTGTGTCTTGGAATGTGTTATAGATTTTATTCATCATGTCACATTTGTCACACAGGTGCCTTTATAAAATGCATGCGCCTGGCTGGCCACAGCCCCCACCAAACTGTACCAAGAAGAGACACCTGGCCAGCAGGGGTAGGCCTGAGATGCTGTTTTGCCTGGGGCATCATGACACCTTAACCCTCCTGGCGGATTTTTTCATACCGCCGCAGCAGTTTTTTTTTTTTTTTTAGTATATCATGTAGCGAGCCCAGGGCCCCATCCCCCCGCCCGCTTCGATCAGGAAATCCCGTTCAAAGAACGGGATTTCCTGGAGGGCCTGCCCTGTCGCCATGGCGACGGGGCGGGATGATGTCGCCGACGTCGGGACGTCATTGGGAGTCCCGGGCCAACCCTCGGCGCTGCCTGGCACTGATTGGCCAGGCAGCGCACAGGGTCTGGGGGGGGGGGGCTGCACGGCGCGACGGATAGCGGCGATCGAGCGCGGGGCGGCGGCGATCGGTGTGCTGACGCAGCTAGCAAAGTGCTAGCTGCGTTCAGCAAAAAAAAAAATTAGACAAATCGGCCAAGCAGGGCCGGAGAAAACCTCCTGCGCGGCTTACCCCGGGGTTACCGCCAAGGAGGTTAACCTGTTCCAGGCAGCACAGCACTGGGCATAAAATGCATGGTGCAATGACACCACATGATTCAGCAGCACGGGGCTTTGTGTGAGCAGACATTCTACAGCCTTCTAATACCCTTAAAGCACCACTATCGCGAAAAAAGTAGGCAGTTAAAAAATGTGACAGATGACAGGTTTTGGGCCAGTCCATCTTTTTAAGGGGGATTCTCTGGGCTTTCTTTGTTTTCAACAGCATCATCTGTCACATTTTTTAACTGCCTACTTTTTTCGTGATAGTGGTCCTTTAAGGTGGTCATACATCTAGTGATGATGGGCAGATTTGATCAACATACATATCTCTCTCTGATGGAATCTGATTAGAGTGAGATCTGTTGGCTGCCCACACTCCGCAGGCTGTTTCCTGATCAATTTCATGCTGAAATCAATCAGGAATCAGCCTTGTGATGCTGCATTCGCCGCCTCAACGCTTTACCTCTAATGTTAACCCCTGGGGCCCCATACATGTTATACATTATCTGTTCGCGACCTCCGCTTGTTCCCACTGACTTCGGCATACTCTATTCTTTATGCACGCGAGCCACGTGGTTGCCTAGTAACGTGGCGGCATGTATGATGTCTGACATCATACGTGCCCCCTTTCTGCGCGTGTATGTAGAGCGGAGTGCGCCAGAGCCAGCAGGAGGGCATGCACGGGGCCCCGGGGGACACTTAACATTACAGGAGACAGCGCCGGGGGGTTCGTCGGGACTGTCCCGAAATTGCACGCCATAACCACCGCACACCTGATCGAGCGAGTCTGCCCAACATCTTGCAGCATGAGCAATCGAATATGCAACCAATTTCAGATCCAAATTAGTTGCATTGTCGTCGGGCATGCACTTGGCAGCACCGATTTTTATCAGATTTGATTATAATAATCGAATCGGTTGGTCATTCGGCCGCCAAGTTGCCTGATGTATGGCCATTGCACACAACATGCAGAGCGCGAGACATTCCACGTGTGTTACATGGTTTCCTTGCTTTTCAAAAAGTCTCACTTCTCTAGATGCAATCTGCACAGTGTAAAATACTTGTGAAGTAGCTGATCATCATTTCTGTGGGCGGAGTTTTGAACCCAAACGCAGAGATTTCCCCGCCCAGCCAAGTGATAAAGTGATGGAAGATGAAAGTGTATCCATCCACCAGGTACCTCCCCCACGCTCATCGCATCCATTCTCTCTACGCGAAAAGAAAAATTGACTTAAACTGTAAACGTCTATTTCAGTATTTGTTAAATTTATTTAACATTTTATAGTCGTCCAGCTATAAAACTCTAATTTGCACTGCGCGTTGTAACGGGATCTCATTCGCATTCCGTATCCGAGGGAGGATAAAATTATTATACAATTAATTCTGTGGAGAGAAAATGTCGGTTTCACATTCCTAAATTCACGAAGAACGGCGGCGCCATTTCGCTTGATATACTCGGCTTCTCCAAGGTTATCTCGCTTCCAGAGACTCTATAAAGCTTATTACAGTTTATTCACTGTATTCCTCAGTCATTCGCTGGCAGAATCTGCTTATTTTTTATGGCTGAAGTTTAATCTATAATGTTGTATCAGAAAGTGAGATTTAATGGAAAATTGTAGTGAGAAGAACATAGAGGTCATTATCTTCACTAATGCCAACTGCTTGTCATGCCTTCAGCTGTGTCAGTGTCACACCTGGAACAAGCATGCAGCCAACAGAGTCATACCTGAAATAAGCATGCAGCTAGTGGGGTCACACCTGGAACAAGCATGCAGCCAGTGGAGTCACACCTGGAACAAGCATGCAGCCAGTGGGGTCACACCTGGAACAAGCATGAAGCCAGTGGGGTCACACTTGGAACAAGCATGCAGCCAACAGAGTCATACCTGAAATAAGCATGCAGCTAGTGGGGTCACACCTGGAACAAGCATGCAGCCAGTGGGGTCACACCTGGAACAAGCATGCAGCCAGTGGGGTCACACCTGGAACAAGCATGCAGCCAGTGGGGTCACACCTGGAACAAGCATGCAGCCAGTGGGGTCACACCTGGAACAAGCATGCAGCCAGTGGGGTCACACTTGGAACAAGCATGCAGCCAGTGGAGTCACACCTGGAACAAGCATGCAGCCAGTGGGGTCACACCTGGAACAAGCATGAAGCCAGTGGGGTCACACTTGGAACAAGCATGCAGCCAACAGAGTCATACCTGAAATAAGCATGCAGCCAGTGGGGTCACACCTGAATCAAGCATGCAGCCAGTGGGGTCACACTTGGAACAAGCATGCAGCCAACAGAGTCATACCTGAAATAAGCATGCAGCCAGTGGGGTCACACCTGAATCAAGCATGCAGCCAGTGGAGTCCCACCTTAATCAAGCATGCAGCAGGCTGAGTCACGCCCGGAACAAGCATGCAGCCAGTGGAGTCCCACCTGAATCAAGCATGCAGCAGGGTGAGTCACGCCTGGAAAAAGCATGCAGCCAGTGGAGTCACATCTGGAATAAGCATGCAATCAGTCGAGTCACATCTGAAACACGCATGCAACCAGTGGAGTCACACCTAGAACAAGCATGCAGCCAGAGGAGCCACACCTGGAACAAGCATGCAGCCAGTGGAGCCACACCTGGAACAAGCATGCAACCAGTGGAGTCACACCTGGAACAAGCACGCAATCAGTAGATCAGTGCTTTTGACCTCAGCCGGCAGAACTTGTTGTGCTGTATATTCTTGGAATGCTTTGATGTCTCTCTGCTAGTGTAAGACATAGAAACAGAAAGCAGAAGCCCTCTGTTATTGTCTCACACTACCCCCTAGAGACAAGTGGCAATAAATTCGCTTTACAGCAGCACTAATTACTAACAAGTAAATGTAACAAATAAGAGAGAAAAAAGTGCACTTGCAAGCCTCTAAGTAAATTGGCTGCTGAAGGGTTAAGAGGGCAAAATTACATTTAGCATTGCTTTTCAATATAGGTCTTTTTGGTCTCTTTTAGCCTTTTATACATTCCTAGTCGTTCTGGATCACCATGACCTGCCTGGGTATTCTTTATGTCTGGTACACACCATGCAATTTCCCATCAGATAAGCGGGTCAAATCAATTATTTCCAATCCGATTTTGGGATCACTTCTATACAAAATGTATTAGAAAAACAATCCGAAATCAGATTGGACATGTAGGAAGTAATCGATTCGACCCGTCTATCTGATGGGAAATTGCCTGGTGTGTACCAGGCAGGCATTTGAATTTGTGCTAATTGATATACAGTATTGTAGAATTGCAGTTTACAGATGTCCACCAGAGGGAGCTGCTCCTGTGCATTCTGCTGCTACATCACTGCCTAGGATGGGAAAGCAGGGTTAGAAATGACAGCTCATTTTACATATTTTATATCAAATGAAGATTTGTGCAAATACTGGGTGCTGTTATAATGCTAGCTGGGTGCTGGCATAATGCATGCCCATTCCTGATACTGGCATAATCTGTGTCGGATGCTGGTGTAATTATTATGATTATTTAGTATTTATATAGCGCTGATATCTTCTGCAGCGCTGTAAAGAGTATATTGTCTGGTCACTTAACAGGGAGGCTCACAGTCTAATCCCGACCATAGTCATATGTCTATGCAGGGGCGTAACTAGACTTAATAGGGCCCCCCTGCAAAAATGATAGCATAGGGCCCCCTTGGTTCCCAAACCCTTAAAGTATTCATCAAGGAAAATTAATAAAATAAGTGCTACTTACTGGGGGCTAACTCCAGCCCCAAGCTCCCAGCATGTCCCTCGCCGCAGCTCTGCAGTCAGCTGTTCGCGGCAGCTCCGTCCCGGTCCCCGGCGATGACTTGAGGGTGACCTCCAGGACGGCCTGTACTGCGCGAGCAGTGCTGTCAATCACCGCCACATGGGCCTGAGCGGACTGCGCAGGCGCAGAACTACTGTGCCTGCGCAGTCCGCTCTGGCCCACGTGGTGGTGATTGACAGCGCTGCTCGCGCAGGCGCAGTACAGGCCGACCTGGAGGTCGCCCTCACGTCATCGCCGGGGACCGGGACGGAGCTGCGGCGAATGGCTGCGGGGAGAGCTGCGTGAGGGACATGCTGGGAGCTTGGGGCTGGAGGAAGCCCCCGGTAAGTAGCACTTATTTTATTAATTTTCCTTGATGACTCCTTTAAGGGTCACATGATCGGGAGCCGGCAAATAGCATCAGAGAGTACTTTTCTATAAAGCAGCATCTGGAAGCAGGAAAAAATTACACACGCTCCTGCACACATTTTTTGTGAGCAAACAGGGATGCTTTTAGTTAATTGGCTGCACTTGTGGTTGGGGGAGAGGTAGGAGGAGCCCCCAAAGCCTCTGGGCCCCCCTGCGATGGCAGGGGCCGCAGGGATGATTGCTACGCCTATGTATGTATGGTGTAGTGTATGTATCCTAGTCTAGGGCCAATTAATTTATCTGTATGTTTTATAACCTATGTAATAATAGAATCTGTATAATATATTACTGTATGTTTTTATAATCTATGCCGGGTGCTGGTATAATCTATGTTGGGTGCTGGTATAATCCATGCCGGGTGCTGGTATAATCCATGCCGGGTGCTGGTATAATCCATGCCGGGTGCTGGTATAATCCATGCCGGGCGCTGGTATAATCCATGCCGGGTGCTGGTATAATCCATGCCGGGTGCTGGTATAATCCATGCCGGGAGCTGGTATAATCCATGCCGGGCGCTGGTATAATCCATGCCGGACGCTGGTATAATTTGTGCCGGGCGCTGGTATAATTTGTGTCGGGTGCTGGTATAATTTGTGCCAGGTGCAAGTATAATCCTTGCCGGGTGCTGGTATAATCTGTGCCGCGTGCTGGTATAATCTGTGGTGGGTGCTGGTATAATCCTTGCCGGGTGCTGGTATAATCCGTGCCGGGTGCTGGTATAATCTGTGGCGGGTGCTGGTATAATCCTTGCCGGGTGCTGGTATAATCTGTGCCGCGTGCTGGTATAATCTGTGGCGGGTGCTGGTATAATCCTTGCCGGGTGCTGGTATAATCCGTGCCGGGTGCTGGTATAATCTGTGCTGGGTGCTGGTATAATCTGTGCCAGGTGCTGGTATAATCCGTGCCGGGTGCTGGTATAATCTGTGCTGGGTGCTGGTATAATCTGTGCCAGGTGCTGGTATAATCCGTGCCGGGTGCTGGTATAATCTGTGCCGGGTGCTGGTATAATGCATCCAGGTGTTGGTATAATCTGGTCAGGTGCTGGTATAATGCATGCTGGTATAATCCGTGCCGGGTGCTGGTATAATCTGTGCCAGGTGCTGGTATAATGCATGCCGGGTGCTGGTATAATGCATGCCGGGTACTGTTATAATAAGTGCAGGGCGCTGGTATAATCTGTGCCGGGTGCTGGTATAATCTGTGTCGGGTGCTGGTATAATTTGTGCCGGGCTCTGGTATAATCTGTGCTGGGTGCTGGTATAATGCATGCCAGGCGGTGGTATAATTGGTGCCGGGCACTGGTATAATCCGTGCCGGGTGCTAGAATAATCTGTGCCGGGTGCTAGTATTATCTGTGCCGGGTGCTGGTATAATCTGTGCTGGGTGCTGGTGGTTGATGCCTGCTGGGTGCTGGTATAATCTGTGATGGTTGCTGTTATAATCTGTTATGGTTGCTGGTATAAGGTATGCCAGGTGCATGTATAATCAATGCCAGGTGCTGATATAATCTGTGACAGTTGCCTGTATAATCTATGCTGGGTGCTGGTATAATCCATGCTTGGGGCTGGTATAATGCTTGCTGGGTGCTGGTATAACACTTGCCGGGTGCTGGTATAACACTTGCCGGGTGCTGGTAGTATAATGCTTGCCAGGTGCTGGTAAAATGCATGTGGACGTGGTGTGGTGGTATAATCTGTATTGGGTGCTGAAGATTCGAGTTTATTATTAACCATTTATGCTGCGCGGACATGAGCCTCATGTCTGCAGCGGCAGTTGCTACAGCTGCAGGGACATGCTAGTCACGTCTCTGCAGTTTGGGGGGGTTTGCATGTGATCGTGCGGGCAAATGCCCACGATCGTGATGTTGCTTGTAGCAGGGGGGATTGGCTGCAGGGGACAAATGTCCCTTGTGCCAATCCCGGACATGTCCACCGAGAATAAACACTGTTTTTGTTCAAAATATTACATATATAATACATAGTATACATTTACCGGCTAAAAATTAGCGATGAATGTAAAACTGAAAAAATGTACCTTTATATTCAAATAAAATAGTCACCATACATTATGCTAGGAATATAATTTTAACGTTGCAATAAACAGGACAAATGGGCAAATAAAATGTGTGGATTTTAATTACGGTAGCATGTGGTATTTTAAAACTATAATGGCCGAAAACTGAGAAATAATATTTTTTTTTCAATTTTTTCTTAATTATTCCAGTTAAAATGCATTTAGAATAAAATAATTCTTAACATAATGTACCACCCAAAGAAAGCCTAATTGGTGGCGGAAAAAATAAGGTATAGACCATTTTTTTGTGATAAGTAGTGATAAAGTTATTGGGGAAAGAAAGGGAGGAGCGCTGAAATGGGAAAATTCTTCTCGTCCATAAGGTGAAAAATACCCACAGGCTCAAATGGTTAATATATAAGAGGATAGTATACTCACCCTTTTCCAGCAACGTGGTAATTGGTAACAGGGCTGCTCATCAGGATTCCGGATACCCGGGTAACCCGGATATCCAAACTTTTTTACGCTATCCGGATCGGATTCAAGATTCCGGGTTTTCTCTAGAAATACGGATAGCTATCTGCGGATATTTGGCCGCATAACCCGGATATCCGCGGATATCCGGATCCGAAATACTGTAACTAAGGAGATGACGTCCTGGAGCCAATCAGAGGGCTCCCAGCAGAAGCCCTAGCAACCAATCACAGAGGGGAACCCTGGCCAGCCCCCCTGTATAATAAGGAGGGCTGCCATGATCAGACGTATCGTCTTAGCTTTCTGCCAGCCCCACCTGACCTCATTGAGCCAATCAGAGGGCTCCCAGCCTAAACCCTGCCACCCAATCACGGAAAGGAACACTGGCCAGCCCCTCTGTATAATAAGGAGGGCTGCCATGATGAGACATATCATCTTAGCTTTCTGAATGCTCACTGAGAGACATGCTCCAGTGCTGGTGGCCTAGCAAGGGGGCTGTACACAGTTATAAACCTAAAGCTGTTCACTGATTAACCCCTTCACTGCTATCACTACACTATTGTTAAATCGTTAATTAGCTTGATTGATGTCATAGTGTGAAAGTCAGAGTGTGTGCTCAGTGCTGCTGGGCCAAGGGCTGTACACAGTGATAAGCTGTTCAGTGATTAACCCCTTCACTATCACTACACTATTGTTAAGTCATTAATTAGCTTGATGTCATTTGTGTGACAATCAGAGTGTGTGCTGCAGGCTGGCCAGCTATTAGCCTTAGGTATAGGTTAGGGATTAGGGGATAGGATTACTGTGTTATTGTGTAGTTAGTACTGTAGTACTGCAGTCAGTGTGCTAGTAGTTGTTACAGTAGTAGTACATACTGTGTTAGCTTTCTACAGAACTGCTGTGCTGTGAGCAGTGGCAGTGTGACAGTCACTCGGCACTTGGCACGTGGCACTTGGCACGTGTCACGTGGCACTTGCCAAGTGTCACGTGGCACTTGCCAAGTGTCACGTGACCCCTGGCAAGTGCCTCGTGACATGTGGCAAGTGCCACGTGATACTTGGCAAGTGCCACGTGACACTTGGCAAGTGCCACATGACACTTGGCAAGTGACACGTGGCAAGTGACACATGACACGTGCTAAGTGCCAATTGCAATGTGCCACGTCCGGCATGCTCCTGGCACACATTACACCTGCTGCTGCTGCATTGCCCTGCTTCTGCTGCCTGTGCAGCTCCCACCGCCAGGCCAGGGTGCCACAGGCCACTGATACCACCTATATTTAACCCAAAACACAATTGCTGCGTACATTTTTGGAGGTTTCTTGTCTGAAAACTGCCATGTCCCAGTTGTGCGGTTGGACTTTGGACACAATGTGGGCTGCACAACCGCTGTTTTGAACCTAGGCCTAATGTTAATTGACAGCCAGGGCCGGGCCGAGGCATAGGCTGGAGAGGCTCCAGCCTCAGGGCGCAGTGTAGGAGGGGGCGCACAATTCATTCAGCTGTCATTCCTAATTGTGTTTGAAGCAGAAAGAAATAAGAAAAGGGGATACATGGCAGTGACTGCAAGCAAGATAACTAGATATTAAGGTGTTGGGGGCCCTGGGGTGCCTCTTAGTCTAATAGGAATCAGTGTGTGACGGCTGGAGTGGAGGGATGGAGGGGCGCACTTGTGTCTCAGCCTTGGGTGCTGGAGGACCTTGTCCCGGCTCTGTTGACAGCCATTTTTTTTTTTGGGGGGGGGGGATTTTAAGTCCCCACATCATCAATTAGTGTTCCCCTTTACAAAATAATTATGCTACATGCCTCATATACCCTAAAAAAACACACTAAAAAACATTTTTAAAGCAATTTAAAGGCCACTTCTGTTTTTTCTATCCAGATATCCAAAACTGCCGGATACTAGGGTCGGATATCCGATTCGGATCGGGAAATTTTGAACTCGGATATCCGACCCGGATCGGATAGCGGGGTATCCAGATCCGAATCTGATCCGGATTTTGAAAAGGGGTATACGAGCAGCACTGATTGGTAAATCTGGAATTATCTTAAAAGCACTGCAGGTGACAATGAAGACATACAATGAAACAATGAAGATTATTCTGTGTTCATTAGTCCTTCAATAGTAAACATATTTGCAATACAGAGTTGTTAAAACTTCATATGCCCCCCCCCCCCCCCCCATCCAGTGTACGCAGCAAGAAGTCCATCCCTGTATAAGATAAATTACATTTGACCTGGTTACATATTTACACACACTAGCGTCTTACTACAGATCCAGTTACCAGAATCAACGCTCTCCTGCTACTGTGTTAGCTATCTACAGAACTGCTGTGCTGTGAACAGTGGCAGTGTGACAGTTAGTGTGCACTAGTGGCTTCTCCTCTGCTGTCTGACTGTCACTCGGCACTTGGCATGTGTCACTTACCACGTGTCACTTGCCAAGTGTCACTTGCACGTGGCCACGTGTCAAGTGCCACGTGACGTGACACTTGGCAAGTACCAACGTGACAAGTGGCAAGTGACAGGTGGTAAGTGACACGTGACATGTGCTAAGTGCCAACTGCAATGTGCCACGTCCGGCATGCTCCTGGCACACCTGCTGCTGCTGCATTGCCCTACTCCTGCTGCCTGTGCAGTTCCCACCGCCAGGGTGCCACAGGTCACTGATACCACCTAGATTTAACCCAAAACACAATTGCTGCGTAATTTTTTGGAGGTGTCTTGGCTGAAAACTGCCATCTCCCAGTTGTGCGGTCGGACTTTGGACACAATGTGGGCTGCACAACCGCTGTCTGGAACCTAGGCCTAATGTAATTGACAGCAATTTTTTTTTTGGGGGGGGAAATAAGTCCCCACATCATCACTTAGTGTTCCACTTTACAAAATAATTATGCTACATGCCTCGTATACCCTAAAAAACACTTTTAAAGCAATTTAAAGGGACTCCGAGCAGTGCAGAAACTATGGAAAGATGCACATCATTTTAAAGCTCTCTTTCTCCTCTTTCCAATGATATATAAACCGCCACCCTACGCCTTTTAGTTTTCGCTATTTTCGCGATTGAAATTGCCGTGGCCGTGATTTCGATCGCGAAAATAGAGAAAACTAAAAGGCGTAGGGCAACGATTTAGGTGTCGTCAGAAAGAGGAGAAAGAGAGCTTTAAAATGATATCCATCTTTCCATAGTTATATTGTATTACACAGGGCGACTTTTTGTCAAAGTCAGCAGCTGCATTCAGCAGAATGGAGCTGCTGACACTGGGGAAAGTGTCGTCCTGTGTAATACAATATAACTATGGCAAGATGGATATCATTTTAAAGCTCTTTTTCTCCTCTTTCTGACGACACCTAAATCGTTGCCCTACGCCTTTTAGTTTTCTCTATTTTCGCGATCGAAATCGCGGCCGCGGCAATTTCAATCGCGAAAATAGAGAAAACTAAAAGACGTAGGGTGGTGGTTTATATATCATTGGAAAGAGGAGAAAGAGAGCTTTAAAATGATATGCATCTTTCCATAGTTTCTGCACTGCTCGGAGTCCCTTTAAAAGCCACTTCCGTTTTTTCTATCCGGATATCCGAATCCGCCGGATACTAGGGTCGGATATCCGATTCGGATTCGGATCGGGAAAGTTTGAACTCGGATATCCGACCCGGATCGGATAGCGGGGTATCCGGATCCGAATCTGATCCGGATTTTGAAAAGGGGTATCCGAGCAGCACTGATTGGGATATCTGGAATTATCGTAAAAGCACTGTATGTGACAATAAAGACATACAATGAAACAATGAAGACTATTCTGTGTTCATTAGTCCTTCAATAGTAAAAATATTTGCAATACAGAGTTGTTAAAACTTCATATGCCCCCCCCCCCCCCCCCCATCCAATGTACGCAGCAAGCAGTCCATCCCTGTATAAGATAAATTACATTTGATCTGGTTACATATTTACACACATTAGCGTCTTACTACAGATCCAGTTACCAGAATCACAGCTGAGCTTCCAGAATCCACGCTCTCCACTTCACCTCACCACCAACACTCCTCACCTGCACAGCCTCCTCTGCTTCTCGGCCTTGGCAAATCTTCTGGCTGTCCAGGAAAGGGACAGGCAAAGAGCTCGCCTTGGGGTTAGTATGCCGAGTGCCTGGCAAAGAGGACACTCAGCAGACAGACAAACCAGAGTGACACTGAATCTGCAATCTTCAAGAATCAAAAAAACCTCTAAGTGTTGATGTAACTTCGACTTTGTACCATCCTCTGCTGACCATACTATACCTTCAACAGGGTGTTTACAATGCAACGGTGTGATTTGATAGGTGCACAAATGTCTTTCTGTATTTCCGGTATAATAATAGCAGGTCCTTCGCAGAGGTGCATTCATGTGATATAAACCTTTGATCCTGAGGTGACTCAATCCCTCTCAAACTGGCCTCCTGTCAGAAAACTGCAGTGTGGGGGAGGGGTGGAGACTGGAGCAAATAAAGACTTCATGACATTTTATGAGTTTACCTTTCGTGTAAGAATAACAGTTCTAATTTAAACTGATCAGTCTACACATTAAATCCACCTGCCTAATGCTGTACAGGGGCATAATTACAGGGGAGCAGCACCTGTAACCGCAGGAGGACCCCGAGCTGTAAGAAGGCCCCAAGGCCCCCAACTACTACTTCAGCTGCTTCACTTCATGTGTCAGAGGAGTTATTTCCACATCAGATTGTGGAAGCTAGTGATTTGCAAGCATTATTGCCAGAAGATGAAGGTGATAAGAATGTTACACCTGATATGTATCAGTTAGGCAACGTTACACAGATTGACATAAGGTGTGATGATGTCCCCGCTGCAGCTGCCTTTTTTGAGTTGTCTTTTTGAGTTGTCAGATGGAGGTGAAGTAGCTGATGCTGATAATGTGTTGATGGGCGTGACCTAGGTGTCCACAAGAAGAGATCAAGTAGAGTGACCAGATTTTTGTGGGTCCAACCTGGGACGGGGAGGGGGGCGTGGGGGGGAGGGGGGCAGCGCGCTTAGCGCGCCACGGCGAAAAGTGGGGAGGACTGAGGAGCGTGCAGCAACGAAGACTGGGGGGTTGCGTCAAAAAAATGGGCATGGTCATAACATTGTATGGGCGGAGCTAACGTAATGATGTAACAGCGAGGCATAAGACAAACGAGACTTTGCATCATGGGTGTGCAGAAACTGTGTGATGCTAATAGTATACCGTAACCACAAAGCAGCAAACATAGCCATCTATGAGCATTAAATAATAAATACAGTAACAGTTACATAGTTACATAGTTACATAGTTATTTTGGTTGAAAAAAAGACATACGTCCATCGAGTTCAACCAGTATAAAGTACAACACCAGCCTGCTCCCTCACATATCCCTGTTGATCCAGAGGAAGGCGAAAAAACCCTTACAAGGCATGGTCCAATTAGCCCCTAAAGGGAAAAATTCCTTCCCGACTCCAGATGGCAATCAGATAAAATCCCTGGATTAACATCATTAGGCATTACCTAGTAATTGTAGCCATGGATGTCTTTCAACGCAAGGAAAGCATCTAAGCCCCCTTTAAATGCAGGTATAGAGTTTGCCATAACGACTTCCTGTGGCAATGCATTCCACATCTTAATCACTCTTACTGTAAAGAACCCTTTCCTAAATAAATGGTTAAAACGTTTTTCCTCCATGCGCAGATCATGTCCTCTAGTCCTTTGAGAAGGCCTAGGGACAAAAAGCTCATCCGCCAAGGTATTATATTGCCCTCTGATGTATTTATACATGTTAATTAGATCCCCTCTAAGGCGTCTTTTCTCTAGACTAAATAAACCCAGTTTATCTAACCTTTCCCGATAAGTGAGACCTTCCATCCCACGCATCAATTTTGTTGCTCGTCTCTGCACCTGCTCTAAAACTGCAATATCTTTTTTGTAATGTGGTGCCCAGAACTGAATTCCATATTCCAGATGTGGCCTTACTAGAGAGTTAAACAGGGGCAATATTATGCTAGCATCTCGAGTTTTTATTTCCCTTTTAATGCATCCCAAAATTTTGTTAGCTTTAGCTGCAGCTGCTTGGCATTGAGTACGATTATTTAACTTGTTATCAATGAGTACTCCTAAGTCCTTCTCCAAGTTTGATGTCCCCAACTGTATCCCATTTATTTTGTATGGTGCTAGACCATTAGTACGTCCAAAATGCATGACCTTACATTTGTCAACATTGAATTTCATCTGCCATGTATGTGCCCATATAGCCATCCTATCCAGATCCTGTTGCAATATGACACTATCTTCCTGAGAGTTGATGATTCTGCACAATTTTGTATCATCTGCAAAAATAGCAACATTGCTCACTACTGCATCTACTAGGTCATTAATAAATAAATTGAAGAGCACTGGACCCAGAACAGACCCCTGTGGGACCCCACTGCTAACAGTCTCCCATTTTGAGTACGATCCATTGACCACAACTCTTTGTTTTCTGTCCATTAGCCAGTTCCCTATCCATGAACACAGACTCTTCCCCAGTCCTTGCATCCTCAACTTTTGCACCAGACTTTTGTGGGGAACAGTGTCGAAGGCCTTTGCAAAGTCCAAGTATATCACATCTACAGCATTCCCAATATCCATATTAGCATTCACTACCTCATAAAAGCTGAGCATGTTAGTCAAACAGGACCTGTCTTTAGTAAACCCATGTTGATGCTGAGAAATAAGATTATTTTCTACTATGAAGTCATGTATAGTATCTCTTAGTAACTACTCAAATAGTTTGCATACAACTGATGTTAAACTTACAGGTCTATAATTTCCTGGATCAGATTTTTTGCCCTTCTTAAATAATGGGAAAACGTGGGCTGTACGCCAATCCACTGGGACTCTGCCAGTTGCAAGAGAGTCACAAAAGATAAGATAAAGGGGTTTATCTATAACTGAACTTAATTCCCTTAGGACCAGAGGATGCATGCCATCCGGGCCAGGTGCCTTGTCTATTTTTAATTTATTTAGTCTTGCCTTCACTTCTTCCTGCGTTAAGTATTTAATATTACAGTTAGAAGATTGAGACTCTTCTGCCTCTGTAGTTTGCAACAGTGCTGTTTCTTTTGTGAAGACAGAAGCAAAGAAAGCATTTAATAACTCTGCCTTACCTTGGTCATCCACCATTGAGTTCCCATCCTCATCCTTTAGGAGTCCTATACAGTCAACCTTTCTTTTTTTAGAGTTAATGTACTTGTAAAACTTTTTTGGGTTAGATTTGATATCCTTAGCGATTTGTTTTTCAGCTTCAATCTTTGCCTGCCTAATTTCTTTTTTACAATTTTTATTGCACTCCTTATAATTGCTTAGTGCAGCCTCGGTCCCCTCCTGTTTTAAGACCTTATAGGCATTCTTTTTCCTCTTCATTTTATCTTTAACCTTTCTATTCATCCATAGAGGCCTTTTTTTATTCCTAGACATTTTGTTTCCATATGGGATATACATACTACAGTATTGATTGAGTATAAGTTTAAAAGCTTGCCATTTCCCTTCAGTGTCTTCCCCTTGTAGTACATTATCCCAGTTCACCAAACTTAGTGCCTGTCTAATTTGAGTGAACTTTGCTTTTCTAAAATTCATAGTTTTAGTGGTCCCGCTACCCTGTGGCCTATCAGTCACCAGATCAAACGTTATCATGTTGTGATCACTATTTCCCAAATGTTCTTGAACCTGCACATTTGATACATTATCTGGTCTATTAGAAATGATCAGATCCAGTAACGCATGCCCCCTAGTTGGTTCAGTTACCATTTGAGTCAAGTAATTGTCCTGTAGTGCTGCCAGAAATCTGCTGCTTTTACCAGAATGGGTAGCCTCAATACTCCAGTCAATGTCTGGAAAGTTGAAGTCGCCCATAATTATGACCTCATTTTTACCTGCAGCTTTTTCAATCAGCTGTGGTAATCGCAGTTCTGCAGCTTCATTAATAAGAGGTGGCCTGTAGCATACCCCAATAAGCAATTGGCAACTTTTATTTCCACCATGAATATTTACCCAAACGGACTCCACATCTTCGCAATCTTCCTCCATCTCATCGTTGAGGACAGCTGTAAGAGAATTCTTAAAGAGACTCCGTAACAAAAATTACATCCTGTTTTTTATCATCCTACAAGTTCCAAAAGCTATTCTAATGTGTTCTGGCTTACTGCAGCACGTTCTACTATCACCATCTCTGTAATAAATCAACTTATCTCTCTCTTGTCAGACTTGTCAGCCTGTGTCTGGAAGGCTGCCAAGTTCTTCAGTGTTGTGGTTCTGTGATGCATCTCCCCCCTCCTGGCCCCTCTATGCACACTGCCTGTGTATAATGATCCCTTGAGATACAAAAGGAAGGCTGTATACAGCCTGCTTGTGTATGGATGTATTTTCTATGTGTGAACATACTGTACATCAACCTACTTCCTGTTTTGGTGGCCATTTTGTTTGTTTATAAACAAACTTTTTAAAACTGTTTTTAACCACTTTTAATGCGGCGAGGAGCGGCGAAATTGTGACAGAGGGTAATAGGAGATGTCCCCTAACGCACTGGTATGTTTACTTTTCTGCGATTTTAACAATACAGATTCTCTTTAACAAAGAGACAAACCCCTCCACCTTTTTTCCCTGTTCTATCCCTCCTAAACACATTGTATCCTTTTAAATTAGCTATCCAGTCATGGCTTTCATCCATCCATGTCTCGGTTATTCCCACAATGTCATAGCCTTTGTCATTCAGAATGAACTCTAGTTCGTCTATTTTATTTGCAAGGCTCCGAGCATTGGTTACCATGCACTTTATATTTTTACCACCACATTTACCAATTTTGTTTACATGAAATTGGCTACTTGAATTTTTACCAACCTCCTTAATCTTTACACTGTCCCCACCCCCCTCTCCACCCTCCATAATGATAGGTTCCCACTGTCTTTTTACCTCATCTTGTCTACGTATTGAGACTTTATCCTCCCGGACCCCGGACACCAGAAAATAAACGCAATGGGCAACATGTCAGCACAAAATAAATGCAATGCGGGCAACATGTCAGTATAAAATAAATGCAATGCGGGCAACATGTCAGTACAAAATAAACGCAATGCGGGCAAAAATGTCAGTACAAAATAAACGCAATGCGGCCAACATGTCAGTACAAAATAAACGCAATGCGGCCAACATGTCAGTACAAAATAAACGCAATGTGGGCAAACATTTCACCAGAAAATTAACGCAATGCGGGAAACCATTTCACCTGAAAATAAACGCAATGCGGGCAAACATTTCACCAGAAAATAAAAGCAATGCGGGCAAACATGTCAGTACAAAATAAACGCAATGCGGGCAACGTCAGTACAAAATAAACGCAATGCGGGCAAACATTTCACCAGAAAAGAAACGCAATGCGGGCAAACATTTCACCAGAAAATAAACGCAATGCAGGCAAACATTTCACCAGAAAATAAACGCAATGCGGGCAAACATTTCACCAGAAAAGAAACGCAATGCGGGCAAACATTTCACCAGAAAATTAACGCAATGCGGGCAAACATTTCACCAGAAAAGAAACGCAATGCGGGCAAAAATTTCACCAGAAAAGAAACGCAATGCGGGCAAACATTTCACCAGAAAAGAAACGCAATGCGGGCAAACATTTCACCAGAAAAGAAACGCAATGCGGGCAAACATTTCACCTGGAAAAGAAAGTATTTACTCACCTGGCAGAAGTCTCCGGCCTCTGGCGCGCTGCTCCCGGGACCATCTTACTGCTGATCTTCTCTCCCGCGCTGACAGGGCTACGGCAAGATGGCGCCCGAAAGCCCTGTACTGGAGACACAAATAGTCTCCAGTACAGGGCTCCGGCAGCCATCTTGCCGTAGCCCTGCTCGCCTGCCGGTGTCGGAACCCCGGAAGACAGTTAGGCTGGAGCGGGGCTGCGGGCAATGAACTGGCATGGCGTCTATAGACGCCGCTGCCAGTTCATGAAGATAGAGTGACCAGAGTCCCGAGGCCGGGACGTCCTGCTGCTGAAAGCGGGACGTTTCCTGGGACCTCGTGCTGCCTGGGACAGTGGACCCCAAATCCGGGACGCGTCCCGGGCAATCCGGGACGTCTGGTAACTCTAGATCAAGAGGAGGACAGTTTGGATTTGGAGACAGAGTCCCAGAGAGAGGAGAAGACTAGTATGAAGCAGGGAGAGCTTGCATGGATCTGGAGGCAAACAGCAGGTATCAGCATCAGGGGTCAGCCAGCCAACACTCCCGCCAACTTTAACTGTTAGCACCACAATGCCATCACCACAAGATTCAGCAGTGTGGCATTTTCTTTGTGACAACAGTGATGCCGTTTGCAACCTGTGCCATAAGAAGCTGAGTGGTTGGGAAGGCCAACTCCCACCTAGGTACAACTGCTTTGCGAAGGCACCTGACCTCCCATCACAAAGCACAATGGAATCAACACATTAATATAAGAAGCACACAAAGTCAAAGCCACCCTCCTCCTGGTCCAGCTTCTTCATCTATGTCTACCTCTGCTCTCCTTGTCCCTTCTTAACCACCTTCCACTCCACCTTGAGAAGTTCCTGCTCAAGTCAAGTTTCTGTGAGGGACATGTTTGAGCGTAAGAAACAAATTTCTCCGAGTCACCCCCTTGTCCAGTGTCTGACTGCTGGCTTGTCCAAACTGCCAGCTTTTACCATACCCGCTGGTGAACGCTGAGGCATTTAAAAAATGTATATAAATTTGGACACCGCAGTGGAAGGTACCCAGCAGAAATGTCTCAACTCTGGCAGAGTGTTGGGGCAAGGACCCATATGACCACCATGGTCTTCAAAGCACGATCAGGGCAGGTATATTACCTACACTGCCCACTGTGTAAACCTGGTGATGGCTGGGATGCATGGAATGCATGGCTTTACAGTGGAATTGGTGTCATTGCCATGAATTGCATGCAGGCCTGCCACCTCCTCCTACTCCTCCATTTGATTCATGATCTTCTTTGGCTAAGTCCCTGTCTGCTGCTGTGCCCTCTTTTACCTCTACTACAACTGCACACCCCCAGCTCCCCAGAGCCTATTCCACATCACAGGTATGATGTTGTCATACTGTCTTGTGGATGACTTGCCTGGAATCCAAGAGTCATACCCAACAAGTACTCTTGTAAGCTCTGAAGTCACAGGCGGATCAGTGGCTGACTCTGCACCAACTGGACATCGAAAAAGTCGTATGTGACAATGGAAGCAATCTGTTGGCAGCACTGAAATCAGACAAGTTAACACATGTGCCCTGCATGACACATGTTCTCAATCTGATTGTCCACTGCTTTGTCTCTAAGTACCCAGGTTTCAGAAAGTCCTAAGGCAGGACAGGATGGTGTGTGGCCATTTCAGATGTTCATACACGGCCACGGCGCGCCTTCCTGACATTCAGCAGCAACACAACATGCCAGTAAGGCATTTAATTTGCAATGCTGGAATTCCATACTTAGGTGTTTGATGTTTGAACTTCTGCACAACAACGAGCCATCAGTGAGTATCTCTATGATCTGAGTGCTAGGACAGGATCTGTGGAGCTGGGGATTTTTTTGCAGAGTTACTGGGGGCTCATGCACGATGCCTGTAGGCTCTGTGTCCTTTATAGGAGGTAACAAACCTGTTCAGTCACACCGAAGGCACCATCAGCGACCTCATACCCAGGGCCGAGCCTGGGCGGGTGCTGCGGGTGCAAGGCACCCAGGCGCCTGCCTCTGAGAGGCGCCGCCCGGCCCCGCTCGCCCGGCCCCGCTCTCCCCCTGTGGCCGCCGCCGCCGCCGCTTCAAGCTCCCTCCCTCTAGCCGCCGCGTCAGACCTCGATCAGGCGGGCGGGCGCTAGGACCTAGCACGCCGCACTGATATGCGGAAGTGACATCACTTCCGCATATAGAGCGGGTGCGTCCGGCGCCCTTTTCCTGGTCGGGTCGCCCGCTGATTGAGGTCTGACTGGGCTGCTGAAAGGTGAGGGGGGAGCGGAGGCGGCGGGGCGCGCTCCTGTCACTCACTACCTATCCTGGGCACAGATACCCCCTGGCTACCTATCCTGGGCGCACATACCCCCTGGCTACCTATCCTGGGCACAGATACCACCTGGCTACCTATCCTGGGCACAGATACCACCTGGCTACCTATCCTGGGCACAGATACCACCTGGCTACCTATCCTGGGCACAGATACCACCTGGCTACCTATCCTGGGCGCACATACCCCCTGGCTACCTATCCTGGGCACAGATACCACCTGGCTACCTATCCTGGGCGCACATACCCCCTGGCTACCTATCCTGGGCGCACATACCCCCTGGCTACCTATCCTGGGCACAGATACCACCTGGCTACCTATCCTGGGCACAGATACCACCTGGCTACCTATCCTGGGCGCACATACCCCCTGGCTACCTATCCTGGGCACAGATACCACCTGGCTACCTATCCTGGGCGCACATACCCCCTGGCTACCTATCCTGGGCACAGATACCACCTGGCTACCTATCCTGGGCGCACATACCCCCTGGCTACCTATCCTGGGCGCACATACCCCCTGGCTACCTATCCTGGGCACAGATACCACCTGGCTACCTATCCTGGGCACAGATACCACCTGGCTACCTATCCTGGGCGCACATACCCCCTGGCTACCTATCCTGGGCACAGATACCACCTGGCTACCTATCCTGGGCACAGATACCACCTGGCTACCTATCCTGGGCACAGATACCACCTGGCTACCTATCCTGGACGCACATACCCCCTGGCTACCTATCCTGGGCGCACATACCCCCAGGCTACCTAT
This sequence comes from Hyperolius riggenbachi, assembly GCF_040937935.1. NCBI lineage: Eukaryota > Metazoa > Chordata > Amphibia > Anura > Hyperoliidae > Hyperolius > Hyperolius riggenbachi. The sequence continues at coordinate 36,611,201 of NC_090656.1, forward strand.
CCTGGGCGCACATACCACCTGGCTACCTATCCTGGGCACAGATACCCCCTGGCTACCTATCCTGGGCACAGATACCCCCTGGCTACCTATCCTGGGCGCACATACCCCCTGGCTACCTATCCTGGGCGCACATACCCCCAGGCTACCTATCCTGGGCACAGATACCACCTGGCTACCTATCCTGGGCGCACATACCCCCTGGCTACCTATCCTGGGCACAGATACCACCTGGCTACCTATCCTGGGCACAGATACCACCTGGCTACCTATCCTGGGCGCACATACCCCCTGGCTACCTATCCTGGGCGCACATACCCCCTGGCTACCTATCCTGGGCGCACATACCCCCTGGCTACCTATCCTGGGCGCACATACCCCCTGGCTACCTATCCTGGGCACAGATACCACCTGGCTACCTATCCTGGGCGCAGATACCACCTGGCTACCTATCCTGGGCGCAGATACCACCTGGCTACCTATCCTGGGCGCAGATACCACCTGGCTACCTATCCTGGGCGCACATACCCCCTGGCTACCTATCCTGGGCGCACATACCCCCTGGCTACCTATCCTGGGCGCACATACCCCCTGGCTACCTATCCTGGGCGCACATACCCCCTGGCTACCTATCCTGGGCGCGTATACCCCCTGGCTACCTATCCTGGGCGCGTATACCCCATGGCTATCTATCCTGGGCGCGTATACCCCCTGGCTACCTATCCTGGGCGCATATACCGCCTGGCTACCTATCCTGGGCGCATATACCCCCTGGCTACCTATCCTGGGGACATATATCCCTGGCTATATATTCTGGGGACACTGTCTGTTTGTCATTATGTGCATTTACTGGTGAAAATCTCTCTTATGTGCATTTGCTGGTGAAAAGCTGTCTTCTTATGTGCATTTGCTGGTGAAAAGCGGTCTCTTGTTATGTGCATTTGCTGGTGAAAAGCGGTCTCTTGTTATGTGCATTTGCTGGTGAAAAGCGGTCTCTTGTTATGTGCATTTGCTGGTGAAAAGCGGTCTCTTGTTATGTGCATTTGCTGGTGAAAAGCGGTCTCTTGTTATGTGCATTTGCTGGTGAAAAGCGGTCTCTTGTTATGTGCATTTGCTGGTGAAAAGCGGTCTCTTGTTATGTGCATTTACATGGGGAAAAGCTGTCTCTTATGTGCATTTAGTGGGGAAATTTTGTCAGTAAAAATAATCTTTTGTCAGTAAATTTTTAGGTATTTGTCAGTAAAAAAATAACGTGAAAGGTTGGCAACACTGGCAGGCTGCGCGGCGCAACGGGAAAGATACAGGCAGCCCACCTCACGCTTGGGCTTGGCGGGGGGAGGAGCCTACGACAGCGAGAGTAGGGTGGCCGCAGGCAGCCATAAATACGCAGTGTGTGACTGCGTCGCACACGCAGAGCCTCTCAGCCTGAGTCAGTCCAGAGACTAGCAGACTCGCAGGAAGCCAAAGCCAGCCAGGAGCAAGCCCATGGAAGAGGGGTAGGAATGGGGTATCACGTGCATGCGTGGAAGGTGTGGGTGTGATTAGGCAGGACATGGGTGTGGTTATGTGGTTGGGCGCGGTAAATTTAACCACTCCCATAGGCGCCAGAGAAAATCTTGCACCCAGGTGCCAGGCACCCCAGGCTCGCCCCTGCTCATACCATATGCTTTTTTCCTGGAGCATGCCCTGTGAAGAGTTCTTGATCAGGCAGTAGATCAGCATGACCAGGAGCAGGAAGAAGAGTTGTGGTCGCAATCACCACCAGAAGGAGCATTATAACCTGCTGTACAGCTGCTGCAGCAGTGCAGAGAGAGAAGTCAGAGGAGGAAGTTGGCTTTGCGGAAATGGAAAACATACAGGGCGTACATCAAAAAAGGGCGCCGGGAAAAAAGGGCGCGTGGTGTTATCGTTTATAAAAATATTGTGTAGAATTTCGTTTACAAATAGTGTTTTAAGAATTTATAAATCACTAAATAATGTGTATGAGATCGGCAATTCTTAAAACGTTAATCTTCCCTGTTTGTAAACTGAAACTTATATTTACGTTTGTTAAAAACCCTCCCTGTACCTATCCCTAACCCCTAGACTCCCTGGTGGTGCCTAAACCTAAGACCCCCCTGGTGGTGCCTAAACCTAAGACCCCCTGGTGATGCCTAAACCTAAGACCCCCCCTATTGGTGCCTAAACCTAAGACCCCCCTGTTGGTGCCTAAACCTAAGACCCCCCAGTTGGTGCCCAAACCTAAGACCCCCCTGTTGGTACCTAAACCTTAGACCCCCCAGTTGGCGCCTAAACCTAAGACCCCCCTGGTGGTGCCTAAACCTAAGATCCCCTTGGTGGTGGCTAAAACTAACCACCCCAAAGCTCTCCCTGTACCTATCCCTAACCCCTAGACCCCCTGGTGGTGCCTAAACCTAAGACCCCCCTGGTGGTGCCTAAACCTAAGACCCCCTATGGATAATAATGTTTTACAGACATTAATAAATAAAAAATGTAAATAAAAAAATGTAAATAATTTTTTTGGGTGGATAATAATGTTTTAGAAATGTTTTAGAAATAGTGATTTAGTATCTTTATAAACGTTATTCGTCACGGGCTCATTTTGTAAAGTTAAATCATCACAAACATAGTTATAAATCCTTAAAAATCTCCGGGTGCCGTTTGTTAAAACGTTAATAATCTCCAGCGCCTTTTTTTTCCCTGTTCGGCGCCCATTAAACGATATTTATAATGGGAGTGAATGGGGCGCCCTTTTTTTCTACTTGTCTCATGCACCCAAATCTCCTGCTTCCCATACAGGTGCAGGCGTCCCAGAGAGCTTGTTGTCACCTTTCATGGACCCCTGGTATTGTACGTGGCTAGAGGAGGACTAGGACACCTTGGATGATGTCCTTGATGACGAGGAGCAGGAGACGGCTACATCTGCATCCAACCTAGTGGGGTCTTTCATGCTCTCCTGCCTGCTGAAGGAAAACTGAATAAAAAAGAATAAAGGAGAAGGACCTGTACTGGGTGGCAACGCTACTAGACCCTCGGTTTAGTGTCGTAAAAGTTACCAATGTACCAGAAGTCAGAAAGGATGCAGCATTTGCGAAACAGCCTGCCAACTATGCTGTACAATGAATTTAAGGGTGATGTCACAGCAGAAAGCAAATATAACAGGGTAAGAGGTGCCAGTAATCATCCTCCCACGGCCACGCCTACAAGGACAGGGTGCTTTGCCAATGTGTTGGCAACTTCGGACATGCAGAGTTTTTTAAGTCCAATGCATCGCCAGAACCCTTCAGGATCCACCCCCAGAGAATGCCTCGACCGAAAGGTATTTGACTACCTGGCACTAACTGCTGATATCGACTACTGGGTGTGCAGGCTTGATCTCTGGCAAGAGCTGTCAAAATTTGCCATCGAACCTTACTTCAAGTGTCCTGTCAGAAAGGACATTCAATAAAGCAGGAGGGATTGTGACTGACAAGAGAAGTCGCCTGGGTCACCAAAGTGTTTATCTAGTTACTGTACTTCGAAAGACTTGTGACTCAGTCCCCACACAGCTGTCCTTCTCTGCACGCCGCATGATTCCCCACTAGGGTTGCCACCTTTTGGGTGAAAAAATACCGGCTTGGGGTGTGGCCTAAAAGTGGGAGGGGTTTGTAGCGACCTTTTTTTTTCCCACATTAACATAATACCGAAAATGTTGGAGATGTAATGCAGATAACAACAAATAGAAATTAATATTAGTTATAACTATTAGACTTTTTTAAATTGCAGTTCTTACATTTTACACAAAAGACAATGTCAAGTTCATTGTCCATTGCCCCACACTCACTTCCATCACAAAACTGACAGTAAATGGCTTCTATTTTATATACAGGAGCTGTTCTCAAACAGGCAGATGCATTCCCCATGTAGGCTATGGAAGTAGTGCATCTGCCCCGGGCTCCAGCTGGACCACATCAAACACTAAACTGTCCACCCCCGCTGTCCTCACATGGTCCAGTGGCAGATGTGAAGTGAGCCTAATACCTGGAACACACCATGCAATTTCCCCATCAGATAGATTGGTCAAATCCATTATTTCCGACAGGTGCAAACTGATTTCCAATCGTTTTTCTGATTGGTTTTGTATAGGAGTGATCAGAAATCAGATTGGACTTGTTGATAATAATCAATCAACTCATCTATCTGACAGGAAATTGCATTGTGTGTACCAGACAATAGGCTCACATATCCTACATTTCAGATCACGCTGAGGAGCTGCAGCTTTGTAAATTAGATGCTACAGAGCAGAAAACCGGTTGGCAACATTTGGCAGTGCTTTCCATGATTTGGCCATGGTGTCGTGCTTTGACCCCTGCAGGGTGACACGGAAGCGCTGAGCGTAGCCAATCAGGATAAAATGAGCCAATGGGATTGAGTGCAGCATTCGTGCAGACAGAAAATGACAGTAATAACGTTTAAAGGACACCTGAAGCCAAAGTGATAGCCATATTTATTTCCTTTTAAAAGGAAACCAAAGACGAAAAAAAAATAAAAGTTTTATACATCCCTGGGGCTTCCTCCAGCCCCATCCGCTCTGATCGCTCCCACACCACCGTCCTCCACAGCCTGCAGCTCTGGGATCGGGTCCCATTAATTCAGCCATTTGCGGCCAGTCTGACACAAGAGAAGTGCACCCTCTACGTATTCCTCTCCTACGGCTGCTGGAGAGATACGTAGAGAGTGCACTTCTCTTGCGTCAGACTGGCCGCAACTGGAGGAAGTTATGGGACTCGGTACTGGAGCTGCAGGCAGCGGGGGTCGGCGGCATGGGAGTGATCTGTGCGCATGGGGCTGGACAGGGGCGTAACTAGAAATTACTGGGCCCCCCTGCGAATATTTGGATGGGGCCCCCCCCCCCATAGGTGCCAAATAATCGTAATGGGGCAGCGTTTCACTGTAAATTAATTGTAAAGTGGGCAGCATTTTACCAGACAATCGTAATGTGGGCCAGAAAATCGTAATGTGGGCAGAGTTCACCAGAAAATCGTAATGTGGGCCTTTAGAAAATCATAATGTGGGCAGAGTTCACCAGAAAATCGTAATGTGGGCACCAGTCATCAGAAAATAGTAACGTGAGCAGCAGTCACCAGAAAATTGTAACGTGGGCAGCATTCACTAGACAATCGTAATGTGGGCAGCGTTCACCAGAATATCGTAATGTGGGCCAGAAAATCGTAATGGGGGCAGAGTTCACCAGAAAATTGTAACATGGACAGCATTTACCAGACAATCGTAACTTGGGCAGTGTTCACCAGAAAATCGTAATGTGGGCCAGAAAATCGTAATGTGGGCAGCGTTCACCAGAAAATCGTAACGTGGACAGCATTCACCAGACAATCGTAACGTGGGCAGTGTTCACCAGAAAATCGTAATGTGGGCCAGAAAATCGTAATGTGGGCAGAGTTCACCAGAAAATCGCAATGTGGGCAGCAGTCACCAGAAAATCGCCATGTGGGCAGCAGTCACCAGAAAATTGCAATGTGGGCATCAGTCACCAGAAAATCCTAATGTGGGCAGCAGTCACCAGAAAATCCTAATGTGGGCAGCAGTCAGTCACCAGAATGTCGTAATGTGGGCAGCAGACACCAGAAAATCCTAATGTGGGCAGCAGTCACCAGAAAATCCTTATGTGGGCAGCAGTCACCAGAAAAATCGCAATGTGGGCAGCAGTCACCAGAAAATCGCAATGTGGGCAGCAGTGACCAGAAAATCGTAATGTGGGCAGCAGACACCTGAAAATCACAATGTGGGCAGCAGACACCAGAAAATCGCAATGTGGGCAGCAGACACCAGAAAATCGCAATGTGGGCAGCAGACACCAGAAAATCCTAATGTGGGCAGCAGACACCTGAAAATCGTAATGTGGGCAGCAGACACCTGAAAATCGTAATGTGGGCAGCAGTGACCAGAAAGTCGTAATGTGGGCAGCAGACACCTGAAAATCGTAATGTGGGCAGCAGACACCTGAAAATCACAATGTGGGCAGCAGTGACCAGAAAATCATAATGTGGGCAGCAGACACCTGAAAATCACAATGTGGGCAGCAGTCACCTGAAAATCACAATGTAGGCAGCAGACACTAGAAAAAAAAATGCACCTGTGAAAAAAAAACAATTCACTTACCTGACAGAAGTCTTCTCCTCTCCCGGCATCTGGCTCGCAGCTCCCCGAGTCCTCCTGCAGCACATCTCCCGCACTGACAGGGGCTGCAGGGTCTATTCCTACGCCCCTGGGGCTGGAGGAAGCAACCAGGGATATAGAAAACTTTTTTTTCGTCTCTGGTACACTAAGCAATACCAGTTGCCTGGATGATCCTCTGTCTGTAATACTTTTAGCCACAGACCCTGAACAAGGATGCAGCAGATCAGGTGTTTCTGACAAGATTAGCTGCATGCTTGTTTCTAGTGTTATTCAGACACTACTGCAGCCAAATAGATCAGCAGGGCTGCCAGGCAACTGGCATTGCTTAAAAGTAAACAAATATGGCATGCTCCACATACCTCTCACTAAAGTTGTCCTTTAATCCTCTTGGCGGTAACCCCGAACGTAGTAAGCCACGTAGGAGGATTTCTCAGGCCCTGCACGGCCGATTTGCATAATTTTTTTTTTTTTTTGCTACATGCAGCTAGCACTTTGCTAGCTGCGTGTGCACACCGATCGCCGCCGCTCCGCACCGATTTGCCACTACCCGCCACGCCGACCCCCCCCCGACCCCTTGCGCAGCCTGGCCTATCAGCGCCAGGCAGCGCTGAGGGGTGGATCGGGACTCCCGATGATGTCACGACGTCGATGACGTCATCACAACCGTCGCCATGGTGAAGGGAAAAGCCCTCCAGGAAATCCCGTTCTTTGAACGGGATTTCATGATTGCAGATTGCCGGGAGGCAGTTCAGTTGCAGGGGTGCTCGTATAGTACTTTTTATAATCCGAATGGATCCATTTCGGATATCCGAATCTGACCTTTTGGATATCCGCGTGAACACGGATATCCGAACGCATTATCCGCGGATATCCGACCTATTCGGATATCTGGATTAAAAAAGAAGTACCCTTTTAAATGCTTCCAAACCGTTTTGGAAGGTAACCCCCCCCCCCCCCCCCTCCTCCCTCCTTCTCCTCTTCCCTGTTCATGGATCTTGTCTTCCAGGGATTTGTAGGATGTCAAAAGCAAGCTCACACACATTGGCCAGTAATCGAAACCAGGTCAACTTTTGGGCACTAGCAGCAGCTTGTGTTCTTTGCTGCCCTCCTGGTCCTCCTGGGTTTGCTGAAGTCAGTCTGTCGGCGTACAACTGGCTAGAGAAGGAGGAGGATGTCAATCTCCTCTCTAAAGTCTCCATCCTCAAGGGCCTGCTGGAATTGTTCCATTTTTTACCTGTCTGACACTTTCTTCAATCAGTTTTTTAACATTGTGTTTGTATAAACTGGGTATAAACCCAGTAATTGGTGTTGTCCAGAATAATGAATAATAATGAATAGTGAATAATGCGCGGGCCGCGTTCAATGCAGTCTAGCATGAATTGAGCCATGTGTGCCAGAGAGTCCTGCCAGACTCCTCTGTCTTCATGTTCTTGTGAGCGTTGTGATTGTTGTGATGCACCATATTCGTCACCAGCATCACTTTCTTCCTCTTCTGCTGTCCTTTCCCGCTAAATTGTGGAAGTCCAACGTGCACCGCTCTGTCCCTCGGCAGTGGGGGCATCCAATTCCTGCTCCAACTCCAGCTGTTCCTCGTCCTGTTCTTTGTCATAGCTGGGACCAGCGTTTCCTGAGGCAGATTGCCTGATGTTGGTATCATCACGCTGATCGTTTTCATCTTCAGATTCCCCCACTTGCATCATGCCAGCGGTTTCCATCTTCAACATTGATTTCTTCAGTAAACACAGCAGTGGTATTGTAATGCTGACTGTAGAGTTGTCACTGCTCAGTCACAAGCAACGTGGATTGCTCAAAATTTTGGAGGACTTGGCAGAGGTCCAACATGGTGGCCCAATCAGATCCACAGAAGCTTGGTAGCTAGCTGCTGGAATGTGCCTCGGCACTGCGCAAAAGCGTGCTAGCATGTGCAGCGTAGAATTCCAGCGCGTAGGGAAAGACATCACCCAGCGAGCGATGGTGCGCTAGATTGAAGCGCTCCTGCATCTCTTGGTGAGTCCTTCAGAAGCGGTACTGGACTTTAAAAACATTTTTTTCTTCAACAGAAGATCTGCCACGTTGGAGTGAGGAGGACGCTGCCGACCCCGACACCAAGCTGAACCCTGGCGAACTCCAAGCAGAGGATCTTCAGGAACCCTCAAGGCTTCGAGCAAGCTGAGGAGGATCAGCAGTCCCGACGAGACCTCTCCTCATATGTGACTGTGTGCAGTGGAGTAGAGCTCCCCAGAACAACCTCTCACTTGTCACTTTGTCACTGGTCACTTTGTCATTTTGTCACTTTGTCATTTTGCCACTTTGTCACTTTGTCACTGGTCACTTTGTCATTTTGTCACTTTGTCAGTCACTGTGGTCACTTTGTCAGTCACTTTGTCACTGGTCACTTTGTCACTTTTCACTTTGTCACTTGTCACTTGGTCACTTGGTCACTTGTCCAGATGATCTCGGTACACCTCCTGCAATTCAAATTCCTGCACACATTGCTCTGGGATTTGGGTGTGATGAATGATGCATCTAACTGGCCACCGGAGGCAATTAAGGCCTTCAAAACATTGAAAGCAGCTTTCTGTTCCACCCCCATTTTGCGTCATGTTGAGTTGTTGACGTCATGTTCATCCTCGGCCTCGCCTTGCATTTCAGTGCGAGGTGCATTTTCCACAGAAAAAGGTTGTGAATCCGGGCACAACATTTGTGGCTGTTCCATTGACCTTTCACAGGTAGAAGATTGTGGGGGTGGGAATAGCTCCTCCGAATAGCCCATTGTGTCCTGAAAACTACTCATTGCATTGCTTTGCGCACGCATTTTTTTGTCCTCATGCAAGGCCTGAGTTGCGCCTGAAAGCGTGGCCTTCTCCTCCTGCGCCTCCTCTTCCATCCTGTGTGCTGCTGCTGGGTTAGCGTTGCCGGTCCCTTTTCCTGGAACCTCTCATCTTTATTACATTTATGACTGCATGGCGACAAAATGCATGTTACCTGTGCAAAGAAAACAGACATTTCCCGCATTTAAAAGACAGTTTTCTCTTTGAAACTTTAAAATCGATTTTCTCAAAAACTATAAGCTCTTTTTGCTACATTTTTTTCCCTCTTGTATCCACTCCCAAGGTGCACATACCCTGTAAATTTGGGGTATGTAGCATGTAAGGAGGCTTTACAAAGCACGAAAGTTCGGGTCCCCATTGACTTCCATTATGTTCGGAGTTCGGCTCGAACACCCGAACATCCAGGGCCGGATTTGTACTTTTTACCGCCCTAGGCCCACTATCACAAGCCGCCCCCCTGACCAACAGCATCCTAACGTGTTTTTTTTTCTCTCAAACAAAAGATTAGGCAATTTGGTGGGGGGAGCGGGAGGATTCAGAGTGAGGTAGACCCGGTGAAAAATAGTTGTGGCCATGATGCAGGCAGTGTTAACTGCAATGTAAGCCAAAACACAGGAAAAAGAGACCCTGAGCCCTCGTTCCCATTGCGTTCCGATAGGGTGTTAGTTCGCATTGGGCGCTTTTTGACGCATTTTGTTTTATTCCCGGCGATTTCTGTATGCTGGGTGTTTTTGCTAAGCGTTTTTGTAAGCAGTTTTCCAGAGCGTTTCTTTAATTCACTCCCTGACGCAAGTCAGGAAGTGAACTCTTTGATCCGGAATAGAATAAATACAAAGTATTTAATGTATATAATACAATCGCTGCACAAAGCGATTTTGTGAGCATTTTGGGCTCTATTCATAAAAGGTTACCGCAAGTTTTCCACTCAAAACAGCGGACTTTCCCGACCATTCAGCATTGTGGGCATTCATAAAAGCTGTTCCCGCATGAAAATCTACAATCCCCCAGCAGAGCGAGAAATTTCCGCCTTCTGCAGTGTTTTTCTAGATTTATCTAAAAAAAGTAACAAAATGGTCATTCATAAAGATTAGAGGAAGCGGTATGTGGACGGGAAATACCGCTTCCTCGGATGTAGCGAGAAACCTGCGGATTACATACAAGAGAATGGGACAGACCTCCCAGAGAGAGCAGCGCACGGAGGGACTCTGCCGGCTGAAGTGTTTCCGCATGCCTTCCGACAGCTTACCGCCAGCCTTCAGCGGGAGATCTCCGCACTTGCATCGCAGCTGCCAACATTTTTTTGAATGACCACCCAGAAATCTAAAATACCGCTGCGGTATTTTCCCTCCAGGAGTTTTTTCGCAACAATTTTTTTATGAATAGAGCCCTTTGTGTTTTTCCTGTACCTTCCATTCAGGGCAAATGGCCCTGAAAATGGTCCATGCAGTGCTTTAGTCAGCGGAAAGCAAATGGAACGCCCCAATGAGAACTATCTCATTGGAAACCATGGCGTCAGCGCTTTTAGGGTGATTTGTACAAATCACCAGTGCTTAAAAAAATCCAAAAAACACCTCTAGTGTGAACGAGCCCTAAAGATATTTGCATGATGGATGTACATACAGATCATAACTCCGCAAAAACTGTGTGATGCTATCATGTCAATTAATGTGAATCAAAATTTCAGAGAAATGCCATGAAGAATAAGAAAGTTCTGAAGGCAAAAAGGTGTCAAACTCAGTATTAGCAAAGTGGTCAGAGAAATACATCAGGAACCTGTTGTGATTTGGAGTCAAATCTGCTGCCATCGCACCTGCCTAGCAGTGGATGGCTTCCTATATTTGATGTCACACAGCCATGTGACTGCCTACAGGAGGGAAGTTGTGGTGCCAAAGAACTGTAGGCCAGAGTGCAGGTGTGCACAGGGGCGTAGCAATAGGGGGTGCAGAGGTAGCGACCGCATCGGGGCCCTTGGGCCAGAGGGGCCCTCCCTCAACTGCAGAATGAACGCTCTATTGGTCCTGTGCTCATAATAATCACATTTATAGATGCTGTGAATAGCGGTAATCATTAACAAACTGTTTCCCATCCCCTTCTTGCACCTCTGACCCTGTAGTTGCCATTGGCAGGTTTTGGTGCGCCGCATCAATTGTTATGTATAGAATGCTTGGGGGGGCCCCATTGTAAAACTTGTATCGGGGCCCACAGCTCCTTAGCTACGCCACTGGGTGTGCACGTCATCATGTGATTTTGTCGCTTCTTCCTCTCTGACATTACCAAGAGGGAGGAAGTGGTTTGGCCTGACAGTTGAAGCGCAGTCCTGTATGTGTTAGTTGTAGCACCCTGTTACCTGCCTACACATTTTGGGGGACAGTAGGAGCCGCTATACAGCTTCTGGATTTGGGTGGTGGGAAACTGCACAGAGGACATTGCCTAAATCCATTGCCTAAATCTGCTCACCATACCTAAAGTAGATCAGATCCAGTAAATAATCACCGCAGGTACAGGCTAAACTGGCATTTGTAGTGCCTCAAACACAGGCTATACTGGCACTTGCAGTGCATCACACACAGGTTATACTGGTACTTGTAGTGCCACACACGGGCTGTGCTGGAACTTGTAGTGCATCACACACAGGCTATACTGGCACTTGTAGTGCATCACACACAGGCTATACTGGCACTTGTAGTGCATCACAAACAGACTATACTGGCACTTAAAATGCAAGTTGCACTACAAGAGCCAGTATAGCCTGTATGTGATAAACAACAAGTGCCAATATAGCCTGTATGTGATGAACTACAAGTGCAAGTATAGCCTGTATGTGCTCAAGTTTGAGGAACTACAAGTGCCAGATTAGGCTAGCCAGTTTGGTTTGTAATGCACAAGTGTCAACATAGCCTGTACCTGACTTGCAGTGCTTTAGGTGAATGTTATGCTGGAACATTTAGAGTTTTAGGTGCTCTCTCAATGCATGTTGAGCCTTGCAGTCCGCCCATTGCCCTCTCCCCCAGCTGTCACTCACGCAGCCTGTTTCTATGCATGGAGCCGACACAGTCCCGGGGGAGCCTCTCCTAGTCAGACAATCTCCTCTGCCGTGCAGTTGCCTCCCGTCCATTCTCCCCCGTTCTAGTCCTCCTCCGTCTCGGAATTCCTGGAGTTGCTCTGTAGACTGTACCATGAGCCTCCAGCAGCCGCGCCCCCGAGTCACCTAAGTGTGAGCAGCAGCAGCACCAGCCAAATCGCGCTGCACACTCTGTCCCCATAATCCCCATAATCCAACAGCGGGCTGTCAGGCAGGAAGTGGGGTGGAGAAGCCGGTGGGCGGAGATATGTCTGTTGCTGCTGCCCGCAACACTGCAGTCACCACAGGCAGTTGGATCACTTCGGCAATTGGCGATGTGCGTGGATGCGGTACGCAGACAGTTTGCAATGCGCCCTTTGAACTTTTCCGCCCTAGGAACCGGCCTTGGATGCCTTCCCACAAATCCGGCCCTGCGAACATCGCGGCCATGTTCGGCCTGTTCGGCCCGAACCCGAACATCTAGATGTTCGCCCAACACTAGAGCAGAGGACGGACTCGATGGTGGCGGAGTAAAAACACGTCAGTAGCTCTTGTGCCATGCCGAACTTCTTCAATAAAGATGTCACTAGCAGGGACATTTTTTTTTTGGGGGGGGGGTGCATGTTGTTGCACATTCCATAAACCTTACTGTCACCTGAGGTAAGTGTCATTCAGTTCCCTTAACAATTCCTTTTTTTCCAAAACAAAAAGTTTTTCAAAAATATTTATGTCAATGTCCTCTGGCCCCTGCTACAGTGGATACAACAAAATCATTTTTGAAAAATTACTGTTATCTATCCGGTACTGTCCATTGGTGTAGCATTGCATTGTGGGAAATGAAGTATTTTTACACATCTGGATTATTGCAGGGCCTTCTTTTTGGGGTGCTTGTTGTTGCACATGGAGATGGTCCGAACTGTTCTGCTGGCGAATAGTTTGCGGCGAACAACGGGTGTTCGCTTTCACCCCCCCTCAGGTGAACACATGGCGTGTTTGACCCGCCCTCCATACATTATAATGGGGCCAAACTTTGACCCCTTACCCCAGAGTCAGCAGACAAATGCCAGCTAATCAGCTATCCCTCCCAACCGGACCACCCCCCACCTATCAGAAAGCCAGCCATTTTACAATCTGTGTTTGACTTCTGTGCTAGACAGATCAGGGAGAGTGTGCTGCAGATAGGGAAAGTGTTAGTTAGGCCTGTGTTTTGTTTCCTCAGACAAGTTTCTTGCTGCTACAGTACCAATTTACCATCTACATAACCCCAGAGCCCTTCTAAAGGCTCTGTTTTGATCTTGTGATATTGATGTTCATTGTGTCCACAGTGCATTTTAGCTGTTGCAGACAGGTGCAGTCAGTGCTACACTAGTTCCCTCTTCTGAGAGTTGTTTTTCTTTTTCTTGCTATTGTTGCTATTGTTATATTGCAATCATGTGTATCCAGTGCACACGTTAGCTGTTGGAGACAGGTCTGCTGGTCCTAGTAGTGCACCGACCATAACCCAATAATCCTCCACCATCATTCAGTCCCCTAAACAAAAAAGTCATCTGGCCTCTCACTAGCATCTAGTATCCACTACTACCCCCTGTATAAGGCCCTAAATATTTTTTATTTAATTTTTGTACTGTAAAATCAATGTGTATTGTGTTTTTTGTACCACTAGATGTCCCCACATATTTTATTCTTTGTTTGCTACAGGAATGAACATTGACTTCTTGTTGAAGCCATGATCCTTCCCTTACAGGCACTTCGATTGGCTCAGGGAACACATGTTCCCATTCACCAATCACCTATGTGGCAGTTTCAGCGAGTGTGAGAGGCGAGAGCACATGCACGTGTGCACAGTGGTGGCAGTGGTAAGTGATGCATTAAACATCTTGTTGCCATTAAGAGGGTCAAACAGGACATTATTAATGCGTCCAGTTTACAGGGGTTAAGCATGCTGTACTTTTAAAAAGTAACTGAACGTTACTATGGTTCACAATATCACGAAAGTCTTTCCTATTCTGTGCATGATTGAATGCAATGTATTTGAAATACACGGGGGTGCAGAAAATCTTGCACAAACCTTTATATAACGCATCCAGACTTGTGCTGCAGTGCCACCTTCAGGATGGACATAACAATGCAGAGCACAGCTTATGTAGCTCAGACAGAGATCATACAAATCATTCAGAGTTTGATTATGCAAATGTTAATGCTGATTTCACAGGATTTCACTCTACGTTGTAGCAGCAATGGCAGCCTCCATGTATCTCTCACTCCAGGGTGTAGCAGCGATGGCAGCCTCCATGTATCTCTCAGCCCAGGGTGTAGAAGGAATGGCAGCCTCCATGTATCTCTCAGCCCAGGTTGTAGCAAAAATGGCAGCCTCCATGTATCTCTCACTCCAGGGTGTAGCAGCAATGGCAGCCTCCATGTATCTCTCAGCCCAGGGTGTAGCAGCAATGGCAGCCTCCATGCATCTCTAAGCCCGGGAGAAGCAGCAATGGCAGCCTCCATGTATCTCTCACTCCAGGGTGTAGCAGCAATGGCAGCCTCCATGTATCTCACACTCCAGGGTGTAGCAGCAATGGCAGCCTCCATGTATCTCTCAGCCCAGGGTGTAGCAGCAATGGCAGCCTCCATGTATCACTCACTCCAGGGTGTAGCAGCAATGGCAGCCTCCATGTATCTCTAAGCCCGGGAGAAGCAGCAATGGCAGCCTCCATGTATCTCTCACTCCAGGGTGTAGCAGCAATGGCAGCCTCCATGTATCTCACACTCCAGGGTGTAGCAGCAATGGCAGCCTCCATGTATCTCTCACTCCAGGGTGTAGCAGCAATGGCAGCCTCCATGTATCACTCACTCCAGGGTGTAGCAGCAATGGCAGCCTCCATGTATCTCACACTCCAGGGTGTAGCAGCAATGGCAGCCTCCATGTATCTCTCAGCCCAGGGTGTAGCAGCAATGGCAGCCTCCATGTATCACTCACTCCAGGGTGTAGCAGCAATGGCAGCCTCCATGCATCTCTAAGCCCGGGAGAAGCAGCAATGGCAGCCTCCATGTATCTCTCACTCCAGGGTGTAGCAGCAATGGCAGCCTCCATGTATCTCACACTCCAGGGTGTAGCAGCAATGGCAGCCTCCATGTATCACTCACTCCAGGGTGTAGCAGCAATGGCAGCCTCCATGTATCACTCACTCCAGGGTGTAGCAGCAATGGCAGCCTCCATGTATCTCTCAGCCCAGGGTGTAGCAGCAATGGCAGCCTCCATGTATCTCTCACTCCAGGGTGTAGCAGCAATGGCAGCCTCCATGTATCTCTCACTCCAGGGTGTAGCAGCAATGGCAGCCTCCATGTATCTCTCAGCCCAGGGTGTAGCAGCAATGGCAGCCTCCATGTATCTCTCACTCCAGGGTGTAGCAGCAATGGCAGCCTCCATGTATCTCTCACTCCAGGGTGCAGCAGCAATGGCAGCCTCCATGTATCACTCACTCCAGGGTATAGCAGCAATGGCAGCCTCCACGTATCTCTCACTCCAGGGTGTAGCAGCAATGCAGCCTCCATGTATCTCTCACTCCAGGGTGTAGCAGCAATGCAGCCTCCATGTATCTCTCACTCCAGGGTGTAGCAGCAATGGCAGCCTCCATGTATCTCTCACTCCAGGGTGTAGCAGCAATGGCAGCCTCCATGTATCTCTCACTCCAGGGTGTAGCAGCAATGGCAGCCTCCATGTATCTCTCACTCCAGGGTGTAGCAGCAATGGCAGCCTCCATGTATCTCTCAGCCCAGGGTGTAGCAGCGATGGCAGCCTCCATGTATCTCTCAGCCCAGGGTGTAGCAGCAATGGCAGCCTCCATGTATCTCTCAGCCCAGGGTGTAGCAGCAATGGCAGCCTCCATGTATCTCTCACTCCAGGGTGTAGCAGCAATGGCAGCCTCCATGTATCTCTCACTCCAGGATGTAGCAGCAATGCAGCCTCCATGTATCTCTCAGCCCAGAGTGTAGCAGCAATGGCAGCCTCCATGTATCTCTCAGCCCAGGGTATAGCAGGAACAGCAGCCTCCATGTATCTCTCAGCCCAGGGTGTAGCAGCAATGGCAGCCTCCATGTATCTCTCACTCTAGCGTGTAGCAGCAATGGCAGCCTCCACGTATCTCTCACTCCAGGGTGTAGCAGCAATGGCAGCCTCCATGTATCTCTCAGCCCAGAGTGTAGCAGCAATGGCAGCCTCCATGTATCTCTCACTCCAGGGTGTAGCAGCAATGGCAGCCTCCATGTATCTCTCACTCCAGGGTGCAGCAGCAATGGCAGCCTCCATGTATCTCTCACTCCAGGGTGCAGCAGCAATGGCAGCCTCCATGTATCTCTCACTCCAGGGTGTAGCAGCAATGGCAGCCTCCATGTATCTCTCACTCCAGGGTGCAGCAGCAATGGCAGCCTCCATGTATCTCTCACTCCAGGGTATAGCAGCAATGGCAGCCTCCATGTATCTCTCAGCCCAGGGTGTAGCAGCAATGGCAGCCTCCATGTATCTCTCACTCCAGGGTGTAGCAGCAATGGCAGCCTCCATGTATCTCTCACTCCAGGGTGTAGCAGCAATGGCAGCCTCCATGTATCTCTCACTCTAGCGTGTAGCAGCAATGGCAGCCTCCATGTATCTCTCACTCCAGGGTGTAGCAGCAATGGCAGCCTCCATGTATCTCTCACTCCAGGGTGCAGCAGCAATGGCAGCCTCCATGTATCTCTCACTCCAGGGTGTAGCAGCAATGGCAGCCTCCATGTATCTCTCAGCCCAGAGTGTAGCAGCAATGGCAGCCTCCATGTATCTCTCACTCCAGGGTGTAGCAGCAATGGCAGCCTCCATGTATCTCTCACTCCAGGGTGCAGCAGCAATGGCAGCCTCCATGTATCTCTCACTCCAGGGTGCAGCAGCAATGGCAGCCTCCATGTATCTCTCACTCCAGGGTGTAGCAGCAATGGCAGCCTCCATGTATCTCTCACTCCAGGGTGCAGCAGCAATGGCAGCCTCCATGTATCTCTCACTCCAGGGTATAGCAGCAATGGCAGCCTCCATGTATCTCTCAGCCCAGGGTGTAGCAGCAATGGCAGCCTCCATGTATCTCTCACTCCAGGGTGTAGCAGCAATGGCAGCCTCCATGTATCTCTCACTCCAGGGTGTAGCAGCAATGGCAGCCTCCATGTATCTCTCACTCTAGCGTGTAGCAGCAATGGCAGCCTCCATGTATCTCTCACTCCAGGGTGTAGCAGCAATGGCAGCCTCCATGTATCTCTCACTCCAGGGTGCAGCAGCAATGGCAGCCTCCATGTATCTCTCACTCCAGGGTGTAGCAGCAATGGCAGCCTCCATGTATCTCTCACTCCAGGGTGTAGCAGTAATGGCAGCCTCCATGTATCTCTCAGCCCAGGGTATAGCAGGAACAGCAGCCTCCATGTATCTCTCACTCCAGGGTGCAGCAGCAATGGCAGCCTCTATGTATCTCTCACTCCAGGGTGCAGCAGCAACGGCAGCCTCCATGTATCTCTCACTCCAGGGTGTAGCAGCAATGGCAGCCTCCATGTATCTCTCACTCTAGCGTGTAGCAGCAATGGCAGCCTCCATGTATCACTCACTCCAGGGTGCAGCAGCAATGGCAGCCTCCATGTATCTCTCACTCCAGGGTGTAGCAGCAATGGCAGCCTCCATGTATCACTCACTCCAGGGTGTAGCAGCAATGGCAGCCTCCATGTATCTCTCAGCCCAGAGTGTAGCAGCAATGGCAGCCTCCATGTATCTCTCAGCCCAGAGTGTAGCAGCAATGCAGCCTCCATGTATCTCTCACTCCAGGGTGTAGCAGCAATGGCAGCCTCCATGTATCTCTCACTCCAGGGTGTAGCAGCAATGGCAGCCTCCATGTATCTCTCACTCCAGGGTGTAGCAGCAATGGCAGCCTCCATATATCACTCACTCCAGGGTGTAGCAGCAACGGCAGCCTCCATGTATCTCTCACTCCAGGGTGTAGCAGCAATGGCAGCCTCCATGTATCACTCACTCCAGGGTGTAGCAGCAATGGCAGCCTCCATATATCACTCACTCCAGGGTGTAGCAGCAATGGCAGCCTCCATGTATCTCTCAGCCCAGGGTATAGCAGCAATGGCAGCCTCCATTTATCTCTCACTCCAGGGTGTAGCAGCAATGGCAGCCTCCATGTATCTCTCAGCCCAGGGTGTAGCAGCAATGGCAGCCTCCATGTATCTCTCAGCCCAGGGTGTAGCAGCAATGGCAGCCTCCATGTATCACTCACTCCAGGGTGTAGCAGCAATGGCAGCCTCCATGTATCTCTCACTCCAGGGTGTAGCAGCAATGGCAGCCTCCATGTATCTCTCAGCCCAGGGTGTAGCAGCAATGGCAGCCTCCATGTATCTCTCACTCCAGGGTGTAGCAGCAATGGCAGCCTCCATGTATCTCTCAGCCCAGGGTGTAGCAGCAATGGCAGCCTCCATGTATCTCTCAGCCCAGGGTGTAGCAGCAATGGCAGCCTCCATGTATCACTCACTCCAGGGTGTAGCAGCAATGGCAGCCTCCATGTATCTCTCACTCCAGGGTGTAGCAGCAATGGCAGCCTCCATGTATCTCTCACTCCAGGGTGTAGCAGCAATGGCAGCCTCCATGTATCTCTCACTCCAGGGTGTAGCAGCAATGGCAGCCTCCATGTATCTCTCACTCCAGGGTGTAGCAGCAATGGCAGCCTCCATGTATCTCTAAGCCCAGGGTGTAGCAGCAATGGCAGCCTCCATGTATCTCTCACTCCAGGGTGCAGCAGCAATGGCAGCCTCCATGTATCTCTCACTCCAGGGTGTAGCAGCAATGGCAGCCTCCATGTATCTCTCAGCCCAGGGTGTAGCAGCAATGGCAGCCTCCATGTATCTCTCACTCTAGCGTGTAGCAGCAATGGCAGCCTCCATGTATCTCTCACTCCAGGGTGTAGCAGCAATGGCAGCCTCCATGTATCTCTCACTCCAGAGTGTAACAGCAATGGCAGCCTCCATGTATCTCTCAGCCCAGGGTGTAGCAGGAAGTCTTGAGCTTTGGCAGATGTTGTGGTTCCACAAGGAGAGGCAGCATGAAAGGCAAGCACTGCCAATCCACATAGCCTGGAGCGGAATGGAAAGCCAGGGTTACCGTGACCTGCTCACTGTGCTTAACACACAGAGTTATTTTATCAGGAGTAAATCTGTCACTGACCCGAGACTGAGACAGTCCTGCGCCAGATTTATACCTGAGCAATGCAGTGCTTTAAAAGTCAGAATATCCCATTATTAATATATACCGTGTGGCGTTTCAAGGTTGGCAGAGCTGAATGGCTACAAGAGCCGCAGATTCTGTTTTCATTACCCCGACCATAATGTGAGCGACAAAGTCAATGGGCTCAGTGTTTACACTGTCATTTCAGTGCTTGGAAGCTGAACCACCGACTGATAAATCCTTCAGAGAGTGGAGACAGAGGCCGCTGATATGAGCGTCCCCTTCCCTAGCTGGACATCTGCATATTGATACTATACATGCATTTCATGCCGTTCTTTTTATACCTTTCTCCTGAAGGGTATAATATTATAGATTGCTTTAGGACTGGCATATTTTTCAGCACTTCACAGACTAAACTGAATGTCACAATATTATGAGTCTACCATAGTCTTATATTCATACTATGGTCATAATCCAATGACCTACTATAGTCATAATTTAATGTCACTATCTGATGTTCTCCCATAGTCATAGTCAGGGGAATAACTCGTCAGTGCACCAAGTGGGATCGGGAGCTGCTGTATACACACTAGATTCTCGGCCGCCTCGGTTGAGTTTAATCAAGCATGTGTACAAGGCTTTAGTCTAATGTCCTACCATAGTCATAATGTAATGTCCTACCATAGTCATAATGTAATGTCCTACCATAGTCATAATGTAATGTCCTACCATAGTCATAATGTAATGTCCTACCATAGTCATAATGTAATGTCCTACCATAGTCATAATGTAATGTCCTACCATAGTCATAATGTAATGTCCTACCATAGTCATAATGTAATGTCCTACCATAGTCATAATCTAATGTCCTACCATAGTCATAATGTAATGTCCTACCATAGTCATAATGTAATGTCCTACCATAGTCATATTGTAATGTCCTACCATAGTCATAATCTAATGTCCTACCATAGTCATAATGTAATGTCCTACCATAGTCATAATCTAATGTCCTACCATAGTCATAATCTAATGTCCTACCATAGTCATAATCTAATGTCCTACCATAGTCATAATGTAATGTCCTACCATAGTCATAATGTAATGTCCTACCATAGTCATAATGTAATGTCCTACCATAGTCATAATGTAATGTCCTACCATAGTCATAATCTAATGTCCTACCATAGTCATAATGTAATGTCCTACCATAGTCATAATGTAATGTCCTACCATAGTCATAATCTAATGTCCTACCATAGTCATAATGTAATGTCCTACCATAGTCATAATGTAATGTCCTACCATAGTCATAATGTAATGTCCTACGATAGTCATAATGTAATGTCCTACCATAGTCATAATGTAATGTCCTACCATAGTCATATTGTAATGTCCTACCATAGTCATAATCTAATGTCCTACCATAGTCATAATGTAATGTCCTACCATAGTCATAATCTAATGTCCTACCATAGTCATAATCTAATGTCCTACCATAGTCATAATGTAATGTCCTACCATAGTCATAATCTAAATGTCCTACCATAGTCATAATGTAATGTCCTACCATAGTCATAATGTAATGTCCTACCATAGTCATAATGTAATGTCCTACCATAGTCATAATGTAATGTCCTACCATAGTCATAATCTAATGTCCTACCATAGTCATAATGTAATGTCCTACCATAGTCATAATTTAATGTCCTACCATAGTCATAATGTAATGTCCTACCATAGTCATAATTGAATCTCTTACCATAGAATAATCTAATGTCTTACCATAGTCAAAATCTAATGTCCTACCATAGTCATAATCTTCTGCCCTTAACATAGTCCCAATGTAATGTCCTACCATAGTCATGATCTAATGTCTTACCATAGTATAATCTAATGTCCTACCATAGTCATAGTGTGATGTCTCCACTATCATAATCTAATATACTGTACCTACCTCAGTCATAGTCTAATACCATAGTTCCAATGTAATGTCCTACCATAGTCATGGTCTAATGTCCGTAATACAGCCATAGCCTGTCCTACCATAGTCATAATGTCCATCAGAGTTGGATCAACCACAAGTCAACTTAGGCAGGTCCCTAGGGTCTGATGATTTTTTTAGGGGCCTGATTGGCCCTACTAAATCTTACAGAAAAATAACAGGCGGCAAGCGGGGGTGAACTAAAGATGCTATTTTGCCTAAGGCCCCATTTCACCTTAATCCATCTTTGATAGTCATATCCTGATATCTCCCCCCCCCCCCCACCCCCCACGATTTGAAATGATTGTACAGCTCCTGACAATTTACTATGCATCATTTAATGTTCTCACTCAGCAAGGGAGCATATGCAACAACTTCAGACAAGACATGCTGCAGCTCAACACAATATCACACTAACTGGCTGCAAGTCTGTGCCAAACAAATTGCACACCCTTAGCCAGTCAGGGTCCTCCATTCCTCCTCAGTCAGGACAGCAGTGTTACCTCCTCCCTTCTGCTGTGCAAATCAAATTGAACACTGCTGCTCTCCTGCCTCCCCCTACTCACTCACTCTCAGGCTCCTCACAGAGCACAACAAGCTGCTTTTCCCCAATGATGACTGCTTCACCTCACTCACTCTCCTCTCGCTTCTCCTCCTACTCTGACTGCATGCTGTTAGTGTAAACACACAGTACAAAAATGCTGCCCCTCTAATCTCTGCGCCTGATGCAAGTGTTTCACCTTGCTTCATGAGAGAACCGGCTCTGCTCCTAATCCTAGCTTGTTACAGGACCTGTATAAAATACGCCTGTCCACAGAAGCAAGCAACTAGTCCAATTCCAAATTAGCCGCCAAGACCAAAGAGCTGTCTAAAATTTTGTAGAGTCTGCAAGGTCCCTCTGCTTAAGACAGCATATATACAGGCCTGCCTGCAGACAGTTTGCCAATGCACATCTTAATTACACAGAATAGAACTAGATGAAAGTGTTGTGGTCAGATGAGCAACATTGAGCTCTTTGACATGAACTTAACTTCCTGTGTTTTGGAGGAGGAGGAATGCTGCAAATGACCCCAAGAACACCATCCCCATCATCAAACATGGAGGTTGGCACATTTTCCATTGGTGGTGTTTTTTCTACTAAGGGGACTGAACACCTTCACTGCATCAAAGGGACAATAGATGGGGCCATTGGGTGAGCACCTCCTTCCTTTGGTAAGGGCATTGAAAATGGGATGTGTGAATGGGTATTCCAGCATGACAATGGCCCAATGGCCAAGGCAACAAAGGAGTGGCTCAAGAAGAAGCACATGAAGGTCCTGGAGTGGCCTAGCCAGTTTCAGACCTTAATCCAATAGAAAATCTATGGAAGGAGCTGAAGGTTTGAGTTGCCAAAACATCAACCTCAAAATCATACTGGCTTGAAGAGGATCGGCAAAGAGGAGTAGGCCAAAATCCCTCCTGAGATGTGTGCAAACCTGGTGGCCAACTACAGGAAACATCTGATCTCTGTGGTTGCAAACAAGGGCTTTGCTACCAAGTACTAAGTACTGATCTGTTTATAGAGGATCAAATACTTATTTCACTCATTACAATCCACATCAAGCTCATTGGGGCTTTAATAGTCCAGTGGCTTTAACGGATGTGATCCCCGCACTTTCATTGGCCCAATGGGCTGCCTTACAGGCAGCCCATTGGGCCAATGAAAGTGCGGCGATCATGTCTATTAAAGCCACTGGACTTTCCGGGGCTCAGGGCGGGTACAGTGGAGAGGCCGTTACTTAGAAGGAGCACGAGTTAGTTAGCAGCGCATGCTAGGCTGTAGTACCTCACGTAGCATGTTCATAACTTGCGCTCCTCTCATTAAAGTCAATGGGAACCTGATTGCAAAAGAAAAAAAATAGATACTCGCGTAAGGAGAGGGAAGGCTCTGGGTCCTAATGGGCCTTCCCGCTCCTCTCTCGGTCCTCTTGTTGCGGCAGCAGCTCCTCCGTTCAAATCCCCGGCTGCGGGGGACTTCAGAAGTCTTTGGGAGCCGAGTCCTCCTGAAGACAGGCGGATCCATACGTGTGCAGTCTGGAGCGGCCCATTTTCGGGAGCACCCGGGCTCCCAAAGACTTCTGAAGCCTCCAAATTGGTCGAATGCTGTAACGGGGACCAGGAGAGGAGAGGGAAGGCTGATTAGGACTTACAGCCTTCCCCTCTCCTTAGGTGAGTATCTGATCTATTCTTCACAGGGTTCCCATTGACTTTAATGCTTAATGAATCAACCCCCTTATTTGTTTATCTCATGAACTATCTCTCTTTATTTATCTCATGCATTTAGCTCTCCTTACAGTTGACATGAAAAATAAGCTTTGGGAATCAACCCCCATGTGCCTTACTGGTAAATGATTAGTAAATGCAGGTAGTGTAATAGTCTACAACTCTTTCTTTTACTTCAGGTTTTCTTGCAAAATACCTGGTGCCCTAATTCATAGAACTTATTCTGTGTACCTATAACATACCCGCCTGGAGATTTCAGCGCAGGGGAAAGACTTTAAACGGCTCACCCTGCTCCTGCACAAGTCCCGGCGCTGTTAATTACTATTCCCCCTCCAGGCCGCCATGATAGGGGGGGGAGGGGGGGGGGAATGTAATTCTGCTTCCAGCTATTGCGGGTGGATGAATTAGTGTTCTTGTAGTGTTTTGTGCGCCTTCTTTTAACTGCGCCCAAATCAGTCACTGAGCGCTGCTATAGCCGTAATTCCTATTGTGGCGCTGGCTGCACCCAAATCTCCTGCGCTGTTTTTACAGCGCTCGATTATTCTTACCCTGAGCAACTGCCAGCTGCCTGTTCACTCCCTCCTTGTGTGGGCCACTCCCTTTTTATCCCATATGCATGCAGACAGGAGAGTAATTGGTCTGTCAGCTGAAGCAACACCTCCCTGCTAACAGCTTGCTAGTAACTAATATAGACAGTGTTATAGCACTGATACTGTAGCTACTTTAAAGAGACAGTGAAGCGAAAATAAACTTATGATATAATGATTTGTATGTGTAGTACAGCTAAGAAATAAAACATTAAGAGCAGAGACATAAGTATAAATATTGTTTCCAGTACAGGAAGAGTTAAACTCCAGTTGTTATCTATGCAAAAGAGCTCCACAACTTTCAAAGTCTCAGAGAGCTCTGTCTTCTGAAGCTTGTTATCTAAACTGTCAGTCATTGTAATTTATTTTTCTCTGCAGAGGGCAGGTCAATAGTTCACTGGTCTGCTCTGTAAAATCATTTAGAATGCTGAGTAGTGTGTAAACTGCAAATATTAGAGAATGATGCAATGTTATAAAAAACAAACACTATATAACTGAAAATAAAAATATGAAAATATTTTCTTTGCTACTAATGTTCTAGTAAATATCTGTGCTACCCAACGAATTCATTATATCATTATTATTTTTTTTGCTTCAGTATCTCTTAATACTTCATGTATTTTTTTCTGACTTTGTTGTTTCCGCCACATCCTTTTTCATAATGCCCTAGGGGATTGCCCCGATGCCTGGCTTCCCTGCATCATGCAGCCTATATGGCCCAATCAGCTTCCCCCGGCTCTCGTTTTCCTGCTTCAATTATAAAGCTGATTGCTTCCCTTTTCCTCTCCGAATCTCACACACCAGGCATTGTGTTCCCCCGATCATCCTTATAATTGCAGTCTAGTTCTGAGCACTTAATTAATAAGAATGGCTAAATGACCATTCTGGGACAAGTAGTTCCCTTGTAGCTATGAACCTGCGATTAGTGCATATCTATGATCCTGATTTGTTTTGTTTTGCAGGAATTTAAATTTCTTCCAAAATTTGTCCCAGACTAACAGCAGCAGCTAATATAAAAACATTAATTTTCCCCGTAGCGACAGAACTCAAACTATTTGTCATAATAAAAGCCAGTGTGGAACCCGGGTACGGTTCCAGGTCACCAAAATGTCAAAACATCTTTTAATTACTCAGCTTGGCAGGACCTGGAAAAACATAAGCTGGCTTCAATTGTTCTTTCTGTGAAATGTGAAACACAACCCAGATGGGCGCCTGTTATTACTGAAATATGTGTATAATTTACTGCAGGGCAGAGGTGGGGAACCTGCAGTGTTTATCCAGAGAATGAGGGCAAGCAACGGGCGAGGGAGAAAGAGTGGGGCGAGAGTGAATGAGAGGGGAGTGAGAAAGAGAGAGAGAGAAAGTGGGGGAGCGAATATGAGAGGGGCGAGGGAGAGAGAGTGGGGCGAGCGTAATTGAGAGGGCGAGAGAGAAAGTGGGGTGAGCGTGAATGAGAAAGGCAAGAGAGAGAGAATGGGGGAGTGAGAATGAGAGGGGCGAGGGAGAGAGAGTGGGGTGAGCGTGACTGAGAGGGACGAGAGAGAGAGAGTGGGGCAAGCGTGAATGAGAGGGGAGAGAATGGGGGAGTTAGATTGAGGGTGCAAAGTAGAGAGAGTGGGAGAGTGTAAATGAGAGGGATGAGAGAGAGAGAGTTGCGGAAGTGTGAATGAGAGGGGTGAGAGAAAGAGAAAGAGAGTGGGGCAAGTGTGAATGAGAGCGAACACTGTGAATCCAGCGCAGGAGACTTGGGCGCAGCCCGTGCCACCATAGGCCGTAATAGGAATAGGGAGCTGAAGTTACTTTTAGCCACTTCGCCGCCCGGGTACAGTATATCTACGCTTCTTTGGACTTTAGTTCCCTGCCCGGAGTGTAGATATACGCACCCCCGCCGCTGCCCGCACTCTCGCTCGCACGTGCGCGTGCTCCCGAAATCGTGCACGCCGCCGCCCACTCATCCGAAGATCAATGAATGGGAAAAACCATTCCCGTTCGTTGATCTCTGCCCCCCAGCAATGATCGGCTGCTTCTATGAGAAGCAGCGCGATCATTGTGAAAAAAAGCAGTTTCCCAGCCTCCCTGAACTTCCTGCAAGTGTACTTCCTACGCTTGCAGGACACATTTACAAAAAATTACTGTGTACATTATTTTACAATATAAAATTAACTCATTAACTCCCACACTCCCCAATTGTTACCAATTTTTTTTTTTTGTAATAAAAAAATAAATAAAAATTAAAATAAAATAAAAAAACATAAATAGTTAACTTAGGGACTGAAATCTTTAAATATTTATATCAAGAGGGTATACCACTGTTACTTTATAAATTATGGGCTTGTAATTAGGGATGGATGCAAAACTGAAAAAAATGCACCTTTATTTGCAAATAAAATATTGGCGCTAAACATTGTGATAGGGACATAATTTAAACGGTGTAATAACCGGGACAAATGGGCAAATAAGTTACAGGGATTTTAATGACAGTAGCATGCATTATTTAAAAACTATAATGGCCGAAAACTGAAAAATCATTATTTTTTTTCCAAATGTTTTCCTATTTTCCCATTAAAACACCTTTAGAATAAAATAATTCTTGGCATAATGTCCCACCTAAAGAAAGCCTAATTGGTGGCAAAAAACCAAGATATAGTTAATTTCATTGCGATAAGTAATGATAAAGTTATAGGCGAATGAATGTAAGGAGCGCTGAAAGGTGAAAATTACTCGGATGCTGAAGGGGTAAACCCCTCAGTTGTGAAGCGGTTAAAACACAATAATTCGGCTTCCAGCAATTGCTGGAAGCCAAATTATTTAATTCCCCACCATCTATGGCGGCCTGGAGAGGGAATAGTATTTAATATAGCCGGGAACTTGTGCAGCAGCAAGTCTCCCGGTGCCAATTCCTCTCATACGTGAATGAAAGGGGCGAGAGAGAGTGGGGGAGTGTGAATGAGAGTGGGGCAAGCATGAATGAGAGGGGTGAGGGAGAGAGAGTGGGGGAGCGTGAGTGAGAGGGGCAAGAGAGAAAGTATAGCTAGAGCTCCATCCCAGCGGG
The DNA here is from genome assembly GCF_040937935.1 of Hyperolius riggenbachi. NCBI lineage: Eukaryota > Metazoa > Chordata > Amphibia > Anura > Hyperoliidae > Hyperolius > Hyperolius riggenbachi. Next base: position 36,638,380 of record NC_090656.1, read on the forward strand.
GCTCCCACTCTGCTCCCTGCCCACCGCACATATCGCGCCCACCCACGCCTGATATCAGGTGCTGTGGGTGCTCCACGGTGCAAGCATGGGTGGGCGCCATAGGTAGGCGGAGAGGAGAGCAGGAGCCCCGCAGGGATGTATCTCTAGCTATACTATGTATAACTAGAGCTCTAAGCATCTTTAAATTCCCCTCAAGGGCTCCCCATTGGTCTATTAACAGACCAATAGGCATCCTCCAGATTGCATACAGAATTTTCATAATTCTGTATGAACTCAAAATGATTTGCATATCATTGACCATCCATATTTAGCAGCTCCATCATCGCTCAGACTGAGATTTACCTACAGGTGAAACTCAGAAAATTTGAATATCATGCCAAAGCCCCCTCCGTGGTCCCGCTGGCGGCTCCGGTAATGCGCCCACTTCAGTTGAAGTTGCGTGTGCTCGCCCCCGCTGCGTACCCATCACATCATCACGCCGCCCGCCGTAAGAGTCCTGTGCATGCGCGGTTCTCTAAGGACTTAACCGCACATACGCAAGACTCAAGTTAGCCAACGTGAGACCATCAAAGAAATACAAATAAATTGTTTAGCCGTGAGTGCCGGTCACTAATGCTGGCCATACACTATACAATATTTTTGCTCAATTCATCATTCAAATTGGGCAAAAATTGTGGCTCCCCACCTTACCGTGAGCAGTCCGTGATTGACCCGCGGGTGACATTCCATGATCGGGATAGGTGTTTTTTTCCATAATTGACCCACAGCATCTTCTCACTTTTGAGGAAACTATATGCAAACCAAGAAGCACTAGTATGGAATAACTGACTGGTTCACAATTGGTAAAAGAGTGCGACAAGGTTGCATATTGTCTCTTTATTTGTTTGATTTAGAGGTGCCTGGTGCACCAGGCCGACCAGGCAGTCGCCTGGAGCGCTGTGCAGGGGGAGGTGCAGCTGCGAGGGAGGACTGCGGCTGCCACCCCCCAGCCTGCCATACGGTGTGTGTCCCCAGGTGGTGAACTGGCTTGCAGCATACGCCAATTCACCGGCCGCAGCCTGCAGCTCACCTCTTCAGCCTGCGGAGTCTGTGGGTTCAGTCATGGAAAAATGGCATCTGACGCCCTGCACCGGAGACTATTTGTGTCTCCAGTGCAGGGTTTTGGGCACCATTGTCCTGTAGTTGTGCAGCAGGACCTGCTGCGCTGAAGATCGGGGGAGCTGCGCGCCAGTCGCCAGAGGCCTGTAGAGGAGTCTTCTGTCAGGTGAGTAAATGTTTTTCTTTACAGGTGCCCCATTAGCACCAGGGCGAATATATATATATATATATACTAGCTGATTGCCCAGCGTTGCCCGGGTATGTATTTGGCTGGTGTTGACTCTGCATAATTTTTCTAGCCCTAACACACAATTACTCACTGACCAAGTTTGTGAGCTTTGCGGTCTTTGGTATCAATAATTTGCATTGAAATGAAAAAATCTGATTGGCTGTTTGTGGCTCCACACCCTTTTCTGAATTTGAACCCCAGTCACCCAATAACCAACTGTACCAGGTTTGAGGCCTGTGCCATTAACAGTGCAAGAATGGTAGCAATTAAATATTCCCATTGAAAAGCAATAGGTGAAGTTTGATACACTTTTGTAGGCTCCACCCACTTTTCTGAATATTAATCCCAGTCACCCAGTGACCAACTGTGCAAAGTTTAAAAACCCTGCCATTAACAGTGTAAGAATAGCTGCAGTTTACATTTTCCCAGTGAAATTTGTATTTGTCTCCACCCATTGATGACCCGGCATTGCCCGTGTATGTATTTGGCTGGTGTTAGCTCCGGCCACTTTATAACCCTAACGGACAAACACTCAATTACCAAGTTTGTGAGCTTTGGGGTCCTTGGCATCAATCATTTGTATATTCCAATAGAAATTAAACAAATCAGATTGGATGTTTGTGGCTTCACCCCCTCTCCAGCATTTGAACCCCAGTCACCCAATGACCAACTGTAGCAGGTTTGAGGCATCTGCTATTAACAGTGGAAAAATGGCAGCAATTGAAATTATCCACTTGAAAATCAACAGGTGAATTTTGATTGGCTATTATAGGTTCCACCCACTTCCCTGAATATTAATCTGTCACTCAGTGACCATCTGGGCAAAGTTTGGGAACCCTGCCATAAACAGTTTAAGAAGGGCTGCAGTTTACACTTTCCCAGTGAAATTTGTTTTTGGCATGACCAAGTTTGTGAGCTTTGGGGTCCTTGGCATCAATAATTTGTATTTTCCCATGAAATAAAACCAATCTGATTCACTGTTTGTGGCTCTGTCCCCTTTTCTGAATTTGATCCCCTGTGACCCAATGACCAACTGTACCAGGTCTGAGGCTTGTGCCATTAACAGTGCAAGAATGGCAGCAATTGTAATTTTCTCCTTGAAAAGCGACATGTGATTTTTGATTGGCATTTTTAGGTTCCACCCACTTTTCTGAACATTAATCCCAGTCACCCAGTAAGCAGCTATGCTAAGTTTGAGAACCCTTCCATTAACAGTAAAGAAGGGCTGCAGTTTACAATTTCCCAGAAAAATCTGTTTTAACTCCTCCCACTTTTTGTAACCTGGACACACAGTCACTACACAATGACCAAGTTTGTGAGCTTTTGGGTTCCTGGCATCAAAATTGTGGTAATGGAAGCAGTTTATCCAGTAAAGAAATCTGGCTGTTTTTGGCTCCGCCCCTTTACTGAATTTGAACCCCAGACACTTAACGACCGACTATAGCAGGTTTGAGGCCTCTGCCATTAAACAGTGTAAGAATGGCTGCAGTTGCAATATTCCCCTTGAAAATCAAAAGGTGAATTTTGATTGGCTGCTGTAGGCTCCACCCACTTTCCTGAATATTAGTCCCAGTCACCCAGTGGCCAACTGTGTCACGTTTGAGAACCCTGCCAATAACAGAATGGCTGAAATCAATCTAACAAATCTGATAGGCTGTTTGTGGCTCCATCCCTTTAGTGAATTTGGACCCCAGTCACCCAATGACTGACTGTATCAGGTTTGAGGCCTCTGCCATCAACAGTGTAAGAATGGTAGCAATGTGAATAGTCCCCTTGAAAATCAATAGGTAAATTTTGATTGGCTGTTGTAGGCTCCACCCACATTTCTGAATATTCATCCCAGTCTCCCAGTGGCCAATTGTGTAAAGTTTGGGAACCCTGCCATGTTAAAAATTTAGTTGTTGGCACCGACCACTTTTTCTAACCTTGACATACAGTCATTCAATTATCAAGTTTATCAGCTTTGGGGTCCTTGGTATCAATACTTTGTATATTCCCATTGAAAAATAAACAAATCTTATTGGCTGTTTGTGGCTCCGCCACCTTTCTGAGTTTGGGCCCTAGTCACCCAGTGACTGACTGTACCAGGTTTGATGCATCTGCTTTTAACAGTATAAGGGCCTGTACACACTGCTGCGCTTTTAAAATCGCATGCGATTTTTAAATCGAAAGCCTTCATGAGAATAGGAAAAGCGCATCGCACCAGTGTGTACAGGTCTCCACGATTTTCATTATTTTTGAAAAGACCTTGCGATTGAAAAGCGCATGTGATTTGAAAAGCGCAGCGCAAGCGCAGCAGTGTGTACAGGCCCTAAGAGAATGGTAGCAGCTTAAACATTCCCTTTGAAAATCGAAAGGTGAATTTTTATTGGCTGTTGTAGGCTCCACCCACCTTCCAAAATCTTAATCTCAGTTACCCAATGACCAACTGTGCAAAGTTTGAGAACCCTGCCATTAACGATGTAAGAATGGCTGCAGTTTATATTTTCCCAGTAAAAGCTGTTTTTGGCTCCGCCCACTTTTTGTGACCTTGACACACAGTCACTCAATGACCACATTTGTGAGCTTTCAGGTTCCTGGCATCAAAAATGCGTGAATGGAAGCAGTTTATCCACCAAGGAAATCTGATTGGCTGTATGTGGCCCCACCCCTTTAGTGAATTTGGACCCCAGTCACCCAATGACGACTGTAGCAAGTTTGAAGCCTCTGCCATTAACAGTGTAAGAATGGCAGCAGTTTAAATATTCCCCTTGAAAATCAATAAGTGAATTTTGATTGGCTGTTGTAGGCTCCACCCATTTTCTTGAATCTTAATCGCATTCACCCAGTGACCAACTGTGGCAAGTTTGAGAACTCTGCGATTAACATTCTAAGAATGGCTGCAGTTTACATTTTCCCATTTAAAATGAACGGCTGAAATTTGATTGGCTGTTTTATGCTCCGCCCACTTTTCCTGGATTTGTAACCTCGGTCACCAAGTGACCACCTGTGCCAAGTGTGGGGACTGTGGCTTGATTACTGTGAGAATGGCAGCCTTTTACATTTTTTCCATTGACTTGAATGGGTGAAATCTGATTTGCTGTTTGTAGCTCCGCCCAGGTGTGCAGGGGGGCCGCGAGACCCCCAGAACCTATCATCCCAGGTAGAAAGGGATCTGTGTACCAAGTTTCGTTCAAATCGGTCAAGCCGTTTTCGAGTGATCGCGGCACATACATACACACACACACACACACACACACATCCGATTTTATATAGATATATATATATATAGATATATTCACTAGCACCAGGGCATTAATGAAGGGGGGTACAAAAAAGAGGCGCCTAAATGCATAATTTTCTGCTGAAACACTGCTGCAATAAGTGTATTTTCTGGTGAAATTCAGCTGCATTACGGTTATTTTCTGGTGAATCGCTGACACATTATGATTATTTTCTGGTGAAACTCTGCCACATTATTATTATTTTCTGGTGAAATGTTGCTGCATTACGTTTATTTTCTGGTGAAACTCTGCCGCATTACAATTATTTTCTGGTTAAATGCTGCCGCATTACGTTTATTTTTTGGTGAAATGCTGCAGCATTATGATTGTTTTCTGGTGAAATGCTGCCGCATTATGATTATTTTCTGTTAAAACATTGCCGCATTATGATTATAGTGGTGAAACTCTTCTGCATTACAATTATTTTCTGGTGAAACTCTTCCGCATTATGTTTATTTTCTGGTGGAACATTGCCACATTAACAGCTTTTTCCAACTGCCAAGCAAGCAGCATGCAATGTGCATATACTTAGGACAGCGGTGGGGGATGAGCAAGTGGGACACGTCTGTGCACGCATTGCGGCTGGTAGCGGCCGTGGCCTAGCGCCCAGGGCCGGTTTAAGCAACAATGGGGCCCCAGGGCAAAATAAACCTGGGGGGCCCCCCAACAGATACCCCAGAGCAAAAATTGGCATTAAGGGACCTTTTTTGCAGCTGGTATAGTCAGGGTTTGAAGCCCCAATCGGTCGTAGCTCCACATTCTGGCTACCCCAGCCTGCATGGGGGACAAGGGGTTAAAAAGTTTCAGGAGGGGGGACCCCACATAATTTTTTTAAAAAAAATTCCCACACTCTAAACATAAAAAAAAAAATAGGGAAAATAGGAAAAAAATGCCAGGGATCTTCATACAGCCATATTGCGGCTGTATAGCGATCCCTGGCCAAAGCGCTGCGGCTGCGTATGGACCCCCTGGAAACCCCATCAGGAAATTTATTGCTCTTTCTTTTGATACATGTAAAATTACACTACCGTTCGGTACTAAAGGTGACATTTACCGCATTTAAAAGTATACTTTTTTCCTTCGAAACTTTAAAATCGATTTTTTCAAAAACTATAAGGTCTTTTTGAAAAATTGTTTTTTTCCTCTTCTTCCCAATGATCTCCTTAACATATCCTGCAAATTTATGGTTTCTAGAATTTAAGGTGGATTTGCTATTAACCATTAAAGTCGGCTGGTTTTTAAATGTGTATTTTTTTTCCTTTGAAACTTTAAAATCAATTTTCTCAAAAACTATAAGGTCAATTTGAAAATTTTTTTCCTCTTGTAGCCACTGGGGGCCCCTACAAGCTCTGGGGCCCTGGGACAGCTGCCTCCTTTGCCTCTATGGTAGCGCCGGCCCTGCTAACACCCGTTTGTTTAACGGGCAGACCTTTTTACTAGTAATAATAATAATCTGAGATATGCAGATGATACCACAAGACAAGATACTTAAAGAGAACCCGAGGTGGATTTGAAGAATATTATCTGCATACAGAGGCTGGATCTGCCTATACAGCCCAGCCTCTGTTGCTATCCCAAACCTCCCTAAGATCCCCCTGCACTCTGCAATCCCTCATAAATCACAGCCACGCTGCTGACAAACAGCTTGTCAGAGCTGGCTGTGTTTATCTCTATAGTGTCAGTCTGCTGCTCTCCCCGCCTCCTGCAGAACTCCAGTCCCGCCTGCATCCCTTCCCTCCCTGCTGATTGGAGGGCAGGGACGGGGGCAGGGACCGGAGCTATGCAGGAGGCGGGGGAGCATCTGAGACTGACACTACAGATGTAAACACAGCCTCACAGCACGGCTGTGATTTATGAGGGATTGCAGAGTGCAGGGGGACCTTAGTGGGGTTTGGGATAGCAACAGAGGCTGGGCTGTAAAGGCAGATCCAGCCTCTGTATGCAGATAACATTCTTTAAACACACCTCAGGTTCTCTTTAAGGATAGAGATATCACTTTACCAACAATGATCAGCATAGTAAAACTTTGGTCTTCCCAGCAGTAACACATGGCTTTGAAAGTTGGACTAAAAATAAGGTGAATTATAGAATAATTGATGCTTTTTAACTGTGGATGTGGAGAAAGCTACTGAGAGTTCCATAGACTGCCAGATCTAACATCAACATCAATAAATTTTCCTTTGCTCTAGACACCAGTCAGTACTTAAAGAAATAAGGTCAGAGTGTTCACTAGATGGGCTGATACTGCTATTAAACCTCAAATACTTTGTTCACATGTTAAAGAATATCTGTAACGAAAAAAACTCCCCTAGGGGGTACTCACCTCAGCTGGGCGAAGCCTCCGGATCCTATTGAGGCTTCCCCCGTCCTCCTCGGTCCCACGGTGGCGGCGAAAATCCTCCCGGAGCGGCGGCGATGTAAATATGCCATTTGGCTCCAGCGCAGGCGCAGTATCCGCTCCTTCCAAGTTCCCACGGAGATGGGCAGAAATAGCCGATCTCCGTCGGGCCGCTCTACGGTGCAGGCGCAAGTATCCTGCGCCTGCGCAGTAGAGCGGACCCGACGGAGATCGGCTATTTCCGCCTATCTCCGTCAGAAGAGCTGCAACAGCGCCCCCGCTGGAGCCTGGAAAGGTAAATATTGAACAGACTGTCGGGTCTGTTGGGCCGCTCTTCGAAGGGCTGCAGCGAGACCCCCGTGGAACAGAGGAGGACGGGGGAAGCCTCATTAGGATCTGGAGGCTTCCCCCTCCCGAGGTGAGTACCCCCCAGGGGACGTTTTTCTTCTTATAGTGTCTCTTTAAGACACAGAGCGGATTTTGTATGAGATCCGCCGGCCGCATCCGCATCAGCATCCGCGTGGCTAATGTATCTCTATGGGCTGGTGCACACCGACCTTTTGAGGTTTTTAGCAAACCGCAAACGTGCAGCAAGAGGCACGTTTGCGGCTTGGTAAAAAAACTCAAACCGCCGGTGTGCACCAGTCCATAGAGATACATTAGCCACACAGATTTTCAGGCGGATCCGGCCGGTGTGCAGTGGGCCACACATAGGATAACATTAGCAGCAGATTTAAAAACTCAAAATGCTCAGAAAAACTCCTCTGGTGTGCACCAGGCCTTTGTCTGATATCTGCAATCTGTGAAATGCACATTTTTATTGGTGAGCAGCATTAGGCAATCATTTTCTGCTTTTGTTGTTTCTTTTTTCCCTGTGACTTGCTATTGTATTGCTTTAATGGTATGATATAAAGTCCAGCTTGCAGTGCCGGGTGCAAAAAATACAATAAATATTATTTTCCCATGTTTAATTTGGTTTGAAATTGAACTGAGAGAATAACAATATAAGCTAAATGTTTACTGCCTGAAAAGAGAAACATAAATATTTCCACAACAAACACTCTCCTCTAGTAGTAATTCATTAATTTGTATGATGTCCTCAGTCTGAATCACTTTAGTCTGGCAATACTGAGGTGTTACAATCATTCCGGGGGACATTTTTTTGCCAGATGTCTTGCATTTGTTTCCATAAGGAATCTTTGTATGGGATTTATGGTGTATTTAGCACTTGAACAATAAAATATCACAGATTCACATAGCTGTATAGATAAAGTGTACCTGAAGTGAATGTAAACCTTTAAAGCGGGCCTGAACTTAGAACTTCCTCTTTGCTCTAAAAAATAAGCAACAGTATAATAGCCTTTAAAGAAAAACATTTCCTTGTTACAGCTGATTGAAATCCTGCAATAAATCTGTAGTGTGTCTGTCATGAACCGCAAGGGCTGATCCTTGATTGGGTCAGACACTCGGTCTCGCTGTCACTTTGCGCATAGATGCCCATATGTGGATTCGCAATCCGACTAGCCGAGAGGAGTGTTCTGACTCCAAAGGATGCCCCACACACATACAATTCAAATGCTTGCCACCACGTGTGAGTCAGCACACGACTGTACCTATTTTAACACACTGAGAACACTGTAACTTAACCCTTAGCTGTATGTAGGGATCGGCGCCCGATTCAAACATACGGGTTGTACATACAAGATACTATAGGACACAAGGTAAAGTTTTTGGAGGAGTAAGTACGATTGTGTATGTTCAGGAACAGGTTATAACTGTAAAACGATTTTTTAAACGTTTTAATAACAAAAATGCATTGCACACATTTATATACACTAATTAACATACAAACACAAAGCTTAAAATAAAAGGGGATAACGGTGAAAAATGTACTTAGCTGAATGCTGTCTGTGTGGAATAGAAGCAAATAAAGTCCAGTTCAAATGCAGGCATTGATATCAGAGTCCTTGAAACAAAGCATGTGATGGTATTCCAGGCGCTCTGGTCTCCTGGAGCACGTGGGTGAAGATCTTTAGTGGATGGAAATCTGGAGACTGGGTGGGGTTGTTAGCGCCCAAACCTTTATAGGATCTGAGTTTTGGGGATGGCTCTACCTGGAAAGTAGGTGTGTTTACCCCCCAGCCAGCAAAAGGGGCAGCCCCAGATCACAAGCAGAAAGTGCAGTATTGCGATTTCTCCCCGGATTGCCTTACCGAGGACCTGTGGCCAGATTTGGAACCAGCCAGCGATGCTTTATCGAATGACACCAAACAATGGCAGATTAGATCAGACCAAGATGGCGCCCATGCAGGTCGCCTCGGTCACATGGCTCCGACAATGTTAGATGTTTTTAGTTGTTTTTTGATACTTTTAGATACTTTTTAGTTATGTTTTAGTTTTAGTTAGCAGTTTTTTAGCCACAGGCTCTCCTGGTACCTGTTGCCGCTTCTGCTCCCGCCTCCGGGCACACGGCGGCTTCCGGTCTGCACCCAGTGTCTCCCGGCCGCAACTCCCTGGATCCTGGATGTCGGTACCCCCAGCCTCCTGTTACCTGTCCGCTGCTCCTCTGGTTGCCCACATTGCCTCCCACTGCACCGGGTACCTCCTGCGCTCCTGCTCTCGACACTCGGTGGCTCCTTCCTGACTCCCGGCAGCTCCTGGACACAGCCCGTCGCTGCACCCAGTGGATCTCCCAGCTGCTACTCTCCGGATCCTGGCTGTCGGTACCCCCAGCCTCCTGCAACGTGTCCGCTGCTCCTCGGTGTCCGCCCACATAGCCTGCCGCTGCCCCGGAAACCTGCTGCGCTCCCAAAGGCCGCATCCCCAGCTCACTCTGGCTCCCGGACTGTCGCAGCACTGCCAGCTTCTAGATCCCGACACTGCTCTGCGGCCCCAGCAACCTGCTCGCCGCCTTCGGCTGCCTCCCGGACAAACAAGCACCTCCTTGGCCTGCTCCCCATCCATCTGCGGGAGCGTCCCCCCCCCCCTACCGCACCCACGTGGCCTGGCCTGCATCCACGCGGGCCGGCCTGCACACCAGCAACCACGTGGGCCGACCTGCACACCAGCAACTCTGGGGCTGCATCCCGCCTAGGGGGGAAAGGAAGGGCTCCGCTCCACTGGCCTGCACAGCATCAACCTGGCCTCCGGGACAGCACATCGCCCGCCTGGAGGACTCCATGCCACAAGCCTCTCCTCGGTGAGTTCTGCCCTGGGTGAGCTTCTGATGCTCGTCCCCCCCCATCCTCTGTCTGACTGAAATAGACTGTGCTGTGTTGTGCCTGCTCCATGTCATCTGTGCCTGTCCCTGCCCTATGCCATCTGTACCTGCTCCATGCCATCTGTGCCTGCTCAATGCCATCTGTGCCTGCCACACACCACCTTGTGCCTGCTCCATACCATCTTGTGTGCCTTAGCACGTGCTGTACTGCCCGCTCCCTCCCATCTACCTGTGCCACTGACTGTGCCGTTCTGTTTGCTATTCTCCCATACCATCTACCTGTGCTACCCATACCATCTATCTGTGCTATAGTCTGGGCCGTGCCGCTGCACCATACCACCGCCTGCCTCGCACCACTGTGCCGTTCTGCTTGCTCCATACCATCTATCTGTGCTATAGTCTGGGCCGTGCCGCTGCACCATACCACCGCCTGCCTCGCATCACATGTACTGGCTGCTTCATATACTGTGCTGCCTGTTTCATCCCACCTACCGGCCCGCACACTGTGCTATGTACTGGGGAAAGTATGCCATGGGTGCAGTACGGACTACCATCCTTTCCAGAGAAGCCCTTCTTAAATGGGAACCCCCGGCCAGCCAGAACCCCCCATCAGGCTCTTCCCTGTGGAATGCCGTCACCGCACACATCAAAGATCTCTCCGCCAAGTGTGCACCTAGCAAACGCCGCCACAGAGGAAGGAGGGCGGGGGCCCAGGTCCGACTCAAAAGGAAAGGCCTTAGCTCCCCTGTCCCTGCCATCCTACTAGCAAACGTCTGCTCACTCCCCAACAAACTGGATGAGCTGCTCCTCCTACTCGGCAGCAAACCCCAGATCAGCAAGAACACCCATGTTCTCTGTTTTACCGAGACCTGGCTGTGCGACAGCATCCCTGACAACTCCCTACAGGTACCTGGCTACGACCTCCAAAGAGCAGACCGTGATGCAGCCCTCTCAGGGAAAACGAGAGGCGAAGGTATCTGCTTTTACATAAACACCTCCTGGTGCTCCAACACCACCACTCTCCACAAGGCCTGCACCCCAGATGTTGAGCTCCTTGCCATAAAATGCAGGCCTCGGTACTCCCCGAGGGAGTTCTCCTCCCTTGTCCTCATTGGGGTCTACATTCCCCCTGACGCATGCACATAGACTGCCCTGCAAGTACTCAACGACTGTATCCCGCGGTGGAAAACAGCCCTCCCTGAGGCCCTTTTCATCATCTTGGGCGACTTCAATAAGGCAAACCTTCGGTACGTGAGGCCCCTCTACAAGCAGCACATCACCTGCCCTACCAGGAACTGTAACACCCTGGACCACTGTTACACGGTCCACAAGAACGCTTATAAGGCCATCCAAGGAGCCCCCCTGGGGAACTCTGACCACAACACAATACACCTGATCCCCACCTACAGGAGGCTCCTGGAGAGATCAAAGCCCGTCACCAAAACTATTAAAAAGTGGACAGCAGATGCCAAACTGGAGCTCCAAGCTTGCTTTGAAACCACCGACTGGGGAACTCTGGAGGCACCCACCCTTGATGAATGGGCTGAGAATATCACCTCCTACATTAGCTTCTGTGAAGATGCATGTATTCCATCCAAGTCCTTCAGAATCTACCCCAACAACAAGCCGTGGTTCAACGACAAGCTTCGCCGACTTCGGAAACGCAAAGAGGAAGCGTACAGGTCTGGCTCCCCAGAGGAATTCAGAAAGGCCAGGCTCACTCTGAAAAAAGAATTGCGAGCGGCAAAGAGGGCCTATGCCGACAAGCTGGGGCTCTGCCTCCAGTCTACCAACACACGGGAGGTATGGAAAGGCCTGAGAGCAGCCACGAATTTCAAACCAGCATCCCAATCGGCGACCCCTAGCCAACGACTGGCGGAGGAGCTCAATGAGTTCTACTGTAGGTTTGAGCAACACCACAACCAGCCCGCGGGTCATCCAGCATCGACCCCTCCCTCTGGCGAACTCGGCGCCCTGGCTCCTAGCGTTGTTCTGGAATCGGTTGTACTCCGGCACCTCCGGAAGCTGAACCCCAGGAAATCTTCCGGCCCGGACGGTGTGTTGTCTACTTGCCTGCGAACCTGCGCCGATCAGCTAGCCCCTGTGCTCACCTCCCTGTTCAGGCAGTCACTATCTGACGGTACAGTCCCCTCCTGCCTAAAGAGGTCTATAATTGTACCAGTTCCAAAAAAACCAGGCAGTACCGAGCACAATAACTTCCGACCAGTGGCCCTAACCTCTAACATCATGAAGCTCCTCGAGCGGTTGGTCCTTGCCCACCTGAAGGGGTCCACGGACGCCCTTCTAGACCCGCTCCAATTTGCATATAGGGCAAACAGATCCGTGGAGGATGCCATCAATGTCAGCATGGCATACATCACTGAGCACCTAGACAGCCCGGCCTCCTACGCCAGGATCCTGTTCCTAGACTTCAGCTCGGCGTTCAATACGATCTGCCCAGACATCCTGATCACCAACCTGACGCAACTTGGAGTTGATCCTACTCTCCGAGCATGGATCAAGGACTTCCTGACAAATAGAACGCAACAGGTGAAGCTTGGCAACTACTACTCCAGCGTATGTACCACCAACACCGGGGCTCCACAAGGCTGTGTTCTGTCACCTCTACTGTTCTCCCTGTACACCAACAACTGCATCTCATACGCTAACTCTGTGAAAGTCATAAAATTCGCAGACGGCACCACTATCATTGGCCTAATTGGAAGCAACGGGGAGCAGGAATATCGTAGCGAGGTTGAGAGAATAGACAACTGGTGTAGAGACAACAACCTAGTTCTCAACACAGCAAAGACTGTTGAACTGGTGGTAGATTTCAGGAGGAATCCCCCCCCCCCCCTCCGTCCGGTCATCATTGGAGGAACAGAAGTCTCTACTGTGTCATCGGTCCGGTTCCTGGGCACGACTCTCACTAACAACCTGAAATGGGAGCACAACACCACCAAAATTCAGAAGAAATCCTAGCAGAGGATGTTCTTCCTGCGCCAACTGAAGAGATTCGGCATGCCCAAGGAACTGCTGACCAGCTTCTATACTGCCACTATAGAATCCATCCTCTGCTCCTCAGTCATTGTCTGGTACGGGGGCGCAACGGCCAGCGACAAACAGAAACTGCAGAGAGTCATAACTGATGCAGAGAGAATCATCGGGTCTCCGCTTCCGCCTCTTGATCTCCTCCACTCCGCTAGGTTGAGGAAGAGGGCCTCCATGATCTCCCGTGACCCCTCCCACCCTGGCAGCCACTACTTCAAGCTCCTCCCACTGGGACGTCGCTATAGGACTATTCCATCCAAAACCACCAGGCGGAAGAATACCTTCTTCCCCCAAGCTGTACGGTCACTGAACTCCAACCTCCCCCGGCCCGGCCTGCTGTTCTAACTGCCGGGTTAGCCGGCCCCGGACGCTGCCTGCCTTGTTCCTATCCGAATATGGACTCGGGGCCCTTAACAGCATTTTATTTTATCTGTCTACTGCATTTTTATAACTGTCTACTGCATTTTTATAACTGTATGTGTAGTATGTCTGCCTACGTCACCTATGCCATGTGTACCACAAATAATTCCGACTACAGCTCTGCTGTATTTGGCGAAATAAAACTGATTCTGATTCTGATTAGCACATGTGGTCTGCGAGTGTTAAATGGCTCTCTTTCCCTAGCAGCTGTATTTCTATAACTCGGATGAGCTATTAGGCTGATTTTTAGGAACCAGAAAATATATTTGTCTTTTGTCTGCGATAATCACATCTTGAATTATTCATAAATGAAGTTTGTCTATTGTCTGTCGACAATTTTGAGAGGGAAAATGTTGAACTGCCTTTGGACAATCTCTGTCACTAAGGGAATGGCCATTTGCTCTCATGTACGTGTGAAGAGCTAGTGAGGAAGTGGATGGGTGAGGGGCTCTAATTCAGTGTGAAGGGAAAAAAAGACATCTGCTGAACATTTAAACCAGACTGGCATTCTGCTCTGCTTTGCAGAACGATACGGAATCGATAATCATCTCGACTTCCGCATCATTCATGACAGTGTCTACTTCCTGCTTTCATGGAAACAGACATAAGGTTAACATCCTACGTTTACAAATTAGATGCTCTGCTGTGGCTGCCGAGATTCTTGTGCTGACACAGCTGAGAGGACAAATTACAGTTGTGATTAGTCATAGACAAGGCCTGATTTACCATAAGGCACTGTAGGCACGTACCTACAGGCGCCTGATGATGGAAAGGCGGCTCACTCCCCTCATCAGCTCCTCCCCCCCTTCCCTATGCTTAGTCCTGATGAAAGTGAGTGTAAATGAGAGGTTACTCACCCAGCTCTCTGCATTGAACTAATGAGATCTCCCTTCAGTCGGGGGCACCACTAGCTACTTAATACTAAGGTTCCTCTAGCTACTTAATACTTGGGTGCACCCAAGCTAATTATTATTCAGGGTATTTTTGGCTACCTAATACTAAGGGGCACCTGTAGCTACTTATGACAGGCAAGGGAAGTAAGGGAGGAGTGACAGCTGGGCCAGCCAGCACACTTGTGGTGCAGTTTGGTGGGGTTTGGTAGGTTCATGGAGGGTGGAGTCTAAGGTGCCAGGACATCTGTGCCTATAGGCTCCTGTGAGGTAAATAAGGGCTTGGTCACAGATGAGGGCTAAACTCTCTAAATATATACAGGGTGGATCTCTCTCTGTTTTCCTTCTGCCCTGTGCAAGAGTTCAGGTCCACTTCAAAGGAACCCTGTACCATTAATGGGAGAGAAATTCAGATACTTAACCTGGTAGAGGAAAACCTCTGGATCTTCCAGGCTTCTCACGTCCTCCTCCGGACCACCGCTGGATGCTGGGATCTTCTGGAAATTCACGGCCACTTACCCGTCCATCAACATGCACAGCCACACTGCTTACTCTTTTTCTTTTAAGTTAGCAAGTTTTCAATCAGGATGACACCATTTATTGGCTGACTCTCCAGATGAGGACAGTGCTGGTAACAGATAAGATACTGGCCAAGACCCTCTGGACTCCCAGGACTCTTGTTGAACCCTGAGGTTGTGGAAAACACATTCCACTTATAGGTGTGAAAAGGGTGGGGTGTAACTAGTGATTATCGCAATATGCTAATTACGATTACGCAAAATTTAGCATAAATGTTTGCAATTACACCCATACATAATTATGATTTGGCAATTCAATCGATTTTGTGTAATCCATTCGTAATCTAGCATAATTTTTGCATTGTTTTTACGTCATTTTGTGCCAAATTTATCGGTTAATAGTAAAGCCCCCATACATGCTATTGCCACTAAAATTGCTACACATGTAAAGGAGAAGAGTGGAAACAAGAGAAAAAAAAGGATTTTCAAAAAGACCACGCAGTTTTTGAAAAAATTGAATTTACAAATGCAAAGGAATTTTTTTTTGCAACATTCATTTTTATTGAAAGTCAGTGTCGATAAGACAGTCAATAGAACATATTAACTACTTTTGGTCCGTGCATACCTGTTAAATGCACCTGTGTGACTGCACATTGTATTAGTCAAGTCAGTGCATACCTTTCACTTCATCCCCCCCGATATGGACAAAACGCACAAAACAGGTAGAGGCAGAGGTAGAGGCAGACCCAGAGAAAGGCCACCCGGCAGGTCTATGCGAGGCTGTGCTGATGTGATTTTGTGCGGCCCTGGACCAAATTACAGTGCTCAAAAGAAGGCATGTCCCATCAACTCCTAAGATTGTCAGGACGTGTTTGACTATTTAACACAGAACACCTCATCTTCCGCAGCCACCAGCTCTAGTACAAGCACCACATCCGCTGCATTTGACACTTTGCAGGAGTTATTTGGTGGGGAAATCACTGATGCACAGCCATTATTGTTACAACAAGATGAAGGCGCTAAGCAAGTTACACCACCTCATATGTCTGAGTTAGGCGACACTGTGTGAGGAGGAGGATGATGAAATACCTGCTGTTGGTGCAGTTTTGGAGGTTTGGAGGTGTCTGAGGCAAGCAAAGAGGGAGTCAGAGAGGAGCAGGAAGAGACGAGTTGCTGAAAGAAGCAGGGGGAGCTCGTCATCAGAAACAGCTGGTGGCAGTGTCCGGCACCATGTATCGCCACCTATGGACAGCCAGCCAACATGTCCTTCAACGTCAGCTGCTGATGCCACCATAGTGCCATCACCCCAGGGGGGCTCAGCGGTTTTGAAATTTTTTAATGTGTCTGCCTCAGATCAGAGCAATGCCATCTCTTCTCTCTGCCTCCAAAAATTGAGCCGTGGAAAGGCCAACAAACACGTAGGGACAACTGCCTTACAAACATGCACATGCAGAAAAGGCAAAAACTGTAATGGGAAGAGCACGAGAGGAAAGCAGCACACAAAAGAAAAGCCACCCTCCTTCTCCTCTTCCTCCTTCAGGTGCAGCATCTTAAGCCACTTTCTCCCTTGCACCTTCACAGCCACCCTCCTCCACTCCGCCTCTGACCTTGAGCGGTTCCTGCTCCTCTGCCCACAGCAGCCAGGTGTCTGTAAAGGAAATCTTTGAGCAGAAGAAGCCAATTTCTGCCAGTCACCCCCTTGCCCGGCATCTGATAGCTGGCTTGGCGGAACTGTTAGCTCACCAGCGGTTACCATACCAGCTGGTGGACTCTGAGGCCTTCCGTAAATTTGTGGCCATTGGGACACCACAGTGGAAGATACCAGGCTGCAATTATTTCTCTAAAAAGGCGATACCCAAACTGTACAGTGAAGTTGAGAGGCAAGTGGTGTCATCTCTGGCACACAGCGTTGGGTCAAGGGTCCACCTGACCACAGATGCCTGGTCTGCCAAGCACGGTCAGGGCAGGTACATTACTTACACAGCCCATTAGGTCAACCTGGTGACCGCTGACAAGCAGGGAGTACTTGGCTGTGCAGTGGACCAACTTGTGACACCTCCACGGCTTGCAGGCAGGCCTCCTGCCACCTCCTCTCTTCCTGCTACATCCTCTTCGCTGTCATCATCCTCCTTCTCCTTGGCTGAGTGGCAGTTCAACTCTACTGGTGCTGTGATCTCCTCTCCAGCTACACAGCCCCAGCTCCCCAGGGCCTATGCTGCATGCCAGGTACGACGGTGTCATGCCATCTTAGACATGTCTTGCCTTAAAGCGAAGAGTCACACTGGAGCAGCTCTCCTGGCTGCTCTTAACAAACAGGTGGATCAGTGGCTGACCCCACACCAGCTGGAGATCGGCAACGTGGTGTGTGACAACGGCAACAATCTCATTTCCGCTTTGAATTTGGGAAAACTGACACATGTATCCTGCATGGCACATGTGCTGAATCTAGTCATTCAAAGATTTGTGTCAAAGTACCCAGGCTTAGAGGACGTCCTGAAGCAGGCTAGGAAGTAGTGTGGGCATTTCAGGCGGTCTTACACCGCCATGGCACGCTTTGCCGATATTCAGCGGAGAAACAAGTTGCCGGTGAGACGCCTGATTTGCGATAGCCCGACTCGCTGGAATTCGACCCTTCTTATGTTCTCTCGCCTGCTAGGAGAAAGCCATCACCCAGTACCTCTACAACTACAGTAGAAGGACACAGTCTGGGGAGATGAGGATGTTCTGGCCCAACAACTGGACACTCATGCGAAATGCATGCAGACTCATGCGGCCGTTTGAGGAGGTGACTAACCTGGTGAGTCGCAGGGAAGGCACCATCAGCGACTAGATCCCATACGCTTACTTCCTGGAGCGTGCGGTACGTAGAGTGGTGGATCAAGCTGTGGAGGAGCGTGAACAGGAACAGTTACAGGAGGAAGCGTTGTGGGATCAATTCTCATCAGAACCAGATGTTTCCTCAACACCTGCGGCAGCACAGAGGGGGAAGGAGGAGGAAGAGTCGTGTGGGGAAGAGGAGTCAGACTCGAATGATGAGGAAGGTGTTTCTTTGGAGGAGGAGGCGGCGACGGCAGAAGAACAACCGCAGCAGGCATTGCAGGGGGCTTGTGCTGCTCAACGTTCCCGTGGTATTGTTCGTGGCTGGGGGGAGGAGGAGGATTTACCTGATGTCCCTGAGGAAGAGCAAGAGGAGATGGATAGTATGTCTGCATCCAACTTTTTGCAGATGGCCTCTTTAATGCTGTCCAGCCTGTTGAGGGACCCCCGTATAAAAAAACAGTGGTGGAGATGTTTCCAAATCACCAGAAGGCAGAAAGGATGCAGCACTTGCAGAACAAGCTGACAACTATGCTTTACAATGCGTTTAAGGGTGATGACACAGCACAACGTAATAAAGGTACCACTGCCAGTAATCCTTCTCCCATGTCCACACAGGCAAGGACAGGACGCTCCAGCGATCTCATGGTGATGTTGGAAATGCAGACAGTCCAACGCCTTGCCTTAGCCCTTCCGGATCCACCCTCCACCAACGCCTGGACTGGCAGGTAGCTGACTACCTGACTTTAAGTGTGGATGTAGACACTGTGAGCAGCGATGAACCAATGGACTACTGGCTGCGCAGGCTTGACCTGTGTCCAGAACTGTCACAATTTGCCCTCCAACTTGTCTTGCCCTGCCTCACGCGTCCTATCAGAAAGGACCTTCAGCGCAGCTGGGGGCATTGTCACTGAGAAAAGAAGTTGCCTAAGTCACAAAAGTGTTCAGTACCTCACCTTTATCACCTTTATGTTTGCACATATTTTACATGTTACAATTTTTCGCCATAGTGCCCCTTTAATTACAGTTACAAACAAAATTAGTTATAATTTTCCTGAAATTTACATTACACTTTTACATCAATAATTTCGAATTAGGATACAAATTTACAATCATGCAAAATTACTAGGCGTCACTTACAGATGTTGGGCCACCCTTGGTGGGGGAGGAGCTTTCAGGAGCGTCCACAAGGAACTTCTGCTTTCGCTGCTCTGCACCTGTGATGGCGGCTGGCTGCAGGATACTTACATTACATTATCACATTGCAGTTTTTATGGTCTTCCCGAGTTTACAGGCAGCGTCTGCGTTCTCTCTATATTTTCTGTGTAGCAGACCTGAACGCCTCTCGTAAAACAACATGATGATGCCATTTATAGTATCGTCCAGACTGATTTACAAGCAGATAAGTGACATGAAATTTCACAGAAGAACGGATCTACAATACATTTTGTGATTTTGTTTTTAAAAAGCCACAGCAAGGACAGGTAACAGCAGTAAAAGCATCTCTGGAGCTCATACTGTTTTATATACAGTATATATGTATTACCTTATATACTCGCGTATAAGCCTAATTTTTCAGTACAAAAAATGTGCTGAAAAGTTACCCCCTTGGCTTACATGCGAGTCAGTGGAGCAGAATGGGTGGTGTAGCAGGTTTTGTTACTGGCAGAGGAGCGTAAGGATCGTGCACTAGTGATCCTGCTGTAACCAGTTTAGATGCCAACTGAAAGAGACTCAGCAACCAACGACGCAGAAAATAATGAAGTTCAATCTTTTTCGAAAAATAATTAAATGTTCACAAAAATCGCTACTTCTCTCAACCAATTAAAATGTATACAATCTAAATTCTATAACACTACAATCTTCTTGAAATCTTTGTTCTTCTTTCTAGATAATCTTCTTGAAGCTGGAAAGGAATACAAGGTCAAGTAAACACTAACTAAACAATTCTTAACCCTTGGCAAGTATATAAATCAAGATACTACTCTCTTTTTGTTCCAAAGTACATATGAAAAACATTCCTATTTTCTTTTACATGTGAAAATGTACCATAAACAGTTTGTTAAAATCAAACAGGTCATTGGTGATACCAACAATTTACTTGGTTGCAAATATAGCACAAAAAAACCTCTAGTTTTGCTGATCAGCAAAAATACAGCCAAAGCCCAATTTCATGAGAACCACCCCCAAACTTTCAAAACTATTCTTATAGGTAACAGAGGACTTGCGGATAATAGATAAATTAATAAATAGAATAAATAAATAAATAAATGAAATAAATTAATTAATTAAATACATACATAAATTAAGAAAGTTAATATGGTTAGTAAATTGAAAAAAAATTGATAAATAGTCAATAAACAACAAAAAATTAGATTGGACTAAAAAAAAAAATCTATCCTTTGTTCATACAGATTTATAAATAAAAAAAAATAAGTTCTTGTGTTCTCTGTGTGTAAACTTGTTATTTAAAAAAATGACAGTTCTCTTTTCTCTATGCAGGGCAATCCAGAAACCTTCAGCGGAGTAACTTAACAGGTAATTAGGCCATAGCATCCAGTTATACTGATAAATGTCCGTGTTAATTGTTTCTTTTTTTTTTTTCTTTCAGGAACCCGGATGGAAGACCCCCTTTAACCGGTGAGCATTCCTTTTATTTCTAATTATCACTGCATCATATTATTCATGAAACCAAGAAAGACAACACATCAAACCGATTCACTTTCTTGGAAATAAGGATGTGGCACCCGAGGTAATACAAAATATTTTCAGCAAACGGGACACAGCATTAGCTTCTTATACTAGTACAGGGACATATTACAGCCACCTTTCATATGGCCTCCTAGATATGACCCTCTTATGTACAGTAATTAGGGTATACGCAGTTCAACAGGGGATAAGTAAAAATCAGTTCTCAGCCAGGTTACCAGCCTTTTCTGGATAGGATAATGGTCCTTTTAGTGAGTTCAAGAGCAACACCAAAAAAAATATTTCTTAAACTTTCACACAGTCCTGTACGCCAAAAACTGCCACAAAAGATATATATATATATATATATATATATATATATATATATATATATATATATATATATATATATATATATATATATATATATATATATATATACAGGGCCGGATTTAAGCAAAGGCCACCTAGGCCATGGCCTAGGGCACCACAGGAGCAAGGGCACCAAAGCAGCAGGCTAAACTGATTCAACATTTGCAAGCTTGCAAATGCTGCAATGTAGGGCGATCAGGCAAGCGTCTGAATGCGGTACTCTGCTGCTAGCAGCCTGTGCAGCGGCCACCTTGCTCTCTGTGCACGTTTGCATTGAGGCCGGTGGCTATGTACTTGGGCAGCATTGGAGATGGAAAGGAAGAGGAAGCTTCTGCACTGGAGACGAGTGGAGAAATGCGTGACACTGATGGCTGCTGCGGTGTGAAGGAGAGCTGGCTACCTATACTGAAAAGGGAAGGGGGAGGGAGGAGGGATTAAGGGAAGGGGGAGGGGTCATCTGGCTACCTATACTAGAGGGAAGGGGTCATCTCGCTACCTATACTGAAGGGGTCGGCTGGTGACAGCGGCCTTGGGCGGTAAAGAGTACAAATCCGGCCCTGTATATATATATATATATGTATATACAAGAAAATGAGTTCCTCAAAAAATGAAATAATTCTTCCGAAGTAAACAAGCAAGTCTTATTTCACTGTTCACCAAGAAAAAAAATATTCTGTTTGGAAACGCTGCCCCAAATGCTTCCCAGGGTCTTATGCGTCAAATACTTCCTCTCTTTCTGTCTCTGGCTGGCTGGATAGCAAAAAAAAATAAAAATATATATATTATGCTGGCTCACAGGTTTATAGGACACTTCTACATATATTTTCCTTTCTGACCCAGCTCGGCATTGCAGGATGGCTGGAGGTGGAGGAGGCTAGCTGCAGATTCACCTTCCTTCCGTGTCCCTAAGGCCTCAGTTTCGCTGCGTTGCTGTGCCCGTCTGCTCCCTCTCACGGTCACATCCAATCTGCGCCACATCCCCTCAGAGAGCCGTTGTCTTCCCCTCACAACTGCTCCCTGCACGCCTATTCTCCCTCCTGTCGGCTCGCCCTATTCGCGCAAGCAACACTCACGTTCCCTGAGCCTCCACCCCGCGCGTCCTGGTTACCTAGCAACTCAGAGGAGTGCACACGTAATGCTTCACCTGCGCACTCCCTGCTTGTGCGTCCCCTTTCTTTCTCTTGCTCCCTTTCACGAGTGCACCAGCCCTCCCCGCCGCCGGCATCATGGTTGTTTAGCAACCTGGAGGAGTGCACGCGTCAATAGCTACGCGTGCACTCGCTCCCTCTTCTCCCTGCAGCCATTCAAGCCCCACCGGTCCCCACACACTGGCTACGCTGCTCTTGCCAGCTGGCTCCCTGCTGTGTCTGTGCCTCCTCCCAACCCCTGCAACATGGTGTGCAGTGTGCTCTGCTCAAGACTACCTGTATCTTCTGGCCTTTGGTGCCGAGCGTGCAAGCAACGTGTCAGCGGTGCAATGATCGGGGATTCTTCCTGTGTGGCAATCTCTGTTTCTCTCATATCTATGATAATGTTACAAAGTGACCGCCACTCATGGACTATAAATGTACAAAACTTTATTGGTCAAATTCACGTAACTCCATATCTGGTAACCCCCTTCTTGCATAACCCTCCCCCCATAAAAAACTGCACAAGGTACAACCAGCAGGAGCGCTCCTTTTACACTCACCAATCACACCACACTACCATGCATACAATCTACATCGGCCGATCTTAGATAGATTGCAATGATTGTTGGTTGTGGACCTGCCTTCCTCAGTGTTACTGGGTGGACTAATAATTAAGGACCTGTGCACCGGATTATTCAAATTGTACTGGAATTCTCATATCTATGATGCCATCTAACCATCTAGACACAGCTGTATCATCCTTGGGGCACATCTGGCTACTGTGCAGGGGGCTATACTGGGGAGAGAGCTTATATGCAAGTCAATTACTTTTCTTGTTGTCGGAGGGAAAAGTGGTTACTTTGGCTTATAAGCGGGTCGGCTTATATGCAAGTATATATGGTATATACTAATATAATAACACAAGGTGTATAAAAATCTACAGATTCCATCCAAGCAAATCTCTCGGAAACATTAGTTTCATTTTGGTTAGTCTGGAAAGAGGACAGAACTAGTGTTGATCGAACAGCGCTCGACACTGTTCGTTATTCCCCGAACATTAGGGTGTTCGGGTCGAGCACAGCCGAGCACCGCATGGTGCTCGTCCGCGCTGTTTGGTCTCCTCCCCTCGCTTATTGGCGCCTTTGCAGGCAGCCAATAAGCGGCGACAATGCTTTTTCCACAGCTATGGTCACACAGCCTAGCTGGCTGTGACCATAGCTGTGATTGGCCGAGCGGGTCACGTGTTCAGGTATATAAATACCCGAAAGCACGGCTGGCTCCACCATTTGCATTGGGGATTAGCTTGGGGTAGGTAGGAGACAGCTATCGTAGCGGTTAGGTAGGTGCCAGCACTGCCAGCCAGGCCAGCCACAGTGCCCCAGTCTCACCACCACTGCCAGGCATTGGCAGCAGCCACAGTGCCCCAGCCTTACCACTGGTAGCAGCCACAGTGCCCCTGCCTCACCACTGGTAGCAGCCACAGTGCCCCTGCCTCAGCACTGCAAGCAGGCACTGCCAGCAGCCACTGCCAGCAGCCACTGTGCTTTCAGTGCCAGCTGGGAACAGTTGTGCCCATAAAATAAACACACTTTATTGCATTTTACTCTTGCTTATTGCTGAAAAAAAAACATTACTTTCAGTGCCAGCTGGGAACAGTTGTGCCCATAAAAAAACAATTTTGCAGAAGTTTCCCTTATTTTGCACGTTTTTTCTGGCCTGCAAAGCAGGCATACTCGGGTTCCCATTGATTTCAATTAGGCTCAGTGTTCGGCCGAATATCCCGAACATCTGGACCATGTTAGGCCGAGCCGACCCGAGCCCGAATACCTGGGTGTTCGATCAACACGAGACAGAACTTGTGGTTTAAAGGACACCTGGGCCCATATGCAATTCACGTTTTCACCTGATTTTTCTCCTAGGAAATAATTTTTCATCTTTGATTTAAAATAACTTTCCAACACATTTCAACTAAAAAAGTACCAAAAAGTTGATGAAAAAGTACTATCAAAATTATTTTTGAGAATTTTCCTGCTTTCTGGTGGCTTAAAAGGCATGTTATTGATGAGTTTAAAAATATCTCCTAGGAGAAAACTCAGGTGAAAAAGTGAATTGCATATGGGCCCTGAAGTGAGAGGTATATAGAGGGTGTTATATTTGTTTCCTTTTAAACCATATAAGTTGCCTGGCTTTCCTGCTGATCTCTTTGGCTGCAGGTAGTATCTGGATCAAACACCTGAAGTAAGCATGTAGCTTGCAACTAAAGTTCGACTAGATTTAGTCGGACTTCAGGCAGAAACATCTGACTTTCATGCTTGTTCAGGGTCTATGGCTAACAGTATTAGAGGAAGAGGATCAGCAGGACAGTTAGGCAACTGGCATTAATTAAAGGAAATAAATATGGCAGCCTCCATATCTCTGTCAGTTCAGGTGTCCTTTAAGTGTTGTCTGTGCCCACCCCCCACCCCCCCTGGTAGATGTTATTTGCCAGGAAGCGGGTAAATCCTTCCACCAGAGATAAATGGGAGGGTTGTCTACCTGTCTATTTATATCATACAGGAGAGCCAGAACACACTTCCTGTGTATGAATGGCTTTGTAGCTGCAGACCAGTAAGAGTGCCCATGTGACTCTTGTTCATCCCTGAAACAGCCTATAATGGGAAGTTACCTTAGAACTGGACCATGGAGCAATGGAAGAAGGTGGTGTGGTCTGATGACCTCCTTACTTTTGGCCTCCACATTCTGCAGATCTCAGTCTGATCAAAGCAAGAGACCAAGAGGTCAAAATACCGCACCAGACCACAAAATAATTGTCAATGTCATTCAATTTTTATTAATCCATCAAGTTACATAAAAACAATTTGAATCATTCACTAGCATAGCATGCGGTGGGGTAATCACATGATCATCAATGAGTTTTACAATTTATTGTAGATGTTTGGACAGTCATACTGCATCCTAAGTCAGAGAAAAAAAAAAAAATTTACGTCCTTAGGTAATGCTGCTTAGGTAATGCTGCTGAAAACTCTTTGTTGAAGACTCGTCTTCTGTTTTTGGACTCTGCGCTGATTATTTATAATTTACCTGTTTGGGAACTCTGGACATTTTTCTTGTCTCAGCAGCAGCCACTTTGTTTCCTTGGCGCTGATACACATATGCAAAAAGAAATAACAAAGGTTGCCTGAAAAGCATTTCAATGAATGGTAGGTAGTGTTCAGGTGCTGTTCATGAGCTAATTAAGGTGTTTGTTGTTTTGGTCTGTATTGATTGTTGCTACTTTTCAGGATTTCACTTCTAGGACAATATTCCAACCTGCAAAGGCTTCACACCAACAGTCTGTTTTTTTTTTTTTTTAGAAAGTGGCTTCACACCTCTCTTACTCATTTATAGGAAGAGTTTGTTATGTGGATGAAGTGAGTTTGGGCCAGGGAGGTGTATCTGGTCTGGTAATAATGCAGATATCCTTTATAAATCCTTGTTGTGAGAAACAATATTTTTGTATCTAACCTACTAATTCATCAATGCTGTATGCGGTGACCGAATGAAAGCAGCTAGGGCGGTGCTGTAGAAGTATGGTAGAAGAAAATCCACTCACCAGGATTCCTGGAAAGAAGTGACTTAATGCGGTCCCGATGACGAGGTGAGGGGGCACCTCATTGGGAAGGTGTTAGTAAAGAGCGGAGCAAGCTACAGGCGTCCAGGATGCCCAGGGTATGGAAAAAAGAGAGAGAGCAGCGCTGTGACCTGAAAAACACGCCTCTTTCACCCATCTGGCCTGCCTTTGTATCCTATTACCATACCTCCTTCTCTGCCTCTCAGATCTCACTCCTGAGGACTGCAGTGAAGAGGTGCAGGCGTGCATGTGTGACATACAAGGGCGGCCAGACGGGTGAAAGAAGCATGTTTGTGCTACTGTTTTGATAGTCT
This sequence comes from Hyperolius riggenbachi, assembly GCF_040937935.1. Taxonomy (NCBI): domain Eukaryota; kingdom Metazoa; phylum Chordata; class Amphibia; order Anura; family Hyperoliidae; genus Hyperolius; species Hyperolius riggenbachi. The sequence continues at coordinate 36,664,338 of NC_090656.1, forward strand.
TGGAAACAGGGATAGCTGACCAATCCAAGCAGGCTTTGTCAGGAACCGGCCCCACGGCAAGCCTAAAGAGACGGTTCCCGACTGGGGGTTGACCAGATCGAGAGGGGGAAGCAGCCCTATTCAAGCTAACACAAAGCTGTCTCCCTCAACTGCACTTCACTCTGCCACCACTAGCTGCTGCTAGACACTTCAACAATTCTCACTTTGCTGTCGAGTGGCCTGACTCAGTCCAGCGTTTTCGTATTTGGGTCAGTTTTGCGCTTAAGCCAAAATACGGGAACGCCACACACACAATGCAATCACACAGTAGCAAGGTACAATCCCAGCAGTACAAACAGGCACTGAACTTGTAACACAAATTACACTGCAGTCTCTCTATCTCTCTAGGACTACGAGCTCCGTTAGTACATCAGAAATCAGGCTTATTAAATAAATATATAATATTCCAAAAAGTGGAACAGTGCAGAAAGGAATATATACAAAAGATTTATAAAAACAAGGTAAAAATTACAAAGACACACAACAAGACAGTTTGCAAAAATAAAAACGGGAATCAAAACAGAAATTTAACTTTTACCAGTGCAAAGGTCCAACTTAGTCGTGGAAGGACACGGTTTCTCTGGTTAGACCAGGATCATCTCTAGCGGAGTGCTACCAACAGGAGAAGACAAGTTGTGAATGTCCTATGCTGACTTATATAGGCCGATCTGTAGCTCGAGGCCATTTAATGTTCAGATCCAGAAATAATCCAATTTCCTCAGGTTTTGACAGAACATCCTTGCTTGCTGTGATATGCAAATTCCAAAGGTTCCTGTTTTAGCATTCAACGCTCCAGACTCAGTCACTCCGATTGTATATTGAGAACAACAGGTAGCTGTTTACATGTATAGACTTCAAAGCGATGCAAACATTTCCAGCCCAACTGGTTGGGTAATTGTCTAATTAAGAGTTTCCTTGCTAGAGGCTGACTAAATATCACACAATGGCCAGGTGGGCTATTCAACTCAACTGGTCTATTCAATGCAGACTTCCCCTTTCAAGATTGCTTCCTAATTGACCCAGTGTTCAGGTGACAATTATTTCCAAAGCCAGACGGTTTCTAACAGACATACACATATGACATAATACACAGCAGACAGAAAATGTGAAAATATGGCTTCCACGAGATACAATATGGCTTCCATGAAATACAGGTTCAAAAGATGGCTGCTATATTATCACAGGCTTTGTATCCAACAACCAGCCAATCGCAGGTAAGGTACATTGCTTGCTGTGATTGGTTGATTGTTGTATACTAGGTACCACATACAGTACAGCACCAGTATCTGTACCTGTTTATACAGTATAGCACCAGTACATACAGTACAGTATACAAATGTCCAAGAGTCAAGAGGGGTAGTCTTATAGGGTGAGTATATCCCAAAATGTATATTTTAACTGGAAAAGTTAGGGGTCGTCTTATACACCTAGTCGTCTTATATGCAAGAATATTCGTACATGGATAGGTATCTTATGGACTTTTTAATATGTATGTCATGAGGGTATATTACTGTTATTTTTGCAAATAAGGGCTTGTAATGAGTGACCTTTATTTCCAAATAAAATATTGTCGCCATACATTGTACTAAAGACAAATTTTAAATGTTGTAATAACCTAGGGTTTTATGTGTGGGTTTTATCCACAGTAGCACTGTAACAGTTGTGGGATATCTCCATGATCAGCGCACAAGATGTGTGCTGACACTGCGGAGGTCCTCCACAAGCGTGTCAAAATAATAGAACCCAGCTTTTGGTGCAAGCACCGGTAGAGGGGAATTCCCACCGGCAGATGGAGCTGTGGAGTGCAGAGGAATAAACCCTCTGCGCTGCCACAAATGCCAGATGGAAATTGTACGAAGAGAAGCAACACAAGGTAAGATAGCCCCCAAAGAGAGAGAGCACAGAGACAGAATCAATGTGTGTCCACCAAACTAGTCGCCACCCAGTGACGGTGAACACACAACAGCGGAAACGAAGTGGGAACGCAATCGCAAGAATGGCGATTGCCAAATAGTGACACTAGACTGAGCAGGACAGAGCACGAGAGTAGCAAAGGCACAGCAAACAACAATCAGAGGATAAGGAAAATAACAAACTCTAGCTAAACGTGAACACCGCACTCATTCGCAACAGCGAACGCGTTTAAGACGCGATCACCGTGCGATAGGTGCCCAGTGATAAGCGTGCCACCCTAACTAGCCACAAGTAACACAAATGAGCACAAACAGACAAGACAGACAGGTGAGGTAGCCAGTAACAACCGCTGCTCCAGCTTATACTCCAGGAACACAGATCATAAGGATCCACAGCCGCTACCGCTAGAGGCTAGTGCGATCCAAACAAGACAGATAGATGAGGTAGCCAGTAGCAACCACTGCTTCAGCTTACACTCCAAGAATACAGATCAGAAGGATCCACAGCCTCTACCACTAGAGGCTAGTGTGATCCAAACAAGACAGAGCGATTCGCTATCAACCGCCGCTGGCAACAGCGCAATCGCGACAGACAAGAAGGGACAGAATAGGCAGTACAAATTATACACAAACTGACTGCACTAACTAGGAATGCAAGGAGCACTCCCCAAGAATTAACTATACTAAGATAGCAGTGGCTGACACTCCAGGTGAGTCCAGCAGGAACAAACCTCTATGAGCAGCAAAGGATTCTGGGATCACATGGTATTTATACTGCAAGCCTTCAAAGGAGGCAGCTAGGCCGTTTGCATGACAAGTGTATACAAATTGCTCAGCAGCAGAGCAGGTCTGTAACTTGCAAAGCACAGGCAGGTCTCTTTTCCAGAGAACTGCAGCCCTCAGACTTAAGGAATGGACAAACAGCAGGCAGCTGAGCAGATAGTTACAAGCACATTTTAATTTAAAACTATTATGGCCAAAAACTGAGAAATGATGCAAAGAAAGCCGAATTGGTGTGTCACGGACGATTGCGGGGACGCAGGCGCGTCCTGGAACCGCCCGTGAAGAAAAGCGATCGCACTCGATTCTCTGCGTCGATTGCGCTTCAAATCGATAGAATCTGGATTTATTGTGTAGGAGGTCTGCAGTCCCTTCTTAGCAGAGGAATAGCATCACCTTAACTGCAGGATGGCTCTTTTGATATGCTAATGAGCCTGGGCCCAGAGAGTCCCTGGCTTCAAGCTGTGCTGATGGCCCATCCATCAGGTATAAGGTGACAAGCAGCTGGCAGGAAGACTGGCCCTGTGACTGCTGATCAAGCCAGAGGTGTAAACTCAAAGTTGTCTAAGCAGATTTGACATTCAGATGTTAATTGAAGGAGCCAACAGGGCCTTTTCATAGACAAGAAGCAGACACAGCTGGACTCCAGTCAGGCTGACTCCGGCCTTAGCAGGAAGAAATGAATGTACAATATAATCTTTTGCCCATTTACAGAATACAATAAATATGGTGGTTATGAGAGCGGTATCATTGGATCCGTAGGGTCATGCTGGATCTCTTGATACCAGTCGAGAGGGGCCCGGGGCCCCTACGACCCAGGTATGAATCTACTCAGGACCCTGATCTGATGCACTAGCCATGTCAGGTATCATATTAATCTGTATTTTCCTCCAAGTATGAAGCTGTTACCCCCCTAAATGTAACGTGTATGGTTCAGGAGTTACAGCAATTCATAAGTTTAGCTCTAAAATCTCTCAGAGGGAATGAACTGTCATTTGCTGGTAGCTCAGAGGGGGCTGGCATTGCCACACCCCCAAACCAGCTTCATCAAAAGCACAGAGCCAGCAGGCGGGCTGGGTCCTCCACACTGAAACATCTTGCACTCATCAGATGCCAGCTTGAGGATATGCTGGCATCCACCTGGTCTGAACTCTGAACTCTGGACTTTGAAACCAAGGACTTTATGATTCTTCCCACAATAAGGACATCTTTCCAGGAACTAAGTATTTTTTCTCCCTTCTTTTATTTTTCATACTGGCTATTACTGTTTTCATAATTGTTGATTTTCATAATTGTCTGTATATATTAATTATTTATATTGCGTGAATAAACGACTTCCCCAAGTCATTCACTTTCCGCTACCCTGCTTATCAGCACACACAGAAATGATCCCGGGTCTCTGAAGATACGCTACTGTTTGTTTGTTGTTGGCTAGACAGAATATCGTGTGTTTAACCGTTTTATTCGCAGGATTAGTCAGTCAGTTAGTGGGCCCCACGGTCCCATAGTAACCGCGGTGGTGGCAGTTTACTCTGAACCAGTAGGTGACGTTGTAATCACCGGTGTCTCACAGGCTCCCTTCTGAGTTGTCTGCGGCTAATTCTTAACGGTTCCTGCGCATTGACTGCGACCAGAGTTCGCACGATCTGTGCGCTGGCACCGTTTAGAAGGCTAAGTGCGGTCAGCCACTGAGGGCTCCTGTGACAGTGTTAGGCAGCGGTTGGGACCTGTGTTGTGCTGAAAGTATCTACGATAGCGCTAGCGCTATCGAGAAACGAACTAATTCGTTGGTGTAGCTGGAAGGCAATATATTTTTTATATATACAGAGAGACTGTGTAGCCAGTACCCCTCCCCAAAGTTTTATTTTATTTGGCATGGAAATGTCCGGGAACTACCAGAACATGTGCCTAGCAGACCTGGAAAATCTTTGCGAAGAGAGGGGCATTGGCATCCTCCGCAAGACAAAATGGGACCTGATAGCCGACTTGTCCAGATGGGATACCCAGCAACTGCGGGAGCCGGGAGTGTCCGCTGAGGTGGATACCAGCCCATCTGACAATCGAGGGGAACCAGAGACTGAGACTCCGGACCGTACAGAGGTTGTGCATCCTGAGGGCCCTGCATCAACAGTTACACCGGAGAATGTCAGTGTGGACCCCAATCCCAGAGTTTCTGACAGTACTCGCCCGGAACTGGCCAGTACTGGACTGTCCATGGGTGCTGACCCGGTAATGCAGCAGGCATTACAAAAGCTCATGGAGACTGACCTGGACAAGTACCTGCAGTACATGCGTGAGGAGCGCCAATCTGCAGAACGCAAGGCGGCTGAGGAACGCCAATCTGCGGAACGCACAGCTGCTGCTGCTGCTGCTGAACGCCACGCGGAGAGGGATGCCGCAGAGGCGCGGGAGAGACGACAGCATGAGCTCAACATGGCAAAGGTTCAACAGGCCAGCCGGAGTTCACCGCCCAGCCTCCCTGCCGAAGGAGCTGCAGCACCCGTAAGTGCAAAATTTAAATTTGCTAATATTGAAAAAGACACTGACATTGACTTGTTTTTGCGGTCTTTTGAAAAAGCATGCCGTCAGTATCGTCTGTCCCAAGACCAGTGGGCCAGACATCTGACACCTTTGCTGCGCTACAAAGCGCTTGATGCCTTCGCAGAATTGCCTGCGGAGAAGGATAATGATTATGCTGCTATAAAAGACGCTATCATTACTAAGTACCAGCTGACGCCAGAAGCCTATCGGAAAAAGTTCAGGGCCTGGCAGAAAAAGCCTTCTGATTCGTACCGAGATGTGGCCAGCAGCTTGCTCACCACACTCCGCCAGTGGACGCTAGGCCTCACCAAAGGGTCTTATGGCGTCCTGGAGGACTTGATAGTCCTCGAACAATTTCTGAACATTTGCCCTGCTGATGTACGACAGTTTGTGTTAGAACGCAGGCCGGCTTCAGCCACTGTCGCTGCAGACCTTGCTGAGACTTTTGCAACTACCCGGGTGGCTGATACCCGCAGAACTGTCCCATCCAGCTGGAGAGGAGGTCAGCCCAATACCTCGGCAGACCCTCCTGCCCCTGTGAGCCGTCCGCCACAGAGGCCACCCAGCGCAGCTGCTGCACCCAGGGCTGCAGCCCCTGGAGAGGTCACCTGTCACTACTGCCGCCAGCCCGGACACATGAAATTCGACTGTCCGGAGCGGAGACAGACACCACCAGCACCTGGATCATCTGCATCACCTGCACCTCACCCACAGCAGAGGCAGCCCGCCAGCGAACCACAGCCTGGATCATCCGATTTTGTCCTGTTTGCCCGCGGAAAGGAAATCCGCGACCGAACCGACCAGCAGCAACTTGTTAGAGTGAACGGCAAAGTTGTCACCGGATTTCGAGACACCGGAGCTGACATCACGTTAGTTCACTCACATCTTGTGCCAAAGGAGAGCATCAGCTCCAGCCGATCCCTTGCCCTTACTGGAGTAGAGGGCACCCTTTTCCACATAGCCCATGCCAGAGTGAAGCTGGATTGGGGAGTGGGAGGGGTCCACGAAAGGGTTGTTGGGGTTATGAAGGATCTCCCAGTCCCTGTGTTGCTAGGGACTGATTTGGGCAAGCTTGTGTCCTACTATGAACCTGCCACGACCGCCTTGTCGCTCACGGAAGGAGACGGACTCTCCACCCACCACCAGGTACTTTATACACTTGGGGGAGCACCAGGGGGAGGTGGGTTGAATGTGCCCAGTTCAAGGGTACCAGGTTCAATAGTGCCTGCTTCAAAGGCACCTGAGTTTGATGTACAGACTGTCTGTTGTGATGATGCTGTAACTGTACCTGAGTTTACTGTACAACCTGTCTGTAATGAAAAAATGTCTATACCTGTCAATGTCATTACTGCATGCAATGATGATTTGAGTAATGTCCGTCTGTGCCATTCTGACAGTGTACCGGTGCTAGCAGTACCGCACAGCTGCACTGCTCAGAACCCGAGCTCAGGACAGGTGGAGGGGGTTCCGGCCTCCTCCCCCTCCTCTGACCACAGGGATGAGACCTTTCAGCCGCTGGCCTCGTGTGACATGAGCCAGTTGGCTGAAACTGACAGCGCCATATTCTCAGCCGCACTACAAAGTGACCCAAGCCTGGAGGTGCTCAGGCAGCAAGCCGCTGAGCCCCTCGCAGACGGGGCCGCTTTCAAGGTGTACTGGGAAGGTGGGAGACTGTACAGTGAGTCTGTACAGCCCCCTACAGGTAGATCCCACGCGGATACCAAGTGGCTTGTGGTCCCGAGTGCGTTTAGGGGACATGTGCTGAAATCCGCACATGGTAATCCTCTGACCGGGCACTCGGGTGTCCGCAAGACACTCGCCGGTATTCGGAAACAGTTTTATTGGCCCCGGATGAACAGGGATGTAGCCAACTACTGCAGGGCATGTGCCGTCTGTCAGGAGCTGGGAAGGTCCAGGGATTCCCGCGGGGTTCCCTTAGGTCCACAGCCACTCAGCAGGGGAACCCTGCGTGGGCTGGCTGTTGACCTAACCAACCCACTGCCCGTTGTCCGCAGTCCCGGCAGACACCACGTCCGACTGCAGTGGCGCAAACGCCCTGTCCAGAACGGTCCATGTTGGGTCAACCCTGAGGGTAGCCGACCGCGACCGGTCCAGGGGAACCGAGCCACAGGCTCCAATAGGTTTTCCCGCCGTACCGGCAACTCGAGACCCGTCAGCCAGGTTAGCGGCGCCGCCACACATCTTGCGGATGAGTGGCTAAGCCACGGACAAGGGGGGGGGGGGGCTGTCACGGACGATTGCGGGGACGCAGGCGCGTCCTGGAACCGCCCGTGAAGAAAAGCGATCGCACTCGATTCTCTGCGTCGATTGCGCTTCAAATCGATAGAATCTGGATTTATTGTGTAGGAGGTCTGCAGTCCCTTCTTAGCAGAGGAATAGCATCACCTTAACTGCAGGATGGCTCTTTTGATATGCTAATGAGCCTGGGCCCAGAGAGTCCCTGGCTTCAAGCTGTGCTGATGGCCCATCCATCAGGTATAAGGTGACAAGCAGCTGGCAGGAAGACTGGCCCTGTGACTGCTGATCAAGCCAGAGGTGTAAACTCAAAGTTGTCTAAGCAGATTTGACATTCAGATGTTAATTGAAGGAGCCAACAGGGCCTTTTCATAGACAAGAAGCAGACACAGCTGGACTCCAGTCAGGCTGACTCCGGCCTTAGCAGGAAGAAATGAATGTACAATATAATCTTTTGCCCATTTACAGAATACAATAAATATGGTGGTTATGAGAGCGGTATCATTGGATCCGTAGGGTCATGCTGGATCTCTTGATACCAGTCGAGAGGGGCCCGGGGCCCCTACGACCCAGGTATGAATCTACTCAGGACCCTGATCTGATGCACTAGCCATGTCAGGTATCATATTAATCTGTATTTTCCTCCAAGTATGAAGCTGTTACCCCCCTAAATGTAACGTGTATGGTTCAGGAGTTACAGCAATTCATAAGTTTAGCTCTAAAATCTCTCAGAGGGAATGAACTGTCATTTGCTGGTAGCTCAGAGGGGGCTGGCATTGCCACACCCCCAAACCAGCTTCATCAAAAGCACAGAGCCAGCAGGCGGGCTGGGTCCTCCACACTGAAACATCTTGCACTCATCAGATGCCAGCTTGAGGATATGCTGGCATCCACCTGGTCTGAACTCTGAACTCTGGACTTTGAAACCCAGGACTTTATGATTCTTCCCACAATAAGGACATCTTTCCAGGAACTAAGTATTTTTTCTCCCTTCTTTTATTTTTCATACTGGCTATTACTGTTTTCATAATTGTTGATTTTCATAATTGTCTGTATATATTAATTATTTATATTGCGTGAATAAACGACTTCCCCAAGTCATTCACTTTCCGCTACCCTGCTTATCAGCACACACAGAAATGATCCCGGGTCTCTGAAGATACGCTACTGTTTGTTTGTTGTTGGCTAGACAGAATATCGTGTGTTTAACCGTTTTATTCGCAGGATTAGTCAGTCAGTTAGTGGGCCCCACGGTCCCATAGTAACCGCGGTGGTGGCAGTTTACTCTGAACCAGTAGGTGACGTTGTAATCACCCGTGTCTCACAGGCTCCCTTCTGAGTTGTCTGCGGCTAATTCTTAACGGTTCCTGCGCATTGACTGCGACCAGAGTTCGCACGATCTGTGCGCTGGCACCGTTTAGAAGGCTAAGTGCGGTCAGCCACTGAGGGCTCCTGTGACATGGTGGCAAAAACAAAACAAGATATAGATCATTTCGTTGTGGAAAAACCCCTTAGTGGTGAACTGGTTAATGTAAGCTACAGACTTCCTATTAATAAGTTTAGGGGGTGTGGAGCAGGCAACAGCTGCCTTTCCCTAAGTGCCAAAATAGCCAGAAACGGCTCTGACTAAGAAAAATGTGAAATGACACTTTAATATAAAGTAATCCAAATGAGCTCCGTTCATCGCTTCTTTTGCCATTTAGGGAGACAGTGTAAGGAATGTGACCTCGGCTGCTGGTGAGGGGATGCTGGCTCTTCGCTGCGTTGCTCAGACGCTCTTCTTGCGGGGGCGAGCAGGCCGGGGACTGATTATTGTAATGCTTTTTACCACAAGGGCACAGTGACATTTGGGCAGGAATTGTAATGTTCTGGTCCTCTGTTAGAGCTTCCTTGTGATCCCGATGAATAATGAGGGTGGCGAAGGCTGCGGCGCAGGTTGTCAATCACTCCCGCCGCATCTCAATGCACCGTGATTGACAGGCACCCCAAAAAGTTCTGCGAGGAATGGAAATGTGAAAGTTTTTACCTGTTTGGCGGCGCCTGAACACACAGTCCAGGTCACGGGGCTGTCAGCGTCTTATCTGGGCCACGATGATTAATCTGGCTTTGTCCTCGGCTGTACGGCGTGAGATCTGGTGAGGAGGCCTCGTTACTTACAATGCTGGAACGTCCTGTACGTCCGGACGCTCCTCTTAGCAGATATATCTATTCATTGCCAGAAACAGGGCTCGTTTCATCCAGATGCCGTCTATACATGAAACATGAGGCCGGCCAAAATGGCTGCAGGCCCTGAATAGGCAATGAGAAGTGGACTTATAAAATGACCCAGAGAGCACTACTAGAACTCCGAACATCTGCGGCTATTAAACCTGTGAAGGAATAAAGGTCTGGTCTCCATAATGAAGTGTTGCAGCTGAAGAGGCCAGTGGCAGCCAGTAATGAGGCTGTAATGTGCGGAGAGGGCGGGGGTCAGCTGCAGGTAGCAGGGAAGGGTCAGCAGACCTGGCAGGGAAACCGGGGAGTCATCAGAGCACCACAAACACATAAAACACCCTTCAGCTTCTGAACGTCCTGGAATCGCTTTCTCAGTTCAGCTAAAGAAATGCTGAAAATGAAGGTTTGTGATGAGTTGCCACATATCAGCTCAAATATGAGATCAGGCTTTCAGTGATGGACGAGGGCTCAGGGGGGAGCCGGAGATTCTCCAAGGGGAGATGATTATTGTTGTTAATGTTCTTTTAATTTACGTTTACTTTTAAGGTAAAAAAAAAAAGATAGATGTTTCTGTAAAGTTTATGGAATACTGTCTTATAGAAAAAAAGAGACAGAGAATAGAAAGGCAGAGAGAGGGGAGAAAAGAGGTTTGGGGGAGAGTGGAAAATGTATTTAGCAACAACAGTCTATTATGTGTATAAGACGTACCACCAGCTATAACCACATGGTGGCAGTGTTAAAGTAGCAAAGGTCTTTTATTATATCCTGTGTCTGTAAAGGAACCAGGGACACCTACTTTATGAAATTGCCAGATTTTTACACATTTGAGGATGAGAGAAAACTCCAAATTCTATTGTTAAGGGAGGACTCCACAGGGACAACCACTGCTCACTACATCACAGCATGCCACTGACTGAGAGAAAGGATTCCCAGTGACAATCGCTGCACACAACATCGCATCATGCCACACAGGCTGAGAGGAGGAATCTACAGTGAAAATCACTGCACACTACGTCACAGCATGCCACAGACTGAGAGGAGAAATTCACAGTGACAATCGCTGCTCACTATGTCACAGCGTACCATAGACTTAGTACAAACTCTAAGCCTAAAAATGCTTATTCATTATACCTCTATCCTACACACCAGGACTCAGTCCCTTTTATTTACCCCACCTTTTCTTTGCTTTGGCAATGCTCGGTCATACCATTAAAAACTCATTACATTTGATATGATTGATAGAGATAGTGAGGAACACAAAGGGGAGAGAAAAGTAGAGAGACAGGTGAGGAGAGAAAAAAGGAATAACAAAAGAGGGGAGTAGAAGAGGATAAGGGCCAGTTCAGATGGGTGCTGAACAGCATTAAGCGATGATTGTAGCGCTCGTTCCTCAAGCGCTGTCCAATCAAATGAGTGGACAGCACTCGGTACCCTTGTTTACCGTCAATAACGCTAACGCCTGTATGCGCCCAGGATTGGCTAAGCGTATCGCTTCCATGTCCCCTGCAGGGGTCAAAACACTAGCAGAAAAGCATTTGAGCGAGATGCCGCACTGCTGGTTCAGATGCTTGTCTGAACAAGACGAGGAGAAGGCGTATCTTATGTTTTATGCAGTGTGTGTCCCACGTAATGAAAACTTACAGTGATCAAGGACTATAAGCAAAAACGCACGCACGCACGCACGCACGCACGCACGCACACACACACACACACACACACACACACACACACTATAATAATGTCCACTACACGGCAACAGAGAATCTGGAGAGCTGGGAATGGACTAAAATTCATTTCTGAAGGATGAGATATATAGGTAGAAAAAAAAACAACGTTTTGTAAGAAATAATACCTTTTTGAAGGATGAGATAAAATTCAGTTGTGAAGCATGAAAGAGAACAATCATGATTGGGTAATTCCCAGTGAGTAGATAGGGGTGTCACAAGTAGAGTTGGGCCGAACGGTTCGCCTGCGAACGGTTCCATGCGAACTTCCGTGGTTCGCGTTCGCGTCCCGCAGGCGAACTTTTGCGGAAGTTCGGTTCGCCCTATAATGCACCATGAGGGTCAACTTTGACCCTCTACATCACAGTCAGCAGGCCCAGTGTAGCCAATTAGGCTACACTAGCCCCTGGAGCGCCACCCCCCTTATATAAGGCAGGCAGCGGCGGCCATTACGGTCACTCGTGTGCCACTGCCTGCCTGCATTAGTGAGAGTAGGGCGAGCTGTTGCACTGTCTCTCATAGGGAAAGATTAGTTAGGCTTAGCTTGTCCCTGACTGCATACCTGTTCTGTGAACCCACCACTGCATACCTGTTCTGTGAACCCACCACTGCATACCTGTTCTGTGAACCCACCACTGCATACCTGTTCTGTGAACCCACCACTGCATACTTGTACTGTGAACCCACCACTGCATACCTGTTCTGTGAACCCACCACTGCATACCTGTTCTGTGAACCCACCACTGCATACCTGTTCTGTGAACCCACCACTGCATACCTGTTCTGTGAACCCACCACTGCATACCTGTTCTGTGAACCCACCACTGCATACCTGTACTGTGAACCCACCACTGCATACCTGTTCTGTGAACCCACCACTACATACCTGTACTGTGAACCCACCACTGCATACCTGTTCTGTGAACCCACCACTGCATACCTGTTCTGTGAACTCACTACTGTATACCTGTTCTGTGAACCCACCACTGCATACCTGTTCTGTGAACCCACCACTGCATACCTGTAATGTGAACCCACCACTGCATACCTGTTCTGTGAACCCACCACTGCATACCTGTTCAGTGAACCCACCACTGCATACCTGTTCTGTGAACCCACCACTGCATACCTGTTCTGTGAACCCACCACTGCATACCTGTTCTGTGAACCCACCACTGCATACCTGTTCAGTGAACCTGCCACTGCATACCTGTACTGTTCAGTGAACCCGCCACTGCATACCTGTTCTGGTTAGCGAACCCGCCACTGTATACCTGTTCTGTTCAGTGAACCCGCCACTGCATACCTGTTCTGTTCAGTGAACCCGCCACTGCATACCTGTTCTGTTCAGTGAACCCGCCACTGTATACCTGTTCTGTTCAGTGAACCCGCCACTGCATACCTGTTCTGTTCAGTGAACCCGCCACTGTATACCTGTTCTGTTCAGTGAACCCGCCACTGCATACCTGTTCTGTTCAGTGAACCCGCCACTGTATACCTGTTCTGTTCAGTGAACCCGCCACTGTATACCTGTTCTGTTCAGTGAACCCGCCACTGCATACCTGTTCTGTTCAGTGAACCCGCCACTGTATACCTGTTCTGTTCAGTGAACCCGCCACTGTATACCTGTTCTGTTCAGTGAACCCGCCACTGCATACCTGTTCTGTTCAGTGAACCCGCCACTGCATACCTGTTCTGTTCAGTGAACAGTTTGGTGTGTCAGTGTGAAGCAGTACCTTAATTACACTACCTGATTGATGTATACACATGCAAGATGTTTTAAAGCACTTTAGGCCTGTCATTTAGCATTCAATGTGATTTCTGCCCTTAAAACGCTGCTTTGCGTCAAATCCAGATTTTTCCCGGGGACTTTTGGCGTGTATCCCACTCCGCCATGCCCCCCTCCAGGTGTTAGACCCCTTGAAACATCTTTTCCATCACTTTTTTTTCAAAGTTCGCATCCCCATTGAAGTCTATTGCGGTTCGCGAACTTTAACGCGAACCGAACCTTCCGCGGAAGTTCGCGAACCCGGTTCGCGAACCTAAAATCGGAGGTTCAGCCCAACTCTGGTTACAAGCCCCCTAGTGGCCGGACCGCACAATGCCTTCCAATCGGTTTCAGCCCACAGACCATGCAATCTGTGATCACAATCGGTGCGCAGGATTTTGGCAGCAGACCGACTAGAAGGAAGCCTGTGAGTTACGGTAATACAATTTACACACTATTTCAGGGTATAATTGCCACCACCTCTGTTACCATGGGACAGAGGAACCAACTGACTGGCTGACTCTAGACCTGCAAATAGAAAACGGTTAAACACACTCTATTTTATCTAGCTATCCACAATAGTAGCGACTCTTCAGAAGCCAGGGTTCAGTTTTGTGTTGCTGAATAGGTGTAGCTGAACAAATAAATGACGTTAGCGTCGTTTATTAAAAATGCACTATAAATAATTAATATATACAGAAAATCATTAAAATCAACAATTATAGAAACATTAGTAGACAGTATGAAAATAAAAAGGGAGAAAATACTTAAGTTCGTGGAAATATGTCCTTTCTGGGAAAACACGTGTAGTTCTTTGTTTCAGTTCAGGAGCCAAGTTCAGACAAGATGGCCGCTACTGTTCTTCAAAGCAGCGGCAGGCTCACATGAAGATGGAAGTGGAGGAATGAAGGAGGAGGCCCTGGCAAACACTTTTGAATGAACCACAATTTTGGGTGGAGTCTCAGGTTCAGCCCAGGGGCTGGACAGGGTGCGGTAAACATCCTGGGTGGGTTCCTAGTGCCCACCAAATATGACAATTTTCATATCTCGGCTTACGCTTCCTGCATGCACATAACAGTCACGATTCATATTCCTTAGAAAATACCGATTCATATGACATATTTCATGAAGGCTGTATCAGGTCTTGTCACCGAGAAGGTGAATACCTCAATAACCGGACGGGTTATTGTTATGAATTTTATATCAGCACATTGGGCAGATTTTAACGAATAAGACTATATGAATTTCATAGCTGTGCTATACACGGTTTTCCTTTAACAGACAAAAATCACATACCACATGCATTGAAATCTGCCCCCCAGCGCACCTCTCTCAGAACACCCACTGTGTCTGAGCCCTTCAGTGGACCCCTGTGAAGCTAGCATACTTTGGCTTCCCCTGGATGAAAGCAACCTTTTGGGGTGTTAATTATCACCTAAGCGTAACCCTAACCACCCCTGTGGTGCCTAACCCTAACCATCCCCACTGCACAAACATCCTTACACACATAGAAACAATAATATATTTTATACCGTAAAATACTTCACTACAAATAACATGAATAGAATAATTTATATATTTTTAATAGAATAAATAGCCTTACAATCACGTACGCATTAAAAATATTATAAATAGAAAAAGTTATATATTTATAATGACATATTTCAATAAATAGCCTTACAATCACGTACGCATTAAAAAAAATCTCAAAATCATGGTAATATTAAAAGCGATATATTAGTAAGATAATAAATCTGAAAATTATAATTTACACATAAATACAAGGTTAATACCAAAAGCAATATATTTGTAATACAATAAGCTTGAAAATGATATTTATTTTATTTATTGTATTTATAAAGCGCCAACATATTACGCAGCGCTATTTAAGCATTATACTTATGAAAACGAATTTTAAAACGATAAAATAAGTGAAAACGAAAATGTACTCATTACACGACTGAAAGCAAAATTTTAAAATGATAAAGTAAGTTAAACAAAAAGTCAAAATGAATTTGTAAACGATATTTGTCATAAACCTTATTCTGTAAATGAACATTTTTGTTATGGTCCCTGCAGCGCTATTTGTCGGGCACCCTTATTTCTTCTCTGGCGCCCAAATAGCCGATATTTTGCATTGCACCGCCCTTTTTCGTCCATTAGCCATATGCGCCCTTTTTCCTGCTTCTGCACACACAACATGCCATCTGACCATACTAGCCAACAATCATTTTGGGGCCACTAAGGGTCCCCTTTGTCAAGGCACAGGATATGGAGTCTGTACAGAGCCGGGAGGGGCAGGTTTATTTTAAGCATCCCGCAACATTTTCAAGGGGGCTACATGCACACAGGTTATGCCAATGACACACTGCATGATGGGGTATGCAGTCATGGATCTGTTTTTATTTTGACTCATCTGATTTACATCCAGTTTATTGTAGTTTGGTCCTTGTTCTCCTTGTTTTTGAGACAGGCGTTTGCGTTTAAGCATGCCGTTTCATGATGAAAGCTAGACTGTTGTGTGTGAACAGGAACAGGTATATCTCGAAGGCAGAAGATTTTACTTGTAGCTGAGATTAAACATTTTGAGTGATCAGCACAGTTCAGAGACGTTCTTCTAGTTCAAAGGCTGGCTCTCAGCTGTCAGATGCTTCCTCTGCTGTAATGTGACGCCAACTCCTCTGACGGGAGAGACACATACAAACACAGCTTATCCAGGACTCAGACAAGTATGCTGCTTCTATAACTCAGCACCTCATCCTGTACTGCCACTGACTGTGGAGCTGTCACCTGGGCAGTGGTACCACCGGCGGTGAGCAATGTTATCTGTGCAGTTGTACTACAGCTGGTGGAGGACCTGTCACCTGGGCAGTGGTACCACAGCTGGTGGAGGACCTGTCTCCTGGGCAGTGGTACCACCTCTGGTGGTGGACCTGTCACCTGGGCAGTGGTACCACCACTGGTGAAGGACCTGTCACCTGGGCAGTGGTATTATAGCTGGTGGAGGACCTGTCACCTGGGCAGTGGTACCACTGCTGGTGAGCACTGTTACCTGTGCAGTGGTACTACAGCTGGTGGAGGACCTGCCACCTGGGCAGTGGTACCACCACTGGTGGAGGACCTGTCATCTGGGAAGTGGTACCACCTCTGGTGGAGGACCTCTCACCCGGGCACCAGGGAAGTTAGTTTGGGTGTCAGAACTACAGTGGGCACTGAGACTTAGGTTATTGCGAGGGGGTATACTGGTTAGATATAGGAAGAGCGGATGTTAGTGTAAGGTGTAGGTAGGGGGGAGGATAATGTTATGCACGAGTTAAGGCAGTGTTGGTGGTGGTGGGGGGGGGGGGGGGGGTTAAGCTTGGGCAAGTGAGGGTTGATATGACTTATGACATATGACGATGGTAGGGATTAGATTGTGAGTCCCTCTGAGGGACAGTTACGTGGAAAGACAGTACACTCTGTGCAGTGCTGCGGAAGATGTCAGCGCTATATAAATTCTAAATAATAAAAATAATGATACCAATAAGCAAAGAACATGCCTCTGTGTCCCATTAGTAATTTTAAATCTGCCTCAGGTACACTTTAAGGGCCACTTTTTGCTCATGTGCAGCTGGTTACTTTGAAATCGCTTGTTTTAAAGGTCACCCGAGGTGACATGTGACCAGTGGCGGCTCCAGCTTCAGATTTTTGGGGCGGCTGAAAGGGGGCACGAGGGCTGGCAGGCCGGGCTCGGGGGGGGGCAATTGAAAATTTGGGCGTGGTCATGATGTCATGTGGGCGGGACTAACTTTAATGTAGTTGTACCAGCTAACGTAGTTACATGAAAAAAAAAATGAAGTAAACGCACATAATGACAGGTAGCCTTTCACCAATAAATGCACATAAGAATCAGCTTTTCAGCAGTTAATGCACGTAATGACAGACAGCGTTTCCTCATTAAATGCACATAAGAGACAGCTTTTCACCAGTTAATGCACATAATGACAGACTGCGTTTCTGCAGTAAATGCGCATAAAGGGACAGCTTTTCACCAGTTAATGCACGTAATGACAGACTGCGTTTCCGCAGTAAATGCACATAAGAGCCTGCTTTTCACCAGTTAATGCACGTAATGACAGACAGTTTCCCCATTAAATGCACATAAGAGCCTGCTTTTCACCAGTTAATGCATGTAATGACAGACAGTTTCCCCATTAAATGCACATAAGAGACAGCTTTTCACCAGTTAATTCAGATAATGACAGACTGCGTTTCCGCAGTAAATGCACATAAGGGACAGCTTTTCACCAGTTAATGCACATAATGACAGACTGCGTTTCCGCAGTAAATGCACATAAGGGACAACTTTTCACCAGTTCATGCACATAATGACAGACAGCATTTCCCCAGTAAATGCACATAAGAGACAAATTTTCACCAGTAAATGCACATAATGACAGACAGACAGTGTCCCCAGCATAGGTAGCCAGGTGTATAGATGTCCCCAGTATATGTAGCCAGGCGTATAGCTGTCCCCAGTATATGTAGTCAGGCTGGTGGTGGTGGGCTGGGGGCCCCAGGGCACCTCAATCCTGACTGGTGGTGGGCTGGAGGCCTCAGGCCTGCGTGGCTGGTGGTGGTCTAGTGGCCCCAGGGCAGCTCAGGCCTGGCTGGTGGTGGTGGGCTGGGGGGCCCAGGGCACCTCAGGCCTGGCTGGTGGTGGGATGGAGGGCCCCAGGGCAGCTCAGGCCTGGCGGGAAGGCCTCAGGCCTGGCTGGTGGGATGGGGGGCCCAGGGCACCTCAGGCCTGGCTGGTGGTGGTGGGATTGGGGTGCCAGGGCAGCTCAGGCCTGGTGGGAAGGCCTCAGGCCTGGCTGGTGGTGGTGGGATGGGGGGCCCAGGGCACCTCAGGCCTGGCTGGTGGTGGTGGGATGGGGGGCCCAGGGCAGCTCAGGCTTGGTGGGAAGGCCTCAGGCCTGCCTGGTGGTGGTGGGATGGGGGGCCCAGGGCACCTCAGGCCTGGCTGGTGGTGGTGGGATGGGGGTCCCAGGGCAGCTCAGGCCTGGTGGGAAGGCCTCAGGCCTGGCTGGTGGTGGTGGGATGGGGGGCCCAGGGCACCTCAGGCCTGGCTGGTGGTGGTGGGATGGGGGTCCCAGGGCAGCTCAGGCCTGGTGGGAAGGCCTCAGGCCTGGCTGGTGGGATGGGGGGCCCCAGCCCCCAGGGCAGCTCAGGCCTGGCTGGTGGTGGTGGGATGGGGGGCCCCAGGGCAGCTCAGCCAGGCCTGGCTGGTGGACTGGGGCCCCAGAGTCAGGCCTGGGGCCTGGGGGTTGTTGTTGGTGGTGGTGCTGCTGGTGCTAGGCTCAGGACTCAGGAGGCCTGGGGGGGCTGCGGCAGAAAGAGACAATTTGGCAGTTGACTGGGACTCTGGGAGAGGACAGCCACCGCCCACCGCACCCACCTTGAGTTGTCGCGGTTCCGACTTGAACGACTTCAAGTCCTCCTGCTCCTGCTGCTGCCTGGCTGTGTCAGTGTGTCAGGTGAGGTCCAGAGAGTCCAGCCCCGCTGCCGCTGTCCGTGTGTCGGTGGCGTGTCTGTGTCACACACAGGCAGCGTGACTAGCCCGGCCGCCCCGCAGAGAGAGTCTGACTGTGAAGCAGTCACACTTATAACGCCGCTATACGCGGCGCCGGCGAGTCGCCACCCACCACGACGTTACCCCTGGGGCGGGCCGCTCTGCGTGACTCACTCAGCTGAGCCTGCGCCCGGCCCAGAACAGAACGGAAGCCATGTCGGCCGGCCAGGGTGGGTGGGTCCGTGGGATCGCTGCTGGGGTGGGTGCCAGCCCAAGCCCTTGCCCAGTCGCCCTCCTCCCAGACTTGAGGCAGCCCTCGCTCACTGCAGTGCAGCCAGCCAGCCCAGACGACGAGCCAGCCAGCCAGGTCGGGTCGGACACAGCCGGCGGCAGCGGGGGGGGGGCTTTGAGGGGGGCTAATGAGTTGCCAGCTGGGGCTTAAGCCTGGGTAAGCCCCAGTGTAGCGCCGCCACTGCATGTGACAGGATGAGATAGACATGTGTATGTATAATACCAAGCACACAAATAACTATGCTGTGTTCCTTTATTACTTTATCTGTCCGAAAGAGTTAAACATCAGGTATGCAAGTCACAGTTTCCGTCTGGGTAGGGACTGGGTCAGACTACAGCATAACCCTCACTGATATGTGCCTCAGGTACACTTTAAGGGCCACTTTTTGCTCATGTGCAGCTGGTTACTTTGAAATCGCTTGTTTTAAAGGTCACCCGAGGTGACATGTGACAGGATGAGATAGACATGTGTATGTATAATACCAAGCACACAAATAACTATGCTGTGTTCCTTTATTACTTTATCTGTCCGAAAGAGTTAAACATCAGGTATGCAAGTCACAGTTTCCGTCTGGGTAGGGACTGGGTCAGACTACAGCATAACCCTCACTGATATGTGCCTCAGGTACACTTTAAGGGCCACTTTTTGCTCATGTGCAGCTGGTTACTTTGAAATCGCTTGTTTTAAAGGTCACCCGAGGTGACATGTGACAGGATGAGATAGACATGTGTATGTATAATACCAAGCACACAAATAACTATGCTGTGTTCCTTTATTACTTTATCTGTCCGAAAGAGTTAAACATCAGGTATGCAAGTCACAGTTTCCGTCTGGGTAGGGACTGGGTCAGACTACAGCATAACCCTCACTGATAAGGACTTAGTCATAAGAAACTTTCATGGCTTCTGAGAGCATAAAAGAGATCAAAAGGGGCAATAGTTCATAGATTTTAGCTCTGGCATACTTCAATGAATGTATCATTGAGAAGAGGCCATGAAACAGCAAAAACTTAAAACTTAGATTTAAATCTAAAATAAAACTGTGGGATAACTAAAAAAAAAGTCATTTTTAGGACAAGGATGATATGTTTATCTCACAATTTTTTTTTCACCTCGGATGTCTCTTAAGACAGAATTGTACTTGGCATGGTATTCAAATAGAGGAGTTAATTACGGTAGCTTTTATTTGTCTGCAAGCAAACACATTCCTGTTATGTACTTGTCCACCTATAAAGCATAAGACTGTATCCAACTGGAAACTATTTTATTAAGAATGATGGTTATAAAAGTATAAGTCAGTGTAAATCCATGCTTGCCCTGCCCCTTTGAGCGGGGGTGTCATAGGCAGCTGCCTAATTGTTCATACATATAGGAATGCTGCCTGTGGCATCTAAATGCATTTTCACCTTTGATTCACCATAAGATGTCAGAAATGTTCAAGTAAAACAATAGCGACATGATGCCATCTCCATAAGAATTGTCTCACAGATGTGAGTAGTCAGGAGAAGCAGATTCCTCCGTTCAATAAAAATCATCTGTTTGTGTTTAGCTGCCTCCTTATCCAAAATAATTACAAGCGTAATAACAGTAATGTGGTGTGTCAGATTCCCGAGCGCTTCATACTGCAGATGTCTCCTGGCTGCACCTGTCATATCAAATCTGCAGCAACTGCTCACATCACAGCATCCTGCCCAGCCAAATACAGCCTATTATACAGCTTGTGCTACTCATAAGCCTCACTGGCACCCAAAACAGCGTGACTAGACTGGGTGCTCCTCAGACAACACTACATCTTACAGGAGGGCAGTGTACATAGCGAGAGAGACTCAGAGGAATGGATGGATAATTTGACAAACAGACCGACAGATAGATAGATAGATAACACCACTAGCGTCGTGACGGGGGTGTGACCTGCACCAGGTGGGGTGACCCCAGCCGCACTAGAGGGGGTGCGCTGTAATGGAGGGGGAGCCACGGGGAGGGAAGCCCAACCTCTCCCTCCCCATCTCCCAGGGCTGCCCTCCGTGCTCCCCCCTCCAGACTGCAGAGTTATGCAGCAGGGAAGTCTGTACTAAACTACTCACCTACCTGGTTCCAATCGCTGCTCACTAGCCACCGGGCTCCTCTCTGCATACGCTGATATACACCCTGCTTCCTGTTTAGCCGACTTCCGGCTAAACAGGAAGCAGCGTGTATATCAGCGTATGCAGAGAGGAGAAGACCAGCTGCGACTGAGCGGCGATTAGAACCAGGTAGGTGAGTAGTTTAGTACAGGCTTCCCTGCTGCATTATTCTGCAGTCTGGAGGGGGGAGCACGGAGGGCAGCCCTGGGAGATGGAGAGGTCAGGCTGCCCTTCCTGTGGCTGCGGCTCTCCCCTCCATTAGGGGGGCACCTACCTAATACTGAGGGGCGCCTACCTATCTAACCTATACTCGGGGGAACCTACCTAATCTAACCTTTACTGGGAGGCACCTACCTAATCTAACCTATACTGGGCAGCAGCTACCTATCTAACATATACTGGGGGGCAGCTACCTCTCTAACCTATACTGGGGGGCACCTACCTAATCTAACCTATACTGGGGGCATCTACCTAATCTAACCTATACTGGGGGGCACCTACCTATCTAACCTATACTGGGGGACAGCTACCTATCTAACCTACACTGGAGGCACCTACCAATCTAAACTATACTGGGGGCAGCTACCTATGTAATCTATACTGGGGCACCTACCTATCTAATCTGTATTGGGGGCACCTACCTACCTAGCTAGCCTATACTGGTGGCAAGTTGGCAACTATACTGACTACCTATATTGGAGGCACCTACCTAACTAACCTATACAGGGGGCACCTGCCATTCTAATCTATGCTGGGGGCAACTATTCTGGCTACCTATATTAGCCCACTGCCTTACTAATACAGCTACCCCCACCCTTGTGATGTCATGTCCACACCCATTTTTTGCCGCTGCGCGCTTCGCTTTGGGGTGGGGGGTGTCGGTAAATTATCCGCACCGGGTGTAAAACACCCTAGCTACGCCACTGGATAACATACATAATAGACAGAGGGATATATACACAATGGATGGAAAGAGAGATAGATAAACAAATAATGAATAGATGGATATATAAATAATGGATAGAAGGATGGATAAACAGATGTATGGATAGTTAGATAAATGAATAGATAATAGATGGACAGATAGAGGGATAGATAGATAAATAGTTAACAGGATGGATAAATAGAAGATAGATAGATAGATAGATAGATAGATAGATAGATAGAGGGATGGATAACCAGATAATACTGTAGATGGATGATTGGATGGATAAACAGATGATACATTGATGGAGGGATGGATAAACAGATGATGGATGGATGGATTGATGGATGGATGAATAAACAAATAATGGATGGATGGATGGATGAACAGAAGATGGGTGGAGGGATGGATAAACAGATAATAGATGTATGGATGGAGGAATAGATAAAAGATAATAGTTGGATGGATGGATACACAGATGATGGATGATCATCTGATGGGTGGAGGAATGGATGGATAGAGGGATGGATAAACAGATAATAGATGGATAGATAAATAGATAATGGATGGATAGATGGATAATGTAAAGATAGAAGTCGCCCTTAGCACTGTTGGCAGTGATGCAGATAATATCTAATGGTGGCCATCACAGAGAAGCAGCAGATCAGAGTCACTCGTGTGTAGCAGAAGCCACAGAAAAGCAGCAGATCGCCACTCGTGTGTAGCAACAGTCACAAAGAAGCAGCATATCAGAGTCATTCATGTGTAGCAGAACTCACAGAGAAGCTGCAGATCAGAGCCACTCGTGTGTAGCAGAAGTCACAGAGAAGTAGCAGATCAGAGTCACTCGTGTGTAGCAGAAGTCACTGAGAAGAAGCATAGCAGAGTCACTCGTGTGTTGCAGAGGCCACAGAGAAGCAGCAGATCAGAGTCACTTGTGTGGAGCAGAAATCACAGAGAAGCAGCAGATCAGAGCCACACATGAAAAGCAGAAGTCACAGAGAAGTAGCAGAGCAGAGTCATTCGTGTGTAGCAGAATTCACAGAGAAGCAGCAGAGCAGAGTCACTCGTGTGTAGCAGAGGCCACAGAGAAGCAGCAGATCAGAGTCACTCGTGTTTAGCAGAAATCACAGAGAAGCAGCAGATTAGAGCCACACATGCGTAGCAGAAGTTACAGAGAAGTAGCAGAGCAGAGTCAGTATTGTGTAACAAAAGTCACAGAGAAGTAGCAGATCAGAGTCACAAGTGTGTAGCATAAGTCACAGAGAAGTAGCAGATCAGAGCCACTCGTGTGTAGCAGAAGTCACAAAGAAGTAGCAGATCAGAGTCACTCGTGGGTAGCAGAAGTCACAGAGAAGCTGCAGATCAGAGCCACTCGTGTGTAGCAGAAGTCACAGAGAAGTAGCGGATCAGAGTCACAAGTGTGTAGCAGAAGTCACAGAGAAGTAGCAGATCAGAGCCACATGTGTGTAGCAGAAGTCACAGAGATGCAGCAGAGCAGAGTCACACGTGTGTAGCAGAAGTCACAGAGATGCAGCAGAGCAGAGTCACATTTGTGTGTAGCAGAAGTCACAGAGAAGTAGCAGATCAGAGCCACTCATGTGTAGAAGAAGTCACAGAGAAGTAGCATTTCAGAGGCACTCATGTGTAGCAGAAGTCACAGAGAAGTAGCAGATCGTGAGGCACTCGTGTGTAGCAGAAGTCACAGAGAAGTAGCATATCAGAGTCACTCGTGTGTAGCAGAAGTCACAGAGAAGCAGCATAGCAGAGTCACTCGTGTGTAGCAGAGGCCACAGAGAAGCAGCAGATCAGAGTCACTCGTGTGTAGCAGAAATCACAGAGAAGCAGCAGATCAGAGCCACACATGCAAAGCAGAAGTCACAGAGAAGTAGCAGAGCAGAGTCACTCGTGTGTAGCAGAATTCACAGAGAAGCAGCAGAGCAGAGTCACTCGTGTGTAGCAGAGGCCACAGAGAAGCAGCAGATCAGAGTCACTCGTGTGTAGCAGAAATCACAGAGAAGCATCAGATCAGAGCCACACATGCGTAGCAGAAGTTACAGAGAAGTAGCAGAGCAGAGTCACTCGTGTGTAACAGAAGTCACAGAGAAGTAGCAGATCAGAGTCACAATTGTGTAGCAGAAGTCACAGAGAAGTAGCAGATCAGAGCCACTCGTGTGTAGCAGAAGTCACAGAGAAGTAGCAGATCAGAGTCACTCGTGTGTAGCAGAAGTCACAGAAAAGTAGCAGATCAGAGTCACTCGTGTGTAGCAGAAGTCAGAGAGAAGTAGCAGATCAGAGCCACTCGTGTGTAGCAGAAGTCACAGAGAAGTAGCAGATCAGAGTCACTCGTGTGTAGTAGAAGTCACAGAAAAGCAGCAGATCAGAGTCACTCGTGTGTAGCATAAGTCACAGAAAAGTAGCAGATCAGAGTCACTCATGTGTAGCAGAAGTCACAGAGAAGCAGCAGATCGCCACTCATGTGTAGCAGCAGTCACAAAGAAGCAGCATATCAGAGTCACTCGTGGGTAGCAGAAGTCACAGAGAAGCTGCAGATCAGAGCCACTCGTGTGTAGCAGAAGTCACAGAGAAGTAGCAGATCAGAGTCACAAGTGTGTAGCAGAAGTCACAGAGAAGTAGCAGATCAGAGCCACATGTGTGTAGCAGAAGTCACAGAGATGCAGCAGAGCGGAGACACACGTGTATAGCAGAAGTCACAGAGATGCAGCAGAGCGGAGTCACACGTGTGTAGCAGAAGTCACAGAGATGCAGCAGAGCAGAGTCAAATTTGTGTGTAGCAGAAGTCACAGAGAAGTAGCAGATCAGAGCCACTCATGTGTAGAAGAAGTCACAGAGAAGTAGCATTTCAGAGGCACTCGTGTGTAGCAGAAGTCACAGAGAAGTAGCAGATCAGAGGCACTCGTGTGTAGCAGAAGTCACAGAGAAGTAGCAGATCAGAGTCACTCGTGTGTAGCAGAAGTCACAGAGAAGTAGCAGAGCAGAGTCACTCGTGTGTAGCAGAATTCACAGAGAAGCAGCAGAGCAGAGTCACTCGTGTGTAGCAGAAGCCACAGAGAAACAGCAGATCAGAGTCACTCGTGTGTAGCAGAAATCACAGAGAAACATCAGATCAGAGCCACACATGCGTAGCAGAAGTTACAGAGAAGTAGCAGAGCAGAGTCACTCGTGTGTAACAGAAGTCACAGAGAAGTAGCAGATCAGAGTCACAATTGTGTAGCAGAAGTCACAGAGAAGTAGCAGATCAGAGCCACTCGTGTGTAGCAGAAGTCACAGAAAAGTAGCAGATCAGAGTCACTCGTGTGTAGCAGAAGTCACAGAGAAGTAGCAGATCAGAGCCACACGTGTGTAGCAGAAGTCCCAGAGAAGCAGCAGATCAAAGCCACACATGCGTAGCAGAAGTCACAAAGAAGTAGCAGAGCAGAGTCACTCGTGTGTAGCAGAATTCACAGAGAAGCAGCAGAGCAGAGGGTAGCAGAGGCCACAGAGAAGCAGCAGATCAGAGTCACTCGTGTGTAGCAGAAGTCACATAGAAGTAGCAGAACAGAGTCACTCGTGTGTAGCAGAAGTCACAGAAAAGCAGCAGATCAGAGTCACACGTGTGTAGCAGAATTCACAGAGATGCAGCAGAGCAGAGTCACATGTGTGTAGCAGAAGTCACAGAGAAGCAGCTGATCAGAGCCACTGGTGTGTAGCAGAAGTCACAGAGAAGTAGCAGATCAGAATCACTTGTGTGTAGCAGAAGTCACAGAAAAGCAGGTGATCAGTCCCATCAGGTGACTGATTTGTTAGCCTCCGACCAGGGGCGTAATAATCACACCTGCAAAGGATGCAGGCTCAGGGGGGCCCGTGGGGGTTGAAGCCTGGTAAGGGGCGCCCCAGGGCCATTTTAATCAATTATCAAGGGGTGAGCAGCACAAACCATCTTTTAATGCAATTTTTTGCAAAGTATGCACGCAGCAGTGGAGACCCCAATCCCCACAAAAAATATATATAACATACAGGGGGGCTGCAGCACACAACAGGAAAAACAGTAACAGGGGCTCTTGGTTACGCTTTAACGTGCTTAAGCTCACCAACTGCGCCAAAGTGTCCCCGATCTGGTGAGTCCTACTCTAACCATACAATGCTAGTTTTTATCAGCAGTCTAGTGGGAACTAATCCAAAAACCCAAGAGTCAACTAAATGGGAGAAAAGGAAATGAAAAACACCTCACCTTCCACTAGCTACCAAACGAACTCTCTGGACATGTGCAATGCACTCATTTATATGCTTAACTGTGCTAGAGGTGGGCGTGGTTATGCAGGCTCACAAGGTGAAAATTATAATCAATTATCAAGGGGTGAGCAGCACAAACCAGGGCCATTTTAAGAGGCAGGAGGTAAGTGCAGTAAGGGGGGGCAGCGGGCACACAGCAGTGGGAAGGAGGGCCCAGCTCCCCCCCTCATGTCGGACCCTCCCTTCAGCCTAACCAGCTCCTCTCTCCGGAAATGTTTTCAGCAGATGGGGTACTCATCTCTTCTGCGTTCCAGGCAGCAACAGAGCTCTGCGCAATGCCGTCTTGTATGGCTCCAACACTGCTGACTTCACTTCCTGTCAGCGGCGTTAGAGATGTACAAGTCAGCAGCACGCAGAGCTCCTCTCACTACCTGGAACCAGAAAGAGGTGAGTTCCCTGCCCACTGCCACCGCTAAAATTTCTGGAGGGGGGAGCCGGGAGCACTGAGGGGGGGGATCCGAGGTGAGGAAGGAGGGGAGTTGGGCCCCGCTGCTGTGTGCCGATTGTTCCCCCTCCAGGCTACCTATACTGAGGGCAGCTATAGACCTTACTAACCTACGTTGGGGGCACCTATAGACCTGTGTAATCTATGCTGGGGGCACCTATAGACCTGACTAACCTATGCTGGGGGCATCTATAGATGGCTAACCTATACTGGGGGCACCTATGCCTAGCTTACCTATACTGGAGCACTTATACCTGACTAACCTATACTGGGGTCACCTATAGCTGGCTAACCTATACTGAAGCACCTACACCTGACTAACCTATACTGGGGGGCATCTATAGTTGGCCAACTTATAACTTATACTGGGGTACCTATATGTGGCTATCTATACTGGGGGCACCTATGCCTGTCTACCTATACTGGGGGGCACCTATGGCTGGCTACCTATACTGGGGGAACCTATAGCTGGCTACCTATACTGGGGCACCTATGCCTGCCTACCTATATTGGCTACCTATACTGGAGGCACCTATGCCTAGCTATCTATACTGGGGACACCTATGCCTGGCTACCCATACTGGGGCAACTAAGCTTGGCTACCTATACTGGGGGCACCTATAGCTGGCTACCTTTACTGTAAGTATGTTTTTTTATGTTTTTTGTTTTATTTATTTTTTTATATCCCACCTTGCTTGCTTTTCCAATTCCTGTATCGGGGTTATCCAAAGTTTTGTGTGTGTGTGTATGGGGGGGGGGGGGGGGGGCAGTGATTTCTAGTTACACCCCTGCTAGTGACAATCACGCCTCGCTTCTATTTCCTGTATGGCCTACAGCAGGAAGTTATCTCGGCCAATCAGAGACATAGAAAGCCATCACATTGATCACATGATTACACATGAGCAGCTGCACTTCAGACGCAGCCACTGCCAGCACAAACATCTGCAGCAAGTTTACAATTCTATACTGTAAAAACAAAATGCTTGCACAATATAATTTTGAGTGCATAACTGTTCACCGCTGCTTTTCAATGAAATGCAATTATAAGAAATGTGCTCTGTCTAGAAATTTAGAGCCGTGTAGTAAACTTCCTGCGCTCCCACAGATGAGACGTGTGCAGGGGCTGGCTGCGGGTCCCTAACGGCGGCCATTTTGGATGGCATCCAACGGGTTGGCTGGCAGGTGAGCGGACAGCAAACAGATATAATCCTATTTACCATGTGACACACTCCCGTGCTGGGACTCAGGCTGGTTCTGGCCGCTGTGCAGTGTTTTGTCTGGAATATGGCTCTGGTGAGGATCTGGCATCACTTCTGCTGGAAATGATAGTGAACAGCTGCAGCAGCCAGCAGCCAGGTACAAATATCTACTGAAATTATCATTACAGAAAATCTGCTACTGCAATACACATTCACATATACCAGCAGCAGAATAAAACTCACAATCCAACTATGTGTAAATAAAATGCCCAGAAATGCCGCTTTATCAATGTCTGAGAACTCTTGTCTGTTAACTGATGGAACAGGGATACTCATTTTCCCTTTGTCTCTCCCACCTGACAAGACTCCTAGCAGCCACTGTTCCTCTGCAGATAGGTAATGGTGCTCTAGCAACTCACATCAGTGCTTCAGGGCTAGAACCCCCCACAAGGCACCAAATGCTAACCAATCCCTGTTACCTTAAATTGACTTCATAACACCTTACCCTAATCTCCCCTTACCTAGATAAGGACTGCACTAATTGAAATCTACGCCCTGTTTTGATGGCTATCTGGCTGCCAGTGCGTAGATTTTAATACACCGACGCTGCGCGTTCTCTCCGCTTTTGTCGCTCCCGATGATCTCGCCGATGTCTCCCTACCGCAGCTCACTGGCTCTGCCATCTCTATAACAGCAGATCCATGTGAGCGGGTCAGGAGACGATTTCATTGGCTCCTGGCCGTGTCTACCAACGTAAGAAGCTCCCATTGGCTTACATTGATAGGTAGGGTCAGGAGTCAATGAAAGCAGCTCCTGACTGGCTCACAGGAACTCTGCCGTCATAGAGATGGCAGAGTGGGTGGCTGAGGTTCCCGACGTGCGGCGTGGATGGTGATTGTGGCGGGTATGTGCAGAAAATCATCGGTATTCTTGTTATTCTGTCGTTTCTTGTACCAGCGGTCTCTGGTCCTTAAGGGGGCAGAGACCGCTGGTACTTAATTGGTTAATGTCTACAAACCTCCCTCCAACCTAATCATAACCTCCCACCATCATTAACTCCTTCCTGGTGCCTAACCCTTACACCCCCCCCCCCCTTAATATTAACCCCTTTTTGACACCTCGCAAAGAGTGGTGGTAATGGGTTATATTTAAGATGGAAAACTGTTAGCATACCGCCCATAACCATCAATCAACTATCAACAAATGTAGAAAATTACAATCATAAGATCCTCAGTAGATATACAATGGCATAATAGGCCCATCTTAGTCAATACAGCAGAAGTGCAAGGCATCATGAGATAGACAGTAAAAGTACAATCCAAACAGTATATGGTGTAAGCAATACTTTACAAATAGAGATCCTGCACCATGGCGGTAATGTCCAGATGTGGGATGACCATGTCTGATGATTCTACCTAGATATTCCATATTAAATTTTCCATAGTAAATTGTGACCTGGATTGATAAATTACCTTATATAGTGGTAGAGTACTGTTAACCATATTTATCCAATAATTTACTGTAGGAATGGAGGGTTGTTTCCATCTGGAGTTAAATGTCTTCCTAGCATAGAAAAACACAATCCTAAAAAAGCATCTTTTTGTATTTTCCACACACTGTGGCCTCAATTCACTAAGATTTACCAAACACTTTACCGAACGTTTGATAATTTACCTCATGGGTAAAATCTAATTTTGAATTCACTAAGGTGTTACAGATTTATTGAAGGTTTTATCGATACATTCAATGGGGGGGGGGGGGGGGCTGCTGTGCAATAGAGAGACACAGAGGCATGTCATTGCACACATGATGATGCCTCTGGGTCCTCTTAAGGTTTGATACATCCGCCCCGGGGTTCTCTTATCAACAAATCCTAAGCTTTGGGGGGCATGCAGTAAATCATTTAGTGAATACAACATTTATCGCCAATCTGATAACAAGAAGACCTATAGTCTAAATGACATAATGAATAAAATTGTTGTTGTTTTTTTATACAGTATCTATTTATAAATCTTTTTTCTCCCTGATTTATCACAGGTTCCAACACCTTTAGCACTGGCAAGTTACCTCTGCGGAATGATGGTTTACTGAGAGTTCTAAAGCCAGTTGAAAAGATGCCGGGAGGGATTCTGAATATTAAACAGCCTATGCTAAGCCACAGCCGGGAGGACAGGGCTACATACCGATATACAGCAATATATAGCTACAGGCAGGGTTTCTGATGCTGAAACCAGGTTATTTAATGTACAAGTGGGTATCCTGAATACTAATATTCACTGCATTCTACTGTATGTTGTTACAGTTCATCTTTAATATAGGCAGGAGAAAATCTTTGCCAATGGATGCCAATGTCTATGATTCCTTCCTAATTCAGGTCCCACTCACAATAAGTATTATTATTACAAAGCTTAAGTGGATAAAATAATACAGCCATAAATGCACATAGGTAACAGTTAGAAGGCTAATATGATCAAGATTCTTAGTGTGCAGCAATGTAGAATGCAGGAGAAACAGAAATTAATCAGCCTCATGGTTAATGGATACCCGAAGTGACATGTGACATGATGAGATAGACATGTGTATGTACAGTGCCTAGCACACAAATAACTAGGCTGTGTTCCTTTTTTTCTTTCTCTGCCTGAAAGAGTTAAATATCTGGTATGTAAGTGGCTGACTCAGTCCTGACTCAGACAGGAAGTGACTACAGTGTGCCCCTCACTGATGAGAAATTCCAACTAGAAAACATTTTCCTAGCAGAAAATGGCTTCTGAGAGCAAGAAAGAGATAAAAAGGGGAATTTCTTATCAGTGAGGGTCACACTGTAGTCACTTCCTGTCTGAGTCAGGACTGAGTCAGCCACTTACATACCTGATATTTAACTCTTTCAGGCAGAGAAAGAAATAAAGGAACACAGCCTAGTTATTTGTGTGCTAAGCACTGTACATACCCATGTCTATCTCATCATGTCACATGTCACTTCGGGTATCCTTTAATGACTCCTTTAATGACAAGGTTTGAAAATATTACCTAGGAAAAAAAAAACTCAGGAGAAAAAGTTAATTGCATATGAGCCCAAGAATACAAACACGTTTTATTCACAGCTCCCTTTACAGATACAGGGGCCCTACAGATACAGGGGCCCGTATGCAATTCACTTTTACTCCTAAGTTTTCTCCTAAATGATCATTTTTAATTTGTTCTTTAAAATGACTTTTCATCAGCATTTTGCAATTAAAAAGTACCACAAGTACTAGAAAAAATACTGTTAATTGCATTTTATTGATTGCTGGGGGGTTTAAAAGGAATTTTATTGACAAGGGGCCTTATGCAATTCACCTTTTCTTCTTAGTTTTTTCCTAGGAGACAATTGTCCATCTTCTGTTAAAAAAATACTTTTTTAAAACTACCGTATATACTCGCATACAAGCCAAATTTTTGACCCCCAAAAAGGGGGTCAAGAGTTAGGGGTCGGCTTGTATGAGAGTCTTTCCTGGTGGTCCGTGCCCCCCCTCCCCCCCCCCCCCCGCGGCCGCCGCTGCTATTACCTCCTTAGGCAGCCGCTTCTTAATCCGTGATGTCCCTCTCATGTTGTGTATAAGTGATCACAGCAGCGCGCCCGGCGCTGCTGCTGTGACGATGCAGGGGGTAATAGATAACTGTTACTTAATCCAGAGCAGATTTGCTGTAAGACTTATGATATTTCTATTGAAGATGCTGGGAGACCTCTGCAGATTGTCACCATAAAAATCAAATTTCAACAGCAACTGTTTTGAGTGTATTAAGTGATTAAGGTGCTAATCCTGCATTCAAACCTTTTTCTGCTGTTATGGTTTGGAGTTATCACATACCTTAGGAGCACTGGCCCTTTAATAGCCATTGCCATTCAGTTGCATGCTGGAGGTTCTTTTTTATCTATAATATATTCCTCCTCTTGTCTTTATTTCCCTGCCTAGCTGCTTATCTGAAACATGATCCTCTGCTCACTTGTGTTTACAAGCAAGGCTGAGGTGACTCAGCGATTGGAGGAAAAAATAATAAAAGTTAAGGGTGGAAATGACATCAGTATTTAGCCTCAAACTGTGGGCAAAAGACATGGTTACCACCAGGAACAGAATTCTCTTCATTTGCTATATAAAATTCACTGAAATCAAAATGTGGACAGTACATACAAGTGTTATGGAAGTAGATCAAGTGTTTATCTACTTATATATGTGTTTTTTTCCCTGGCATAGTATGGCTAATCCTCCTGCTTTAAGAAATAAGGCCCGTTCAGTTCCTGAAGCGTATATGCTGTGGAGACGGTGTTTTATTCAGCAAATGCCATGTGATGTTATTCCATCGCTCCATACTTCACAATCTTTATATATTTTTGTATAGCTGGCCAACTGTAAAAGTAATGCTTTTAGTTTCGCTGAACTCTGACAGAAAAGCATTTTTCTTTCAAAGATCTCCTGTCTGGATCAGCAGTGCTGAGTTTTATTGTTATTATTCCTTTTGATATGTTATGAGCACAAACTACCCTCATTACCGCTGCCACCCAGAAGCGAGGCGGAGGGAGACGGGAGTGCGACGGGCTGGATTCGGAGCCCCTCAGCTTGAATACGGGGTAATGAGGAAGATCTCTGCGCGGAGCTGCATGTACTCAGCTGGCCCTCAGCCACTTCCCAGCAGGAAGACATAGGCAAGAAAATAGCATTTATCACAAGGAATGTATGTCCGCTGTGCGTCAAGGCACGCCGCCTCCGTGTTCCACAGGAAAACTACAAATGGAAATTCACAAAGAGATAGATCCACTGCAAAATAAAAGCATAGAATGTCCATTTCAAGAAATATATGCAGCCTCGCCCGTCTGAAAACGTAAAGGAAGAAATATAAGAGATAGCAAATGGAATTTCCACTATTTACTGCCACAATTATGGGGCATAGTGGTATATACATAACATTTAAAGAGGAACTTAAACCCAGCAAGCATTAAACAACTTCATCCCAATCAGTAGCTGATACCCCCTTTCCCGAGAGAAATATTTACCTTTTCTCAAATAGATCATCAAGTGGGTCTGTGTGGCTGATATTGAGGTGAAACCCCTCCCACAGTGTGATGTCATGACCAAGGTCCTGATAGTTTGCTGTCTGTGAACCTCTTTACATTGGAGTCAATTCATAAAAGGCTGTGTGAAAGAAAAGTTTTGTCGGGAAAATACCGCATTCAGTATTCGGTATTTTAGACTTTTGTGTGTTCATTCATAAAAGTAGCAGTAGGGTATTGTACCGTGTTGGCCATCAGTATAGGCAAGAAGTTTTGAATCAGGATGATACCATTTTTTGGCTAACTTAAAAGAATAAGAGTAAGCAAGCTTTCGGCTGTATAGCCAAACAGGATTGAAACCCGACAAAGGCTATACAGCCGAAAGCTTGCTTACTCTTATTCTTTTAAGTTAGCCAATAAATGGTATCATCCTGATTCAAAACGTCTTAATTTATAAAAATGTTCACAGGTGGGATAGAATATGGGGTAAATTACCGAAGCCCTTTGACAAACACCTTTGCGGTAAAAGCTCATTACAAGCTGTTCCGTGCAGTGTGGGCATTGTGAGGCATCCGGACATCCAATTAGATGTACAGATTTTGTTATACTGCCTCTGCTTGCTCTGAATCTGTATTTTAGTCTTTCTTAACATTCTATTTCATTTCCACAACTTAGATTAACTTCCAACAAACTTCACACGTCTTGCTTGGGTGATTTTTCCCACTAGTTTCTAACAGGTACCCAAGAGGTTAAACAGCCACACAGCCTAAGGTATTCCGGGGATTCCTGTTTTGTTCCGATCTCGCTCTGCTGCTGCCTGGGGGGTTTAACCATTTCAGCCCGCAGGCTGTTTTCACCTTATGCACGAGGAGAATTTTCACATTTCAGCACTCCTCCTATTCAGTCCCTAATAACTTTATCACTACTTATCATAACAAAATAATCTCTACCTTGTTTTTTTCACCACCAATTAGGCTTTTTGTGGTTGATATTTTTTTTTTGTAATGATGTTATTCTTTATGCATTTTAAAGGGAAAAAATAGGAAAAAAATGAAAAAATACGCTATTTCATCATTTCCAACCACTATGGTTTGAAAATAAATAATGATACTGTACATAAAACACACACATTTTATTTGCCCATTTGTCCTGGTAAACTCAACATTTACATTATGTCCCTAGTGCAATGTATGAGTATAATATATTATTTGGAAGTAAGGGTGTATTTTTTCTACATTGTGTTTTTTGTTCTCTCATTGTTTCCTTGCAATAACTGCAAGACTTTATATGCAAATATAACAGTAATATACCTTCATGGCATACATATTTAAAAAGCTGAGACCCTAAGGTAACTATTTATGTAGTCTGTTTTAGATTCTGTAACTTTGCCTTATTTTTACAAGCTTTATATTTTGGTACCGAACATACGAAAATAAAAAAAATATTGCTTTTGGCTCAGAATGTGACTAAAAGTAATTCACAAGACACATGCCTCAACCCAAAAAAAACCTAAAATCTATTCTACAACTTGTCATGCTTAAAAGGATACCCCATATGTGTCATCTGATAACTATCTGGGCATCTAGCATGCCATTAACGACGAAGTGTCCTTGTGGCTTTGTACAGGGCAATTTTTCTACAAAATATTTTAGCGCCATACTTTATTTCCATAGCTCCAGAAGAGTCAGTACATGAGAAAAAGGCCACACATGTCACCATTGTGGAAAGCTAACAACCAGGGCTATTTAAATATGGGTGTTTTGTAAGCTGCCGACTCGTGTAGTTTTGCTGAAACTTTCCCACATTTGATCATAATATTGAAAATTACATTATTTTTCTTGATGCATTGAGTATGTCCCTACCTATTTTCTATGTAACATGGGTTCAAGCTATAAGACACATCAAAATGTATTCGACAACTCGTTATGATAAAAATGAGACCACATATGCATTATTTGAAAACAATCTGGATGCACAGCAGGCAATTATTCTCAAGGTGCATCAATGGCGTTTTTGCAGTTCATTTTTTGCAAGAATTGTTATAGCGCCATACTTTCTTTCCATAGCCCCAGAAGAGTCAGTACATGAGAAAAAGGCCACACATGTCACCATTGTGGAAAGCTAACAACCAGGGCTATTCAAATATGGGTGTTTAGTAAGCTGCCGACTCGTGTAGTATTCCTAACATTTTCCCAAACTTGACCATTAAATTAAAAATCACATTTTGCAAAATGTTAGATTGACTTTGTTACTAAATATATTTTTATATGACATAGGCCTAAGCTTTATATCGCCCAAAAATATATTAACGTGATACTCATGGTTAAAATGGTGCCACATATGGCTAATTTCAAAACTAGTTGGGCCTGTAGTAGATTGTTAGCTCTAAGGTGTGCATTTGTTTTTAATGAGCAATTCTGCAAAATATACTGAGGGCATGTATTTGCTGTTAGCATTAGGCCCACTCTAAATGAAGTTCATTCTCTCAGCTTTCACCAAAGGATGATTACAGCAAGGCCTATGTTATTTCCCTATAACAAGCATGACAAACATATTGGGACTCACCCTTGGAGGTCTGACATGCAGCGAATTCAGTAGTAGAGGAGTAGTGGAGTCGATCCAAAAGCCAGTCGCAGGAGGTAGTGGTAGCCAGTGGTAGCCAAGGAAAATAATCAGCCAAGGTCAGAAGTCCAGATTATGGTCAGCAGAAAGAGGCTAAGAAACTAGTAGTCTTGCTTTGCAATGTTAGGGCAATGGTTCAGTTATTGCAAATAAATTATTTGCAAGGAGTTTGTATGTTCTCTCAGGTTCTGTTCTTCTATGCAAATATTTAGGAGATGTCAGGGATAATAAGTAATAATTATAATAAAAAAATAAAAATAAAATAAAAAAAAAGTCTAATAGTTCAGCACTGAATGGTAGGCCTCAAAACACCCAATAAGGCACAGTCCTGGTCGTGATGGGCATGTTGGGCAGTAATATCGTGAGTCTCTCCTTATTTGGTGTCTTGCGCACACTCTGCACCTTTTTTGGGGGTTCTGTTTTCCAGGATTTGGGGGCAGTGGGGCAATAAAATGTTTGTCGCAAAGTCGCATTACCTCTTCCGAATCCTGTTGGCCTGTGCGCTGAGATGTATATCCTGATTCATAAATTAGGGATGCTATCACAGCTCGTTGAAATTTTAGATATGAGGCTTTATTGCCAGATTTTTTGTAAACCACAAAAGAGTTATGCATGGCTATCTGGAACAGGTACATTGCCACCTTCTTGTACCATGCCTTTCGCTTCCTCTGCATTTGGTATAAAGCCAACATTTTGTCTGCCAAATCAACACCTCCCATATTTTTGGTGTATTCCACAATAGCCACGGGCTTCTGGATCTCCTCTCTCCGTGACAGTGCTGTCGTGGTAGCCTCATTGTGGATGGTTGTCAGCATCAACACATCCCTCTTCTCCCTAAACTTTAGAGCAAGGAGCTCATTGCTGCGGAGACTACACACCTCTCCCTTTTTCAATTTTTTGTTGACGACCTCCGGGGGCAGACCTTGGCGATTTGGCCTTGCGGTTCCACAGGCTACGGTTTGTGCTGCATATAAAAATTTAAACAGCGGAACACTGACATAAAAATTGTCAATGTACAAATGGTACCCTTTATTCAGCAGGGGACTTATCAAGTCAATAACAATTTTGCCAGTACTACACATGTACGGTGGGCACCCAGCAACTTCCAGATGAGAGTCCTTGCCTTCATAAACCCTTAAGTCAAATGTGTAGCCTGTACCGCTTTCACACAGTTTATAAAACTTAATCCCATACCGGGCACGTTTGCTGGGGATATATTGCCTGAAGCCAAGCCTGCCATGAAATGACATAAGGGACTCATCTACCACTATATTCTTTCCAGGCATGTAAACCTCTTTGAATTTATCACTTAGATGGGATAAAAGAGGCCTCAATTTGAAAAGGCGGTCATGCGCTGGATCGTCCCTGGACAGATGTTGTGTGTTGTCATTGAAATGCAAACATTTTATCAGCATTTCATAGCGTTCCCTCTTCATAGTTGCTGCGTAAACGGGCATGCAGATGATGGGGTTTCTTGCCCAATAGTCACAAAGCTGAGGTTTTTTTTCTAGGCCCATGTTTAACGTCAGGCCAATGAATACCTTCAGCTCAGGCACATTCGTGGGGGTCCATCTCGCAGCAAAACGAGTGGTAGGATTGTCAGAGATATACTGTGTAGCATATAGGTTAGATTGCTGCACAATATGCTGTAAAATGCTCTCATCTATAAAAAGAGCAAAAAAGTCAGCAGGCTGCAGATTTTCGGTGGGCACTAAAATACCGCTTGCTGCTGTGAAAGCAGGGATGTCTGGCAGCACCATACATGGAGGCGACCACTGGGCGTTAATCATCTCTGGTGGTAATTGGCTTACCCTTGGCCTCCTCCTGGCTGACCCCTGACCACTGCCACTAGCCTCATTGCTGGGACCTGGCTGCTGCTCACTAGCCAAACTACTGTCCCCAAGCTGTGCCTCTCCTTCTACCCTCACCCTGCGAGTTGGCGGCTCTGACTCCTCTGACTCTGAGTAACTGTCCGACAGCGACTCAAGCTCGGAGTCAGTGAAAGGTATCCACTCGCTGCCTGATGACCCCTCCTCACTCTCACTGCTTTGCTGCAAATAGGCACAGGCCTCTTCAACGGTGTAAAGCCTTTTCGCCATTGTGCCACCTGGATAGACAGACAGATGGATCGATAGATTGATTGATCGATAGATTGATTGATCGATAGATTGATTGATCGATAGATTGATTGATCGATAGATTGATCGATCGATAGATTGATCGATCGATAGATAGATAGATAGATGGATAGGGTTGTTTTTTTTTTTTTTCTTTAGTTTTTTTTTTTTTTTTTTTTAGAAAGTGTGGAGCTTAGGGAGGGACGTATACGGAGATGTATACGATAATGTATACAGAGAAGTATACAGAGAAGAGAGAGAAGAAAAAAATAGAAAGGGAAAAAATTTAGAAGTTATCTACCTGTGGGACGGTATGGGATATAAGGGATGGGGATGGTATGGGATATAAGTTTTATTAAAGTTTTAAAAATGTGTGAAAAACTTACTTTTCTTATCAAAGAATATCTCTAGCAGCTCCTGTCAGCTCATAAATCAGCTCTGAGGTGACAGATCTGCTTAGAGATACTCTTTGATATACTGTGTCAGTTGTGTATATGTTTTGCAAACTTTTATGAGAATGATGACTGTTCATTGGCTGGAACAGCCATCATTCTCAGTTTCCAGACTGGGATTGGCTCAGAGGACACATGTCCTCTTCTGCCAATCCCCCCTGCTGCTGGGCCAATCATGATCGCGCACGTGCACGCCTGTGCTCGTGCACGATCACAAAAACACTGCCTGCCTGTTCCTGATTAGAATGATTGCTGTTTTTGATCAAAAACAGCGATCATTCTTGCTGCACTTTGATGGATTGGCTCAGGGGTCTTCAGTCCCCTGCAGCCAATCCCCGCTGCCTCCAGACTCATAGCGATCGCGCGCATGCGCGCTCCCGATCGTGTTCACGCTGCCTGTCTGTTCCTGATCAGAATGATTGCTGTTTTTGATCAAAAACAGCGATCATTCTTGCTGCACAATGATGGATTGGCTCAGGGGACTTCAGTCCCCTGCAGCCAATCCCCGCTGCCTCCAGACTCATAGCGATCGCGCGCATGCGCGCTCCCGATCGCGTTCACACAGCCGGCAAGTGCAGGGACATTACTGATGCGTCCCTGCGGCTAAAGCACCCGCCGCTGCAGACGTGAAGGTCACGTCTGCGCGGCTCAAATGGTTAAAAGCTTGTCCCTCCGGCGAAGGCTGCGGGTCCTATCAGATTCCACCATTCAGACTTGCAGGAGAGCAGGGGCTGTTGTGTCTATTGGCTCCCTGCTCCTGTCAGTCACAGCTGCCTCGGCTTCTGCCTGTGAGTCACGCTCCCGCAGTCTACTCTCCGCATTCTTTTCGCCACTTCAAAGCAGACGGTAAGGTTTCGTGCCATTACCACTTTATGAGTTGACATTTATGGACATGTGTTGAGGTAATTACCGCACAAGTCGGTAACTTACCTCACTGCTCGGAAATTTTAGCTTTTCATGTGGAAACAGGGTTTATGAATTGACTTTTTCCTAACAGCT
This sequence comes from Hyperolius riggenbachi, assembly GCF_040937935.1. Classification (NCBI taxonomy): domain Eukaryota; kingdom Metazoa; phylum Chordata; class Amphibia; order Anura; family Hyperoliidae; genus Hyperolius; species Hyperolius riggenbachi. The sequence continues at coordinate 36,703,616 of NC_090656.1, forward strand.
CAGTAAAGTCAGCTGTTTTCTGCATTACCGAATGCAGTAATGCTTTATGAATCTACCCCATTGTGGGAAGTAACAGCTGTTTCCAAGTGTCAAGCAAGCAGTATCTCTGTCTGTGCACAGAGCTCTGAGTAGTGAACATTCCGTACAGATAAATTTCAGAATGTAAATCAGGTAGAGGAAAGATTTTACAATGGGCAAACACTAAATAATTTATAAGTAAATATTGTAAAAAATAAGCAATTTTATTCATTATGTAATTTTCACGACAGATCCTCTTTAATGGCCCTTTTCCACTAGGGGCAAATTTGTGCGTTTTTTTCCCGGCACACAAATTCACACGCCATTTATTTCCTATAGGCCAGTTTCCATTAAATGCAGAATTCACATCCAGAAAAAGCAAGAAGTTTTGAATAAGGATGATACCATTTATTGGCTAACTTAGAGATGAATAAACAGTAAGCTTTCGGCTAATAATAAGCCTTCGTCGGATTTGGTTCCTGACAAAATGTGAAAAACACAGCTTATATATACTGACGTACAGAAGAGAAACTTACTTTAGCAAACATAAATAAATGTAATTAGATGCCTTAACTGTTATTTCAGGAGGCTTTCCTAGGCATCCTGGCTAAATTGATAAGAACCTGCCATACCCCATCTAGCAGCCATTAGCATTCAGGTGGGAGGCTTCAGTTGCACGCCATCGCAAGATTGCGTCGCTAGCAGGACCGCCCCGTGCAGGCATCCCTCCCACAGGGGTCCCTCCCTAACCGCTCACCTGTCCGCCATGTCCTAGAGCTGAAGGAAACGTTTAAAAACACACGATTGGTTCACACGATGGCCAGGGGCCCCGGACCTCTCTCACTGGCCGGGGCCCCAAGGCCAACACGCGATACTTGGAGGGGAGTGCAGGTGGGCCTGGACCTCTCACACCCAGGCTCTGGACCTCTCACATCCAGAAAACCCACCAACACTGCCTCCATACTGAATGCTAAATTCAACACACACAAGCAATAGAACACAGCAATACATGCATCCAGCTACATTTGAAAGTGGTCAGCAGGTGCTCGTCAGCCAATCAGGATGCACTGTCATACACCCTTTACCTGCCATACCCCATCTAGCAGCCATTAGCATTCAGGTGGGAGGCTTCAGTTGGACGCCATCGCAAGATTGCGTCGCTAGCAGGACCGCCCCGTGCAGGCATCCCTCCCACGGGGGTCCCTCCCTAACCGCTCACCTGTCCGCCATGTCCTAGAGCTGGCGGACATGTGAGCGGTTAGGGAGGGACCCCTGTGGGAGGGATGCCTGCACGGGGCGGTCCTGCTAGCGACGCAATCTTGCGATGGCGTCCAACTGAAGCCTCCCACCTGAATGCTAATGGCTGCTAGATGTGGTATGGCAGGTAAAGGGTGTATGACAGTGCATCCTGATTGGCTGACGAGCACCTGCTGACCACTTTCAAATGTAGCTGGATGCATGTACTGCTGTGTTCTATTGCTTGTGTGTGTTGAATTTAGCATTCAGTATGGAGGCAGTGTTGGTGGGTTTTCTGGATGTGAGAGGTCCAGAGCCTGGGTGTGAAAGGTCCAGGCCCACCTGCACTCCCCTCCAGGTATCGCGTGTTGGCCTTGAGAGGTCCGGGGCCCCTGGCCATCGTTTGAAACAATCGTGTGTTTTTAAACGTTTTCTTTCAGCTCTAGGACATGGCGGAAAGGTGAGCGGTTAGGGAGGGACCCCTGTGGGAGGGATGCCTGCACGGGGCAGTCCTGCTAGCGACGCAATCTTGCGATGGCGTCCAACTGAAGCCTCCCACCTGAATGCTAATGGCTGCTAGATGGGGTATGGCAGGTAAAGGGTGTATGACAGTGCATCCTGATTGGCTGACGAGCACCTGCTGACCACTTTCAAATGTAGCTGGATGCATGTACTGCTGTGTTCTATTGCTTGTGTGTGTTGAATTTAGCATTCAGTATGGAGGCAGTGTTGGTGGGTTTTCTGGATGTGAGAGGTCCAGAGCCTGGGTGTGAGAGGTCCAGGCCCACCTGCACTCCCCTCCAGGTATCGTGTGTTGGCCTTGGGCCAGTGAGAGAGGTCCGGGGCCCCTGGCCATCGTGTGAACCAATCGTGTGTTTCTAAATTGATAAGATCAAGTTTCCTACAACATAACATAACCGGTTCAGCACCGCAGTCCGAAAATCTCATGCATCCGAGCAACGTTCACCTCCCATTCATTCGCCTATAACTTTATTGCTACTTATCACAATGAATTGATCTATATCTTGTTTTTTCCGCCACTAATTAGGCTTTCTTTGGGTAGTACATTTTGCTAAGAATTATTTTTTTCTAAATCTATGTTAACAGGAAGATTAAGAAAGAAATGAAAAAAAAATAATTATTTCTCAGTTTTTGGCCATTATAGTTTGAAATTAATATAAGCTACCGTAATTAAAACTCATGTATTTTATTTGCTCATCTGTCCCGGTTATTACACCGTTTAAACAATGTCCCTATCACAATTTATGGTGCCGATATTTCATTTAGTAATAAAGGTGCATTTTTTCAATTTGCGTCCATCACTATTTATAAGCTTATAATTTTAAATAATAGAATACCATATTCTCTTGACATGCATATTTAAAAAGTTCAGACCCTTACTGTAGGTAACTATTTATGTTGTTTTTGTTTTTTTTTAATTGTATTTTTTATTTTATTTTTTTTAATAAAAAAAAGTGTATGTGAGTAATTTTTGGTGTGGAAGGGAACATTTTAAATGTAAAATAATATTTTTTTTTAATTAAAAATGTATGTTGGTGCAGTTTACTATTTGGCCACAAGATGGCCACAGTGAAAAAAGTCCTGGATGCGAACGATGTCGCATCCAGGAACTAAAATGCTGGGGAGAAGTTTCCTGGGGGCAGAAATACCGCGCTCTCTGGAGGGAAAGCGTCGGTATTTCTGCGGGGAAGTTAGATCGGTGAATGGGAATTATATTCCCATTCACTGATTGGAGGGCTAGCGGCGGGCAGCGGGGGCGCGCCCGATCGCGCGCACCAGCCGGCGGCAGCAGCAGTGCCTATCTGGACGAGGAAGCTCGTCCAGATAGGCCGAACTGGATAAAGCACATGAAAGAAAATAAAGTGAATAGTGACAGTTAAACACCATCTTACATGCCACAATTCTTTTTATTTTTTCTAGCTTCATTTTTTGTTTCATATGCTGGTAAAATGGTGTTTACTGTCACTATTCATTTTATTCTCTTTCATGTGCTGGGAAGATGCTTTAAAATGCCACAATTGTCTTTAGCTTAGAACTACCGTATTTTTCGGACTATAAGACGCTCCGGACCATAAGACGCACCTATGTTTAGAGGATAAAATCCAGGAAAAAAAAGATACTAAACCTGGTTGCATCTGTGCTGCAGGGGCATCTTGTGAAGCTTACCCTCCAAGCTGTCTATTTAAGTTACACTGCTCAGTAACACTAACTCCTGCTGCCCCCACCAGCAACACTAATCCCTGAAAAACTAATCCCTGCAACACTGGCTACAAGTGCAGATGTAAAGCGAATACAAATTCAGGAATGAGGGAGACCTAAATAGACAGGCTTGGGGATTATTTCTGTGCCTCTGTGCAAATGTGGAGTACAAACAGGGGTAATGAGGTGCTTAGAGTGGAGTAGATCTGCCCAGGATGATGCAGCAAAAGCTTCACCCTGTATTTTATGCACAGCTGCCCTTACTCCTGTTTCCTCCGAAGGCATGACCGTACATGACCGTGACAATCGGCAGATGACACCCAGTCCCTGGCACAATCCATGTGGCAGCGATCTGTAATTCAGCCAGCGCGAGTCCAAACTCAAAGTTAAAGCTGACAACTGGTCCCCAGCACAATCCCCGCTGCACGAGTCATTGTTCAAAGTTAATGCTGACAAGTGGTCCCCGCACAATCCCCGCAGCCAGCGCGAGTCATTGTTCAAAATTAATGCAGACAAGTGGTCCCCGTAAAATCTCCGTGGCAGCTATCCGTGCAAAGCCAGCGTGAGATTAGAATACTGATAATAGCCGACTTAGCCGCTAATATACAACCCCGCGCAATCCCCCGTGGCAGCAACACCTAATGCAGAGCGCAGCAGGAGCGTAATTACCCATCTATCCGGCGCGTCCTCCATCTTCTCTTCAGTCTTCAGCCGATGCAGTGTAACGCTATCAAACACAGCACCGGCATGCTGCAAGTCCTGTCTTCTGTTACTTCCCGGTGTAGTGCACTCTCCCTGCCTATTGGCCGCGATACCTCTTCGGGTGGGACCAAGAAGTCCAATCACCATGCATTGCAGGGCTGGCAGCCAATCAGGATTGAGGTATTGACTTTTCACCCCCACTTTTTGGGAAGAAAAAGTGCGTCTTATAGTCCGAAAAATACGGTAATAGTGCATGTAATCAGCCCAGTCACAATTTGAACTCGGAATTTACGTTGTCTCTCCATCACCAGAGTCTGCTTCATGTTATGTTCAGGAAACTGTTGATCTTATCAATTTAGCCAGTATGCCTGGGAAAGCCTCTTGAAGTAACAATTAAGACATCTAATTACATTTATTTATGTTTGATAAAGAATGTTTCTCCTCTGTATGTAAGTATATATAAGCTGTTTTTCCAAATTTTGTCATGAACCAAGTCCGACGAAGGCTTATTATTAGCCGAAAGCTCACTGTTTATTCATCTCTAAATTAGCCAAAAAATGGATTGAAAACTCCTTGCATATACTGATGGCTAACACGGTACAACACTCTACTACTTCCACATGTGTTTTGGGGCACGTTTCCGTATACACGATCAATCGTACCAGTAGAATTTCCTTCTTTGTAAAAATCGCACCCCAAAAAAATTTTGCATGTAAAAATCGCATACATGCATTCACATGTGAATTTTGCACACGAAAAATAGCAAGCGATTTGCATCCTTCTAGTGGAAATGTAGCCTAAGGGCAGTTGCCAGGACTTTATGTATACATCTGCTCCCCGTCACCTTTACAAGATAGAGACAAGACAAGATGCAGAACATTTATATCATGCTTTTCTCCTGGCAGACTCAACGCACCAGAGCTGCAGCCACTAGGGCATGCTCTATAGGCAGTAGCAGTGTTAGAGAGTCTTGCCCAAGGTCTCCTACTAATGGCTTACTTAAAGAGACACTGAAGCGAAAAAAATATATGATATAATGAATTGGTTGTGTACTATGAATAATTACTAGAAGATTAGCAGCAAAGAAAATATTATCATATTTTTATTTTCAGGTATATAGTGTTTTTTCTAACATTGCATCATTCTATAATATGTGCAGATTACACAACACTCACCATTCAAAATGAGTCTTTCAGAGCAGTCTGTGAAGTAATGAACTCTCCTCTAGCAGAGGAAAAGTAAACAGTTCAATTACAGTTGAGATAATAAAAGTCAGATAACAGCCCTCTCCACGATCGTATGGCTGCCTTTACTGCAAACAGATTGTGAATCGATTTCAGCCTGAAACCGATCACAATCTGTTCAGCTGCTCCTGCCGCCTGTCCCCCCCGCGCATACATTACCTGATGCGGGCTCCCGGGCGTCTTCTCCGCATCTTCTCAGCGCTGCACCCGCTCCATCCCGGCGCTTCCTGTGTCACTCCGTGACCAGGAAGTTCAAATAGAGCGCCCTCTATTTGAACTTCCTGGGTCACTGCAGTGACCCAGGAAGCGCCGGGATGGAGCGGGTGCAGCGCTGAGAAGATGCGGAGAAGACGCCCGGGAGCCCGCATCAGGTAATGTATTTTTCATCGGATCGGCCGCCGCTAGCGACGCGCACTTTACCCGCGGGCGATCACGGGTAATTTCCCGCACGGCGCGATCGACGGACCGATCCGATTTTGGGAGGAAATCGGATCGTCGGCGGCGTTTACCGCGAACGATTGGCAGCAGATTCGATCCCAGGATCGAATCTGCTGTCGAAACGGCCACGAATCGGGCCAGTGTATGGCCACCTTAAGTTAGTCGGAGAGCTTAATAGCTTTTTTGCATAGAGATAACAACTGGAGTTTCTCAACTCTTCCTGTACTGGAAACAATTAGACTGATGTATCTGATCTTAATGTTTGTTTTTACTCTTAGCTGTACTACACATACAAATCATAATATCATCATTTTTTTTTTCGCTTCAGTGTCTCTTTAACCTCCCTGCCATTATAAAAAATTGCTGCGCACGGCAGGGAGGGTGTTTTTTGGCATTATTTTTTTTTTTTTTAGCATGTAGCTAGCCTAGCGCTAGCTACATGCTTCCCCCCTCCCTGCGGCGTCCCCCCGAATGCGCCGATCGCCGCCGGCGCATATACCCATCCGGAAATCCCGTTCTTAACGGGATTTCCAGGAGGGCTTCCCCCGTCGCCATGGCGACGGGCGCCATGACGTCACCGACGTCAGAGGGAGTCCCGAACCACCCCTCGACGCTGCCTGGCACTGATTGGCAATGCAGCGCACGGGTCTCGGGGGGGGGGCACCCTCTGATGCGGCGGGTTGCGGCGAATCGGCGCGGAGCGGCGGCGATCGTAAGTTACACGCAGCTAGCAAAGTGCTAGCTGCGTGTAACAAGAAAAAAATTATGCAAATCGGCCCAGCAGGGCCTGAGGAATCCTCCGCGGCAGGTTACCCCGAGCTGAGCTCGGGATAACCGGCAGGGAGGTTAACAGGAAGAGCAGAGATTCAAACCCTGGTCTTCTGTGTCTGAGGCAAAGCCCTTAAAGGAAACCTAAACCCAATGAAAAAAAATTAGTTTCATTTACCTGGGGCTTTTAACAGCCCCCTGCAGCCATCTTGTGCCCTTGACGTCACTCCTGGATCCTCTAGTCCCCCGTCAGCAAGTTTCGTTTTTGCCGACTCCAAGTCGGCAGGCCGCCATGCGTATCATTGCATGTGTTACCACAGTAGCAGGACGCTATAGCGGGTGTCAACACGTATCTTTGTATCTTTCCTCCTCATTTGTCCCTCTCTCAGGACTTTGTCCCTCTTTCTATGTAAATATATATATTTCTCTACTAAAAAATGTGTTTGATTGACTCTAAACTTTATTCCCCTCCTTTAAATAGATAAATTACTAATTTTAAAATGTTAATATGAAGGAAAATGAACAAGGATAGAAAGGACCAGTGTGGTATGAATTATAAAACAACATATTTTTCTTATGAAATCTTTATGGTATGCGTGACTAGGGGTGTGACGCAAGCGTGATCAGGGGCATGGCTTAAGTGTCCCTCTTTCTCATCTCAAAAAGTTACAAGGTGGTACTGATGGTTGGGGTCATCCTTAATAGTTTGGCTGACATTAGAGAGCAGAAGGGGAATATAATAGGTGACGTACAGCAGGAAATACCCAATGTGGGGAGGAAGGAAATAGTACCTCCCGTTTCATGAACACGCCGATGCTTAGTAATCCACAGTACAAAATGTAACCAATCACAAGTCCCATCCTGTTAAAATAAACTTTATTTGTTTTTATTTTAAAAGCATATCTCACATTCATGTCATGTTATATTTAAGACCCAGGATTACTGGAGAGAACACCGGGTATACATACTAGGGTTCCTTATGTGCAGCAGAACTCATGGAGAATCGCACGGTCAGTCTGATCAAAGTGATAACCGTAGATTAGAAAGGCTCTGATTTGCTGTGATCACTTCCTGGTTTAGCTCGCACAGACAGGAAATTAAAACATCATATGATCATGACTGGTGAATCGGGATCTTAAATATCAATCACCTGATCAGACTGATCACATTACATCTGCTTTGCACAAGGAACTAAATTTTGTCTTAAAACTTACTTGAACTAGCTGTAAAAAAATGGAATCACCTCAAGGTCACATCACACACCTGCTACGTAGATCAATACATTAAGAAGAATTCAGGAAGCTGGATGATTTGTGTCTGAGTGGCTTCACAGTTCCCCTGCACAGCAAGTACACTGTCATAGTCTTCCCTAGCCTCTTCTTCATTCTGTTCCTCCAGACTATCTCCAAACACTTCAGCTTATGGAACATCTGTAAGATATGGGCCTCGATTCATCAAGACTTATCAAATCAGTTACTGACAGCTCGGTAAAATACCGAATCCGATAAGTTGATTTCAGGATTCATCAACGTTATCTGCAGCTGTTAGCGAGCATTCGGTAATGATGCGATAAAACGGAAGAAAGTACAATTCATGAAAATGAAAGTGGGTGTGGTTTAGCGTTAAATTTAGGATTGGTTATCCCCTTCAATGCTCTGACGTTATTCCTGTCAGATCATTGCTGACAGAGAAGATGGAGCCATTTGAAGTGGTTATGTATCAGCTGAGAGTGATTCAAAGGCGCAGAAGGGCAAGAATAAGGTCTACAACCCTATCAGTTTGCAACAGAATGGATTATTTGCTATACCAGGACATCAGCATTTAACCACTTAACGACCGCCTAACGCCCATAGGCGTCGGCGGGTCGTTAGTGGTATAGCATGGAAACGATCGAGCGGCCTTTCCATGCCAGTTCACGGAGACTGCCTCCGTGAACAGTGTGCGAGCCGCCGATCGCGGCTCGCATGCATAATGTAAACATGCGGGGAAGGAATCCCCGCTGTTTACATCACACGGCGCTGCTGCTCTGATTGGCCGGGGATTGCCGGCATCTGATAGGCAAAAGCCTATCCTATCAGGCGCAGGACGCATATCCGTCCTGCGCCGCACACAGGAGAAGGGAGAGGGAGGGAAAGCAGGGGAGCCCGGAAAACGCTGCGGAGGGGGGCTTTGAGGACCCCCCCCCCCGCAAATTAATGGTAGCCGGCGGCGATCAGACTCCCCCTGCAGGACATCCCCCTAGTGGGAAAAAAAGGGGGGGAAGTCTGATCGCCCTGCCACATTCCTGATCGGTGCTGCGGGCTGTAGAGCCCACGCAGCACCGATCATTGCAAAATCCCCTGGTCCTTAAGTGGTTAAGCCGTAGCTGGCAAAATTGTGGGATTGTCCCAAGCCACTTCCAGAATCCTGGTCCAGGTGTTAAGCCCTATTCGGAATGTTGCTACGTAGTGTTCAAAGGACTGCCTTTTTACCCACAATTCCACGGGAATCTTATGGCCTTGTGTTAAATTACCGCTGTAAAATGGAAATATCGACACGTTACCGAATGGTTACCGCATTGTTATCGATATTTTATCGAAGTCACACCGAATGTGGAAAAACCTTGATGAATACAACTAGAAATCGATAAACTTTGAATTCGGTAATTTAACGAACTGGAAAAAGTTATCGCAAAGACAATGATGAATCGAGGCCATGGTCTTTCTAAATGACAGAAACCATTAAAGTTCTCCTAACCCCCACTTTGTAAAATCCCTCTTTATACTTCTAGTAACTAGACACTAAAATTGTAACGATCGGTGTAACACAGAGAGGATCTGATTATCGGTGATCTGCAGTATCACAGAGAATACAGATATATACCTGGTTATTGATGATCTGCAGTATCACCGATAATCAGATATATCTCTAACCTCTGGACACCAGAGTAAGATGAGTGTTTGGTGCAACAGTAATACTTTGAGGAGAGCACCCGTATCGAGGGTGCAAGGCAGTAAGAGATACTGCCCAGAAACGAGCTCCTTCCAATGGCCTGTGGCTCCCCAAGGGGAGGAGTCAGGCTGAGAGTGGGAAGGACCAGAGTGTGAGTGACACCAATGGTGGAGTGTCACTGACAGATCTGTGAACTATCTCTAAACAGAGGAGATAGTTCTCGAGGTCGGACAAGCCAGGTCGGCAACAGACAGACAGACAAGATACAGTGGAAGAGACTGATACAGAGTCCTAAGGCAAGCAAGGTTTGGCAACGGAGTATCAGATATAGCGAAGTACCAAATCAGAGATCAGAAGAGAGCTCAGGAAAGCAGAAGGTCATAACAAATAATCAACAATGTCTAGTCTATAGGTGTGAGCTCCTTGATCATCGACACCCTGGAACTAGTCTGAAGAATAACAGGATGGTAAAGCTAATTTCTAGTCTAGGGTGTGAGCTCCGTAGTCATCAACACCCTGGAACTAGTCTGAAGAATAACACAGATGATACACAGTATTCCTAGTCTTTGGGTGTGAGATCCTTGATCATCAACACCCTGGAACTAGTCTGAAGTATAACACGATACACAGTATTCCTAGTCTTTGGGTGTGAGGTCCTTGATCATCAACACCCTGGAACTAGACTGAAGTATAACAGAGATAACACAGATTCTGACAATAAGGTCTGAGTGCTTCCACGTAGTGATCGCAACGGCAGACAACCAGAGAATGACCAGTACCCAGTATATATAGCAAAGCGCTCTCCAGCGCCTCCCCTAAGTGCTGGACCAATGGGAAGTGGTGCTACCGTCAGCTGACCGGCTTGGTCAGCTGACTCCCTTCTGGCTGTCATATAAGTTCTGCCTCTCAGCGCGCGCGCGTCCTTCTGAACCTGTGTGGACTATCAGTCCCAACCACACCAGACATGTGATGTAAAGCACCCACCGTGCTGGACGCGGAATCCGCCACACCGCTATCAAGGCATGCGGCGGTTTCTCCGAGTTCGGCTATACTACTAGATGTAGGCTTACGCGTGCCAACCGCCGCGTTGGACGCAGAATCAGCCGCCTTGTTCTGAGTACATGCGGCGGCTTTTCCACGTTTTCTCACAAAAATGCTATAGCTTTTGTAAACTATCCATCATCATCACTCTCTGCCAGTCCCTTCCAGTGAACATCCTCTCCAGTTCCCCTCCCCAGTAACCTACTGATGTCTTCCATAACCTCATCCATTGTACAGCAGCAAGACTTCTTCAGAGGAGGAGCTTCTGTTCTTTGGAACTTCCTTCCTCACCCTTTCAGGTTTCTCATCTCCTTTGACAAGTTCAAATAGATCAAGCCCATCTTCTCAAAACTGCCTACCCATCTACCTCTCTATCCTAATTATACATTACCTAACAAGTACTGCCCACTATCTCAGAGCTTGTGTTTAAAGAGTACCTGATCCATTCCTGTGTTTAGACTGAGAGTGGGGGAGTAGCCGTTTCGCCAACATTTTGAATCACATTTCTGGGACAGCTGTGACAAAATGTATTTGCCTCTTGGTTAAAATGACTGATGCCACTTACTTTAGCTAATTGTCTAAGCACTTCAGTTGAGACTGTACAAAAAGTATGGCCTACAGGAAGGCTGTTCTATTTGTCCTTATAGGAATACGTGAAGATTTACCTAACCTGAGGGCAGTGGTAGCTTGGCTGAAAGGTGAAGAGCTGAGGAGCAGTAACGTGGAGACATTATTCACTTTCCCCGTCAAAAAAGTACTTGAAGACTTTTTTTATGTCACAGTAAACTCTTCCCAGTTTCTAATCCACCACGCATACCTAGGGGGAAGCGGCAGGGGCAGGTCACCCTGGGTGACACCATGGTGGGGAGTGACACCGGGAGCCCTGTGCAGCCACCCATGTCCGCTGTGCTTGGCTCCCCCAGCTGAGGCAATGTATACACAGTATGGCGTGTGCGAAAGCGATGATATCTCACCTGCACGCCGTAGCCCAGCATTGTCCGACCTCCTGTCACTACTCAGCTCCCCCTAGTGCTGGCACCTCTTCCTGCACTCGTGTAATCTTATGATACAGGAAGAGATGCTGGATGCTAGGAGGAGAGCTGAGCGGGCAGGAGGTGTGACAGCGCTGCACGGCGGATTAGGTGGGATATCAGCACGGTGCAATACTCGGCATTCACTGCCTCAGCTGAAGGGCCAAGCACAGCAGGCACAGTGGGAGCCATCCGCTAACTCCACCATGGGAGGGAGGAGGGGGAACACTAGACGAGACTGGCTCACAATCTGATTCTATCATGGACATAGGCCTCGATTCATCATTGTCTTTGAGATAACTTTTTCCAGTTTGTTAAATTACCGAATTCGAAGTTTATCGATTTCTAGTTGTATTCATCAAGGTTTTTCCGCATTCGGTGTGAAGTCGATAAAATATCGATAACCATTCGGTAACGTGTCGATATTTCCATTTTACAGCGGTAATTTAACACAGGGCCATAAGATTCCCATGGGATTGTGGGTAAAAGGCAGTCCTTTGAACACTGCGTAGCAGCATGAATAGTGCTTGACACCTGGACCAGGATTCTGGAAGTGGCTTGGGACAATCCCACAATTTCGCCAGCTGCGGCTTGATAGGAGCCCTTTCTAAAAAAATGTAGTGCAGCTAGCAAATTAGGCACTGCCTGTGTTCTCTTACAAGATGATTCAAGAGAAATGCAGATGTCCTGTTATAGCAAGTAAATCCATTCTCTTGCAAATAAATATGGTTCTACACCTTATTCCTGCCCTTCTGTGCCTTTGAATCACTCTCAGCTGATACATAACCACTTCAAATGGCTCCATCTTCTCTGTCAGCAATGATCTGACAGGAATAACGACAGAGAAGTGAAGGAGATAACTAATCCTAAATGTAATGCTAAACCACGACCACTTTCATTTTCATGAATTGCACTTTGTTCCGTTTTAACGCATCACTAACGAATGATTACCGAATGCTCGCTAACAGCTGTAGATAAATTTGATGAATCCTGAAATCAACTTAACGAATTCTGTATTTTACCGAACTGTCGTTAACCAATTCGATGAGTCTTGATTTGAGATGTAGCGAACGGTTCGCCGGCGAACGGTTCCAGGCGAACTTTGGGGGTTCGCGTTCGCCTGGACCAGGCGAACTTTTGCGGAAGTTCGATTCGCCCCATAATGCACTATGAGGGTCAACTTTGTCCCTCTGCATCACAGTCAGCAGGCACATTGTAGCCATTCAGGCTACACTAAGCCCTGGAGCCCCACCCCCCCTTATATAAGGGAGGCTCGCTGGCCATGACACTCACTCGTGTGCCTGCTGCAAATAGACAGACTAGTGAGAGCTGCTGCAGATTTTTTCTCCTAGGGAAAGATTAGTTAGACTCTTGGCTTGCTCCTGGATGATTGTTATTGCTAAAATAGCACCCCTCAGCTCTCTTTTGAGAGCTTGTGTTTTCCTGATGTGTTTTTTTTTGTGTGTTGCTCACTGACACTGACATTATACAGCCCTATCTGCTGCAGCTGGACCTTGGTAATTGTTATTACTGAGCCAGCCAGGCCCTGCCTAACTATCTATACTGGGACACCTACCTATGCCTACCTAACTACTGGGGCACCTACTTACCTATACGAGGACACCTACCTACCTACCTATACTAGGGGACCTACCTATGCCTATCTACCTATACTGGGTCTCCTACCTATGCCTAGCTAACTACTGGGACACCTACCTATGCCTACCTACCTATACAGGGACTCCTACCTATGCCTAGCTAACTACTGAGGCACCTACCTATGTCTACCTACCTATACTGGGACTCCTACCTATGCCTACCTACCTATACTGGGACTCCTACCTATGCCTACCTACATACAAGAAGATAATAAGGTCGTTGCTTCATTGTGGACAGACCAAATTCGATCAGCTGGACAGTCACTGTTGTTCTATTATTGAGCTACCACAGCCCGGCGACCATATGGGCTTTAAAACTGCCACGGCCTACACTCTCGCCACGGTGCGCACCAGTCCAGCACGGCCGTCACTACGCAAACAGCTGTTTGCGGTGTGTTACACAGTGAGTTTGGTGTGTCAGTGTTAAGCAGAACTCTAATTACACTCCCTGATTGATGTACACACATGCAAGATGTTTGAAAGCACGTTAGGCCTGCAATTTAGCATTCAATGTGATTTCTGCCTTTAAAACGCTGATTTGCGTGAAATCCAGATTTTTCCCCGGGACTTTGGGCATGTATCCCACTCCGCCATGCCCCCCTCCAGGTGTTAGACCCCTTGAAACATCTTTTCCATAATTTTTCTGGCCAGCATAATTTTCTCTATTTTTCAAAGTTCTCCTCCCTATTGAAGTCTATTGCGGTTCGCGAACTTTTACGCGAACCGAACCTTCCGCGGAAGTTCGCGAACCGAAAAACGGAGGTTCGCGACATCTCTAGTCTTGATGAATCGATGGGGGGGGGGGGGGCTCCAGGAGGGAGTGTAGCCTGATTGGCTACAATGTGCCTGCTGACTGTGATGTAGAGGGTCAATGTTGACCCTAATGATGTAGTATAGGAGGGGAATCGAACCGCCATAAAGTTCGCCGGTGAACCGTTCGGGCCATCTCTACTTAAGTGTCCTTCTTACTTATCTCAATAAGTTGGAAGGTACCGGTATGTACTTTTCTTAAAATTTGGGAGCTGTGAGTGAGGAACAAGGTGAGCAATTCCACCAAGACATTAAAGAGATGGAAAGGAGACACCAGGGAAAATGGAGCACAATGATGGCAGACTACTGTTGGATGCTTCAGAGAGACATTGCAGATGATACTCAGGAGTGTAAATACACCAAGAGGTGCCTCAGGGAACAAGAATTGAGTTTAGTGTGTGTAGGTGAACTCATTTCAGTACAAATAAGGATTTTCATGAAAAAATGTTAATAAATTATTTTCATTTATTTTGAGTTAACATAGCCTTAGTTAACATACCGTATATTCCGGCGTATAAGGCGACCCGGCGTATAAGACGACCCCCCAACTTTTCCTGTTAAAATAAAGAATTTGGCATATGCTCGCCGTATAAGACTACCCCTTTTCACAACATGCCTCCTCCATCCTCCTGGTCCACCCCTGTATACACCTTTGGATATTACTGCGTGCCGCAGTCATCCAGGGGAGGGAAAAGAGATCAGGGTGTGATTTTTTTTTTAAGAGCGGGGTGTCAGTATTGTGGCAGGCAGAGCTTACCGGGTGCAGCAGCCTTGAAAGGTCCGCTCGTGTCCTCGGTCCTTCTATGTCCTCCACTGTCCCCCGCATCATTTATGTCCACGTCCGCTGTGTTTGAAAATTCAAAGCTGCAATATAATAGCATCTTGCGAGCAGCTGCTCGCATGGATAATACGGCAGCTTCCTGATTCCGGGTCACCTGACTGGTGACGTGCATAGGAAGAGAAAGACACTGAATTGTGGAGCGCATGTCACCAGTCAGGTGACCCGGAATCAGGAAGCTGCCGTATTATCCATGCGAGCAGCTGCTTGCAAGATGCTATTATATTGCAGCTTTGCATTTTCAAACACAGCGGACGTGGACATAAATGATGCGGGGGACAGTGGAGGACACAGAAGGACCGAGGACACGAGCGGACCTTTCTGCCAAGGCTGCTGCACCCGGTAAGCTCTGCCTGCCACAATACTAACACCCCGCACCTGACACCCGGCGTATAAGACGACCCCCCACTTTGCAGAAGATTTTCAGGGTACAAAAAGTCGTCTTATACGCCGGAATATACGGTAGTTACAAAAATTGTCAGGTAATGTGATCTCCTATGACAAAATGGAGGACATTTTCAGATTCAGCGCACCAAAAAACAAAGATTATGTGGAATGACCAAACCAACTCTTGTAAAAAAATGTGCAGACCTGTGGTATTATCCATCATCTGCAGCACTTTACAGAGTGCATAGTCATGTCACCGGCTGTCATCAGATGAGCTCACAATCTAATCCCACCATAGTCATAGTCTAATGTCTTACCATTTTATTATCCATCATCTGCAGCACTTTACAGAGTGCATAGTCATGTCACCGACTGTCATCAGATGAGCTCACAATCTAATCCCACCATAGTCATAGTGTAATGTCTTACCATTTTATTATACATCATCTGCAGCACTTTACAGAGTGCATAGTAATGTCACCGGCTGTCATCAGATGAGCTCACAATCTAATCCCACCATAGTCATAGTCTAATGTCTTACCATTTTATTATACATCATCTGCAGCACTTTACAGAGTGCATAGTAATGTCACCGACTGTCATCAGATGAGCTCACAATCTAATCCCACCATAGTCATAGTGTAATGTCTTACCATTTTATTATACATCATCTGCAGCACTTTACAGAGTGCATGGTAATGTCACCGGCTGTCATCAGATGAGCTCACAATCTAATCCCACCATAGTCATAGTCTAATGTCTTACCATTTTATTATACATTATCTGCAGCACTTTACAGAGTGCATAGTAATGTCACCGACCGTCATCAGATGAGCTCACATCTAATCCTACCATAGTCATAGTGTAATGTCTTACCATTTTATTATACAACATCTGCAGCACTTTACAGAGTGCATAATAATGTCACCGTCTGTCATCAGATGAGCTCACAATCTAATCCCACCATAATCATAGTTAACACTACCATATTATTATGATGTATCTATATATCAGTGACATCTCCTGCAGGGCTTTACGGAGTACATGGTAATTTCCCTCAGAGAAGCTCATTTTTTTTTTTTGGGGGGGGGGGGGGAGGTACGCCACTGCCACCACACTACCACAGGATTCCACAGTAATGGTCATTAACAAATATCGATATGCAGGCCAGACCATAATGGCCAATCACATTTCATCAATTTCAATAATATGCTGGTGATTGTAGTTTACATACAGTACAGTCCTTCTCAGTGTGCCAATTCATCTAAAAATGATGTTCTGCATTCAAGATTCCTCTTAGCTCCTTTCAGACCAGTGTGAAACATTTCCACCACCTGTCACTACTAAGTTCTAGTCTGTTTTATTATTATTGTTGGATATCCTGAGAGACTTTGGGAGAATAGTCCGGTGGTAGTTAAAAGTTTTCTTTGAAAATGTATCATAAACCCAAGAAGGGAAGTAGCGGAACAAACAAGGAATGAAGTAGGCAAACCTGCCCGGGCTGTAGGAAGGATGGGGGTGTCGAGCCAGGAGAGCATGGAAGACGTCCTCCAAAACAGGGGAGAGATCGGAAGATGATGTTGTAAACATCTCATGGTGTAGGTCCTTCAGCGCGACCAGATAGTCATCTCCATAGTCCTCTCTGACGTCTGGTGTGATGCTCTCCAATATCTTCTGAGTTTGGCTTGACAAATATTCTTGAGAGCCAAAAATATCTACAAAACAAGATGGAGCAAGAGATAAACTAGTTGGCATCATAGCAAGTTTGGAAATTTACACTGTTGAGGGAACAATAGAATAGTAAAATGCAATGTGTCATTCTCCTGGTGAAGCTTTTTTGTCCCAAGGTTTAAGCCATAGTGCAAGGTCACACTTAATAAAATCGTAAAGCAATTTTCAGAAACCTTATCTCTGGACTTCATGGGAAGCCTAAATAAAGATCTGCCTTAAATTTAAATAGTCCACCCTGTTGGAAAAAACAACATTACTTTAAAAAGCAGTATAGTCAAGCAACCACAAGATGTCACTGTCCATAGAATGATGTGAAGATCTCTATGGTATTGTGATTTCCTATATTCACTCTGTGTGTTCCTCCCTGTTTTAAGTAAGCTGCATTACCTGATGGTGGTGTATGTTTTATCTCTGCATGTTTTTCTTCAGTAAAGAGTCCTAACTTGTTATACTGGGTGCCAATCTGTGTGTACAGACTACTCTGCTCCACCACAGGGAACAGAACAATATAACTGATTTAAAAAAATAAATTGAGATCATTTGCTTTGCTCAGGGGATAGCTCGGTGTCATAGGGAGCAGCAAAATCTGGCACATGTCAGAAGTGGACAAATTAGGCGCCACCATTTACTCCAATGTTAGATATCGGCTATTGGGTGCAAAACTAGCTGATTTGGTGTCCGGTAAATAGTGGGAAATTTTTGGTTTTGAAAATTAGTGGTTTGTAAAATATCGTTTTCAAATTTGACAATTATCATTTATGTTGATTATTGTTTTAACATTTTGAAATTCATTTTGTATTATAATTTTGTAAATTATAATTTTAAAATGTAAATTATCGTTTTAACATTTTTGAAATTAGTTTTGAGAATTATAATTTCATAAATTATCATTTTAAAATGTATTATCTTACAAATGTATCACTTGTAGTTTTAAAATGTATTATCTTACAAATGTACCACTTTTGTATCTACTTTATATGCAGCAGAGAAAGGGGGTTTGGGGGTTAGGCGTCAAGAAGGGGATTTTAGGGTTAGGCGTTAGGCACCACCCACGGGTCTAAGGATTAGGCAGGCACCACCAGGGGACTATTAGGGTTAGGCACCACCAGGGGAGTGTTAGGGTTAGGTACCACCGGGGGGAAGGGGGGAATCTTAGGGTTAGACACCACCAGAGGAGTATCAGGTTAGGTACCACCAGAGGAGTATTAGGTTAGGTACTGTGATGAATAGCGAAAAAACCGCCGCGTGTTCTGACAGCAAGGCGGCTGATTCCGCATCTGGTGCGGCGGTTTGTCCGCGCCGGCATGCGTCTGGTTTGTCTGGAACTAACAGTGTGCATGGGAAGAATGGTGAAGGGGCCGCCGCGTGTTCTGACGGCAAGGCGGCGGATTCTGCGTCCACTGCGGCGGGTTCCCCGCAGCAACATGCGTCTGGGTTATCTGGACCTGGTAGTGCACACAGATGGAGAGCTATGCGCGTGCGCGCTGCAAGACAGGCTCTTTATACCGATAGGAGGAAGATCACCTGATCAGGGCGGTCAGCTGATTCCTGCTCAGCTAGTGATTGGTTGATGGGAGCTGGGCGGCGCTGCAGGGTGCTTTACTATATATATCTCCTGCTGTTCAGTTGCTGGTTGTCTGGCGTTGCGAATGCCTATGTGTTAGCACTCAGACCTTAGTCGGATCCTTCAGTGTGGTGGAACCAGGTGGACCTGGGAATCCACACTTAGCTAGTTACTGTATACCATCTGTGTTATTCTCTAGCATAGTTCCAGGGTGTAGAGACCATGGACCTCACACCTCAGACTAGGAATACTGTATACCATCTGTGTTATTCTCTAGCATAGTTCCAGGATGTAGAGACCACGGACCTCACACCTCAGACTAGGAATACTGTATACCATCTGTGTTATTCTCTAGCATAGTTCCAGGGTGTAGAGACCACGGACCTCACACCTCAGACTAGGAATACTGTATACCATCTGTGTTATTCTCTAGCATAGTTCCAGGGTGTAGAGACCACGGACCCCACACCTCAGACTAGGAATACTGTATACCATCTGTGTTATTCTCTAGCATAGTTCCAGGGTGTCAAGACCACGGACCTCACACCCCAGACTAGGCCTTGTATTGATATCTGTTATGACCTTATGCTTTCCTGACTACTCTTCTGATCTCTGTATTGGTACCTTGCATATCTGATACTCTGTTGCCGACCCGGCCTGTCTAACCTTCTGGCTGTCACCCCCCACAGGGTGTCCAGCCTGCCCGCAGGGGTCCCCTGCTCCGCAGAGGGGACACTGCTGTTTATCGGTCAGGGACTCTCTCTCCAGGTGTTCCTGACTGCAGTAGAGTCTTCTCTACTTATTGGATCACCTGCTACCCCGGTGGTCCAAAGATTACTGTTGCACCAAAACACTTACACACCCAGGTGTCTAGAGGTTAGACATATCTGATTATTGGCGATTCTGCAGATCCTCAATAATCAGGTATATCTGTATTCTTGGGGATACTGCAGATCGCCAAGAATCAGATTCTCTCTCTGGTTGCTGACACCTATCGTTACAGGTACCACCAGGGGGGGAGGGGGGGTCTTAGGGTTAGGCATTGGTAGAAGGAGGCTTCTGTGTGAGAGTAGGGTTAGGTTTAGTCGTAGTAAAATATTGGTAATATTTACCAATGTTCTACTATGCTTATTTCGACTATAAATATATTTTCTTCTTTATTGTTAAAAATTACCTAAATATTTGGCTTTGCAATACTTAAAACCATTAAAAATGACTTTAGCCACTTAACCACTGAGGGGTTTTACCCCTTGAGCACCAGAGCAATTTTCACCTTTCAGCGCTCCTTTCATTCATTCTTCTATAACTTAATCATTACGTATCGCAATGAAATGAACTATATCTTGTTTTTTTCGCCACCAATTAGGCTTTCTTTAAGTGGGACATTATGCCAATAATTATTTTATTCTAATTGTGTTTTAATGGGAAAATAGGAAAAAATTTGGGGGAAAAAATCATTATTTTTCAGTTTTCGGCCACTATAGTTTTTAAATAATGCATGCTAATGTAATTAAAGCTCATGAAATTTATTTGCCCATTTTTTCCGGTTATAAAACCATTTAAATTATATCCCTATCACAATGTTTGGTGCCAATATTTTATTTGGAAATAAAGGTGCATGTTTTTCAGTTTTGCGTCCATCCCTAATTACAAGCCCATAGTTTATAAAGTAACAGTGTTATACCCTCTTGACATAAATATTTAAAAGGTTCAGTCCCTAAGGTAACTATTTATGCAATTTTTTTAATTGTAATTTTTTTTTTAATTACAAAAAAAAGGAATTGGGGAGTGTGGGAGGTAATGAGTTAATTTTTAGTGTAAAAGTAATTTATTAATAGTATTTGTATATGAAAAATGCTTTAGGGTGTAGTTTTACTATTTGGCCACAAGATGGCCACAGTTACTTTTTGTTTATGCGACCTGCAAGCGTACAGGAAGTACGCTTGCAGGAAGTGTTAGGAGGCTGGGAAACTGATTTTTTTCTCACAATGATCGCTGCTTCTCGTAGAACCAGCTGATCATTGCGGGGGGCAGAGATCAACGAACGTGAAAAGTTTTTCCCGTTCATTGATCTCCGGGCCAGTGAGCGGTGGCGTGCTCAAGAGTGGGAGCGTGCGCACGAGCGAGCGGGAGCGCGGGCAGTGGCGGGAGCGTAGGAGGTGCAGATTTCTCCGTCCCTGGTGTTAACAGGGTGGAAAAAGGGACAGAGAAATCCGCACCGCTGGGGGTAAAGTGGTTAGAAACAATTGCTATTTTAACCTATGTTTACTTGTTTTTCCTTATCGTTGCCGAAAAACAATGATTTCGGCTTTACCCTATGCCCTTTTCTCCCAACGCCTCTATTTCATGCATGCCTGTGACTTAATGGTTAGAACCCTTGTCTTGAAGTTCTAGGGATCTAGGATTGTTTACCACAAAGAATCTATTTCTGTTTTCATGCAGTTTCCTCTCGTGCACTATTTTCTATCCCAAAACAATTATCAATAATATAATGGGAAGCAGGACATTTTGGCAACTCCGGCTAATGGACAATTTGAGCGTTGCCGTAGGTGCTGATGTAAATATTGGCTATTGGGCACCAAAAGCAGAAATTTGGGCGCCCGATATATAGGGCACCAGGTCAGTCCAACCAAAGTTTATTAGATTTTGAAAATTATCATTTCAAAATGTATCATTTTCAAATATTAAAGTTTATGGTTTTTTAAATGTATGTTTTTTTTAAGGAATCTTTTGTTGTATTTATGTTATCCGTGGCAAGGGTATGGACCTAGGGGGTGGTTAGACATCAGAAAGGGGGGATTTAGAGTTAGGCATCAGGAAACAGGGTTTTAGGGTTAGACATCAGGAAGGGGGGGGGGGGGGGTTAGGGTGAGGTGTCAGCAAGAGGGGAGGGTTCTGTGTGAGACTAGGGTTAGGTTTAGCTAACATTTACCAATACAATTTACCAATGTTTTATTTTGTCATTGCCAATACCATTGTAAATATTTTTTATCCATTTGGTGCCCAATTCACAACACTATTTATTGTTTAGACTTATATTGGCTTCCTCCTACACCTGTTTTCTCGCACCTCTATTTTAAGCATGCTTACAATGTACTTTACTGGCTGAGCTAGTCAACACTGACTGAATTATCAAGTTAATGAACATTACTTGTACAGTGTATACCTTGTGTGCATAACGTAAGTTGTGTTGAAAGCATAATAAGTATTATACACTATGGCCACGATTTATAAAGCATTACTGCATTCAGTAATGCAGAAAACAGCTGACTTTACCGAGCACTTAAGAAAATGTCAATTCATAGAGACTGTTACCGCATGAAAAGCTGAAATTCCCGAGCAGTGAGGTAGATTATCGACTTACCTCAACACATGTCAGTAAATTTCAATTCATAAAGACTACAACATGCGGTAAAAACCTGAAACATTATTGGCACCTCTGGTGTGGCGTAATCAGTGCGGAGACTTTGCAGAGTCAGCTGTGACTCACAGAAGCTAAAGCAGAGAAAGCTATGACTGACAGGAGCAGAGCCAATAGAAACAGCCCGTCTCCTGCAAATCCCGCTGAGCAGATGTTGATAGGTTACAAAGGATTCTTGGTTGGAACAAGCTTTTCTACTGCCCAGGCAGCGAGCAGAGAAAACATGGAACAAAAGAGGTTTCCCCTGTAGCCCTTTGGCCATTTAACCATTTAGGTTCCTGTTTGAAGATGCAGAGGAACTAGTGGGGAAATCACCTAAGCATGGCATGTTTAAAGTCTCTTGGAGTTTATGTAAGCTGTGGCAATTAAATAAAATGTTAAGAAAGACTAATAGACAGATTCAGAGCGAACAGAGGCAGTATAACAAACATGTACATTCTAAAGGGATGTCAGGATGCCTCTTACTATTGTAATGCCTTCAGTGCACAGAACAGCTTGTAACAAAACAGAGGTGCTAAGCTGTTATTGGACCCCGAGCTGTGTGCTACTCCGGTTGTTTATTGCCTGATGAAGCTGTGCCCATGAAATGCGTTGCAGTTTTATCTAGGAGTATGTGAATAAATTATTACTACCTCAATCGACAGCATCGTGTCTGTTTTGGTGTGGCTGGTTCACCAACGCCACCTGAACTTTTTAAACTTTTTAGCATATTTTATCCTTTTGGCGCCTCTGTACATTCTTATAACAAAACAGAGACAGCTCCACACTGTTCTGCTGTTACCGAACAAGTTTTTGGGTATTGAAGCCGGTAAATTACCGAACTTTTAGCGTACCTGTGAACATTTTTATGAATTAGCACACAAAAGTCTAAAATACTGATGCGGTATTTTAATGTCCAGATTTTTTTCATCCCACAGCCTTTTATGAATCAAGGCCTTTGTGTATTAGCCACTCATTTTAAAAGTGAACCTGAGGTGAAAATAAACTAATAAGATAAACAATTATATTTATCCTCCTACTCCAAAAAATGACAGTACCCATGGTTTTCTTTTATATTTAAACATTTATAAAGTAGGTTGAATGTTTTACTATCTCTAACCAGTGGCAGCCTATTAAGCGTCCTAGAGTTAGAAAATGATCAGTAGTTCGTGTATTTTATCTCCCTCTGCTCGCAGAAGTTGTATTCTGCCAGAAAAACTTTTATGGCTGTAATCTGCATATCAGTGATGTTTACTATATTCCTGACAAGGTACCAACAATTTATACCTTTTCAGAGGAAAATTAGGAATAAAACGTAACTTTTAATTTATATTGCTAAAATAGATCGAATACAGATACTACTAAAAGTGAACAACGTGAAAACAATTGGGTTGGTTCCGAAATCCTTCGAAAAAATCCTCCGAAATCCAAAAAATGCTGCAGCCCGGGAGTTTGAGTTTCAGCTAAAACCGACCCGCTCTGGTATGCATCAGCACATTGAAATACATTAGGCAAGCGGATTTACAGGCGGATGCGGCCGGCGGATCGCATCCAAATCCGCTCGGTGTGACTGGGCCTTAGTCAGTGATAAAACAATAAAGCCTTCACTCTTGCAAGGTACGTAGATGAGACTTGGAGGATATTGTCTTTTTCTTTTTCTTATAATTCCTTTAGAAATGTCTCCACAATCTCTCCACTACTTAGGCTTTCACACCCTCGCTGAGACTCTGAGAATGTTATACTAAGCACAACAGAGTGAAACATTATTTTTGATGGAAACGTACTTGAACTGTTGACACTGCAGATGGTAATTGTGTGGGTGCCACTTACAAATAGAGAGAAGTCTTTGTATCTTGAAGTTCCTTTTGTAGATGGACATTGTGTAGAAGAAATGACATACAAAAGTATGTAGCTGTGTTTCAGATGCAGAGGAAACTCCATAGAAATACACTATCGTTTTAAAGGGTGGGTCAAGGGCCATCTTCTGCGCAAAGTGCCGTAAAGCATATTGAATCAGCCCACTCAACGATGTCAGCTTTACAGCAGATGTCAAGAGAAAAAACACAGCTTTCCATGCTAACATGCAGGAAAATCAGAAAGAACACATGATATTCGATATTATATTAGATTTGATATTAGAGTTTTTGTTAGATTTAGAACCTGATGGACTACATGATTCAATCAAATCTACTGAAGGGTCCATTTGCCCATTTCAGCTTCTTATATGACATACTGGCATAAATTACCCGCCAAGTCCTAATAACCCTAATAGGCTCTGCACTAAAGATCTCATCTCCAACCATTACCACAGCCCAAACTAACTGAGGAACTCTAGCTAAGGAACTCTCTACACTCATTTACCACAAAATAACTAAGCAGCTCGGGGTCACCCAAACCACTAGGAAAGTATAGAGGACTAAAAGAGACCAAAAAGCCCTCCTACTAAAAAGCAATGCTTGGTGTGATACTTTCACCTGCACGTCCCACTGATCAGATGTTGATAGGTTTGGGCTTTTCGGTCTCTTTTAGTCCCCTATACTTTCCAAGTGGTTTGGGTCACCCCAAGTCCAAAACAAGCTGTCTACATGTGGGGTTGATAAGGCTCTAAAAAACTTAAAGCTATAGTCGAGCTAATGTATACAACAGCAGTTGCATAAAGAGATAATTTGCATATTCAGTGGCGTGTAGGTGACTACAGATGTTCACTTAAAGCTGAATTATCGCAAGTACCTCCTGTTTTAAGAAGGCAAATCACACCAAGCAGCACTTATTTACTGAAATCATTTTTTAAAGCCATACTCTGTCTAGTACTTCTTAGCACTGGAATTCATAACTCTACTAACTTAACAGTTATGCTGCATTGGTGAGCTGTCTACATATGAGCTCCCTACTCAACCCTTTTTCACATCTACTGTATATTTCAAATATGAGCTTTCTGGTCTGGAGTTACCAACTCCACCCCCTTGCTACATCTACACTTCACAGATAAGTTCTCTGCATATGAGTTCTCAGCTCCACCCACCTGCCACAGCTACACTTCACAGGTAAGTTCTCTGCATATGAGTTCTCAGCTCCAACCCCTTGCCACAGCTACACTTCACAGGTAAGTTCTCTGCATATGAGTTCTCAGCTTCAACCCCTTGCCACAGCTACACTTCACAGATACGTTCTCTGCACATGAGTTCTCAGATACACCCACCTGCCACATCTACACTTCACAGATACGTTCTCTGCACATGAGTTCTCAGATACACCCCCTTGCCACATCTACACTTCACAGATAAGTTCGCTGCACATGAGTTCTCAGATCCACCCACCTGCCACATTTACACTTCACAGGTAAGTTCTCTGCACCTGAGTTCTCAGATACACCCACTTGCCACATCTACACTTCAAAGATAAGTTCTCTGCACATGAGTTCTCAGCTCCACCCCCTTGCCACATCTACACTTCACAGATACTTTCTCTGCACATGAGTTCTCAGATCCACCCCCTTGCCACATCTACACTTCACAAATATGTTCTCTGCACATGAGTTCTCAGATCCACCCACCTGCCACATCTACACTTCACAGGTAAGTTCTCTGCACCTGAGTTCTCAGCTCCACCCCCTTGCCACATCTACACTTCACAGGTAAGTTCTCTGCACATGAGTTCTCAGCTCTACCCCCTTGCCACATCTACACTTCACAGATACTGCACATGAGTTCTCAGATCCACCCCCTTGCCACATCTACACTTCACAGATAAGTTCTCTGCACATGAGTTTTCAGATCCACCCACCTGCCCCATCTACACTTCACAGGTAAGGTCTCTGCACATGGGTTCTCAGCTCCACCCCCTTGCCACATCTACACTTCACAGATAAGTTCTCTGCACATGGGTTCTCAGCTCCACCCCCTTGCCACATCTACACTTCACAGATAAGTTCTGTGCACCTGAGTTCTCAGCTCCACCCCCTTGCCACAGCTACACTTCACAGATAAGTTCTCTGCACCTGAGTTCTCAGATACACCCACCTGCCACATCTACACTTCACAGATACGTTCTCTGCACATGAGTTCTCAGATCCACCCACCTGCCACATCTACACTTCACAGATACGTTCTCTGCACATGAGTTCTCAGATCCACCCACCTGCCACATCTACACTTCACAGATACGTTCTCTGCACATGAGTTCTCAGATCCACCCCCTTGCCACATCTACACTTCACAGATAAGTTATCTGCACATGAGTTCTCAGATCCACCCACCTGCCCCATCTACACTTCACAGGTAAGTTCTCTGCACATGGGATCTCAGCTCCACCCCCTTGCCACATCTACACTTCACAGATACGTTCTCTGCACATGAGTTCTCAGATCCACCCCCTTGCCACATCTACACTTCACAGATACGTTCTCTGCACATGAGTTCTCAGCTCCACCCCCTTGCCACATCTACACTTCACAGGTAAGTTCTCTGCACATGGGTTCTCAGCTCCACCCCCTTGCCACATCTACACTTCACAGGTAAGTTCTCTGCACATGAGTTCTCAGATACACCCCCTTGCCACATCTACACTTCACAGATACGTTCTCTGCACATGGGTTCTCAGCTCCACCCCCTTGCCACATCTACACTTCACAGGTAAGTTCTCTGCACATGAGTTCTCAGATACACCCCCTTGCCACATCTGCACTTCACAGGTAGGTTCCCTGCACCTGAGTTCTCAGATACACCCACTTGCCACATCTCCCTCTTACAAGTGAGTTCTCTGCACCTGAGTTCTCAGCTCCACCCCTTTTCCACATCTACATCTCACAGGTAAGCTCTCTGCATCTGATTTTTCCAACTCCACCCACTTGCCATATCTACAATCTCAAAGGTAACTTTTCTGCACCTGATTTTCCAACTCCACCCACAAGCCACATCTACATTCTCAAAGGTAAGTTCTCTGCGCAACACATACACTGCCAGGTAGGTAAAATCTCTATTAATTTGTAAACAGGGCCACAGCAGACGTTAAAGAGGCACCAACCTCTGGGCACAGAGTAGTGAGGGCACGCCTGTGCTTCCCCGAGTGCCGCCACCCCCCTCACCTCACCTGTAAGTGACAGCCACATAGGAGAAAAGCAATTTATGTCACATTCTAATCTGGGAGAAATGTACTTGCAAGTATGTGTACCCATGAATTGAAAACTTAACACAGCCATTACTTCACTTTAGTGATGGACAGGCCAGCACCCAGCTTGTGCTGACCAGCCATGGTAGTGAGAAGTTTTGTGTGGTGGGAGGCACAAAGTAAACTGGGTTATTCCAGTTAGAAGCCCTGCTGACTGATATGAAAAAGTTCATTTTCTGAGCATTTTAATGAGGAAAATATATTGAGGATGTTTTTGTGCTGCTGTGCCATGAATACAGGGGTTGCAGAAAGTCGGCGGTAACAGGAAAAAAGGGCGCAGGCAGCTAGTGGACAAAAAGGGCGCCGCCATTCACTCCCAGAATAAATATTGTTTAATGGGCGCCGAATAGGAAAAAAGGGCGCCGGAGATTAATAACGATTTACAAACGGCGCCCGGAGATTTTTAACGTTTTATAACTGTGCTTGTGATAATTTACGTTTAGAAAATCCACCCGTGATGAATAATGTTTATAAAAATATTAAACACATTTATCCTATTTAAAACATTGGTACTTATCCGTTAGCGGGGCGCATCCTCTAGGTGGCGACAAAACTCCACCAGAGTTACATCTTTCCCTACTATCCATGGCGGCCTGGAGGGGGAATAGTAATTAGCACCATCTGCTGGATGCGCCCGGCTAACGGATAAGCACCAAAATATTATTTAAAATGTTCTCCCTTTGTTTGTAAAACATTATTATTCACAAAGTAAAGCGATCAGTAAGTAACGTAAATTGCAATATATTTTTTACAGTCACTATTTGTAAAACATTATTATCCACATAATAACGCGATCACTAAGGGGGGCGGTTAGGGTTAGGCACCACCAGGGGGGTCTTAGGGTTAGGCACCACCAGGGGGGTCTTAGGTTTAGGCACCACCAGGGGGGGTCTTAGGTTTAGGCACCACCAGGGGGTCTTAGGTTTAGGCACCACCAGGGGGGTCTTAGGTTTAGGCACCACCAGGGGGGTCTTAGGTTTAGGCACCACCAGGGGGTCTTAGGTTTAGGCACCACCAGGGGGGTCTTAGGTTTAGGCACCACCAGGGGGTCTTAGGTTTAGGCACCACCAGGGGGGTCTTAGGTTTAGGCACCACCAGGGGGTCTTCGGTTTAGGCACCACCAGGGGGGTCTTAGGGTTAGGCACCACCAGGGGGGTCTTAGGGTTAGGCACCACCAGGGGGGTCTTAGGTTTAGGCACTACTAGGGGAGTTTTAGGGTTAGGCACCACCAGGGGGGGTCTAGGGGTTAGGGATAGGTACAGGGAGGAGAGTAGGCTTAGGTATAGTTTCAGTAACATTTTTGTAATATTTACTAATGTTTTACAACACTTATTACGAATGTAGTTATATTTATATCATTGTTATAAACAATATTTTCAGATTTTATTATAAGAAGAATCAATAAATGAAGGTTATTCACAATAATATACAATTATAACGATTAAACATATATTATCGCTTTTTTAACAAACGTAATGATAAGTTTCACTTTTGAAACAGGGAAGATTAAAGTTTTCACAATTGCCGATTTAATACACATTATTTAATGATTTATAAATTTGTAAAACATTATTTGTAAACGAAATACAGCACAATATTTTTATAAACGCTATTAGTGCTTATCGTTTACACCCCGCGCCCTTTTTTCCCAACGCCCTTTTTTGGGGTACGCGAAAGTCGCCAGTTAATCTGTGGTGGTCCTTTCAGTTCCTTCTTTTCCCCGATACTCACAGCTCGGGTTTATGAGTCACTAGAGACTCCTCAAATGAGCACATTATAAAAGGACTGCGCTTACATTGCTGAACAATACTAGTAGTGTCTAAGCAGCAAAGGACAAAATATTTCAACATATAAAGCTAATATGGCTTAACAAACACCATTAGACTTAAAATGGCTGTACAAGTCTCTTCAGCACATACTTGTCTTGAAGCCGCTGGGATGGATGGTGGAGACTTTCACCCCCCACTTCAACAAGTCCTGACGCATGACAGCAGAAAACATGGAGAGGGCCGCCTTGGTGGCAGCGTAGGCTGCGAATCCCGGAATAGGACAATCACCTGAGACAGAACACAAATCTTTCAGAAACACAGTTAGGTCATGGTTACCTTTATTAAATGTACTGCTATGGTTAGGTGTTTGATGCTCTTTGAATTGTGTATAATTATGATTGTATCTAGTGGTCAGGCCATGTTGGGGTGTAGTGATCTATGTATAGAGTGTAGTAGAGTTGTATTATGCTCTGTCCAGTGGTCAGGCCATGTTAGGGTGTAGTAATCTATCTATAGAGTGTAGTACAGCTGTATTATGCTCTGCCCAGTGGTCAGGCCATGTTTGGGTGTAGTGATCTATGTATAGAGTGTAGTAGAGTTGTATTATGCTTTGTTCAGTGGTCGGGCCATGTTGGGGTGTAGTAATCTATGTATAGAGTGTAGTACAGCTGTATTATGCTCTGTCCAGTGGTCAGGCCATGTTGGGGTGTAGTAATCCATGTATAGAGTGTAGTACAGTTGTATTATGCTCACTCCAGTGGTCAGGCCATGTTGGGGTGTAGTGATCTATGTATAGAGTGTAGTACAGTTGTATTATGCTCACTCCAGTGGTCAGGCCATGTTGGGGTGTAGTGATCTAAGTATAGAGTGTAGTACAATTGTATTATGCTCTCTTCAGTGGTCAGGCCATGTTGGGGTGCAGTAATCTATGTATAGAGTGTAGTAGAGTTGTATTATAGTCTGTCCAGTGGTCAGGCCATGTTGGGGTACAGAGATCTATGTATAGAGTGTAGTAGAGTTGTATTATGCTCTGTCCAGTGGTCAGGCCATGTTGAGGTGTAGTGATCTATGTACAGGATCTTCTAAAAAAATTAGCATATTGTGATATAGTTCATTATTTTCTGTAATGTACTGATAAACATTAGACTTTCATATATTTTAGATTCATTACACTACAACTGAAGTAGTTCAAGCCTTTTATTGTTTTAATATTGATGATTTTGGCATACAGCTCATGAAACCTCAAAATTCCTATCTCAAAAAATTAGCATATTTCATCCGACCAATAAAAGAAAAGTGTTTTTAAAACAAAAAAAGTCAACCTTCAAATAATTATGTTCAGTTATGCACTCAATACTTGGTCGGGAATCCTTTTGCAGAAATGACTGCTTGAATGCGGCGTGGCATGGAGGCAATCAGCCTGTGGCACTGCTCAGGTGTTATGGAGGCCCAGGATGCTTCGATAGCGGCCTTAAGCTCATCCAGAGTGTTGGGTCTTGCGTCTCTCAACTTTCTCTTCACAATATCCCACAGATTCTCTATGGGGTTCAGGCCAGGAGAGTTGGCAGGCCAATTGAGCACAGTAATACCACGGTCAGTAAACCATTTACCAGTGGTTTTGGCACTGTGAGCAGGTGCCAGGTCGTGCTGAAAAATGAAATCTTCATCTCCATAAAGCTTTTCAGCAGATGGGAGCATGAACCCACTTTCGAACCAGAAACAGCGGCAGAGGCGCCTGACCTGGGCTACAGCACTGGACTGTTGCTCAGTGGTCCAAAGTACTTTTTTTGGATGAAAGCAACTTTTACATGCCATTCGGAAATCAAGGTGCCAGAGTCTGGAGGAAGACTGGGGAGAGGGAAATGCCAAAATGCCTGAAGTCCAGTGTCAAGTACCCACAGTCAGTGATGGTCTGGGGTGCCATGTCAGCTGCTGGTGTTGGTCCACTGTGTTTTATCAAGGGCAGGGTCAATGCAGCTAGCTATCAGGAGATTTTGGAGCACTGCATGCTTCCATCTGCTGAAAAGCTTTATGGAGATGAAGATTTCATTTTTCATCACGACCTGGCACCTGCTCACAGTGCCAAAACCACTGGTAAATGGTTTACTGACCATGGTATTACTGTGCTCATTTGGCCTGCCAACTCTCCTGACCTGAACCTCATAGAGAATCTGTGGGATATTGTGAAGAGAAAGTTGAGAGACGCAAGACCCAACACTCTGGATGAGCTTAAGGCCGCTATCGAAGCATCCTGGGCCTCCATAACACCTGAGCAGTGCCACAGGCTGATTGCCTCCATGCCACGCCGCATTCAAGCAGTCATTTCTGCAAAAGGATTCCCGACCAAGTATTGAGTGCATAACTGAACATAATTATTTGAAGGTTGACTTTTTTTGTTTTAAAAACACTTTTCTTTTATTGGTCGGATGAAATATGCTAATTTTTTGAGATAGGAATTTTGAGTTTTCATGACCTGTATGCCAAAATCATCAATATTAAAACAATAAAAGGCTTGAACTACTTCAGTTGTAGTTTAATAAATCTAAAATATATGAAAGTCTAATGTTTATCAGTACATTACAGAAAATAATGAACTTTATCACAATATGCTAATTTTTTTAGAAGATCCTGTAGTTAGTGTAGAATTGTATTATGCTCTGCCTAGTTTCCTTGAGAACTGGCGAGCTTGAATGCCTGTTTGATGTTTCTCTAAACCTTTATGCAAGGTTTTACTGTGCTACATTCTTGAAGACTGTTTTATTCCATTCAGGAAAACCAAACTTCTATTGACATGAGAAGCTCAGCGGAGGTCAGGGCGACCTCGTCTTGGTTATAACACGGGCCTGATTAGCGGATGCGGTCAGCTGACATAACCACACGTGCGACCCATTGTGGCGGGATAAACTGTTTGCATGTGATTACAGGCCAGGACTTGCTGCTCTGCACTGAATGAGGCACACTAAGTGTTCCATAACAGGCTCATTGTTTAATTTCACAAGTCTACGTGGTTCTGTGTATGAATTTGTTCCATCGTAATGAGACATGGAGAGGAAAGATTAAACAGCGCCTGATCTGGTCATCTGGAAACGTTCCAGCCAGACGCGGAATTAATAACTTGCTGCTCTCTACATACACCATCTAACAGCCGAGCAGGTATGGTGGCCAGACGTTTCATTTTTCATAGCACACAAGAACTGTTCAGCCAAAGTCTTCACATGACCTCAAGCGACCCAGCTGAGGGAGGTAACAGCAGGCTCTGTGGACAGAATTGTTGGTATCGATATCAGAATACAGGGAGGTGGGGCACTCGGTGTGAGAGATTGCAGCCTGAAGACTACTCTGTGGTCTGTCCTGCAGGACACGTCTGACAACGGGGCTCCTGAACGCTTACGCAAAGTTTCTACTATCCCTCTCCACCTGACTTTACGCAGATACACAACACCCCCAACCAGAGCATAACTTGATGTAAAAAGAGAGATGGTACATCACCACAATGACACAGCCTGCTCAATCACTGTTGAGGAGGAACAGGTGCCTAGGGCCTAGTGGGTTTCAGGGGGCCCAACTCCCACTTAATCTGTCCTGCCTCATACCTGAGATTGCCAAAAGAATTATCAGGATGAGCCAAAGCTACTATGTTTCCTAGGGCCCTATTTTATCTTAATCCATCATTGAGGAGGAATGTGGTTTCTCTCTCCCTCTGTTGCCTGTTGTTGGGAGAAGGGAGGTGTCTGTCACAGCCAATATCTTCTGTCTCTTAATCAGAGATGGCCTGAAGGGAGGGGGCAGGATCATGGAGCATTATGAATCAGGTTGGAATGTTACTCTCACTTCCATCCATGCTGGTGGGTGGGTGTGAGTCCAGCTGTGGCTTTATGTGACTAATTTGTCGTGTAACCACCATGCACACACAGCATTTATAATTTAGTGCCAAAATCCTTGGTTCCTGCCTGTATGAACTCCCTTCACCCAGCTGTCAGTGCTGTTCGTTCTGACATCTTGGGTAAACAGTTCCATCTGGACGACATCACATTACAGCGTCTCCTGTTCTCCTCGATCACTGGTGGGAAAATCCTAGGTGTCATGACCTGGTGGCCACCAGGCAGCAACGTAGCAGCCAACCAGCCCTTGCACAGTGCTCTGGTGAAGACCCATGGACACTTAAAACTTCACGCCTAGGAAGAGCTCACCCCTAATGGCTCATACACGCGGGCTACGGCTGTCGCCACAACCGCGTGTTGCGGCGACAGGTCGCCCGTGTGTATGACGCGCGCCCCGAACCATTGCCAGGCTATTGGCACGGCCAATCGCCTGCAACAGCTGTCGCTGCAACTTTGCCGCAACTGTCGCTAGTCCGCCGTGTGTATGCGGACTAGCGACAGCAACCCACTTACCCTGGACGGAGCTTCCGGCGGGGGGAGGAACCTCCAGCGACAGCTTCCGCCGCATCTCTGTCCGCCATGTGTACGGCTATTGCACAGAGGGACCTGGCGACGAGCTGTCGCTGCTTTTTTTTTTTTTAATTAGTTCTGCTACATTTGTGCCTGATGTGTACGAGGTTTAACATCTGTGAGTAAACAGGGCCTTCAGTAATCCGGCACTTAACCAGGAGTTTTTTGGATGAAGCTTTGTGGGTAGTGGGAGTTACTCGTCACTCAGTCTCACTCATTTTTCACCTCGTCAGGGAGGTGTGATTCAAGGCTAGAGATGGAGATGTGATTCAAGGCTAGGAAAATAGTGACATATTGCAACAGGATCTGGATAGGATGGCTATATCATGTGGTCTAGCACCATACAAAATAAACAGGATACAGATGGGGACATGAAACTTGGACAAGGACTTAAGAGTACTCATCGACAAGAAGTTAAATAATCGTATTCAATGCCAAGCCACTGCAGCTAAAGCTAATAAAATTTTGGGATGCATTAAAAGGGAAATAAAAACTTGAGATGCTAGCATAATATTGCCCCTGTTTAACTCTCTAGGAAGGCCACATCTGGAATATGGAATTCAGTTCTGGACACCACATTACAGGAAAGATATTGCAGTTTTAGAGCAGGTGCAGAGACGGGCAACAAAATTGATACGAGAGATGGAAGGTCTCACTCATCAAAAAAGGTTAGATAAACTGGGTTTATTTAGTCTAGAGAAAAGACGCCTTAGAGGGGATCTAATTAACATGTATACATACATCAGAGGGCAATATAAAAGCTTGGCGGATGAGATTTTTGTCCCTAGGCCTTCACAAAGGACTAGAGGACATGATCTGCGCATGGAGGAAAAATGTTTTAGCCATTTATTTAGGAAAGGGTTCTTTACAGTAAGAGTGATTAAGATGTGGAATGCATTGCCACAGGAAGTCGTTATGGCAAATTCTATATCTGCATTTAAAGGGGGCTTAGATGCTTTCCTTGCGTTAAAAGATATCCATGTCTATAATTACTAGGTAATGCCCAGTGGTGTTGATCCAGGGATTTTATCTGATTGCCATCTGGAGTCGGGAAGGAATTTTTTTCCTTTTGGGGCTAATTGGACCATGCCTTGTAAGGGTTTTTTGCCTTCCTCTGGATCAACAGGGATATGTGAGGGAGCAGGCTGGTGTTGTACTTTGTTTTCTGGTTGAACTTGATATACGTATGTCTTTTTTCAACCCAAATAACTATGCAACTATGGTGTCAGGGAGATGTGGCCCAGGGCTGGAGGTGTTGTCAGGAAAGTGTGACCATGGACTGGAGTTGTTGTCAGGGAGATGTGGCCCAGGGCCAGAGCTGGTGTCCAGGGGGTGTGGGACAGGGCTGAAGGTGGTGTCAGGGAGATGTGGCCCAGGGCTGGAGGTGTTGTCAGGAAAGTGTGACCATGGACTGGAGTTGTTGTCAGGGAGATGTGGCCCAGGGCCAGAGCTGGTGTCCAGGGGGTGTGGGACAGGGCTGAAGGTGGTGTCAGGGAGATGTGGCCCAGGGCTGGAGGTTTTGTCAGGA
Organism: Hyperolius riggenbachi; assembly: GCF_040937935.1. Classification (NCBI taxonomy): domain Eukaryota; kingdom Metazoa; phylum Chordata; class Amphibia; order Anura; family Hyperoliidae; genus Hyperolius; species Hyperolius riggenbachi. Next base: position 36,738,547 of record NC_090656.1, read on the forward strand.
AAGTGTGACCATGGACTGGAGTTGTTGTCAGGGAGATGTGGCCCAGGGCCAGAGCTGGTGTCCAGGGGGTGTGGGACAGGGCTGAAGGTGGTGTCAGGGAGATGTGGCCCAGGGCTGGAGGTGTTGTCAGGAAAGTGTGACCATGGACTGGAGTTGTTGTCAGGGAGATGTGGCCCAGGGCCAGAGCTGGTGTCCAGGGGGTGTGGGACAGGGCTGAAGGTGGTGTCAGGGAGATGTGGCCCAGGGCTGGAGGTTTTGTCAGGAAAGTGTGACCATGGACTGGAGTTGTTGTCAGGGAGATGTGGCCCAGGGCCAGAGCTGGTGTCCAGGGGGTGTGGCACAGGGCTGGAGGTGGTGTCATAAAAGGTGTGGGCAGGGCTGGAAGTGGTTCTTACCGTAGGTTGGTGACTCTGCACCAATCAAATTAGGACCTCTTTTGTATGTTTTAGGGATGTTGGAGGACACTGAAGCATCTAGGGAAACTTGTATAGAGCATCATACAAACTCCAAGCACATCCTATATTTCCTGGGTATGGATCCGAATCCCCCAGAGCCTAACTAAATCTTGCTCTGTGACTTTGTCTGGGACAGGTGCCCACCAATGACACAATCTTGATTGCACAATCTTACCACTTCTATATAATAGAAGGGACAGCGTGAAGTATCCAATCCCAAAATCTAAAAGCATATTCACTCAGTTAACTCTTCCATGACATAGATTTGGTAAGATTGTACAATCAAGATTGTATCATAAATGGGCACCTTTAGAAGAAGGGATGGTTAGAATCAGGGGCGTAACTACAAATCTTGGTGCCCCCTTGAAAAACTTTGATGGGGCCCTATTAATGTTCACACACCTTTCTTGCCTCCCTTTGGTGACCCTCACGGCCTGGTGATCCATCTCACAAGGGTCATAAAACAAGTGCGTCCATCAGGATCTTCCCACCCATAACAAGTGTGGCCACAAAACCACCTAATGTGGAGTATCAGAGGGTGGGAGGGTTAGTAGTTGGGGCCCCTTCATACCTCGGGGGGCCCTCCTGCAGTTGCAAGGACTGCTCCCCTGTAGTTATGCCCTTGGTTAGAACAGCCGAATTCCAAATGTGTCAGAATACCGACTTTTCGATTTGCAATGTATTATCCTGGAAACTAGAAGAACATATTTCAGGAGCTCATGCCTATTTAGAAGCACAGATGCTCGTCTCGCAGAGGGCCGACGGAGCAGGCTGGACCCGCCACAAGCCCAGTATTGGGCGATCTGTCAGAGTAACAGAGACGCTGCCTCCCGCAGACCCCCGAAGTTGTCGCTTTCCACGTAAACCACAGACGGACGTCTGTGCAATTACAATCACATAACAAAGTAATTATATAATCACAGAGCCAATTACTTCGCTCTAACAAGTTCTTTCTGACAAACTAATGAGCTGATTAATGAGTAGCCCAGACCCGGCGTCAGAGTGGTGATTGATCCGTGCGTTAATGTTTCTGTACATAAGTGACGGTATGATTGCAAGTGTGGAGTGTGCAGTGCGCAGCGGGGCTGCAGGTGCGCGGGATGTCACACCATGGAGCTGTCAATCTCCACTCTGAGCACACGCCGCAATTTATCTAAATATAGCGATAATGTACAGACCTGTACCACGACAGGCACAGAGGCTGCCATTCCTGTCCTCCTACAAGAGTTCTACAATGTTTACTACCACACTGACTTCTCGTCTCTAAAGTACTAGTGAAATTATACTGTTTTATAATGTGCCTATATGGTTAGTAAACTAGCTGCCGTGTGTGCTGATCTCTGCTACCTCCAGTATGTACAGTATAAGCTGTTACTCTGTGCCTGTAATGATAGTAAACTAGCCGTAGTGTGGGCTGATCTCTGCCAAACCCTATATGTGCAGTATAAGCTGTTACTTTGTGCCTGTGCTGATAGTAAACTAGCTGCAGTGTGTGCTGACATCTGCTACCTTCATTATGTACAGTATAAGCTGTTACTCTGTGGCTGCACTGATATTAAACTAGCTGCAGTGTGTGCTGATCAATGCTGCCTCCAGTATGTACAGTATAAGCTATTACTCTGTGCCTGTACTGATAGTAAACTAGCTGCAATGTGTGCTATCTCTGCAACCTCCAGTATGTACAGTATAAGCTGTTATTCTGGGGCTGTACTAATAGTAAACTAGCTGCAGTGTGTGCTGATCTATGCTACCTCTAGTATGTACAGTATAAGCTGTTACTCTGTGCCTGTACTGATAGTAAACTAGCTGCAATGTGTGCTATCTCTGCAACCTGCAGTATGTACAGTATAAGCTGTTATTCTGGGGCTGTACTAATAGTAAACTAGCTGCAGTGTGTGCTGATCTATGCTACCTCTAGTATGTACAGTATAAGCTGTTACTCTGTGCCTGTACTGATAGTAAACTAGCTGCAATGTGTGCTATCTCTGCAACCTGCAGTATGTACAGTATAAGCTGTTATTCTGGGGCTGTACTAATAGTAAACTAGCTGCAGTGTGTGCTGATCAATGCTGCCTCCAGTATGTACAGTATAAGCTGTTACTCTCTGCCTGTACTGATAGTAAACTAGCTGCAATGTGTGCTATCTCTGCAACCTCCAGTATGTACAGTATAAGCTATTACTCTGTGCCTGTACTGATAGTAAACTAGCAACAGTGTGTGCAACAAATGAAGATAGAAAAGTAATTTTAATGATCAAAAATGAAAAAAAGAAATGGCGCATATATATTTCTGACAAATGTTGTATCATTTGTAAAAATATGGATATTCTCTTCAAAATAAACTTGAAGTGAGAGGAATATGGAGGCAACCATTTATGACATATTATAATTGCACATAAGCCGAAAAAGCACAGCCACAACATTTGGAACCGGGTGAAGCCACTAGTAGAATATAAGTAAATTGCAAATATTCTGCTATTGTGCACAGGGCTGGGCCGAAGTAGAGGCAAGAGAGGCTCCAGCCTCAGGGCGCAGTGTGGGAGGGGGAGCCCATCTCACTCAGCTATCATTCCCTTATTGTGTTTGAAGCAGAGAGAAATAAGGAAAGGGGATGCATGGCAGTGACTGCAAGCCAGATGACTAGAGATTAAGGTGTGTGAAATAAACAATTGTATCTATCCTCCTTTTCCTAAAAATGACTTTTTAAGATATTCCACAGTTTTATTTTATATTTAAATCTACGTTTTAAGTTACTGTTCTATTGTTTTTGCTCAATGAGACATTCATTGAAGTATGCCAGAGCTAAAATCTATGAACTATTGTCCCTTTATATCTCTTCCCTGCTCTCAGAAGCCATTTTCTGCTAGGAAAGTGTTTTATAGTTTGAATTTCTTATCAGTGATGGTCACACTGTAGTCTGACCCAGTCCTGACAGGAACTGCCACTTACATACCTGATGTTTAACTCTTTCAGGCAGAGAAAAAAAAGGAACACAGCATAGTTATTTGTGTACTAGGCACTGTACATACACACGTCTATCTCATCATGTCACATGTCACCTCAGGTACCCTTTAAGTTTGATGTTTATGTTTAGGAGATTCTGAAGTCAGTAAGAAAAAAACAACAATCCTTAGAAAAGTTGAGACATCTGACTTTGAATATGGTACATTCACACTGCACTCACGGGGTCAAAAAAGAAAAGTACTTCTTCCAACCCCTAAAAGTCATTTGGGTCCCTCGACGCAGCTCTGGTCCTCCCTGGTCTTGCTGCCCACCTTTAAGGATTGCCGACCGTCGATGGGTCGGCGTCTTCTGCACAAGCACCTGCCCACGTCATCGGGATTGTACTGCGCTGGCGCATGCACAGAAGGCACCAACCCATCGGGGGTCGGCGATCCTTACAGACTGCCAGCGGGACACCGTGGGGGACCAGATCTGCGCCAAGGAACCCAAATGGCTTCTAGGGGCTGAAAGAAGCAACAGGTAAGTAAAACTACTTTTCTTTTCTTTCACTGACTCAGAACAAGTATGCAGATCAGGTGCACAGACTGTATAGAGTCTCATACCCGCCACTGAATCAGAACAAGTGACTGAGAACAACTATGCAGATCAGGTGCACAGACTGTATCGAGTCTCATACCTGCCACTGAATCAGAACAAGTGACTCAGAGAACAAGTATGCAGATCAGGTGCACAGACTGTATCGAGTCTCATCCCTGCCACTGAATCAGAACAAGTGACTGAGAACAACTATGCAGATCAGGTGCACAGACTGCATCGAGTCTCATACCTGCCACTGAATCAGAACAAGTGACTGAGAACAACTATGCAGATCAGGTGCACAGACTGCATTGAGTCTCATACCTGCCACTGAATCAGAACAAGTGACTGAGAACAACTATGCAGATCAGGTGCACAGACTGCATCGAGTCTCATACCTGCCACTGAATCAGAACAAGTGACTCAGAGAACAAGTATGCAGATCAGGTGCACAGACTGCATCGAGTCTCATACCTGCCACTGAATCAGAACAAGTGACTGAGAACAACTATGCAGATCAGGTGCACAGACTGTATAGAGTCTCATACCTGTCACTGAATCAGAACAAGTGACTGAGAACCACTATGCAGATCAGGTGCACAGACTGCATCGAGTCTCATACCTGTCACTGAATCAGAACAAGTAAACGCTGGTGGCCTCCACATGTTCCCTATTCCTTATGCTCTATGTTTTCGGACTCTCACCTGCCAGGCTACACATGGCAACCAGCCTTCCTCTGGATCTCCGCAGTAACGGCAGGAACATCCTGGTCACTCCTACAACACCAAAAAAGTTGACTTCCATACTTTGCTTGTAGAAACTTACAGGGAGCAATTCGCCATCAGCTGCATAGCCGAGGATGCCTGCATTGTGCACGATACCCCACAGGCCTAGAGGGATGGAGATACAAGTGTGTACATTATTCAAGCCCCTCTGTGTCTAAGAGGGGGGAGGGGGAGTGCGGAGAGGAGCAAAAAGGGAAGGGGAGGAATAAGGAGAGGAGCAGAGGGGGAGAGGGGCTGAGGGGGAGAGGAGCAGTGGGGGGATAGGAGCAATAGGGGGCGATGAGAAAATGGGGGGAGAAGAGCAGTGAAGAAGAGCTGAGGTGGAGAGGGGCTGAGGGGGAGAGGAGCAGTGGGGGGAGGAGCTGAGGGGGATAGGAGCAGAGGGGCTCAGGGGGAGATGAGCAGTTGGGAGAGAGAAGCAGTGGGGGAGAGGAGCAGTGGGGGATAGGAGGAGAGGAGCAGTGGGAGGGAAGGAGGAGAGGAGCTGAGGGGGAGAGGAGCAGTGGGGGATAGGAGGAGAGGAGCTGAGGGGGAGATGAGTAGTTGGGGGAGAGGAGCAGTGGGGGGGGGGAGGAGCAGAGGGGGAGAGGAGCAGTGGGGGGGGGAGGAGCAGAGGGGGAGAGGAGCAGTGGGAGGGAAGGAGCTGAGGGGGACAGGAGGAGAGGCGCTGAGGGGGAGATTATCAGTGGGGGGAAAGGAGAAGAGGGGGAGAGGAGCAGTAGAGGGAAGGAGCTGAGGGGGATAGGAGAGGCGCTGAGGGGGAGATGAGCAGTGGGGGGAGGAGAGAGGGGCAGATGACCTGAGGGGGATAGGAGGAGAGGCGCTGAAGGGGAGATGAGCAGTGGGGGAAGGAGAGAGGGGCAGTGGGGGGGAAGGAGCTGAGGGGGATAGGAGGAGAGGCGCTGAGGGGGAGATGAGCAGTGGGGTGGAAGGAACAGTGGGGGCAGAGGAGCAGTAGGGGGAAAGGAGCAGTGGGGGGAGGAGTTGAGTGGGAAAGGAGCAGTGGGGGGGAGAGGGGGAGCGGAGGGGATAAGGAAAGGACAGACGTGAGGAGTGGAGGGGGATAAGGAAAGGACATACGTAAGAAGTGGAGGGGGGTAAGGAAAGGACAGACGTGAGGAGTGGAGGGGGATGGGGAAAGGACAGACGTGAGGAGTGGAGGGGGAAAGGGAAATGACAGACGTGAGGAGTGGAGGGCCACAAGGAAAGGACAGACGTGAGGAGAGGCAAACAAAGGAAAGTACCAAAGAGCGGGGAGGAGCAGAGGGAAGGTATTGGAAGTGGCACCTATCACTGCTAGGTGGTGTGGGTTCTCCCAAGGCACGGAATCACCTGGTCTCCACCAGAGAAGCGAATGACCATCCCTAATAGGAGGTGGATTATTTGCTGTTGGAAACTGCTAAGTTACAACCGAAAGCATGGCCAACACTTCCAATAGTGCAAACTGGGCAATATCCCTGGGCACAGACCCCATAGCAGCTTCCAAATCTCCCCCCTTTCAATGGTGTTACTATGGGGGAGGAGGAGTGTGGAGAGGAGTGGGGGCGGGGATAGAGCAGGTCAAGCTCAAGGAAGGCAGCAGACAAGGCAGAGCTTGAGAAATAAAAACGTATAACATAGTAAGACATAAGATGCTAATGAGCCACAATTCCATCCCTGCCAGACTAAAAAACAAGATGAAAGAAAGAAAAATGACTGTTAAAAATGTACAAAATGTTTCACTAAAATTCTCAAGTTATTTATGTTATTCTTACTATTATTATATTTATGTACAATATATTCCTGCAAATGTCACAGCAAGCTGGTCACCGCAGCATGTTGGGTTAATCTACAAATAACTTAGAAAGCCACTTCTGCAGACTGCAAAGCCAAATACACAGAAACTGGAAACACTAAATTCTGTACTAATCAGTGTTTACATTTTAAATTCAAACTCAGAGTTACAATTTTCTACCAAAAAGTCAATAATTTCAACATTTTCACCAGATCTGAATCCTCATCAGTGGCGTACCTAAGGGGAGGTGGTGGGGACGGGCCGCCCTCAGGTCACCATGGTAGGGGGTGACTCCCGGAGTCCTGATCAGCTGCCTGTGCCTGCTGTGTCTGTGCTCCCCACCAGGTGACATGTAATGCAAAGTTGTGGGCAGCACGGTGGCGTAGTGGTTAGCTCTCTCGCCTTGCAGCGCTGGGTCCCTGGTTCGAATCCCAGCCAGGTCAACATCTGCAAGGAGTTTGTATGTTCTCCCCGTGTCTGCGTGGGTTTCCTCCGGGCTCTCTGGTTTCCTCCCACACTCCAAAAACATACAGATAAGTTAATTGGCTTCCCTCCACATTGGCCTTAGACTACCATAAATACACTACTCGATACATACATAGACATATGACTATGGTAGGGATTAGATTGTGAGCTCCTTGGAGGGACAGTTAGTGACAAGACTATATTCTCTGTACAGCGATGCGGAAGATGATGGCGCTATATAACTAATAATAATAATATTGGGTGAGCGGAAGCTGTGCTGGCATCTCACCTGCATGCCAGAGTCCAGCGATGCCCGGCCTCCTGTCAGCTCAGCTCTTACCCTAGTGTCGGCATCTCTTCAGCCCCATCTACACCATGGGACATTGTAGCGATCCGGCGGCTCGATTAGCCGCCGGATCGCCTCTTCCGCGTGCCCGCCGCGTCCCCGCTCGCCGCGCATGCGCCGCATTCGATTCCCCGCTCGTGCCCGCTCGTCCCCGCCGGCGCCGCTTATCTCCCGCACGATTCCCTGCCATTGTCCCCTCGCGGGGATCGAGCAGGGAATCGGCGGTACGGAGATCCGTCCTGTCGGATCTTATCAATCGGCTCGGCTCGATTGATAAGCAGCATCGCGGCCGCATCTACTCATGTAGATGCGGCTTTCCTGCACTTGTATAATCTTGCAATGCTGGGGGACTCGGGGGAGAGCTGAATGGTGACAGGAGGACGGACATCGGTGGACTCCGCTGTGCAAGTGAGATAACAGCAACAACTTCCGCATGTGCATACTCTCTGCAGCTTTTGCATATGCAGGAGAACAGTACCCAACCACTCGACATAGTTATAATTAACAAAATAATTTTATTTTGAAAAATAGTTGCAATGATTAAAAAACATTAAAAACACCAAAGGTGTAAATATGCAATTCCAAAAGAGTAAACAATAATACACAGGACTCCAAGCCACTGTTTTGGAATTGCATGTTTAGATACCTACCTAGTCCATCACCTTTGGTGTTTTTAATGTTTTTTAATCATTGAAAGTATTTTTCACAATACAATTATTTTGTTAATTATAACCATTTCAAGTGGTTTTGGTGCTGTTAATTGGGTACTGTTCTCCTGCATATGCAAATTGGTATATAGTGACCCACCACATCTGACAGCTGAAATCCTTGGGGAGAGGATGAGAGCTGCACTGAAGTTTGTCAGTCATCAAAGTGTCCACCAATTTGCTCCTAAATATTATTTTCATTCACTCCTCATTGCTATTATTATTATTATAAATATTTGTTTATTTACACAGTGCTGACAATTAATGCAGCCCGATATAGTTGAGTCTGATATAGTGGAGGGCCATTTGGGCTGTGCACTGAACTTCCTTCTTCCTCAAAATACACAAATTTCCTCTATTAAAATGTATCGGCGTGTGTGTGTCAGTTGTAGCAGTATTTGACGTGATTAGACGAAGCATTATTGCATTAACGAGTCAAATATTTGAGTCTTTTTCATCAAGTTACCGTGTCAGGCAACACTGAAACAAAAGAGGAAATTATTCCTCATCCTCTTTAATTTATTATGATTGCCTGTCAGAGGATCGGAGGAAGATAAAGTCTGAATAGGGAAAAGCAGGGAAAGTGATAGACTAAACTTTCTCTCTGAGAGCTCCTCAGAGCGTCAGAACTGATGGCAGGTCCTCTTGAATGCATGTCAGGCCTACCTGCGGAATGTTAAACAGCAGCTGTCCCTTTATTACTACATCCTACAGCTGATCACTGTATTAGGCAAGCAAAGAGGCATAGTTATCTTCTGCAAGTTACAGCCAGTGGCGTAGCAATAGGGGAGGCTACCGCACCAGGGCCCTTGGGCCAGAGTGGCCACCTCTCAACCGCAGCAGGGGTGTAACAAAAGACCCTGCAAGGGATGCAGACCCCACAGGGAGCCCGTAGGGGAGAGAAGTTTCTTTTCCCTGTCCTGAGAGACTGACAACTAAGGGCACGGAGAAAAAAAAACTTTCTGCTCTCTGCACAGTTGTTATAATGACTGTGTCAGCTCAGCCACTGATAAGGAATCATACAAAATTTTGAAGAAATAGATTTGTAGACAGTTCCTATTCAGTGTGCAGCAATGTCTTGTGTACAGTGCAAGCTCTCTACCTCTCTACAAGTGCTCTGTACTGTAGTGATGTTGTAGAAGTCTGCAGAGCCAGTTCTTCTCTATCAGAGATGGACAGAGTGAGTGTAATAAGAAGCTGAGGCTAGGAGCACACTCATCTGTCAGTATGTGTGAAAACATGCACGTTTTATCACAGAAGCTAATGTAATTGATAATAAAAATGCCTGCAGTGTTTCACTGCCAGGCACGTGCACAGGGGGGTGCTCTGGGTGCCCAGGCACCCCCCTTTTTAAAATCTTCAAAAAAAAGGCCCCGCTCACATTGCAAAATAAGCCCCGCCCGACTGTGATAAGCCCCGCCCACCCGCAGGAAGCTCCGCCCCGCCTGGGACACTTTCAAGTGAAGATGCCCAGACAGGAATCCCAGTGTGGCATACTGACCTCTCACTCTACCTAGGACCCATACTGACCTTTACCTCCCCAGCACCCTTATTGACCTCTCCCTCCACCTAGTACCTAGTGACCACTCCCTCCCCTAGCACTCACAGTGACCTCTCCCTCCACCTAGGACCCATACTGACCTCTCCCTACCCAGTACCCACAGTGACCTCTCCCTCCACCTAGCACCCACAGAGACCTCTCCCTTCACCTAGCACCCACAGTGACCTCTCTCTTACCCAGCACACACAGCGACCTTTCCCTCCATCTAGCACCCACAGTGACCCCTCCCCCAGCACCCATAGACCACAGTGACCTCTCCCTCCACCTAGCACCCACAGTGACCTCTTCCTCCCCAGCTCTAGCAGTGATTCTGCCTACCCCAGCACCCACACTGACCTTTCCCTCCCCCAGTACCCACAGTGATTTTTCCCTCCCCCAGTACCCACAGTGATTTTTCCCTCCCCCAGTGGCTACCCTCCTGTCCCCTGCAGCACCTACAGGGACCTCCCATGCCAAAAGCAGCACCTACAGTGACCTTTCCCATTGCCAGCGCCCACAGTGGCCTCTACCAACATCCAGCAACCACAATGACTTCTCTCAGCACCCACAGAAACCTACCCTTCCTCCATCAACCACACTGACCTCTACCTCCCCTAGCAGCAACTATGCCATTCATAGCAGTACCCACAGTGATCTCCCACCCCCTGCACCCACAGCAATCCCACCAATATTCAGCACCCACATTACACTCAACCAGTAACCCCCACTATAGCAAGCACCCAGTACTTGCACCAAGCACCCTGCACCCAATACTCACATCCGGCCTCAATATGGCACTTAGTACTTGCATCAAACAGCCACACCACACCCAATACCTGCACCCCTTCACCTTATAGCTGGCACCCAGTACTCACACCTACATGGCACAGTACTTGCACCCAGCCCCAACATGGCACTCACTACTCACACCTGCACACCGCCTTCACATGGCACCCACTATCTGCACTCAGTACTTACACCCAGAACCCACATGGCACCCATTATTTGCATTCAGCAGCATGACAATCAATACCCCCCTAGCCAGAAACGAGGGGGGGGGGGGAGGCATGCGAGGGAAGGCATTGCCAGGCTCCTTTTTTAAATTTCAGCACCCCCCACTTAAGGACCCTCTGCACGGCCCTGTTCACTGCTGTCTGTTTTTATCTGCATGGGGAAAACACATTTAAGTGTGCAGTAGCCAATTTAATAACATTGCTTCTCAGTTTACCTGTGCAGAAAGCGAGGGGGGGGGCATCCAAAGTTTCGCAAGGGGGGCCAGTTGTTTCTAGTTACGACCCTGAACCGCAGTATTAGCTCTTTGTTGGTCCTGTGCTGGTAATATTTACTTCTTTAGATGCTTTGAATGGTAGTAGTCATTAACAAATCATTCCCTTCTTGCACCTCTGACACTGTGGGCATCCTTGGCTGGTTTTGGTGCGCTGTGTCAATTATTATATATAGAGTAAAGGGGGAGGGGGCAGGGGGGGCAATGTAAAGCTTGCACTAGGGCCCGCAGCACCTTAGCTAAGCTACTGGTTGTACCAGAATGTTTTTGGTTGGTTTGAAATTTATAAACAATGTTTTTGGGAGATCTGAAAAGAGCTATGACAGTTTGAGAAGCCATTTTGCTAAACTAGGAGTTCATTTTTCTTTAGTTAATTATTTTTTCTTTCCTTTTACCTACAGGCACTTGTGTTTATGGAAAAAGCTCCCTCCTGCTCTCCCTGCTCTGCTGATGATAATACACTTGTCAAGAAAGCCCAACTCTGGCATCTGGCACTGATTTATATAAGGGCAGGGCCATATTTCTGGAAAAGCTCCAAAGGCCCTGGCCTTGGGTGGCAGCAGCCTAATGGGGCACTTGGACATTAAATAAGGGAACCTGTACACAAATGGGAGGGGCTGCTGTACATGGATGATACACATGGAAGAGGGGCTGTACATGGAATGGGAGGGGGCTGCAGTACATGGATGATACACATGGAAGAGAGGGCTGCACATGGAAGGGGAGGTGCTGCTATACATGGATGATACACATGGGTAGAGGGGGCTGCACATGGAATGGGAGAGGCTGCTATTCATGGATGATACACATGGAAAAGTGGGCTGCACATGGAAGGGGAGATGTCTGCTGTCCATGGATGATACACATGGAAGAGGGGGCTGCACATGGAATGGGAGGGGCTGCTGCACAAGGATGATACACATGGAAGAGGGGCTGTACATGGAATGGGAGGGGGCTGCTGTACATGGATGATACACATGGAAGTGGGGGCTGCACATGGAATGGGATGGGCCGCCGTACATGGATGATACACATGGAAGAGGTGGCTGCACATGGAAGGGGAGGCGCTGCTATACAAGAGTGTGCACCAAAACCACCTGTCTCACTATTATTTGGCCAGAAGAGAAATAAATGTTTTACTCTTCTCCTTTAGGTTGACAATGATGCCGAGTTTGAATTTCCCAAAATAATTATATTTTGTAAAGTTTTTATAAAAATTGCAAATTCAGTTGAAAATATTGATCGTTTCACCAGCTCATTCCTGTTGGGTTAGTTACTCTTGAGACTTTAAAGAGGAACTTCAGCCTAAACAAACTTTGATGGGGCGGAGCTTAGCTTATAAGCAGCTAAAAATTAGGCTTAGGTATAAAAAATAAAGTTCTGATGCTGTGAACCTGTTAACCACTTGAGGACCACAGTCTTTTCGCCCCTTAAGGACCAGAGCCTTTTTTCCATTCAGACCACTGCAGCTTTCACGGTTTATTGCTCGGTCATACAACCTAACACCTAAATGAATTTTACCTCCTTTTCTTGTCACTAATACAGCTTTCTTTTGGTGCTATTTGATTGCTGCTGCGAGTTTTAGTTTTTATTATATTCATCAAAAAAAGACATGAATTTTGTCAAAAAAATGACTTTTTTAACTTTCTGTGCTAACATTTTTTAAATAAAGTAAAATTTCCTATACATTTGAGCGCGAAACTTATTCTGCTACATGTCTTTGATAAAAAAAAAAACATTCAGTGTATATTTATTGGATTGGGTAAAAGTTATAGCGTTTACAAACTATGGTGCCAAAAGTGAATTTTCCCATTTTAAAGCATCTCAGACTTTTCTGACCACCTGTCAGGTTTCATAAGGTGCTAAAATTCCAGGATAGTATAAATACCCCCCAAATGACCCCATTTTGGAAAGAAGACATCCCAAAGTATTCACTGAGAGGCATGGTGAGTTCATAGAAGATTTTATTTTTTGTCACAAGTTAGCGGAAAATGACACTTTGTGACCACAAAAAAAAAAATTCCATTTCTGCTAACTTGTGACAAAAAAAAAAAATGAAATCTGCCACTGACTCACTATGCTCCTCTCTGAATACCTTGAAGTGTCTACTTTCCAAAATGGGGTCATTTGTGGGGTGTAGTTACTGTCCTGGCATTTTGGGGGGTGCTAGATTGTAAGCACCCCTGTAAAGCCTAAAGGTGCTCATTGGACGTTGGGCCCCTTAGCGCACCTAGGCTGCAAAAAGGGGTCACACATGTGGTATTGCCATACACAGGAGAAGTAGTATAATGTGTTTTGGGGTGTATTTTTACACATACCCATGCTGGGTGGGAGAAATATCTCTGTAAATGACAATCTTTTGATTTTTTTTTACACACAATTGTCCATTTACAGAGAGATTTCTCCCACCCAGCATGGGTACGTGTAAAAATACACCCCAAAACACATTATACTACTTCTCCTGAGTACGGCAATACCACATGTGTGGCACTTTTTTGCACCCTAACTGCGCTAAGGGGCCCAAAGTCCAATGAGTACCTTTAGGATTTCACAGGTCATTTTGAGAAATTTGGTTTCAAGACTACTCCTCACGGTTTAGGGCCCCTAAAATGCCAGGACAGTATAGGAACCCCACAAATGACCCCATTTTATAAAGAAGACACCCCAAGGTATTCCGTTAGGAGTACGGTGAGTTCATAGAAGATTTTATTTTTTGTCACAAGTTAGCGGAAAATGACACTTTGTGAAAAAAAACAATAAAAATCAATTTCCGCTAACTTGTGACAAAAAATAAAATCTTCTGTGCCTACCGCTGTGTCTGCAGTTCCCTACTCTCTAATAGTGTACCTGCTCGTGGTACCTCTCAAAACACTCCCCTAGGCATAGGCCAGGCTGGTCAGGACAGGTGGGACAATAAACAGTGGTGTCACACCTTATTCCCTCCCTGCTGCAGACACGACGTTTTCTTCGGATTCGGTGACCTGGGGTACTCGGAATTGGATAGGCGTAATGCCTTCCATGCAGCCGGCTAGTTGCATCTTGGGATTGGGCCACGGCACCTCCTGGATACAGGAATTCCATCACGATCTGTTTATGAAATTGAATAAACGATCCAGTTCTCCCCGCCTTACTGTAGAGAACAAAGCTGTTGTAAATTGCCAATTGAATGAGGTAAAAAGACACTTTTTTATACCAGCGTCTTGTTTTTCGGGCAACTAAATAGGGCGCTAACCTCTGGTCATTGAAGTCCACCCCTCCCATGTTAGTATTATACTCGTGGACGACAAGAGGTTTTTCAATGACCTTAGTTCGCCTTTGAATTTCAACTGTCGTGTCTGCGTGAATGGTGGACAGGAAGTAAACCTCCCTCTTGTCCTTCCATTTCACCGCGAGCAGGTCGTCAGCACACAAGGCGGCCCTCTGCCCCCCGTTCAAGTCTGGTGGTAATAAGCCGTTGGGGGAAGCCCCGGCGACTAGGCCGCACGGTGCCACAGCATCGGATTTTTTCTATTTTTAAGTGCTGAAAGAAGGCCACACTTGTGTAATAATTGTCCACAAAAAGATGGTACCCCTTCTGGAACAAGGGTGACACCAAGTCCCACACAACCTTTCCACTGCTCCTCAGGTAGTCAGGGCATCCGACCGGCTCCAATTTTGAGTCTTTTCCCTCATAGACCCTAAAATAAGATGTATAGCCTGTGGCCCTTTCACAGAGCTTATACAGTTTCACCCCATACCGGGCGTGCTTGCTTGGGATATACTGTTTGATGCGAAGGCGCCCGGTAAAACGTATGAGGGACTCGTCTACGCAGATGTCCTGGTCAGGGGTATAAGCATCTGCAAATCTGGATGACAGGTGGTCTATAAGGGGTCGAATTTTGTGGAGCCGGTCAAAAGCAGGGTGGTCACTTCGATGACAGGTTTCGTTGTTATTGAAGTGCAGGAAGCGCAGGATGTTCTCAAATCGTGTCCTGGACATGGCAGCAGAGTACAGGGGAACATGATATGCTGGGTCCGTAGACCAATAAGACCGCAACACATTCTGCTTTAATAGTCCCGTGTGAAGGAGAAGGCCCAAAAAAATTTTTATTTCGGAAACTTGGACTGGTTTCCACCAAAAAGGCTGGGCAAGGAACTTTTCCGGATTGGCGGTTATATATTGTGTGGCCTTACGGTTGGTCTCTGCCACAATTAAGTCTAAGAGATCCTGGGCGAAGAACAGATGGAAAAAGTCTAGGGCCGATCCTAGATTATCTGTCTCCACCTGGACTCCAGACTGGGCGGTGAAAGAGGGAAGTATGGGTGCGGCAGAATCAGGGGATTGCCAATTTGGGTTTGCCAGCACCTCTGGTAAACTAGGGGTAGTACGGGCCCGTCTTCTTGGTGGCTGCGACTGGGATCTTACTGCACGTGCCACCGAACCAGTTTCAACTTCCATGCTGGTGCTCGCCACTTCACCAGGGTCTACGGAAGTACTGGTTCTAGGTCCAGGAGATGTTGTGCTGCTGGTGCCTGCCCCACCATGAAATCTCAGACCAGCACGAACACCACTCTGCTGCCCTTGAGGCCGATCCTGCGCCACCTGCGGTCCAACAACATGGGGTGTGGTACTACTGACTCTAGCCGGGACCTCAACCTCGTCATCACTATCGGTCAGTGAGCCACTGCTCAATTCAGGTTCAAACTCTGACCCGGAAGATTCGTCGAATGAGGCGTCCCAATCGTCCTCATCCGACTGGGCCATGTACCTGAGAACCTCATCATCGGAATACCCCTTTCTTGCCATGGTGGACTGCTAAATTTAGGGGGTATTCCTCTGAGACTACCCAGAAAAAAAGAGCACCTACCTAGCAAAAGGGAGTATTTGAGAGGTAGAAAGCTGTGGTCACTGAGTGTTGATTAAAAAAAAAAATCTAAACTGAGGTTTACAGTGCCACAGCTATTGTACAGTGTTTTTTGCAGTGATCAGAAAAAAAAATCTGTCACTGCGGTGGGGCGGGCTGAACGCAAGTGCAGGCGAATGATCAGGCCTGATCGGGCAAACACTGCATTTTTTTGTGGATCCTAGTGACCCTAATAGATCTGACTGCGATCAGTAATGATCACTTACAGATACTATATAGTACCAATGTTGATTAGCGACAGTGATGACGCTAATTAGTGACTGTGGTGCAGTGGGCTGAGTACTAACTGACACTTTCAAAGGGGCCTAGCTAACTGGCCTAACTGCTAACACTAGTGATACTAAAAAAGTCACAGTTGTTGTCACTGTTTTTAGATCACTAGGATAGTGACAGGGGGGTGGTGGCGAGTGGGGAATCAGAGGCAATCAGAAACAATCACAGGGCAATCGCAGGCCAATCACAGGGCACTCAATTCATAGGACAATCAAAGCCAATCACGGGACAATCAAAGCCAATCACAGGCCAATCAAAGCCGAAAACGGGACAATCAAAGCCAATCACAGGCCAATCAAAGCCAATCACAGGCCAATCACGGGACAATCAAAGCCGATCACGGGACAATCACAGACCAATCAAAGCCAATCACAGGGCAATCAAAGGGCAATCACAGGGCAATCAAAGCCAATCAAAGGGCAATCACAGCACAATCACAGCCAATCATGGGACAATAAAATATGATGTCAGCACAATCAAATACAATGTCAGCACAAATACAATGTCAGCACAAATACAATTACAGCACAATCAAATACAATGCACTGGGAAGGGGATTTGGGGGGGGGGGGGGGGGGTCTGAGGGCGATCTAAGGGTGTGGGTGGTTGAGTAGGTGCTGCACGGGGCAGACTGGGTCCTGATCTGGTGGGTGGCAGACACAGGGGGTGACGATAGGAGATCAGTGAGGGATTACAGGGGAGAATAGATGTAAACAATGTACTGGGGAGGTTATCAGGAGGGGGGGGGGGGTCTGAGGGCAATCTGCGGGTCTGGGTGGGTGATCAGGTGCCCCCAAGGGACAGTTTAGGGTCTGCTCTGATTGGTGGTGGTGACAAGGGGTGATAGACAGGTGATCAGTGGGTAAGGCAGCTATACAGCTGTATACAGTATACAGGAGGGGGTCTGGGAGGGGGGATCTGAGGGTAGGGGGGGTGATCAGGGGACCCTAGGGGGCAGTTAGGGATCTAACCGAGGGGATAGCGTCGCTAGATAGTGACAGGGAGTGATTGATGGGTTTTATGGGGGTGCTTGGGTGCAAAATGTGGTGTGCTGGGGTGAGCAGGGGGGTTCTGAGGGCTGTGGTGGGCGATCGGGGGGTCTGTGTGGGTAAAAAGTGTGCGTTTTCACTTAGCTGCAAGGCTGCCTGTCCTCTCTGATAGTCGCACGACGAGTGACCATCAGCTGAGGAGGCAGCCAGTATAATACACTTTGTTACAATAACAAAGTGTATTATACACTTCTCATTGGCCCGATCGCGCTGTTTGAAACCTGCCGGCGCTGCTAATTGGCCGGCGGGTTACGGCGCAGAGTGGGCGGAGCCAGATGCTGGCGGTAGATCGCGTCATTGCTGACGCGATCTCCACCTAACCATGCCTGCCATCGCCGATGGGCGTATTGCGGTCGTTTGGGCCCAGCCCTTGCCGCCGCCCATCGGCTTAAGGCGGTCGGCATGTGGTTAAAGGAACACCAAGCCTTTTCAGTGCTGCTGAGGAGATTTTTTGTCTAAATCAGGATGGTATCATCCTGATTTAAAACTTCTTGCAGGTTCACTTTAATAATTTTCCCTGCCATCAGGGGTTCACCTGACATTTATTAGTACTGAGGTGCAGACTAGAGATGATTGGAAATGCCCACATCCGATTCTGCGGAAATTCCAATTTCCACCAATGCCAATTTCTGATTTACATTTTGTCCAATTTTCCATTTTTTGAGGAGTATTTTATTAGTCATTTTTTGCATCAGAGAAAGCAAAAAAAATTAAAAATAAATCGGAAAAGCAGGAAATCAGAAAATCTTGTGATTCGTCTAAAATTACCATGGTGATCTGATTTTTGCAGAAAAATTCTGCATTCTCTGATTGGTCCAATGCTTCCGCGTTCTGTGATTGGTCCAAAATTACCAAGTCGCGGTAAATCAGATTTCCGCAGAATTCCGATTCCTGTTTTCCATTTTCCAATCAAAAAAGGCAATTTCCGATCGGAAATGCGGAAATTTGAATTCCTCGAAATCCAAATATGCACAGCTAGTTCAGGCCTTTAGGGTGATCTACCTCTACTTGACCTCACCAGCCAGGAACAGAAGCACTAAGCCCTCCGATATGCTTGTACATTGTGCAGGTTGCCAAACTCTACGTCTTTGGAGACATTCGATAAAGTTTCCTACCTGAGTCTTGCACTTGACGGTTGATTTCTTGGTAGGCTGCCTCAATCTCTCCAGAATTGGTAACATCTAGTTGGATTAAGCACAGTTTTGACGAACAGAATCTTCTTAATTCCACAGCTCCGGGCCCGTTCTTGTCCAAAACACCAGCGAAGACCAGGACGCCTTGTTCATCCAAATATTTTGCTAAAGCATGCCCAAAGCCAGAATCACACCCTGGATGTAATAAAAGTGACAAAATGAGCGTGACCCAGCCAAGATAAACATCTTTCCCAGGGCAGCCAGGAACTTGACAGGTTATGGAACAACCACAGAGCAGGCCAACCGAAAAATGAATAACAATAGAAAGCAAGATCGCGTCATAGCCCATGTGCCCATAATCCTATAATTCACAGATAATCCTTTAATATGCCAGAGACCAGACAACACTGCTAGTCTTTTCATTGTTCCCGAGACACGACATTTGGCATCTGCCTGCTTTCTAACTGAGCTTGAAGACAACAGGAGTTATGCTAGGCACACACCATACAATTTCTGGCATATTTACCTGCCAGATCGATTACTGTATTTCCAACATGTCTGATCTGAATTTCAATAGATTTTTTGATTTTCCGATCTTTTTTTAAACATTTTTTCAATCTTTTTTTTTTTTTATTGATTTTCGTTTTGTTCTATGAAAACGATCAAAAAAACAATCGAAAAAAATATAAAAAAACGATTGGAAAATCAAAAAAAAAATCGATCCAAATTCAGATCAGACATGTTGAAAATAATCGATCTGGCAGGTAAATCTGCCAGATAATTGTATGGTGTGTACCTAGCATAAAATCTGCCTTGTTGATAAAAGGGCACTATAGTGGAATTTCTATAGGAATACCGTAATTTATGAAATCTCCAGCATCTGCTATTACAGAACTACAGAGAGGCAGAGACTATTAGGGGACACCTGTAAATCTCCCAGCATGCATCTTGCTAGGCACATTCTCAGGGCAGGATTTACCATAAGGCATTGTAGGCACATTAATAAATAAAGAACTTTTGTAGGATATCAACCTCCAATTATATCCACCGTCTCACCTATTATAACAAACCATATCTTATAACAAATATCATAGGGAGCCAGGTACTATGAATTTACAAATTTATTAACGTATCAATTTTATTTTTAAGCATCAACTTCACGCATTAAAATCAATTAAAACTCTTCTATTTAGCAACCTACAATGAGGAATTCCCTGGATCTATATAGGTGCACCTATAATTAAACAGTTACCGGTAATTGCATTAAAAATTGATTATTTTCTTCAGGCCCCTTTAAGATTGCACAGGTTATTCCATTGAGTATAGCTATATTGGTCACCAAAAACAATGCTCTTCTTGTCCAAACCCGTGTGCCACTACAGCACGCCTCTTACAGATAGTAATACGCTCTCATTACGTCCACATATAATTAGTGTACAACCCTGTAGCCAAAGCAACAACCAGACTGATTAATGAGGTTACTTTTTCCCCTTGCTTGAAACGCCATGCAGTACTGTGGACACAACTCGAGCACCACTCGTTCACTGTGTATAATTCACAATTGGCCGGCAAGTCAGTACTCACGCTACCAGTATGGATAGCCGCTGGGCTTTGAGCCGTCTGAGGACAAGTTGCTGATGTCCGTTCATTTTCCGCACTGAATATTCAATGCAACCCTATGACTTAAATAGCGATATGAACTTGAAGATATTCCTTTAGAGTGATATCTTTCTGCATTCTTGAAAGTGTCCACAAGATGGAGCCCTTACTGATTCTTAAAGTGTTGCTATACGTCACGCGTAACATACGCAGTCGTCCGTACCTGTATAAAATCAGGAAGCAGGGCAGACTGACATCACGTCTGAAGAAGCCGATTGGGCGAAACGCGTCACGTAAGTGCGCGTCACCACGCTAGTCCTCCCGTGCCTCCGCTCTCTTCCTTGGTTAGCCGATGCACCTAGACGGTGCTACATAGCGCGGAAAATGAACAGACATCAGCAACTTGTCCTCGGACGGCTCACAGCCAAGCGGCTATCCATACTGGTAGCGTGAGTACTGACTTGCCGGCCAATTGTGAATTATACACAGTGAACGAGCGGTGCTCGAGTTGTGTCCACAGTACTGCATGGCGTTTCAAGCAAGGGGAAAACGTAACCTCATTAATCAGTCTGGTTGTTGCTTTGGCTACAGGGTTGTACACTAATTATATGTGGACGTAATGAGAGCGTATTACTATCTGTAAGAGGCGTGCTGTAGTGGCACACGGGTTTGGACAAGAAGAGCATTGTTTTTTGGTGACCAATATAACTATACTCAATGGAATAACCCGTGCTATCTTAAAGGGGCCTGAAGAAAATAATCAATTTTTTGATGCAGTTACCGGTAACTGTTTAATTATAGGTGCACCTATATAGATCCAGGGAATTCCTCATTGTAGGTTGCTATATAGAGAGTTTTAATTGATTTTAATGCGTGAAGTTGATGCTTAAAAATACAATTGATACGTTAATAAATTTGTAAATTCATAGTACCTGGCTCCCTATGAAATTTGTTATAAAACATTGTAGGCACATGCCTACTGGCGCTTGATGATGAAAAGGTGGCTACTTAATGCTAAGGGACACCTGTAGTTACCAATGACGGGCAAGGGAAGGGAGAAGTGACAGCTGGGCCAGCCAGTACACTTGTTGTTCGGTTTGGCAAGAGTTTGTAAGTTCATGGAGGGAGAAGTGTAGGGTGCCAGGACATCTATGCTAATAGGCTCCTGTGATGTAAATCCAGGCCTGCACATTCTTGTAGGCAGAATCACATGGTCAACAACCCACCCTAAATATTTTTTGTACATTTTGTAAAATAATAAAAGTGACACCAAAATGACTGAATAAAAGCAAAGTTGCACTTGGGGAGGGCTTACACTTACATGTGCAAAAAAAAAAAAAAACAAGCGTCTTTCCACATACGTTTTTGTGTGTTTTTTTTTTTATGCATTTGCATGTTTTATATCTGCGTTACACCTACATTTTCATTGCGCGTTTTTTGCATTTTCATTTGCAGTCAGAAGACAGGAGCAGGAAAAACATAATTGGGCATATTTTACATTAAAGCGACACATGAGTGCCAATTAAAAAAAAATAAAAAATGAGTGCGATTGTTATATGTGAAAAAAATAGCACAGAATGTTCACTATGCAAAAAATCTTTAATGTTTTTACCAATGGTAGTAAGCCCATAGGAATACATCAGGTGACCTGCAATATACGATTTTGCATTGCATGAAAACGCATGCGGAAAGCGTGAAACTTGCCTTAGCGCTGCAGCCACATGTGCAAAACCTAAAGCCTCTTACAATTATAATGGTTCTGCGGCAGTAGAAGGGTAGGAACACACTGGGCAGAATCACATATGCGTTTTCCACTATGTGCTATGGAAAATGCATATGCGATTCTGCCTAGTGCGTTCCTATCCAAAGTCAGCAGAGATTATATATGAATGTGAACCTGAAGCGAAATAAATAGAAATCTGTAAATGGAATATAAGGAGAGATATTCCAGGATCATCGATAACATCAGTCGGGCAGATAATGCACTACAATACCAAATTCATTTTACTAGACTTCAAGATTAACCTTCCTGGCGATACAATAAAATCCCCAGGGAGGCGGCGCAGCACTTTTTAATTTTTTTTTTTTAAATCATGTAGCTAGCCTAGCGCTAGCCTACATGATAGCCGCTATGCAGCGGCATCCCCCCACCCCTTCCAATCGCCTCCGGCGATCAGAGCAAGCAGGAAATCCCGTTCAGAATGGGATTTCCTGTTTGGCTTCCCCCGTCTCCATGGTGACGATCGGGATGACGCCATCGACGTCATTCATGTCATGGCATCTGGGGGAGTCCCGATCCACCCCTTAGCGCAGCCTGGCGGTGATTGGCCAGGTTGCGCACGGGGTCTAGGGGGGCAACTAACGCGGCGGGTAGCGGTGAATCAGCGCGGAGCGGCGGCGATTGGCTTGTACACGCAGCTAGCAAAGTGCTAGCTGCATGTAACAAAGCAAAGTGTGGCAATCGGCCCACCAGGGGCTGAGAAATCCTCCGCCGCGGCTTACCCCGAGCTCAGCTCAGGATCATCGCCCAGGAGGTTAAAAAGGGCAAATGAACAAACAATACACCTCTACAATAAAGGGGGTCTAAAGCCAAAAATAGAAAGAAAAAAAACCCACAGATACTCACCTAAGGAGGGAGAAGGCTCTGAGTCCTATAGAGCTTTACCATTCCTCTCCTCGTCATTAGAGATGGCCCGAACGGTTCGATCGCAAACTTATTCGCGCGAACTTCGGTGGTTCGCGTTGAAACTTGAACTATATACGAGTTCGACCTTCCCCCTATACTACATCATTAGGGTCAACATTGACCATCTACATCACAGTCAGCAGACACAGGGTAGCCAATTAGGCTACACTCGCTCCTGGAGTCCCTCCCCCCCCCTTATAAAACGCAGGCAGCATAAGCCTTTTCACTCACTCGTGTGGCTGCAGTAATTAGAGAAGGGAGAGAACCTGCTGGCATAGGGAAAGCTTAGTTAGGCTCTTGTGTTAGGCTTGTTAAGTTGCTCCTTGCTGATACTTATTGCTAAAAATCACTCCTCATCCTCAACAGCTCTTTTGAGAGCTTATGTTGTTCTTCTGATCTATTTTTTGTGTGTGTGTGTTTGTGTGTGTGTCCCACAGACACATGTGTTACATATACAGCCCTGTCAGTCAGTCGCAGCTGCTGGCCCTTGGCAATTCCTACTGTGCCACTGCCAGGCCCAGCACATTCAGTGACTACCTGTGTGTGTGACAGCTGCACATTTGTAATACCAATCACTGCATACCCACCTGTTCAGTGCACCCACCTACCTACGTGAGCGAACGCAGTGTTATATACCACCAGTCACTGCACCTGTTTACGGTACCTGTGTGTGTGACAGCTGCACATTTGTAATACCAGTCACTGCATACCCACCTGTTCAGTGCACCCACCCACCCACATGAGCGCACGCAGTGTTATATACCACCAGTCACTGCACTTGTTCACGGTACCTGTGTGTGTGACAGCTGCACATTTGTAATACCAATCACTGCATACCTACCTGTTCAGTGCACCTACGTACCTACCTACGTGAGCGCACGCAGTGTTATATACCAGTCAGTCACTGCACCTGTTCACGGTACTTGTGTGTGTGACAGCTGCATATTTGTAATACCAATCACTGCATACCTGTTCACTGCACCTGTGTGACTGCACATTGTATTAGTCATGTCAGTGCATACCTTTCACTAATATGGGCAAAACAGGCAGAGGCAGAGGCAGGCCACCCAGCAGGTCTGTTCGAGGTTATGCTGTCGTGATTTTGTGCGGCCCTGGACTAAAGTACAGTGTTCAGAAGCAGCGTGCCAACAACCCCCAAGTTTGTCAGGACGTAGTTGACTATTTAACACAGAACACCTCATCTTCCGCACGGAAGCTTTACATATCTTCCTCCTCCTGCTCTGATTCTGGCACTCCACTTAACACTCCTTCTGCAGCCACCACCAAAGTGCCATCACCCCAGGGCTCAGCGGTGTGGAATTTTTTTTGTGTGCCATCTGTACTCTCTGCCACCAAAAATTGAGCTGTGGAAAGACCAAGACCCGCATAGGGACAACTTCCTTACGAAGGCACATGATGACAAAGCACAAACTGCAATGGGATGACCACCTGAGGAAAAGCAGCACACAAAAGCAAAGCCACCCACCGCAGTGGAAGATACCAGGCCGCAATTATTTCTCAAAAAAGGCGATACCCAAACTGTACCGTGATATTGAAAGGCAAGTGGTGTCATCTCTGGCACACAGCGTTGGGTCAAGGGTCCATCTGACCACGTGGTCTGCAAAGCATGGTCAGGCCTCCCCGAAAGACTAAGTCAGTCCTCACACACAGCATCTCTGCCTGCACGCCGTGTGACTGCCTGCCCCAAGACTAAGTCGCTCTCCACACAGCACACCACTTGCCTCTCAACTTCACGGTACAGTTTGGGTATCGCCTTTTTAGAGAAATAATTGCAGCCTGGCATTTTCCACTGCGGTGTCCCAATGAACACCCAGCATCTCTGCCTGCACGCCGTGTGACTGCCTGCCCCAAGACTAAGTCGCTCCCCACACAGCACACCCCTTGCCTCTAAACTTCACGGTACAATTTGGGTATCGCCTTTTTAGAGAAATAATTGCGGCCTGGCATCTTCCACTGCGGTGTCCCAATGGCCACAAATTTACGGAAGGCCTCAGAGTCCACCAGCTGGTATGGTAACAGCTAGTGAGCTAACTGTCAGACGCCGGGCAAGGGGGTGACTGGCAGAAATTGGCTTCTTCCGCTCAAAGATTTTCTTCACAGATACCTGGCTGCTGTGGGCAGAGGAGCAGTAACAGCTCAAGGTCAGAGGTGGAGTGGAGGAGGGTGGCTGTGAAGGTGCAAGGGAGAAAGCGGCTTAGGATGGTGCACCTGAAGGAGGAAGAGTAGAAGGAGGGTGGCTTTTCTTTTGTGTGCTGCTTTTGCTCAGGTTCTCTTCCCATTGCAGTTTGCGCCTTTACTCCATGTGCCTTCGTAAGGCACTTGTCCCTACGGATGGCATTGCTCCAATCTGAGGCAGAAACATTAAAAAATTTCCAAATCGCTGAGCCCCCCTGGGGTGATGGCACTATTGTGGCATCAGCAGCTGACGTTGAAGGGAATGTTGGCTGGCTGTTCATAGGTGGCGATACACGGCGCCGGACACTGCCACCAGCTGTTTCTGACGATGAGCTCCCCCTGCTTCTTTCAGGAACTCGTCTCCTCCTACTCCTCTCTGACTCCCCCTGTGAACTGTCATCTCCTCTTTTCGAAACATACGGTACGTGGGATCCGTATCATCGTCATCATCATAATCATCCTGCCCAGCTTCGCTTGCCTCAGACACCTCCAAAACTGCACCAACAGCAGGTACTTCATCATCAACCTCCGCACACATTACGTCCATAGTGTCGCCTAACATATGAGGTGGTGTAACTTACTTAGCGCCTTCATCTGGTTGTAACAATAATGGTTGTGTATAAGTGATTTCCCCACCAAATAACTCCTGCGAACTGTCAAATGTAGCGGATGTGGTACTTGGTGTAGCGCTGTCGGCTGTGGAAGAGGAGGTGTTCTGTGTTAAATAGTCAACCACGCCCTGACAATCTTGGGAGTTGATGGGACGTGCCTTCTTCTGAGCACTGTACTTTGGTCCAGGGCCGCACGAAATCACATCACCACGACGTTGCATAGACCTGCGGGTGGCCTTCCTCTGGGTCTGCCTCTACCTCTGCCTCTACCTGTTTTGTCCATATCGGGGGGGGGGGGGGGATGAAGTGAAAGGTATGCACTAACTTGAGTAATACAATGTGCAGTCACACAGGTGCAGTTAACAGGTATGCATGGTGTGGTATATCACACTGCGTGCACTCACGTAGGAACAACAGGTAGGTATATGCAATGATGAGTATTACAATGTGCACCTGTCACACACAGACAGGTACCGGACAGGCACAGTGTTACTGTGTGCGCTCACGTAGGTGGGTGGGTGCACAGTGAACAACAGGTAGGTATATGCAGTGGGTATTACAATGTGCACCTGTCACACACACAGGTAGTAGTCACTGAATGTGCTGGGTCTGGCAGTGGCACACACAGTAGGAATTAGCAAGGCTTTCTATGCAACACAAGTGTCAGTGAGACACACACAGAAAAAAAAAAGAGATCACAAGAACAAGATTAGCTCTCAAAAAAGCTGTTGTGGGGTGCTTTTTTAGCAATAAGAATCAGCAAGGAGCAAGCTAACAAGCCTACAAGAGCCTAACTAAGCTTTCCCTATGAGAGTCTGCAGCAGCTATCCCTTCACTAATTACTGCAGGCACACAAATGAGTGAAAAGCCTGACGCTGCCTGCCTTTTATAAGGGGGGGGGGGGGGAGGGCCTCCAGGAGGGAGTGTAGCCTGAATGGCTACAATGTGCCTGCTGACTGTGATGTAGAGGGTCAAAGATGACCCTCATGATGCACTATGGGGGCGAATCGAACTTCCGGAAAAGTTTGCGGTTCTCCGTGATCGCGAACCCCGGAAGTTTGCCGGGAACCATTCGGGCCATCTCTAGTACCCACTATTCCCTTTAACATAGGTAGCAATTTTAGTGTCAATAGCATGTATGGGGGCTTTGGTATTAACCTCCAAACTCGGCACAAAATTACGTGAAATCGCACGAAAATTATGCACATTCTTATGCGAAATTACGAATGACTAGGAAATCAATTTAGTTTGCAAGTCGTAATTAAATATAGGCATAACTGCGAACATTTACGCAAAATTTTGCAAAATTGTAATTATGCTGATTATGTAAGATGCAGATATTTGAAACTGTTTTGCGTTCGCGTTGCGCATGTGTGGAAGCGTATTTTGTCAATACACTTCTGTGCTCTTTGTATTTTCGTCACAGGAAGTGTGCACTAGAGGGCCTAACTTGTAGCTTGGCTTGTAGCCAGAAGTGAGATTACAGCACATTGCCGCGGTAAACTCCAAAGGCTATTTTTAATGCTACGGTGTGGTGCGATCCTCCGATTGCACTGCACCTACAACGCTTGTTTGTAACCTGCCTCAAGCTGTTGTCCTTCCTGCCAATTATCCCCCACGAAGCCAGGCCTGGCACATCCTCATGTCTCCTGGCTCCACCTTCCAATATGGAAGCACTTAGGACCACTGAGTTTCCCCCTGGGTCCAGTCTGCATCTGCAATATACTATAATGGAATCACAGCACTCGAAGGCCTCACAAAACCAGATCCGTGCTGGAATCTAATCTGCATGTAATATTCCCATAGTGACCGTCACAAGCAGGAGTTATACGGTTTCCTACAGAAGGCTGTTAGCGGAGAGCAGGCTCTGCGCTCCCTTATCTGGTGACAGAGAAGATGAGTGAGCTAATATGAGCCCAGCACGCTCTACCGCATTAAACTGTCCTCCTCCCTCAGCTCAGATTTACTAAGTCCATTCCATGGTAGCGGCACAACTAAGCAAAAAAACTATCAACCAGGAGAGTCCAGATAAAACGACATTAATAAAGGCCCCACAGGATAAAGCGTGATGGAAATTCCAAAAATATCGTATTACATTAAATCCTGATTATCAGAGATGAGCATAACGTTCTCCAGTGACCCAGAAACACAAATAGACAGAGCCAATCACATCCCGTCACTACTGGTTCATTAAAGCGGGCCTGAGCTCAGAACTTCCTCTCTGCGCTAAAAGGTAAGCAACAGCATAATAACCTTTAAAGAAAAGCATTTCTTTGTTACAGCTGATACAAACCCTGTAATAAATCTGCAGTGTGTCTACTTCCTGCTTTCATGGATGCAGACAGAGGGTTAACATCCTGTGTTTAAAAATTAACTGCTCTGCCAAGACAGCCAGCTGACAGAGCTAAGAGATCAAATTACATTTGTGACTAGTCACAGATGATGGTGAATTATACAGGCTCAACTCTGTAAATACATAGAGGGTGCATTTCTCTGTTTTCCTTCTGTCCTGTGCAAGAGTTCAGGTCCACTTTAAAGTAAACGTGTAGGAAAACAAGTGAATAGACGGAAGCCTTTGGATGATCAAGAGGCTTCGCCTGTCCCACTCCTCCTTGGCGCTCCTCTGCTGTCCCCTCCGCAAAACTGCTTGTTGATGGCTTGCACTTGCCTAGTTGAGCAGCACGGTGGCGTAGTGGTTAGCGCTCTCGCCTTGCAGCACTGGGTCCCCAGTTTGAATCCCAGCCAGGGCACTATCTCCAAGGAGTTTGAATGTTCTCCCTGTGTCTGTGTGGGTTTCATTCGGACACTCCGGTTTCCTCTCACACCCCAAAAAACATATAGATAAGTTAGTTGGCTCCCCCCTAAATTGGCCCTAGACTACGATACATACACTACATGATATAGACATATAACTGTGGTAGGGATTAGATTGTGAGCTCCTTTGAGGGAAAGTTAGTGACAAGACAATATACATACTGTACAGCGCTGCATAAGATGTCGGTGCTATATAAATACTAAATAATAATAAAAAAATAATAATAAGGCGGACCCACCCGGGCTCTGAAGAAAAAAGCCGAGACCAATCAGACCCGTGCTACTGCGTAGGCAGAGTACGGCCGTGCTTCGCGGTCCTTGTGGCTGAACGGCTTGGTGGAGAAATCTCTCCCCTCCCCAAACTTCACAAGTTTACTTTATGGATTTTATTGCTGTTGTGTACAGTGGCGTATCTAGTGGATGCAGGCATGACTCATGCCATGGGCGCCATGCCTGCTCCCTCATACTGCACCAGCATACTGAGAGATGCCTTACGACCTATACTGGTGTGCCATTTACCATGGGGTGCACCTCTCATTACCTTTACTGGGGGGCTACATATACCAGGGGACATCTCTCTACCTATACTGGGGGTGGGCTACCTCTCACTACCTATGAGTGACACCTCTTACTACCTATACTGGGGACACCCCTCATTACCTATACTGGGGGGCTACTTACACATTCAGGGACATAATGAATTCTGATATTTGGGTAACCCAGCTGCTTAAGCAACAAGTAACTTCTGCAATATACCACACAAAAAAAACACAGACAATAATGTATATTTGCAAGAAAACCATAATGTCTCATGGAGTCCTCAGAGACAGGAAGTGAGGGGGAATCTCTCCAGTGGGGACACAGACAGAAATAACATCCTTCCCAAAGGCTCTAGCTGCTTTCCACAATATAGTAGAAAGAGGCACCCAAAGAGTAGTAAAACTGTGCTAAAAACAGCAAAAATTGTTTGCCGAGAGGCGTCTCACACTCGGCTTGTATCTGCTTTGGCACTGTATTCGGCCTGAGGAAGTGGGCAAGGACCGACGAAACCCGTTGCCTAGTGCATATTAAAGTTCCTTTATTCCCCATACCAATGTGTAATCCTTGAGGTTCTTCTTAGGCGACTCTTTCCCCCTTCTATTACCCACCCTTCCCCGGTAGAGGTGTTCTACGTGGTTGGGCGTTTTATCCCCATAACCATCTGGAATCTCTTAACAAGAGCGCAACCACACCCAGTGGAGCTGGACACCTGAGTGGAGTTCGGTTTGTTGATCTCCACTTGCCTTCAGTGGCCCGTATGGTACACAACCCTCCTTTGTGAGTACCACAAACCACCACTATATATTTTACTCAACACTGTGGCTTACTGCACCATTGGGGCTCCCATTGTCTCACATCTACATCACAGTAGAATCCCTTTATAATAAGCGCCAAGGGACCGGGCCACATGGTTTACTATATCAGAAGTTTACTATATCAGAAATTGTTATACTCAAGCACATAAAGTATACTGTAGTATTGTATCTTCACTCAGTCAATAATTGGGAGTCATCTTTTCAATGCTTCAGCAAGCAAGCGCAGACCGTCCACATTTCTGTGCAGCCCGGATGATACCGTAGCTGTGCAGCCATGCACAAGCAAGTCACAGATGACAGGCATTCCCTCAGCAATCATGCAGCTGCTTATACAGCAGAAGCATAGGTCTCACCTGTAGATGCTTCTTGAGGTCTTAAGTCCATGCATTGGCCAGTGCCTAGCAGGCATGGTCGGAAGAGCCCATTTCCGTTTCCGGGACAATTCCGCATGCCGTCATACCGAAATTCTGCATACTGGCACATTCCGGCGGTATTCCGTGTAATTCCGCGGTATTCCGCATGTATTTTCCGTAATTTTTATCCAGACTTCCGTAATTTTCGAATGATTGTGTCTTTGTTGTCTATTGCCAATAAAGTTGTTGTATATTACGGAAACGTGATTGAAAAGTGTACTTTCGTAAATTTCCGCCTTTTTTTACAGAAATGCTGTTTTTTTTATATGCGCACTGTTTGGGGGTGTATATGTACATATGCTGCGATGACTCGGAAACGGCTTGACCGATTTGAACGAAAATTGGTATACAGATTCCTCACTACCTAGGATGATATATTCTGGGGGTCTCGTGTCCCCCCTGCACACCTGGGCGGAGCCACAAACAGCCAATCAGATTTCCTTGCTAGATAAACAGCATCCATTCAACACATTTCTGATCATGATTGGTCAACTCATTCCGCATCTCCTAATTGGTTAATTCATTCCGATTTTGCCAGAATTCCACATTATTCCGCATTCCGGTTTGAAATTTCTGGATTCCGCGGAACAATGCGGAAACCCCAATTCCGGTATTTTAGCTTCCGCGGAATTCGGAAGCTCATGCCTGGTGCCTAGAGTAGCATGCTGGCCACAAGTAGCTGCCAGCCTGCCCACCAACCATGGCTTATGAGTCTCCAACTGATGTATGAAGTATGAACCCGCCCACTTTCCACCATAGCCGGATATAGAATACCACAGGGATCACAAAAAGGTTTATTAGAAGACAAGTTCTATTATATCAGGGTTTATTATACAATGCGTTACACCACATACTTATAATGGTACTTGGCTGGGGCCTATACTAAATGTATACTAGAAGTTTTACTATATCTGAGATTACTATAATGAGATTATACTGTAGTCAAAACTAAAATAACAAAAAACATTCCCAGAATTGGGCTTTACCTGGCAGACAGGCAAATGATGGGCAGCTGCCAGCAGGGATGCTCATTCGGATCTCGGGTATCCGAATTAACCCGGGTATCCAACCTTTTTCTATTATCCGGATCGGATCCGGATTCTAGATAGTTTTGCAGATATCCGGATTGCTATCTGCAGATAGTTTAACCACTGATCCTGATACCCGCGGGTATCCGTATTACACGGATGAAAACCCCTCTCCCTCTCCCTCTCTCCCTCCCTCTCCCTCTCCCTCTCTCCCTCCCTCTCTCTCTCTCGTAGGGAATTGCAGTTTTTCAAAACAGCTTATATACCATAGCTGGGATTAGAACCCAGGACTCAGTGTGTAGTAGGTCTCTGTCTTACCCTCTTACCCACTTACCCATCGTACCATACTACCATTATGATCAATTCAATAGAAAAAGTAGCATGATTAAGAATTTGTACTTTTTGAAAAGCCTGGAGGCAACGTTTGGTGAACCCTTTCCCTTTTAAGAGAAGTCTGTTTTGTTGTGTTCTCATTGTAGTGGCTAAAACACTGGTTAAAATGTGACTGGCCTTCAAAAAATCATTAACCAGCTTTAGCATGTAGTGTGGCTGATGGTCTAGTGGGTAAGGCAGAGACCTACTACACACTGAGTCCTGGGTTCTAATGAGAGAGAGAGAGAGAGAGAGAGAGAGAGAGATATTTAACTTTTAAAACGATTGTTTAAGGTTTTTAGTACGGGTATCCGAATCCGGGCGGATAACACAGATAATAGCGTCGGGTATCCGAATTCGGTTCGGGTAGAAAAAAAAATGTCAAATTCGGATATCCGAATCGGATCTGAATAACTGGGTACCCGGATCCGGGCGGGTAGTAAAATGTACTACCCGAGCATCCCTGGCTGCCAGCTTTGATAGGCTCATTTACCTTCCCTTACTGGAGCAATAGAAAGAAGAGAATAAATGCCTACAGGGAAATACAATAACACAACTGATCATTTGCTGGCCTTTCAGTAAATTCAGCCCTGCACAGTTCGGATGTGACCCAAGCAAAGGCTGCAGTCTTTTGCCATCTACTTTAAGACAATTTAAAAAAAATGTAGTCCCGGTTTTCTGGATCACTTATGATCAGGGCCCTCGATAGGGGATCACAGGGCAGAAAAGTGTATGGGGCCCAAGGAATTCTGGGGCCTGGCCAGGGGGGCCCTACCATGAAGAAAACTGAGGCACATGAAGGCACTTTTTACTACACTTGCTCAGAGCTGCAAGTTCTGAGGGGGATGCTTGCTGGTATAATATACAGTAGATTCTGAATGTCATTCAATAGTTACACCAGCAAAGAACACAGACATTGCTGTCTCTCACACAGACCTCCTAACCCCCTTTTTTGAGTGCATCTCCTCATCATAATTCAATTCAGTCACCTCCCCTCCTTACAGTGCAAAGAGAACCCCTCTATAGTGTAACCACGCCTCTGCATGGATCATGCAGGTATATGAGCTGCTTACCACCGCCATACTGACGACTACATTTTCTGAGGTGCCGTGAGTTTCAAAAGCGCATACAGCTATACTCAGTGCGATAAGTGGAAGATTAGAGCGACGACAACACATTTATGCCTGCAGTGTTTCACTTTCATTACCATCAAGTAAGACCTTTTGCTTATATGAGTTTGGCAAATCAATATTCATTTCCCATACGTCCCAACTTTTTGAGATAAGAAAGAGGGACACTTTTAAGACACCCCTGGGGGATGAAGTTCCTTTTCCCTGTCCTGAGAGACTGACAATTAAGGGCGCTGAGAGAAAAAAAACTAGGGTGAAGTTTTGCAGGGGGCCAAGTTATTTCTAGTTACACCCCTGCTCAACACTCAGGAGTTTGGAGGGCAGATGGAGAAGCAGGGGATTCTGCCAGCAGTCATAGCAGTATATGATGTACAGACTTCTAACAATGAGTAAAGGTAGCAACAGGGTCCTTGTAAGGAATAGCGGAGATGCCGCCGCTGAGTCAAGCGGCATGGCGGCTATCTCCGCGTGTCAGCCTGCGGCCTCTGCCGCGCGGTTGCATGCTCAGGTTATGCCTGGTCCTTCCATTGCTCACAGGTTAAGAGCTACGCGCGCGCGAGCAGAGCGACTTGACCTTTATGCAGCTAAGAGGGGAGTCAGCTGATCATGCGGTCAGCTGACTCCAGCTAGCATCCGGATTGGCTGAGTGACTGGGGCGGCGCTGTGGTGCATATGGAGTATATATAGAGCAGGTCTGTCAGTAGCTCCGCGTCTGCTGTAGCGAAAGCTATAGTGTGTTAGCGCTCAGACCCCAGTCAGATCTTAAAGTGTGCTAGAACCGGCTGGAGCCGGGGATCCACACTTAGCTAGAGTCTGTTGATAGCTTTAAAGTACTAGTGCATTGTTTATTTGTTATGACCTTTTGCTTCCTCTGACTATTCTTCCGTTTGTCGATTCTGTACCTCAGCCTATCTGATTCACGTTGCCGACCCTGCCTGTCCCTGACGTTGAATCAGTCTTGCGCTCCTGTACTGTATCTGTCCGCTCGTTGCTAACTCTGCCTATCTGACCTCGCTCCCCGCATCAGTGGGTAGCGAGTAGTTTTCTACACCAACCTCTCAGGTGTAGAATACTGCTGCTTAGTCTGTGGTACTCGCCCTTTAGGTATCCACAGGCTGCAGTACTATCTGTGCTACTTGCTCCTAGGCTGCAGTACTGTCTGTGTCACTTGCTCCTAGGCTGCAGTACTGTCTGTATCATCTGCTCCTAGGCTGCAGTACTGTCTGTATCATCTGCTCCTAGGCTGCAGTACTGTCTGTATCATCTGCTCCTAGGCTGCAGTACTGTCTGTGTCACTTGCTCCTAGGCTGCAGTACTGTCTGTATCAACTACTCCTAGGCTGCAATACAGTCTGTTCCACCTGTTCCTCAGGGGATCATTAGACCAGCATTACTGGGATTATCCCGCCTTGTACTGTGCACCAAACACTACCCAGTTGCAGTACAGTCTGAATCACTTGCTCCACAGGCGATCAGTTGTACAGCACTATTGTATTCCTCCTCTTTGTTGTGGTACATTTTACCCCTTGGCTGCAGCACGGCCTGTCTCATCCGCCCATAAGGTGAGCACTGGCTGCAGCACACTCGGGGTCACCCGCTCCTCGGGTGAACTCTCTCATCCGTATTACTGTTACACCAAACACTATCTCCCATTGCTTGTCCAGTGTCAGGCTATACTAGTATTATTGGTGATTCTGCAGATCACCATATAATCAGGTATAGTATCTGTATTATTGGTGATACTGCAGATCACCAATAATCAGAGATCTCTGTGTGCTGACACCAATCGTTACAGTCCTCAAATATCTTTGGGGGAGCAAAATCAGTGCTGTATTATATTTATATTACAGATAAAACAGCAATTTAATGTTGATTTGGCAACACATCCTATAAGTTAACATATTTTTAAGTCCAGGTTCTGGTCAGTGGGGAGGCATGGCTTCAGCTGTCCCACATATAGAACAATAATTTCCTCCCTCTACTTGCTCACGTGACTAAACAGGAAGTGGTTCAGGCTGTCTGGGAGGAGGGAACACGACAGGAGCAAGCAGACGGGGGACGAGGATCTGCTCTCTTGGAAGCCCAGGTGAGATTTTCGGGGACGTAGATACTCGTCCCACAGGAGGGTAACTAGTTATGTAATACTAACTAACCCAACAGATTGAAAGGTGAACTTTCAGAACTGTTTGGTTCCTTCATCAGTCAGATATCTTGTCTGCAGATGTGCAGCATCATTAACCTACCTGTGTTTGGAATGTCAGACTGAATGGGCTGAATGGGAGATTTTTTTTACCTTTTACCTCCATAGATGTCTGGTGGAGAACAATCTCTCGACCTCAAAACTTTTCCTATCTTAGTCCTTTTTATGATTTTTAAAATCGAAACAGTATAAAACAGCGTTATAAATAATAGATCAATAAAGGAGGTAGCCCAGTCTATGGAGCAGCCGTTACAGCAGAGGACTACATATTCAAATCGCAAAGGACAATTCTATGGTAATGGCTTTCGCAGGTGGAGAAGTACATTAAAGAGAAATACAATTTGCCTTGCTTATGGCGCAGGGGAACATTGGTTTTTATGGGCTGTGCTGAAGATTTATGGGCAATCGCTGTGTTTGGGAGTTAGTGGCGGCCGTTGGCAAGGAGGACGAGGTGGAGCGGGACTGCGGGACATCTAAAGATCTCATACTGAGCGCCCGGCAATGTGTGCAGCTGCTCTGACAATTTCACGTATTCCTTAAAGTGAACCCGAGGTGAAAATAAACTGATGAGGTAAATCGTATTTATCCTTTTACTCCTAGTACTTACTTTTTTAGATCTCCCATGCTTTTATTTTATATTCAAACATTTACAAAGTACATTGAATGTTTTGTTGTCTCTGCTCAGTGGCAGCCTATTAAGTGTCCCTGAGTGAAAATACACAAATTATTGACCTTTTCTTTATCTCCCACTGCTCTCAAAAGTTGTATTCTGCCAGGAAAACTTTATTGCTGTAATTTGCTTATCAGTGATATTTACTATATATTGACAAGGTACCGCCAAGACAGAAGCTGTCACTTCCATGCCTAGAAAATAATGTTTTCATTCAGCAAAATAAAACAAGTAAAACAGCCCGGTCACTGTACATCTCACACGTTTATCTCATCATGTCACATGGCGCCTTGGGTACACTTTAAAGCTGTACTTATAACTAATCCTGTTTCAATTAGTCACTTCAGTTTAAGTACCAGGACAGGATCTAATGTTTTATACACATCTACCTACCAGCTCAAGTCAAATAACCTACATGGCAAAGCCAAGTACCCTTATGTACATAGTAAAATGCTGGTCATGTGCACTGTGTGCCTGTTTCCAAAACTCTCTAGGATCAGCTCAGTGGGAGTGTCCTTAATGACTTCCCTCCAGCATTGTGGGATGCACTTTTACGCCTCCTATTTCATGTGCTAAAGCTATCCCATGCCCCGCCTTATGCTAAAGGGGTGTAAACAACAGACCATATCAAGCGGGTGGGGGAAGAGCGGACTTCTGATCTGCTCTATCAGCTACTGTGACAGTAAGCCTAGCATAGGATATGCCTGAAGTATTTTTTAGCCAATAATCAATGTAATAATAAGTTTGGCAATGCATGTTTTGTGGGCCTCTCACAGGAAAATCCAGCTCATTAGTCAGTAATTGTTATGGAGAGAAATTTGTGCACTGCTGGTAATGTCTGAGAACAAGTTCAGGGGGAAGTGGGGACACCAGGTTCCACTAAGTGCAGAAAAACACGTAAAAAAAGCAAGTAAAACATGTACGCCTGCAAATAGGCTGTTATACTTATGGTTAAAGGAAACCTGAGATGGCCCAAAAGAAAATAAATTATACAAAACTGAGTCTTTCTCCAGCCCCCTTCACGCTGATCGCTCCCTTGCCGTCCTCGTCTACCTCCTGGATCTTCCGCAATTCAGCCCGGTAATTTGGCCAGTTGGCGCATACTGCACATGCGCAGCCCGGCCGCGAGCATCCCGTCATGCTCCCATCACTGGGAGAGATCTGCGCCTGCACAGTACTATGGTGCAGCTGCATAACACTCCCGGCCACGGGAGCACGACCAGACTGCGCGTACGTGGACTGGACGAATTACCGGGCCGAATTGCGGAAAATCCAGGAGGCAGACGAGAACAGCGAGGGACCGATCAGCGTGAAGGGGGCTGGAGGAAGCTTCAGGTATATATATATATTTTTTCTTTTGGGCCATCTCAGGAACACTTTAAAGGACAACTGAAGTGAGAAGAATATAGAGCCTGCCATTTAGTGATGATCATAATCAGCTAGTTACGATTACACAAAATTACGTGTACATTTTTGCAATTTCACCTATTTGTAATTGCAAATTAATTTAATTGACTTCGTATTATCTTTCGTAATTGCGCATGAAATTACGCATAATTTACGTGTAATTTTGTGTTGACTTTGGTGGTAAATATCAAAGCCCCAATACATGCTATTGCAAACAAAATAGCTAGATATGTTACGGAGAATAGTGGATACCAGTCAAAATTAACCCTCCTGGCGGTCTATTAAAAACCGCCAGGGGGCAGCGCAGCAGTTTTTTTGAATTTTTTTTAAAAATCATGTAGCGAGCCCAGGGCCCCACCCGCTTCGATTGCCTCCGGCGATCTCCGATCAGGAAATCCCGTAAAAAAAACGGGCTTCGTCATCGGCGTCGTGACGTCATTGGGAGTCCTGATCCAGCCCTCAGCGCTGCCTGGCACTGATTGGCCGGGCAGCGCACGGAAGGGGGGGGGGGCGTCACGGCGGCGATCGGAGTGAGCACGCAGCTAGCAAAGTGCTAGCTGCGTGTTGCAAAAAAATTATGCAAATCGGCCCAGCAGCGGCTTATCAGCCTCCTGCACGGCTTATCCCGAACTAGGTTCAGGGTTACCGCCGGGAAGGTTAAAAAAAAAGGCCTTGTAGCTTTTGAGAAAATTGATTTTAAAAATGCAAAGAAAAATGTTTTTTAAACTCAGAAAAATGACAGTTTAAGAACCATTTTTCTTTGATTGCGTAATTCCTTGTTTTCTTCGATGCATAATTGCGAATTATGATGCGTAATTATGCATAGGCATAATTTCTGCTCATCACTACTGACATTTATTTCCTTTTAATCAAAACCAGATGCCTGGTTACCATTTGCCATGGGGTTAATAATGGAAAGTGTGAAGGTTGGGGTTATTGGGGGAAGGGGATTGGGGTCTGCATAGATCAGGAAGGGGGAAGAATTCTTGATGGTGCAGAGGATTGAAAGTGACCCACTGGTGAGTTCAGTGGTGTGTGTCCCTGAGGCCTGTGCCCCAAATATCTACCAGCAGTGCATCAATTCCAGTTCCCTTTCAGTATTTC
This sequence comes from Hyperolius riggenbachi, assembly GCF_040937935.1. Lineage (NCBI taxonomy): Eukaryota > Metazoa > Chordata > Amphibia > Anura > Hyperoliidae > Hyperolius > Hyperolius riggenbachi. Next base: position 36,776,386 of record NC_090656.1, read on the forward strand.
CGATGTGAAGCCAGGCAGGAGAACACAAAGATCCTTTATAATGACAGGTACAGGAGAGGAGGAGGTCATGGGAAGCGCCCAACACTTCCAGTGTAGTCTTGGCAAGCAGCCCTGAAGCGCTTTAGTTAGAGACAAGCATGTTATAACTGTTGTGTCTGTCTATTTATTATCATTATTTATATAGTGTTAACATCATCCACAGAGACGCACGCTAAAGCCTCCATTTCACGTGGTTCTGCCAAGCCAAGCATCCTGCAGAGCCTGCTGGTTTCCCTGAATTTTTTATATACAAATACTACTTTTACTGCTATTTACAGTGACACTGAAGCAAAAAAAAAAACAAACAAACAAACAAAAAACTTATGATATAATGAATTGTATGTAGTACAGATACTTAACCTCCTTAGCGGTAACCCCGTGTGTGACACGGGGTAAGCCGCCGGAGGGTGCCGCTCAGGCTCTGCTGGGCCGATTTAAATAATTTTTTTTTTGCTGGACGCAGCTAGCACTTTGCTAGCTGCGCCAGCACCCCGATCGCCGCCGCCGCGCGCCCGATCGCTGCTATCCGGTGCGGCGCGCCCCCCCCCCCCAGACCCCTGCGCTGCCTGGCCAATCAGTGCCAGGCAGCGCCAAGGAATGGATCGGGTCTCCCAATGACGTCCCGACGTCGCTGACGTTATCCTGCCCCGTCGCCATGGCGACGGGGGAAGCCCTCCAGGAAATCCCGTTCTTTGAACGGGATTTCCTGATCGAAGCGGGCGGGGGGATGCCGCTGAGCAGCGGCTATCATGTAGCAAACCCTGGGCTCGCTACATGATTTAAAAAAAAATTTTTTTTTTAAAAACTGCTGCGCTGCCCCCTGGCGGTATTTTTCATATCGCCAAGGGGGTTAATAGAACATTAGTAGCAAAGAAATGTCTGCAATTTGTATTTTCTGTTATATAGCTTTTTTTTTTAATAACACTGCGTCATTCTATAATATTTGCCGGTTACAAACTACACTGTATATTAAACTATGAAACAGAGCAGAGATAATGACCCTTTTGAACTTCTCTGCAGTAAAACTTTATCTGGAGTTGTCTTTCACTGTTTCTGTGATGTATAAGTGCAGGGCCGGAGCTACCTTTAAGGCAAGGGGGGCAATTGCCCCCAGGCCCCAGAACCCAGGGGGGACCCCCCAGCATCTCTTAATTAAAAATACGATTTGTCTCCCGGGTGCTGTGAGTGGTGCGGGTGGTGGAGGACATGAGGCAGCAGTAACAGGCAGGGCCTCCCGGAATGCTCCCCCATCAGCATCGGTGTAAAGCTGGCCACTAACGGTCCAATTTCTAGCGAAAAATCGTTCGAGCGATCAGAAATTCTGATCGGATTGGTTGTAAATAATCTCCATTGGTGGACACAATCGATTATGAACGAGTGAAAAAAATGTCGCCCGAATGAATTTTCGTCGAACAAAAATTTGGATTTTCTTGGTGGTCGTGATAGATAGGAAGAAATGATTGGTTAGTTGATGGTGTAGTGAACGATTTTTCGTCCGATCAGAATTTCTGATCGCTCGAACGATTTTTCGCTAGAAATTGGACCATTAGTGGCCAGCTTCACTCACCTGTCAGCGTCGCTCGGGAAGTTCAGCAAGTCTTCTCTATTTATCAGTTTAGCGTCTCCTCTCTGCCCTCTAGTGGCGCCTCCCAGTATTGCGCTGCTGGAGGAATCAGAGAGGACATGCTGTGACTGTGCGACATGGAGAAGATTTGCTGAATTTCACAGTGATGCTGACAGGTGAGTTGTATCCTCGCTCCTCACTGCTCTGCATATGGGGGGGGGCAGTGGCGGACACAGGCAGCAGTGGGCCCCTGTGCAAAATATCAATTGTGGGCCCCCCTGACCTAAATGGGCGTGGCTATAACCTACGACGCGCGAAGCACGCCGCAGCAAAAAATGGGTGTGGATAGAACCTGCGGCGCGTAGCGCCGCGGCAAAAAATGGGCGTGGCAATGACCGGATAAGGGCGGAGCTAACTGTAATTTAAAGTGATCCCGGGGTGAGAGTGATATGGAGGCTGCCATATTTATTTCCTTTTAAACAATACTAGTTGCCTGGCGGCCCTGCTGATCTATTTGGCTGCAGTAATAAACTGAATTACACCAGCAACAAGCATGCAGCTTAATCTTCTCAGTTCTGGCAATATTGTCAGAAACCCCTGACCTGCTGCATGCTTGTTCAGGGTCTATGGTTGAAAGAATAAGAGGCAGAGGACCAGAACGGCAACCAGGCAACTGGTATTGCTTAAAAGGAGAGAAATATGGCAGCCTCAATATTATTCTCACCTCAGGTTCCCTTGAAAAGTGCAACGCAAAGACAGTGGGCCCAGGTTTTGGTGACCCTTTCCCCAGAAAATTCACATAATGTGAGCAGGTTTTCTCATGAAAATACACATAATGTGAGCAGATATGCCCAGAAAATACGTGCAATCATGTCGGCAGATATGCCCAGAAAATACGTGCAATCATGTCGGCAGATATGCCCAGAAAATACGTGCAATCATGTCGGCAGATATGCCCAGAAAATACGTGCAATCATGTCGGCAGATATGCCCAGAAAATACGTGCAATCATGTCGGCAGATATGCCCAGAAAATACGTGCAATCATGTCGGCAGATATGCCCAGAAAATACGTGCAATCATGTCGGCAGATATGCCCAGAAAATACGTGCAATCATGTCGGCAGATTTGCCCAGAAAACACATGCAATCATGTAGCAAATTTGCCCAGAACATACATGCAATCATGTGGCAGACCTGCCCAGAACATACACGCAATCATGTGGCAGACCTGCCCAGAACATACACCTGCTAAAATAAATAATAAAAAAAACCATTTACTCACCTGCAGCAGCAGACCTCCTGTCCCAGCCTCCATCCAGCGCGCAGCTCCCATGGGTGGTTGGGTGGATAGGTAGCCTGGTGGGTAGGTAGGTAGGCAGCCCTTAGCCGGGTGGGTAAGTAGCCTGGTGGGTGGCTGGGTAGCCGGGTGGGTGGGTAGCCTGGTGGGTAGGTAGCCTGGTGGGTGGGTAGGTGGGTGGTTAGGTAGCTGGGTGGGTGGGTAGGTAGCCTGGTGGGTCTTTAGGTAGGTAGCCTGGTGGGTTGGTAGGTAGCCGGGTGGGTAGGTAGGTAGCCTGGTGGGTGGGTAGGTAGCCGGGTGGGTGTGTAGGTAGCCGGGTGGGTGGTTAGGTAGCCGGGTGAGTGGTTGGGTAGCCGGGTGGGTGGGTAGCCGGGTGGGTAGGTAGCCGGGTGGGTAGGTAGCCAGGTGGGTAGGTAGCCAGGTGGGTAGGTAGCCAGGTGGGTAGGTAGCCGGCAGGGTGGTTAGGTAGCTGGGTGGGTAGGTAGACGGGTGGGTGGTTAGGTAGCCGGGTGGGTAGATGTGTGGGTGGTTAGGTAGCCGGGTGGGTAGCCGGGTGGGTGGTTAGGTAGCCGGGTAGGTAGCTGGGTGGGTAGGTAGCCGGGTGGGTGGGTAGGTATCCGGGTGGGTGGGTAGGTAGCCGGCAGGGTGGTTAGGTAGCTGGGTGGGTAGGTAGCCGGGTGGGTAGACGGGTGGGTGGCTAGGTAGCCGGGTGGGTAGGTAGCCGGGTGAGTGCGTAGATGTGTGGGTGGTTAGGTAGCCGGGTGGGTGGGTAGCCGGGTGGGTAGGTAGTCGGGTGGGTGGTTAGGTAGCCGGGTAGGTAGCCGGGTGGGTAGGTAGCCGGGTGGGTGGTTAGGTAGCCGAGTGGGTAGGTAGCCGGGTGGGTGGGTAGGTAGCCGGCAGGGTGGTTAGGTAGCCGGGTAGGTAGCCGGGTGGGTGGGTGGGTAGCCGGCAGGGTGGTTAGGTAGCCGGGTGGGTAGGTAGCCGGGTGGGTGGTTAGGTAGCCGGGTAGGTAGCCGGGTGGGTGTGTGGGTATCCGGGTGGGTAGGTAGCCGGGTGGGTAGGTAGCCAGCAGGGTGGTTAGGTAGCCGGGTAGGTAGCTGGGTGGGTGGTTAGGTAGCCGGGTGGGTAGGTAGCCGGGTGAGTGTGTGGGTAGCCGGGTGGGTAGGTAGCCGGGTGGGTAGGTAGCCGGGTGGGTGTGTGGGTATCCGGGTGGGTAGGTAGCCGGGTGGGTAGGTAGCCAGCAGGGTGGTTAGGTAGCCGGGTAGGTAGCTGGGTGGGTGGTTAGGTAGCCGGGTGGGTGTGTGGGTATCCGGGTGGGTAGGTAGCCGGGTGAGTGTGTGGGTAGCCGGGTGGGTAAGGTAGCCGGGTGGATGGGTGTGTAGCTATCCGGGTGGGGGGCCCGACTCCTATCCTCCCTCACTCACCTCGGGGCCCCCCTCCCGGTATGCGCGGCGGCGGCGGCGGCGGCGGCGGCGGGCGGGAGAGCAGAAAATCCAGGAAGTCTCCGCCGGGGCTGCAGCAGACACTAGAGGCTGCTGCCGCTTGGTCTCCCGTGTCTCCAACTTTGTACACTGCTCGCTACTTCCTGGTTTAGTAGCGAGCAGTGTACAAAGGAGACACGGGAGACCAAGCGGCAGCAGCCTCTAGTGTCTGCTGCAGCCCCGGCGGAGACTTCCTGGATTTTCTGCTCTCCCGCCGCATCGCATGAGGGGGAGGGGGAGGGGGAGGGGGGGCCGATGTGAGGGGGGAGGACAGGAGTAGGGGCCCCCCAGGTTAAAATAAAAATAAAAGGTAAAATTAAAAAAAAAAAACTGCAATACTTAATGGGCCCCTGAAGCAGCGGAACTTCAGGGGCCCTTGTGCGGCGGCACGGCCTGCACGGCCGTATGTCCGCCACTGGGGGGGGGGGGGAGAGATTATCAATCACGGGGCGAGGACACATACCATGGAACACCATCTGGCTATCTACACTGGGGGGAGGAGGGGGTGTCTAATCATGGGGAACGCGTCTGGCTATCTATACTACGAGGGGCCCCTAATTATGGAGTATACATCTGGCTATCCATACTGGGGGCAGCTACCTAATCATGGAGACACATCTGGCTATCTGTACTAGGTCGGAGATTATCTAAGGGGGTGGGGGGTTCCAGCAGCGGTCGGGGGGTGGTTGAGGGGCCCCACAGTTACTTTTGCCCCGGGGCCCCACTGGGGCTAGAACCGGCCCTGTATAAGTGCTTCAGAAAACAGCCCTGCCTTCGAGCTCTCCGACCCAAGTTGGGTCGGAGAGCTCAGATAAGCTCTTTTGCATAGATTACAACTGAAGTTAAGATAACAAATGAAGCGGAACTCAGAACTTCCTCTCTGCAGAACCGCATAATATCCTTTAAACAAAAACATTTTTTTATTACAGCTGATACAAATCCTGCAATAAATCTGCAGTTTGTCTACTTCCTGCTTTCATTGAAGTAGACATATTGGTAACATCCTGTTTACAAATGAGCTCTCTGCCATGGCAGTCAGCTGACACAGCTGAGGGATCAAATTACAACTTGTGTTAAGTCACAGATAAGGGGGAATTATACAGGCAAAACTCTCCAAATACATACAAGGTGCATTTCTCTATGTTTTAATTCTGTTCTGTGCAAGAGTACAGGTGCACTTTAACTCTTCCTGTACTGGAAACAATATGAAAATCTGCTCTTTGCTGCTAATGTTCATTTCTTAGCTGTACTACACATATAATTCATTATATCATACGTTTATTTTCACTTCAGATTCCCTTTAAAGTGGTCTGAAAGTCAGCATTTCTACTTAGCTCTAAAAGATTCCTTACAGCTTTAAAGCTACTATCTCAGAAAAAAGTTCGAGCAGAACGTCACTGAAATGGTTTAACAAAGCATTTTGTCCTGCTATTCAGCTTCAAATCCGCATCCAAACTGGAGATAACAGTATATTTCTTACTTGTTAAACACACATGTATCAACACTGGAATGTAAACAAACACTCTCTGAAAAGTTGTCTCTGCTTCAGGCACACACAAAGTTCAGAATAGCTCATTAGAAGATTTTCATATATAACAAAAAGCAGTTATAATAGAAAAAGAATAAATCCAATGGCAGGTTTCAGGGCAAGATAAACTACACTCTGGAAACTTGTAATTAGTAGACAGACAATATTACTTCTGCACAAAAGCAAATATGATAACCGTATGAGTAATAAAAAGTAGGCAAACACATTTTTATTGAATATTATGTCAGAGACAGAGTTTCAGACCACTTTAAAGGACTTACGAGCCCAAACTGTCTAAAAAAGCAAAGTACCTGTAAGCTGTTTAAATGCACGGAGGACGCCGTCCGCGCCCTCCGTGCAGTTCCGCCGGGTCCCCTTCCTGAGATCGCCCCCCGCGCCGACCCCGACCCCCCAGGCCGGGTCGGGCTCTCGTGCCGCTCTCAATATGGCCGCTTCCATTGGCCGCGGCTGCGCAGTCCGCCTGGCCGCGAGTGCGGCTGCGCAGCTCTACGGCCAACCCCCCGAACCACGCACTGTAGCGGTAAATACTAAATAATAATAATAATAATAATAATTGTATGTGTAATACAGATAATGAATAGAACATGAGTAGCAAAGAAAAAAGTCTCATATTTTTATTTTCAGTTACAGTAAATCCCAGTTATTTGGCTCTGACCAGGATCGACTGATGCTGGATAAATGTGCTTTCTGGTTGCTTGAGACTAAATGTTAAATATAGGCCCAGCCGATACAGTACTATAACCCACTTTAAATACATACCACGATCTCTGTATTACATTTTAAAACACAGTAATTTAAAGTATATTAACCTTGGGGAGCCATGGAACCCAGTCTTTAAGCAAAGCAGAGCCCACAGACAGCCTAAGTAGTTGGCCACTATGAGTACTGTTGGCAATTTGTGCTGGTTGGTTGAGACTGGATAGTTGAGTTCTGGATAACCGGGACTATTCTGTATATAGCTTTTTTTTATAACATTGCATCATTCTCTAATATTTGCAGTTAACAAACTACACTCTGCACTTTAAACTATGAAACAGAGCAGAGCTAATGATTCCCTGCCATAAAATCTTATCTGAAGTTGTCTTTCACCGTTTCTTTGATGTATAAGTGCTTCAGAAAATAGCACTTAGCTCTGTGACTAAATTAGTTGGAGAGCTCAGAGAAGCTCTTTTGCATAGATAACAACTGAAGTTTCTTAACTCTTCTTGTACTGGAAACAATATGAGACTCATATCTTTGCTACTAATATTCTATTTCTTAGCTGTACTACACATGCAATTCATTATATCATACGTTTATTTTCACTTCAGATTCCCCTTTTTAAGGATAAGGTGGCATCCCACAATGGGACCTAGTGTACGTATCTTATAACCATAACTATATATGTGGACTGTCCAAGATATAACTATATTTGCAATGCATTTTGTGAACATTAAGAATTGTATAGCACACTTCCTCAGGATTAGCAGATTGTTCCAGACTCATAAACTCATACACCCCAAATGCACCGTTGGCTGGTATCCCATAGACTGGCAAACTATATATATATATATATGTATATGTATATATGTATATATATATATATATATATATTTCAATATATTTCAATAGACTAAAGTCTCTTAAAAATCCTTTTTTTTAATCCCAAAATATTGTTTAACATATTAGCCCTAACTAAACCGCGGCATCCCCGCCGCTGTACACTATCTAACTCCCCCCAAACTCGCCCTCCCTCTCCCCTGCAAAATCCACGACTTTCTTGGTCGTGGATTTTGCTGCCCTAAGCGCTTCCGTGTGAGGCAGAGCTATAAGCTGCATCCCTGCCTCACACGCGTCTGTCAGCGGCAGATCTCCGCCTCTCCCCTGCCCCTCTCAGTGAAGGAAGAGTGAGAGGGGCGGGGGAGAGGCGGCGATCCGGGCTGACAGACGCGCTGAGAGGCAGAGCTGTGGCTCGTAGGTCTGCCTCTCATGGAAGCGCTGCCCGGATTGCCCACCCGGCGAGTTAGGGGGGATTTAGATAGTGTACAGCGGCGGGGATGCGGAGGTTTAGTTAGGGCTAATATGTTAAACAATATTTTGGGATAAAAAAAGGATTTTTAAGAGACTTCAGTCTTTTTAAGACAGCTCTGATACCTGTGAGCTTGTCATTTAATTGAAATATATATATATATATATATATATATACATATATACATATACATATATATATATATATATAGTTTGCCAGTCTATGGGATACCAGCCAACGGTGCATTTGGGGTGTATGAGTTTATGAGTCTGGAACAATCTGCTAATCCTGAGGAAGTGTGCTATACAATTCTTAATGTTCACAAAATGCATTGCAAATATAGTTATATCTTGGACAGTCCACATATATAGTTATGGTTATAAGATACGTACACTAGGTCCCATTGTGGGATGCCACCTTATCCTTAAAAAGGGGAATCTGAAGTGAAAATAAACGTATGATATAATGAATTGCATGTGTAGTACAGCTAAGAAATAGAATATTAGTAGCAAAGATATGAGTCTCATATTGTTTCCAGTACAAGAAGAGTTAAGAAACTTCAGTTGTTATCTATGCAAAAGAGCTTCTCTGAGCTCTCCAACTAATTTAGTCACAGAGCTAAGTGCTATTTTCTGAAGCACTTATACATCAAAGAAACGGTGAAAGACAACTTCAGATAAGATTTTATGGCAGGGAATCATTAGCTCTGCTCTGTTTCATAGTTTAAAGTGCAGAGTGTAGTTTGTTAACTGCAAATATTAGAGAATGATGCAATGTTATAAAAAAAGCTATATACAGAATAGTCCCGGTTATCCAGAACTCAACTATCCAGTCTCAACCAACCAGCACAAATTGCCAACAGTACTCATAGTGGCCAACTACTTAGGCTGTCTGTGGGCTCTGCTTTGCTTAAAGACTGGGTTCCATGGCTCCCCAAGGTTAATATACTTTAAATTACTGTGTTTTAAAATGTAATACAGAGATCGTGGTATGTATTTAAAGTGGGTTATAGTACTGTATCGGCTGGGCCTATATTTAACATTTAGTCTCAAGCAACCAGAAAGCACATTTATCCAGCATCAGTCGATCCTGGTCAGAGCCAAATAACTGGGATTTACTGTAACTGAAAATAAAAATATGAGACTTTTTTCTTTGCTACTCATGTTCTATTCATTATCTGTATTACACATACAATTATTATTATTATTATTATTATTTAGTATTTACCGTATATAGGGCCGACATATTACGCAGCGCTGTACAGTGTATATATATATCTTGTCACTAACTGTCCCTCAAAGGAGCTCACAATCTAATCCCTACCATTGCCATATGTCTATATTATGTAGTGTAAGTACAATTCATTATATCTCAAGTTTTTTCATTTCAGTGTCGTTGGAATTGGCCACATTTTGGGAGAAAAATTAAGTTTGAGAGCTCCCTATATAGAGAAGCAATCGAAAGCATTATGAAAATTGTTAATATTGCACATGATTTATGTATTCAAATCATTTTTATTGGGTTTTTTCAATAAGGAAAATGAATAATGGTCGTTTGATGCATGAAATGATCATATACATTTAAATTATGTTTTCCAAAATATTGAACCAAGAGTGCATATACATAAGATGTTTGACAGACTTTTATAAGAAATTGAACTTTCACATGTATACATTAATCATAGTTACATAGTTATTTGGGTTGAAAAAAGACATACGTCCATCGAGTTCAACCAAAGAACAAAGTACAACACCAGCCTGCTCCCTCACATATCCCTGTTGATCCAGAGGAAGGCGAAAAAACCCTTACAAGGCATGGTCCAATTAGCCCCAAAAGGGAAAAAAATCCTTCCCGACTCCAGATGGCAATCAGATAAAATCCCTGGATCAACATCATTAGACATTACCTAGTAATTGTAGCCATGGATGTCTTTCAACGCAAGGAAAGCATCTAAGCCCCCTTTAAATGCAGGTATAGAGTTTGCCATAACAACTTCCTGTGGCAATGCATTCCACATCTTAATCACTCTTACTGTAAAGAACCCTTTCCTAAATAAATGGCTAAAACGTTTTTCCTCCATGCGCAGATCATGTCCTCTAGTCCTTTGAGAAGGCCTAGGGACAAAAAGCTCATCCGCCGAGCTTTTATATTGCCTTCTGATGTATTTATACATGTTAATTAGATCCTCTCTAAGGCGTCTTTTCTCTAGACTAAATAAACCCAGTTTATCTAACCTTTCTTGGTAAGTGAGACCTTCCATCCCACGTATTGGGTAGCGTATTGAATAAAAGATGCATATAGTTTGATATTAACTAGGAGAAGGCCCTCTGGAGTCTGGGGCCTAGGAGACACCCTACTAAGGCTCCAAAGTTACATCCTATATATAAACGATTTGAGATTTTTTTATAGTTAGATATAGTAGTACTACCATTTTTCATTTCCATAAAATAGTTAAAGTATTACCAAATTTTAATGAAATGAGTATAAACAAACAAAAACAATAATAACAACAGCAGAAACTTTATTTATTCCCTGGATTATTGGGTTTGAAGTATTTATGAGACAGAGTGACTTAGTTTGTTTTCTTTTGAGCTTATGTATGAATAGTAAATGGAGCAAACATATTGTTTTTATCATTATAAATGTGAGAGAGCATGTGATTTATGATATTGTGATGTCTACTCAAGCAATCTTCTTTTTGTATAAGTGAATGCTTTGCTAATGATAATAAAACATACTATTAACTTACTATTAAATGAACTGGCTCAAAATCTACTCAATTATTGTTTTCTGAACATTGCGTATACAGGTAGTCCTCGGTTAACGAACAAGATATTGACTGTAGGTTTGTTCTTAACTTGAATCTGTACTTAAGTCGGAACGCTGTGCTATCTCTGTCCCCTTTGCCTCCCATGTGCCCTCCTTTGGCTCCAGTGTCCCCCTATGTGCCACTCTGTCTTCCCCTGGGCCTGATTGTCCCCTTCAGTGCCCGTTTGTCCCCCCTCTGTGCACCTCTATGTCTCCACCTCTGTTTGAATCCCCTCTGTATGTTTCCTTGTGCCTTCATTTGTACCCTCAGTGCCTCTGTACCCCCCCCCCTCCGTTTTTACCCCCCTGTGCCTCAGTTTTTACCCCCCTGTACCTCTTTCCCCTCACTCTCCCTATGGACTCACCTTCCAGCCGAGTCCAACGCTGTCTGTCCTCTGCCCTCCGCCTTCCAATAGCCGCTTACAGCACCGCTAGATGCAGCATCGCACTGCTTCCTGTATGTCACATGACATACAGGAAGCGAATGGATGCTGCATCTAGTGGTGCTGTACGCAGCTATTGGGAGCAGGAGGCAGAGAGCGGACAACAGACAGCGTTGGGCTCGGTTTGGAGGTGAGTCCAACACTGCAGGGGACATGTGTCGGCACTTCCGCCATGCAGAAATGACGTCATCGCGACGGGATCGGGCCTTTCGTATCGGCGGGTCGTTCATAACCCGAGGACTACCTGTAGTTGATTGCCCTATTAAAGTCTCATACGCCCAAAATAAGATTAGCATCTTGTGAGGGACAAAGGGAATAACAATTTATTTCTAAAAACAGGATATCCTTTTGACCTCATGGGCATATTCACATTGGGCCTTTTCAGATCATCCACAGAGAATTACAGAGTACAGTATTTAGTCTTGCCATGAACTGTCACTCAGAGGGGCTCACAAACTGACCACCGCCATAGTCATTTGTCCATCATAGTCTATGCTCTAGGGCCAATTTTAGGGGGAACCCAATTAACGTATCTATTTTTTGGGGATGTCTGTGGGAGGATCCAGCCCCTGGAGGAGAACATACAAACTCAGTGCAGATAGTGCGCTGTCTGGGATTCAAACCAGTTACCCAGCTGAGCAAGGCAAGAGTGCCATCCACTACGCTGCCATGCTGCTCAACACCTGCTCATCCGACTACCCAAACTGATACCGACCCAACCCAGCAGGTGGTCAAGCGCTCCTTCCTCTTGCTGTCCTATGCTACCAGTCGCAAACCAATGTACCCTCGATGGTGAGTCGCAAGCAGGGCTGTGGAGTCAGTACAAAAATCATCCAACTCCTCAATTTATGAAACCACCGGCTCCAACTCCAGGTATCCAAAATTGCTTTAACTCCTCGACTCCAACTCTACAACCCTTCCAGGGCTATGTTGAGTAAAATTAGTTAAAACTGTTTAAAAAGGGAGGTAGTGGTGGACTTACCACCTCAGTAAAATTCAATGTATTCGTAGCTCCAACTTTGCAATGCGTTTCACAGGTCCAAACCCACTTCCTCAGGCCATAAAAGGAGCGCTGAGGTTTAGCAGTGACGTGTATGAGCTCCTCTGTCTCCGTGTATGAGTGGAGGCGCTCATACACGTCACTGCTAAACCTCAGTGCTCCTTTTATGGTCTGAGGAAGCGGGTTTGGACCCATAAAACGCGTTGCAAAGTTGGAGGTACGAATAAATTGATTTTTACTGATAAAACCGAATGTTTAGTCTTCAGGGGGAAGTAAGTTAACCCCTACCGTCCTTTTTAAACTTTTTTTATTAATTATACTCTATACTGGCGCCTCGATTAAACTAGCCATTCAGTGGGTCTAGTCCACCCTCAGTGGAGGGGTGTTACCCCATCTCCTTTCCTGTCTACAGAGAGCGACTTTTACCCGAGTGGGGTCGGGTCAAACTCCCCACCTGCTGTTACAATGGTTGCCTATGTGGTAACCCACCTTTGTGAGTACCTTCCTGTAATTACTCACTTTATACCACTTGTTTTAACCTACTACACTATTGTGGGCTCTCGATTTTTTTCTTTTTGTATTTTGCAAGCTTCCAGGGCTGTGGAGTTGGTACAAAAATCATCCATACTCTGACTCCTCAGTTTATGAAACCACTGACTCTGACTCCAGGTACCCAAAAATTGCTCCGACTCCTCAGCCCTTGTCACAAGGCAGTCTGTCATCTCCAAGGCCTCCAACAACCCAGATTCCCGTTCTTTGTGGCACACAATTTGAAGCATGGTAAATCTGCAGAAGATTCCCATCTTCATATAACGTTTCCAATTCCAAATACTCTTCAAGAACAAAGCAGCCAACACATTGAAAGTTTAGACTGATGATCAGCCAAGTACGTGAGGTGGAGGCGTGACCGCAGCGATTTTCATGCAACACTAATCCCTTTATTTTGGGCAGATCTATTGGATGTGCCTCAGTAAGGCATTCCCTTAATCCCAGCTCCAGGCCTTATATGTTACAGTGGCAACACAAGCCTGATTTCCTGTGTTCCTCCAAGCCTGGAGAACTGTGGAAAACACAAGTAATTCAGCAAACATGACCTGAACTTTAAGTGTCTGTTACTAAGACAAAAGGGTTTACGGTCCTCACCTGGGTCATATCAGACCCCAGAGAGGATTCCCGAACAGACGTTGTGTGATTACAGTCATGTGCAGCATCTCCAGTGACAAATATTTGTAGTACAAAGTACATTTATTAGATAAAATGATCACAGCATGAGCTATATAGCTGCATAATTAATATTCACAAACCTATCAGCTATTCTCACTGTGATATCTCCAAGCCAGTTTCGTCAGCTTCACATTATGGTTTCCCAGCCTTGGTGAGCCATAGTAAATGAGGTCTTATCTGTCTGTATTCAAGAAACACTGAGTGTAATTTGCCTTCTTCAAACAGAAGGTATTTGCGACAGTTCAGCTTTAAGTGAGCAGCGGTGGTTACCCACAATGCATTACTCCTGAATATGCAAATTATCTCTTTATGCCCCTGAAGCCAGGCTCGCATCCAGAACCGCTGGTGTATAGCAAGCCTATAGCTTTAAATTTTGCAGAGCCAAATCAACCCAACATGCAGACTTCCTGTTTCAGACTGTTGGTCCTCATCAGTGCATGACAGGGATTGATATGGCTCTATGGGATAGGGCTTGGACCAGAACAACAGAATACCCAAGCAGGGGTCGCCCTGAGCTGCTTGGGTGATCCATTGTGTTCAAGAAACATCTAGCTCTCACAATTACAGGCCTAATTCTCGCTTTTCCTGCTCCCCAAACATGGTGCATCACCTCATCGCTAACTCACTGGTTGATCACTCCCAATCTTGTTTCCACTCCAGTGACTGACACAGAAACAGCCCCAGTCCAAGTGGTTAATGACTTGTCAACTGCTAAATCCAAAGGCTTCTACTCTGTTCTCATCTTTCTTGATTTCTTCTCAGCTTTTGACAAAGTGGACAATCCACCATTCCTTCTGCTCCTCTGATGCTGCTCCTCTTTGTCTATTCCTACACTGGCCAGCACTGACCAATACTCCATTTTGAGCTTAGCTGCTAACCTCATCCACCTCTCCTGCTCCTCTGATGCTGGTCCTCTCTGCCAATTCCTACACTGGCTGCCAATGACCAATAATCTATTCTGTACTCACCTGGCTACCTAATATTGAGGGCTCCTCTGGCTATTTAAACTGGGGGTCACATCTGGTTACCTTACTAGGGGGCTACATCTGTCTACCTACACTGGGGGTCACATCTGGCTACCTATACTAGGGGGCTAAGTCTGTCTACCTACACTGGGAGTCAATGCTGTCTACCTATATTGGAAGGCTACGTCTGTCTACCTACACTAGGGGTCTACGTCTGTCTACCTACATTAGGGGTCACATCTGGCCACCTACACTGGGGGTCACCTCTGACTACCTATAATGAGGGACTACAACTGTCTACCTACACTGGGGGTCACAACTGGCTACCTATACTGGGGGGCAATGTATGCCTACCTACACTGGGGGTCACATCTGACTACCTATCCTGAGGGGCTATGTCTGTCTACCTACACTGGGGGTCACATCTGACTACCTATACTGGGGGGCTATGTATGGCTACCCAGTGGTGGACATACGGCCATGCAGGCCGTGCCGCCACACGAGGGCCCCTGAAGTTCTGTTGCTTCAGGGGCCCATTAACTATTGCTGTTTTTTTTTTTTTATTTTTTTTTTTCCTGGGGGGCCCCGACTCCAATCCTCCCCCCCTCACCTCGGGCCCCCCCCCCCTCATGCGGCGGGAGAGCGGCAAATACAGGAAGTCTCCGGGGCTCCAGCAGGCGCTAGAGGCTCAGCAGCTTGGTCTCCGATGCATAGGCGTAGGGCCCGCGGTCGCAGAGGTCGCCGTGGCGACCGGGCCCGCCTCCTAAAGAGGCAAGGGAGGGGCCCGGGGGCCTGGACCCCCCAGGTGTTAAAATCTGGCTCCCGGAGGCAGAGCAGGATCCTGCAGCGCAGCAGCCAGTTTCTCCCGGAGGCAGAGCAGGGCTACGGCAAGATGGCTGCCGAAGCCCTGCACTAGAGACTATTTGTGTGTCTCCAGTACAGGGCTTCGGGCGCCATCTTGCCGCAGCCCTGCACTCTGCCTGTCAGCGAGGGAGAAACTGGCTGCTCCGCTGCAGGATCTTCGCTGGAGGAGCTGCAGGAGGGAGGCTGGCTGCACGTCGGGGAGCTCACGTCAGAGGCTGGCCAGGTGAGTGAATTTTTTTTATTTGTACAGGTTTCTTTTCTGGTGACTGCTCCCCACATAGCGATTATTTTCTGGTGACTGCTCCCCACATAGCGATTATTTTCTGGTGACTGCCCCCACATAGCGATTATTTTCTTTGTGACTGCCCCCAAAATAGCGATTATTTTCTGGTGACTGCCCCCACATAGCGATTATTTTCTGGTGACTGCTCCCCACATAACGATTATTTTCTGGTGACTGCCCCCACATAACGATTATTTTCTGGTGACTGCCCCCACATAACGATTATTTTCTGGTGACTGCTCCCCACATAACGATTTTCTGGTGACTGCTCCCCACATAGCGATTATTTTCTGGTGACTGCCCCCACATAGCGATTATTTTCTGGTGACTGCCCCCACATAGCGATTATTTTCTGGTGACTGCCCCCACATAGCGATTATTTTCTGGTGACTGCTCCCCACATAACGATTATTTTCTGGTGACTGCCCCCACATAGCGATTATTTTCTGGTGACTGCCCCACATAACGATTATTTTCTGGTGACTGCCCCCACATAACGATTATTTTCTGGTGACTGCCCTCACATAACGATTATTTTCTGGTGACTGCCCCCACATAACGATTATTTTCTGGTGACTGCTCCCCACATAACGATTTTCTGGTGACTGCTCCCCACATAGCGATTATTTTCTGGTGACTGCCCCCACATAGCGATTATATTCTGGTGACTGCCCCCACATAGCGATTGTTTTCTGGTGACTGCCCCCACATAGCGATTATTTTCTGGTGACTGCTCCCCACATAACGATTATTTTCTGGTGACTGCCCCCACATAGCGATTATTTTCTGGTGACTGCCCCCACATAACGATTATTTTCTGGTGACTGCCCCCACATAACGATTATTTTCTGGAGACTGCTCCCCACATAGCGATTATTTCTGGTGACTGCTCCCACATAACGATTATTTTCTGGTGTCTGGTGACTGCTCCCCACATAACGATTTTCTGGTGACTGCTCCCCACATAGCGATTATTTTCTGGTGACTGCCCCCACATAGCGATTATTTTCTGGTGACTGCCCCCACATAGCGATTATTTTCTGGTGACTGCCCCCACATAGCGATTATTTTCTGGTGACTGCCCCCACATAACGATTATTTTCTGGTGACTGCCCCCACATAACGATTATTTTCTGGTGACTGCCCCCACATAACGATTATTTTCTGGTGACTGCCCCCACATAACGATTATTTTCTGGTGACTGCTCCCCACATAACGATTTTCTGGTGACTGCTCCCCACATAGCAATTATTTTCTGGTGACTGCCCCCACATAACGATTATTTTCTGGTGACTGCCCCCACATACCGATTATTTTCTGGTGACTGCTCCCCACATAGCGATTATTTTCTGGTGACTGCCCCCACATAGCAATTATTTTCTGGTGACTGCCCCCACATAACGATTATTTTCTGGTGACTGCTCCCCACATAACGATTATTTTCTGGTGACTGCCCCCACATTGCGTTTATTTTCTGGTGACTGCCCCCACATAGCGTTTATTTTCTGGTGAAAGCTCCCACATTGTGTTTATTTTCTGGTGAATGCCCCCACATTGCGTTTATTTTCTGGTGAATGCTGCACACATAACGATTATTATCTGGTGAATGCTGTGCACCTAACGATTATTTTCTGGTGAATGCTGCGCACGTAACGATTTTATGATGAATGCTGCGCACATAATAATTATTATCGGGTGAATGCTGCACACATAACGATTATTTTCCATCAGACTGGCATCTTGCTACTAATTGCCCTATTTCCTCTGGGTGCTGCGTATGTTTGCAAATTGAACGTGGCAGCCATGCTGCTGGAAAGCGGTATTGATATAGCCATGCCATGCACAGCTATGGGGATTTGGATATGTGTGTGCTTCAAGTGTTGCAAAGGGGGGGGGGGGGGGCTGTTGTTGCCGGGAGGGGGGCCCACATCCAGATTCCGCATCGGGGCCCAGAGGTTTCTAGCTACGCCACTGCTCCGATGTCTCTCTACTCTGTATACTGCTCGCTACTAAACCAGGAAGTAGCGAGCAGTATACAGAGGAGAGAGACATCGGAGACCAATCGGCTGAGCCTCTAGCGCCTGCTGGAGCCCCGGAGACTTCCTGTATTTGCCGCTCTCCCGCCGTGCATACCGGGAGGGGGGTCCCCGAGGTGAGGGAGGGAGGATAGGAGTCGGGCCCCCCACCCGGATAGCTGCCCACCCACCTAGCTACCTACCTACCCGCCCGGCTATCTACCTACCTACCCACCCGGCTACCTAACCACCCACCCGGCTACCTACCCCCACGGCTACCTATCCACTCACCAGGCTACCTACCTAAAGACCCACCAGGCTACCTACCTACCCACCCGGCTACCTAACCACCCACCCGGCTACCTACCTACCCACCCACCAGGCTACCTACCTAACCACCCACCCGGTTACCTACCTACCGGGCTAGTTACCAACCCACCCGGCTACCTACCCACCCACCTACCTACCCACCTGGCTACCTACCCACCCACCAGACTACCTACGCACCCAGCTACCCACCCGGCTACCTACCCACCCGGCTAAACCCACCCACCCGGCTGCCTACCTACCCACCCACCCACCAGGCTACCTACCTGCCTACCGGGCTAGTTACCAACCCACCCACCAGGCTACCTAACCACCCACCAGGCTACCTATCCACCCACCAACCAGGCTACCTACCCACCTGGCTACCTACCCACCAGGCTACCTACCTACCCACCCACCCGGCTACCTACCTACCCACCCACTAGGCTACCCACCCACCCGGCTCCCTACCCACCCAGCTACCCAGCCACCCACCTGGCTACCTACCCACCCACCCACCAGGCTACCTACCCACCCGGCTAAACCCATCCACCCACCAGGCTGCCTACCTACCCACCCACCCACCAGGCTACCTACTTACCTACCGGGCTAGTTACCAACCCACCCACCAGGCTACCTAACCACCCACCCACCAGGCTACCTAACCACCCAACAACCAGGCTACCTACCCACCAGGCTATACACCCACCCACCAGGCTACCTACCTACCCACCCACCAGGCTACCTACCTACCCACCCACTAGGCTACCCACCCACCCGGCTACCTACCCACCCAGCTACCTAGCCACCCACCCGGCTACCTACCCACCCACCCACCAGGCTACCTACCCACCTGGCTAAGGGCTACCTACCTACCTACCCACCCACCAGGCTGCCTACCTACCTACCCACCCACCAGGCTACCTACCTACCCACCGGGCTACCTACCTATCCACCCACCCACCAGGCTACATATCCACCCAGCCACCCATGGGAGCTGCGCGCCGGATGGAGGCTGGGACAGGAGGTCTGCTGCTGCAGGTGAGTAAATGTTTTTTTTTAAATTTATATTAGCAGGTGTATGTTCTGGGCAGGTCTGCCACATGATTGCATGTATTTTCTGTGCAAATCTGCTACATGATTGCATGTATTTTCTGGGCAAATCAGCCGACATGATTGCACGTATTTTCTGGGCGAATCTGCCGACATGATTGCACGTATTTTCTGGGCAAATCTGCCGACATGATTGCACGTATTTTCTGGGCATATCTGCCGACATGATTGCACGTATTTTCTGGGCATATCTGCCAACATGATTGCACGTATTTTCTGGGCATATCTGCCGACATGATTGAATGTATTTTCTGGGCATATCTGCCGACATGATTGAATGTATTTTCTGGGCATATCTGCCGACATGATTGAATGTATTTTCTGGGCATATCTGCTCACATTACATGTATTTTCTTGAGAGAACCTGCACAATTATGTGAATTTTCTGGGGAAAGGGTCACCAAAACTTGGGCCCAGTGTCTTTGCGTTGCACTTTTCAAGGGAACCTGAGGTGAGAATAATATTGAGGCTGCCATATTTCTCTCCTTTTAAGCAATACTAGTTGCCTGGCTGCCGTGCTGGTCCTCTGCCTCTTAATCTTTCAACCATAGACCCTGAACAAGCATGCAGCAGGTCAGGGGTTTCTGACAATATTGTCAGAACTGAGAAGATTAGCTGCATGCTTGTTGCTGGTGTAATTCAGTTTATTACTGCTGGTGTAATTCAGTTTATTACTGCAGCCAAAAAGATCAGCAGGCCCGCCAGGCAACTAGTATTGTTTAAAAGGAAATAAATATGGCAGCCTCCATATCACTCTCACCCCGGGTTCACTTTAAATTACAGTTAGCTCCACCCTCATCCGGTCACTGCCATGCCCATTTTTTGCTGCGGTGCTACGTGCCGCAGGTTCTATCCACACCCATTTTTTGCTATAGCCACACCCATTTTTTGCAGGTTGTAGGGGCCCACAATTGCAATTTTGCACAGGGGCCAACTGCTGGCTGTGTCCGCCACTGTGTCTACCTACACTGAGGGTCACATCTAGCTACCTATACTGGGGTGCAATGTATGTCTACCTAAACAGGGGGTCACCTCTTGCTACCTATACTGGGGGGCTATGTATGTCTACTTACACTGGGGGTCACATCTAGCTACCTATATTGGGGGGCTACGTCTGTCTCCCTACACTGGGGGTCACCTCTGGCTACCTATACTGAGGGGCTACATCTGTCTCCCTACACTGGGGTCACATCTAGCTACCTATATTGGGGGGCTACGTCTGTCTACCTACACTGGGGGTCACCTCTGGCTACCTATACTGAGGGGCTACGTCTGTCTCCCTACACAGGGGGTCACATCTAGCTACATATACTGGGGGCTATGTCTGTCTACCTACACTGGGGTCACATCTAGCTACCTATATTGGGGGGGCTACGTCTGTCTACCTACACTGGGGGTCACATCTAGCTACCTATGAGTGTCTATGAGGAAAAACAAAAGATGTGCAATCTTGCGCTAACGCAGGTGAGAGGTCAAAGTGGACCGCAGACTGATCACACACTGGCAGCTCCTCAAACACTCGGCTGTGAGCGGACTACTGGAAAAGGAAGCAAAAGACAGGAGGAGCGCTCCGTAGTGTGATACCGTTTAATAAAATGAAAACTGCGCTTCCAAGAGGGGATGTCCTTTTTATTCTGGGCTATATGCCAATTTTAAATGCCTACTGTTCATACACATCTAGTAAGTGTATCTTTTATTGCGCAGTTTTCATTTTATTAAACGGTATCACACTACGGAGCGCTCCTCCTGTCAATAAAAGTGTATCTTTTATTGCGCAGTTTTCATTTTATTAAACGGTATCACACTACGGAGCGCTCCTCCTGTCTTTTGCTTCCTTCGGCTATGAGTGTCTACCTATACTGGGGGTCTATGTATGTCTACCTACACAGGGGGTCACATCTGGCTACCTATACTGGGGGCTATAAGTGTCTGCCTATAGGGGGGGTCAACTCTGGCTACTTATACTGAGGGGCTACGTCTGTCTACATACACTGGGGGTCACATCTGTCTATCTATACTGAGAGGCTTCTTATACTGGGGGTCACATTCTATTGGAAGCTGATCTGATTACCGCATCATAACACTGTTCCTGAGTATGTGTTGGGGTTGAGGGGGGGATTTGCATACACTCGCCCTGATACTGCCCTGCACAGTTGCTCCCTATCTTGGCCCCCTGATCGAACAATCACCAGCTCTGCTTGAGCCACCATCACAGGAAGACACTGAAATGTCACAGGCAATGGCAGCTTACATTCCTCAGTGAATACAGAACAGGAATATTCTATGTGCTGAAGAGGATTGCTGATCACTGTCTCGCCACTTACAGCACTTTCTGTGTTAAGTAGTATTATCATTATCTATATGTAGTTATCATCTAGAAAATGAACTTTGGACTATCTGGGAATGTAAACAGCGATGGGGTGTGTAATGGGAGTATGGCTCTAATGACTTATATACACACAATTTGAAAGCAGGGCCAGCCCAAGGCAGAAGTACCTGAGGCTCTAGCTGGATCCAGTGAGGAAACAGGCTTGGGGAAGGGAACCTAATGTATTCATTGGTTCCAGGTTCAACCCCACTGGTTGCATGCTTGTTCCAGATGTGATTCCACTGACTGCATGCTTGTTCCAGATGTGATTCCACTGACTGCATGCTTGTTCCAGATGTAATTCCACTGACTGCATGCTTGTTCCAGATGTGATTCCACTGACTGCATGCTTTTTCCAGATGTGATTCCGCTGGCTGCGTGCTTGTTCTGGTGTGATACCACTGGCTGCATGCTTGTTCCAGGAGTGACTCCACTGATTGCATGCTTGTTCCAAGGTTGACTTCACTGGCTGCATGCTTGTTCCAGGTGTGACAACAAGTGGATTGTTGCATGTTTGATCCAGGTGTGACTCCAGTTGTTGCATGTTTGTTCCAGCTCTGGCACCACTGCCTGCATTCCAGGTGTGACTCCACTGGCTGCATGCTTGTTCCAGGTGTAACTTCACTGGCTGCATGCTTGTTCCAGGTGTGACTCCACTGGCTGCATGCTTGTTTCAGGTGTGACTCCACTGGCTGCATGGTTGCTCCAGGTGTGACTACACTGGCTGCATGCTTGTTCCAGGTGTGGCTCTGCTGGCTGCATGCTTGTTCCAGGTGTGACTCCACTGGCTGCATGCTTGTTCCAGGTGTGACTCCACTGGTTGCATGCTTGTTCCAGGTGTGACTCCACTGGCTGCGTGCTTGTTCCAGGTGTGACTCCGCTGGCTGAATGCTTGTTCCACATGTGACTCCGCTGGCTGCATGTTTGTTCCAGGTGTGGCTCTGCTGGTTGCATGCTTGTTCCAGGTGTGACTCCACTGGCTGCATGCTTGTTCCAGGTGTGACTCCATTGGCTGCATGCTTGTTCCAGGTGTGGCTCTGCTGGCTGCATGTTTGATCCAGGTGTGACTCCAGTTGTTGCATGTTTGTTCCAGGTCTGGCACCACTGCCTGCATTCCAGGTGTGACCCCACTGGCTGCATGCTTGTTCCAGTTGTGACTCCACTGGCTGCATGCTTGTTCCAGGTGTGACTCTGTTGGCTGCATGCTTGTTCCAGGTGTGGCTCTGCTGGCTGCATTCTTGTTCCAGGTGTGACTCCACTGGCTGCATGCTTGTTCCAGGTGTGACTCCACTGGCTGCATGCTTATTCCAGGTGTGACTCCGCTGGCTGCATGTTTGTTCCAGGTGTGGCTCTGCTGGTTGCATGCTTGTTCCAGATGTAACTCCGCTGGCTGCATGCTTGCTCCAGGTGTGACTCCGCTGGCTGCATGCTTGTTCCAGGTGTGACTCCACTGGCTGCATGCTTGTTCCAGGTGTGACTCTGCTGGCTGCATGCTTGTTCCAGGTGTGACTCCACTGGTTGCATGCTTGTCCGAGGTGTGACTCCACTGGCTGCATGCTTGTTCCAGATGTGACTCCACTGGCTGCATGCTTGTTCCAGGTGTGACTCCACTGGCTGCATGCTTGTTCCAGGTGTGACTCCACTGGCTGCATGCTTGTTCCAGGTATGACTCCGCTGGCTGCATGCTTGTTCCAGGTATGACTCCGCTGGCTGCATGTTTGTTCCAGGTGTGGCTCTGCTGGCTGCATGCTAGTTCCAGGTGTGACTCCACTGGCTGCATGATTGTTCCAGGTGTGACTCCACTGGCTGCATGCTTGTTCCAGGTGTGATTCCACTGGCTGCATGCTTGTTCCAGGTGTGGCTCTGATGGCTGCATGTTTGATCTAGGTGTGACTCCAGTTGTTGCATGTTTGTTCCAGGTGTGACTCCACTGGCTGCATGCTTATTCCAGGTGTGACTCCGCTGGCTGCATGTTTGTTCCAGGTGTGGCTCTGCTGGTTGCATGCTTGTTCCAGATGTAACTCCGCTGGCTGCATGCTTGTTCCAGGTGTGACTCCGCTGGCTGCATGCTTGTTCCAGGTGTGGCTCTGCTGGCTGCATTCTTGTTCCAGGTGTGACTCCACTGGCTGCATGCTTGTTCCAGGTGTGACTCCACTGGCTGCATGCTTATTCCAGGTGTGACTCCGCTGGCTGCATGTTTGTTCCAGGTGTGGCTCTGCTGGTTGCATGCTTGTTCCAGATGTAACTCCGCTGGCTGCATGCTTGTTCCAGGTGTGACTCCGCTGGCTGCATGCTTGTTCCAGGTGTGACTCCACTGGCTGCATGCTTGTTCCAGGTGTGACTCCGCTGGCTGCATGCTTGTTCCAGGTGTGACTCCACTGGTTGCATGCTTGTCCGAGGTGTGACTCCACTGGCTGCATGCTTGTTCCAGATGTGACTCCACTGGCTGCATGCTTGTTCCAGGTGTGACTCCACTGGCTGCATGCTTGTTCCAGGTGTGACTCCACTGGCTGCATGCTTGTTCCAGGTATGACTCCGCTGGCTGCATGCTTGTTCCAGGTATGACTCCGCTGGCTGCATGTTTGTTCCAGGTGTGGCTCTGCTGGCTGCATGCTAGTTCCAGGTGTGACTCCACTGGCTGCATGATTGTTCCAGGTGTGACTCCACTGGCTGCATGCTTGTTCCAGGTGTGATTCCACTGGCTGCATGCTTGTTCCAGGTGTGGCTCTGATGGCTGCATGTTTGATCTAGGTGTGACTCCAGTTGTTGCATGTTTGTTCCAGGTCTGGCATCACTGCCTGCATTCCAGGTGTGACTCCACTGGCTGCATGCTTGTTCCAGGTGTGACTCCTCTGGCTGCATGCTTGTTCCAGGTGTGACTCCACTGGCTGCATGCTTGTTCCAGGTGTGACTCCACTGGTTGCATACTTGTTCCAGGTGTGACTCCACTGGCTGCATGCTTGTTCCAAGTGTGACTCCTCAGGTTGCATACTTGTTCCAGGTGTGACTCCACTGGCTGCATGCTTGTTCCAGGTGTGACTCCACTGGTTGCATGCTTGTTCCAGGTGTGACTCCACTGGCTGCATGCTTGTTCCAAGTGTGACTCCTCAGGTTGCATACTTGTTTCAGGTGTGACTCCACTGGCTGCATGCTAGTTCCAGGTGCGACTCCACTGGCTGCATGATTGTTCCAGGTGTGACTCCACTGGCTGCATGCTTGTTCCAGGTGTGATTCCACTGGCTGCATGCTTGTTCCAGGTGTGGCTCTGATGGCTGCATGTTTGATCTAGGTGTGACTCCAGTTGTTGCATGTTTGTTCCAGGTCTGGCATCACTGCCTGCATTCCAGGTGTGACTCCACTGGCTGCATGCTTGTTCCAAGTGTGACTCCTCAGGTTGCATACTTGTTTCAGGTGTGACTCCACTGGCTGCATGCTTGTTCCAGGTGTGACTCCTCAGGTTGCATGCTTGTTCCAGGTGTGACTCCACTGGCTGCATGCTTGTTCCAGGTGTGACTCCACTGGTTGCATACTTGTTCCAGGTGTGACTCCCCTGGCTGCATGCTTGTTCCAGGTGTGACTCCACTGGTTGCATGCTTGTTCCAGGTGTGACTCCACAGGCTGCATGCTTGTTCCAGGTGTGGCTCTACTGGTCTCCGCTATATGCCGTAATGCGAATTACGGTTTTAGCGGCGCTCAGACAATAATTTGGGGAAAAAAACACATAAATCCAGGCACATCGCCTCTAGTTAGGACATTTAAATAAGTAATTTAAGGAAAGGGAGGTGCTAAAGGGGGTGTGGCAGAAAAATAGCAAAAATCAGTAACCCTTTGCACGCTCGCATGCAAATGTTCAAACAAATGCATTCACAGATTCACTTATCCAGGCACCACTGTTATCCCTACAGCTAAATTAAAAGCCGGGGTCTTAGTTCACAAAGGATTGCATTCTCATGCTCAGTCACCTGTAGAGATAACAGTGGTGCCTGGATGAGTGAATCTGTGAATGCATTTGTTTGAATATTTGCATGCGAGCGTGCAAAGGGTTACTGATTTTTGCTATTTTTCTGCCACACCCCCTTTAGCACCTCCCTTTCCTTAAATTACTTATTTAAATGTCCTAACTAGAGGCGATGTGCCTGGATTTATGTGTATTTTTATTGTTATGGACCCTTGTGGCCAGGGTTTTAATCTAGTGCACTCCCTCCTTCCTGTTTGTTTTTGTCAGCATGCACACAGCTTATGCTGGTGTATGTGCATTGTGCGCATGGATACATTGGGATTAGCTCCCTTATGCGATTGGTATGATGCGCTATCTGTCCCAGGAGAGGACGTCAGGATGTGTGCCCCAAATCCCCAGATAGGTTTGATGCAATGAATGTTTGCATGTCTGCACTATGCATGTTACAGGGCCAGAGTTAGGACACCTACGTTTACCTGGGTACTTCTGCGCAGTGTAGGTGACTAAGCATGAGAATGCATTCTTCTGTGAACTAAGACCCCGGCCTTTAATTTAGCTGTAGGGATAACAGTGGTGCGTGAATGAGTGAATTTGTGAATGCATTTGTTTGAACATTTGCATGTGAGTGTGCAAAGGGTTACTGATTTTTGCAGACAACAATTTGGGTACTGCCAAAAGACGGAGCCCAAATTATTTAAAAACAGCGTAATTCGGTTGTCAACTATAGCTGGCAGCCAAATTACGCCTTACCCTCTGAGCCCATGCCGTACTGGAAGGGGGAATAGTAATTAATGTCGCCAGGACTTTTGCAGGAGCAGGGTGAGACTTTTTTGGCTTCACCCTGTGCCCAAATTTCCCGTTTTTACATGTATGCCGTTAAAAAGACTTGTCATTTTTATTATTATTATTTATACAGCAAATAGTACGTATATTTGCCAGAGATAGTTATACAATAGTATTTCGGCTGTACAGCCAACCCCAGCGAAAACATTGAAAGTTTGCCCGGAACATGGATATAGGTATAGCTGCAACACCAATGGGTAAGATACTTTCTTTAAACCACATTTAAAAGAAAAAAAATCCTACCGCCACGTTAAAATCCATTTTCTCATTATGTTAAAAAAACAAAAACATTTTCTAAAATACTACAAGGGCTTCTTTTTAATTATTGTATTTGTGTTGACTGCTCTCCCTAACATGGAGCTGGGAAAAAAGGGCGCATGCCGCTAGTGGACAAAAAGGGCGCCGCCATTCACTCCCATAATAAATAGCGTTTAATGGGCGCCGAGTAGGAAAAAAGGGCGCCGGAGCTAAATAAAGTTTATAAACGGCGCCAGGAGCTAAATAAAGTTTACAAACGGCGCCCGGCGATGTTTAATGATTTATAACTGAACTTGTGGTGATTTACGTTTATAAAATGCACCCGTGCTGAATAACGTTTATGAAAATACTAAACATATTTATCTTATTTAAATAATTAAAACATTATTTAAAGTTTTATCCCTTACTGTTTGTAAAACATTATTATTCACAAAATAAAGCGATCAGTACGTAACGTAAATTGCAAAATATTTTTTCAATCCACAATTAGTAAAACATTATTATCCACATAATAAAGGGGGGTCTTAGGTTTAGGCACCAACAGGGGGGTCTTAGGTTTAGGCACCAATAGGGGGGTCTAGGGGTTAGGGGTAGGTACAGGGAGGGGTACTTAGGCAACAACAGGGGGGGTCTTAGGTTTAGGCACCAACAGGGGGGTCTTAGGTTTAGGCACCAACAGGGGGGTCTTAGGTTTAGGCATTAACAGGGGGGTCTTAAGTTTAGGCACCAACAGGGGGGTCTTAGGTTTAGGCACCAAGAGGGGGGTCTAGGGGTTAGGGGTAGGTACAGGGAGGGTTACTAAGGCACCAACAGGGGGGGTCTTAGGTTTAGGCACCAACAGGGGGGTCTTAGGTTTAGGCACCAACAGGGGGGTCTTAGGTTTAGGCACCAACAGGGGGGTCTTAGGTTTAGGCACCAACAGGGGGGTCTTAGGTTTAGGCACCAACAGGGGGGTCTTAGGTTTAGGCACCAACAGGGGGGTCTTAGGTTTAGGCACCAACAGGGGGGTCTTAGGTTTAGGCACCAATAGGGGGGTCTTAGGTTTAGGCACCAACAGGGGAGTCTAGGGGTTAGGGATAGGTACAGGTAGGGTTCTGTGTAAGAGTAGGCTTAGGTATAGTTTTAGTAAAATTTTAGTAATAATTACTAATGTATTACAACACTTATTACGAACGTAGTTATTTATATCGTCTTTAAAAACAATATTTTCAGATTTTATTATAAGAACAAACCATAAATGACGGTTATTCACAATAATATACAATTATAACAATTAAACATATATTATTGTTTTTTTTATAAACGTAATTATAAGTTTAACTTTTGAAACAGGGAAGATTAACGTTTTCACAATTTCCGATTTCATAAACATTATTTAATGATTTATAATTTTGTTAAACATTATTTGTAAACGAAATATAGCACACTATATTTATAAACCCTATTAATGATTAATTATTATTTAGAGTTTACACCCCGCGCCCTTTTTGTCCAGGCGCCCTTTTTGTACGTACGCCCCTAACATACCTAGCAACGTTGGTGATGATACCATGTATTGGGGGCTTTGTCTTAATGCAAGTTCACAAGACTGATTTGCTAACATTTAGGAGGGTGGAAAGTTCGATGAAACGCTTAAGAACTTGCCTGCAATGATTTCGTTCATCTCTACTCCTCGCACAAAGCCACAATGAATGGAAGAAGAGCTCTGAAGATGTCCCGTGCTTGGAAATATTGCAATGATTGAAATTATCACTGATTGGCTAATCGCAGGGATCATGTGACTAGACGCCTGCATGATTGGCTTCTAATCCTGTTCCCAGCATCTACTGATGGGGTTATTACCTAAAGAAGAACCCCACAAAGCATTACAATGCCCCTGAGATATACCACTTATTGTCATTCATTTCAAACACATTATTCACTGCGTTTCTAAACCTCATTGAGAGATCCTATAATAATATTCACTTTCTGCCCCCAAAAAGTTAGGCTCTGTTCCCACTTAAAGGACCTCTGTCGCGAAAATCTTAAAATTTACAATACATGTAAACCTATACAAATAAGAAGTACGTTTCTTCCAGAGTAAAATGAGGCATAAATTACTTTTCTCCTATGTTGCTATCACTTACTGTAAGTAGTAGAAATCTGACATTACCGATTTTGGACTAGCCCATCTTTTCATGGGGGGTTCTCATGGTTTTCTTTATTTTTAAACGCACTTAGTGAATGGCAGTTGCTCTGTCCAACTGCCAAAAAAGTGTATTGTGAGCAGGGAGGCTGGCCAGCAACGTTGTATATAAATCTTTTTCAGGGAGTGTCTTTATAAAGAATAAAGGCCATGCTGAATATCCCCCATGAAGGGATGGACTAACCCAAAACCTGTGGGTAATGTCCGATTTCTACTACCTACTGTAAGTGACAGCAACATAGGAGGAAAGTAATGTATGGCTCATTTTACTCTGGAAGAAATGCACTTCTTATTTGTATGTGTGTTACATTTTAAGATTTTCGTGACAGTTCCTCGTTAAGTGAAGGAACGGACATTTTTTGTCTGTTCTCCTCTGCACAGTGAACAGCTCCTACTTTATAAATTGGAGCCATTCACACTTGTCACGCTGCAATGGATCCACTGGATCTGATGTAGTAATAGGACCGCACTTCCGTGCAGTCTGTGATAATCCCGGGCACACGGATGCCTTCCCCCATATAGCATAAGGGAAATGCATCTGTCCCGGGCTACAGCCGGACCACGACGGACCATCGGTTCCTGCTGGCCACACGTGATCCGGTACAAGTGGAAACACAACCTTAGGCTCCCTGCACACTGCAAATCCGTTTTCCGATTCCGATTCCGATTCCGTTTCCGATTTTCCTTGAATACATTCAACAGAAAAACGGATCAAAAAACGCAGCATGCAGTTAAGATTAAAAATCTGAATCGGAATCGGATGTAAAAACAGATTAAGCGGAATCGGAATCTGAAATGCATGCAGTGTGCAAGAGGCCTAAGTGTGTTTTGGCCTCAGTTTAACTGACCCATCAGAAAGTGCTTCTAGAGATCCTACAGCTTAATTCACAAACGAGTGCTGCTTCAACAATTGGTGGCCACTATTCACACTACACTCTCTACTTGTAGCGTAGCGGACCTTACTTAGTTACCTGCGCTGCTTCCCTAACAACGTGCACTCTTTTAAATACCGCCCACTGCTGTGAAGTATTGCGACTATGATAATTCACAAGCGCAGCTGCTACTATGTTAATTAACATAGTAGCGGACACACTAGTGAAGTATCACAGTCGCAATACTTCGCAGCGGTGAGCGGTAATTAGAAGAGCGTACGTTGCTAGGGAAGCAGCACAGGTAACTAAGTAAGGTCCGCTACGCTGCAAGCAGAGAGCGTAGCGTGCCTAGCGGCCTCTAATTGTTTTGCTGACGCAGCACTCGTTTGTGAATCAAGCTGTTACTGTGTTAGTGAAGACAAGCTCACAATTGTCGAGACAAGTCTATTGTTCCGCTAAGGTCAACTCTATTATCTTTGGATCTGTCAGTCAAGCTATCTTATTGGCGATTGGATTATTGGTCAGAGCGTATGAAAGCAGGGGCGTAACTACAATTCATGGGGCACCCAGTGCAAAATTTTGATATGTTCACAACCCTTCCCTTGCCACCCCTGGCCTTCAGGGGGTTAATGCACAGCACTGAGTAACAGATTCCCTCTTCATTAATACAGTAAAAGTGAATGAGGCTAGGTTCACATAGGACATAGCGTGAAAAAGTAAAGTTTTCCGTGGGTGCGTTTGCTTTTTACTGCATTTTTGGTGCGTTCTGCGTTTGCTAGCGCAGATGCGTTTTTCAAGCATTTTGCATGCATTCCATTGCGTTTGCGGTTCGCTAATAGAAAACGCATATGCGGTTTGTATGCGTTTTTACATTTACATATATGCAAATCAATAGGAAGACAACAGGAAGCGGAAATACGTCAGAGATCTTTAATTTTTAATTAAAAGCGCACTAAAAAACCGCATGTAAAACGCAATGCATATAGGTTACCATAGACTTTCATTATGTGCGTTTTGGCAGCCAGCCTGCATATTTCGCAACGCTACAAGCGTAATGCAGCTCCTTCTGCGTCCAATAGACTAACATTGCTGCATAAAATGTAGCGTTTTAGCTCCGCAAGTGTTTTTGCTATGTGTGCAACCGGCCTGAAGGAGACCATACAAGCAAACATGTGTTCTCCCAATGTAGCAAACAGATCAATCCCTTTCTGATCCCTCCACACACTACACATTAGTGGTGGGCAGAAATTACGCCTATACATAATTGCGCATCGTAATTGTAAATGCGAAATTTGCAGATTACGTGTAAAAACTTTTGCATGTATAAGTAATCACTAACCATAATTAGGCATAATAGTGTAATTTACACGTAATTTAGTTCGGTTTTACGCATACAAACTAATTTTTTGGCTGGTGAACGCGTTTTTTTTTTCCCGGCATATGAGCGTATTTTTGCACATTGAATATTTAACTAATAGCCACGCATGTGCAGAACATTGGTGAATAGATGGGAATATTTTTACACATTGAACGTGAATTATACGTAATTACAGGAGTAATTATGATTCACAAGCGTAGTATGCTGTACATAACGTAAATTAATTACGCAATGCATAGTTGTGAAAAATTAAGCAAAATTTTGCATAATCGTCAATGACCCGTTACCACAGGTAGATTTTCAATAGATTTCAGCATCGAACCGCATTGCTGCACTATATTGAGCTGCCACTTCCCGCCGCGTCTGGTTGACCCAAATCAATGCAGCATATTGTGCTGTACAATTCTGGCAGACTCGATCAGAGTGGTTGAATCTACCAGGTAAATTCAATGTGTGTATGGCCTGCTTAGTGACAATGGTCTCAATTATGGTAGCTATGTGAGGTAAAACAATTTTGTAGGTAAAATACCTCATGAGGTATTTTTCTCTTTTTTTTTGCAATTCTGAAAGATTTTTCTCCATTTCCGAACATGAGGTAAAACATGAGGTAAGACATGAGGTGAACACATAAAGTGAAGTATTTTTGACATCTCTTATAAAAAAAAACAAAAAAACAAATATTGGGAGTTTTATTTCTACTATTCTTTTCTATTACACAGCCTGAATAGGAACACCACTAAAATAGCAATAGAAACTCCACTAAAAACTGCAAAATGCATACAAATTGACTTTACCTCCAGGTACAGGCAGGTCTTAAATGATGCGCTAACTTGCCCCCTAATTTCCATGAGAATAGCTATTTTCTGTAAAATGAATGCAAATTACCTCATGAATTACCTCATAATTTACCTCATGAGGTAAAACATGACTAAAATCTAAATGTCATTACCCCATGAGGTAAATTACCTCACATGAGGTAATTTGTTTGATAACCCTACCAGAATTGAGGCCAATAATAGTGATGTTTCTTACCTGTGACGAGGACGGTCTTGCCCGGCGTCGGCAGCATCTCTCTGACCGGTAGCGCCACATAATAGAGCGCGCACGCCACAATGAAGATGATCGCGCCAAGCAAGGCTGGGAACACAAAGTAACAGAACAATTCCAGGAGCATCAGAGACTGGAGACCCCACAGAGAGGCATTCTCTATCTTCACCTTGTTCTTGGCTAACTTGTGAATGACCAGTCCGGAAAAGAGAGCGGTCAGAGCCACGTAGAGCGCAGTCACATCCCGGGGGTCACCTTCCATTGTCTAGCCCGGCCAGAGGAGCTCTCAGCAACTGTCATACTTGTCAATAAGTTGCCTTTTATAAATATTCATTCTTCCCACCTCTTCTTGTGTGACTGTGTGCTGTGTGTCTGACTCCTCCTCCCCACAAGTAGAAGTAGTTCACTAAGTCATTCATCATGATTACAAGAGATGACAGGAGAGTTTCTCTATAGAATCAGCATGCCACAATGACACTGTGTCAACTTGTCACACACAGAGGCTGCTCTATTTCCCATTGTCTGTGCAGCTACCAGAAGAGCTTACAAGCCAATGTCCCGGCTACATGGTAAAGAGGCAGCCTCTGGCTACATACATTTTCTAGGAGGAATAGCATGCGAGCACAAGTAGGGTAGACAGATATCCCACCGACAATGTCCCCCCCAGCCCCAGGCTACAGCTGTCCGATGTGAATGTGGACCGCGGTGGGGCGTTTAGAATTCATTACTGGCTGTATCTTCCTGAGAGATACCTTGCCACCTTACCCCGAGGTGCTACACAAATGTGACCATGACTAATACTTGTCTAACAACCTAGAGCAGTTATAAGAAACAATAGGAGAGAGAGCCCTGCCCTAGTAACTGTACTGCATGAGCAGGGGAGTCAGTAGCGCAGATTGTACTGTGCTCAGTGGCACAACCCATCACTGCTCTGCTTAACTAAAGGAAGTGTGTATATGAAAATTAAAGAGAAACTGTACTGAAAATAAGGCATTGAATAAAAAAGCTCTTTTTTGTAACAATTTACATTTTTTTTTTACTATATTAATTTAGAAAAAGAAATTATTTAGTCAGTATTTGTCCATTGTAAAATCTTTCTTCTCTCTGATTATTAATCTGAGATGTATTGCAGGAGGCAACATTTAGTTCTGGCAGGTGATCTCTGCAGGATGTTTGCTTACTGAGGGTTCTGGAGCCAGTACAAAATATACTGTAGCTAGACTTCCAGAATGATTGGGGGGGGGGGGGGGGGGATTCCACATAACTAAACAGCCTAGGCTGTGACATCATTGGTAGGGTGGGGTTACATATTAATGTGAAGCAATATATAGATATAGGAAGTGTTTGCAATGCTGAAACCAGAAAAATTACCATAACTGATGAGAAAAACAATTGTATCTACCCCCCTTCTCCTAAAAATGACTTTTTTGTAGCTATCCCCACGGTTTTATTTTATATTTACATCTAGTATTTAAGTTTTTACCGTTTCATTGTCTCTGCACACTGATACCTTCATTGAAGTATGCCAGAGCTGCAATCTATGAATTATTGAACCTTTTTATCTCTTTTCTACTTTCAGAAGCAGTTTACTGACAGGAAAGTGTTTTATGGTTGTACTTTTCAGGGAGGGTTTTGCTATAGTCTGACCAAGTCCGACCCATCCCAACCCGGAAGAAAACTGTCACTTGCATACCTGATGTTTAACTATTTCTGGCAGAGAAAGGAAAAAAAGAACACAGCCTAGTTTTTTGTGTACATACACATGTCTATCTCATCATGTCACATGTCACCTTGGTTGTCCTTTAAAGAGAGACTCCGACCAAGAATTAAACTTTATCCCAATCAGTAGCTGATACCCCCTTTTACATGAGAAATCTATTCCTTTTCACAAACAGACCATCAGGGGGCGCTGTATGACTGACATTGTGGTGAAACCCCCTCCCACAAGAAACTCTTGAGTACGTACTCCTGGCAGTTTCCTTTCTGTGAACCTTGCTGCATTGTGGGGAATAACTGTTTACAGCTGTTTCCATCTGCCAAAAAGCATGCGGCAGCTACATCATCTGCCAACAGTAAAAATGTCACCATGTCATAAATGTCAGAATGTAAATCAGGGATTTAAAAGATTTTACAATGGGAAAACACTGACTAAATAATTTATACATAATTATTGTAAAAATGAAGCACTTTTTTTATTACATTATTTTCACTGGAGTTCCTCTTTAAGCTGTACACATTGTCCCGGCCCTGGTTGTCAGATAAGATCCTTGACCAGGGGATAAGTTATGACTGGGGCAGTTATATAAAAAATACAATCAGAAGTGACCCTTAAAAACAGTGCTTGGCAAGATTTAAATCCATACAAATCCAGTTCCAGTACAGGTACACAGAGGCAAAATATAGCAATAAAATCCTATTGTAAAATCCTGATAGGAAAACCAAACCAAAAATAAAAAAGGATAGGATAGTAAGAAAATATCCATATCAGAATGCAGATCAGGAAAGTTGGCCACACACAATACAATAAGATGTTTAATTTCCCCCATTGTTAAATCAATATAGAGAGAAATTGAATGTTTTTCTTTTTCTATATTTATTCATCAAGGACATCCGAGGTGAAAATAAACTGATGAGAAAAACAATTGTACCTGTCCTCCTTCTGTTAAAAATGACTTTTTTTTTAGATATCCCACAGTTTTATATTAGATTTAAAACTAGTTTTTACAGTTTTATTGTCTCTGCTCAATGACACCTTTGTTGAAGTATGCCAGAGCTCAAATCCATGAATTATTTACCCTTTTTATCTCTTTCCTGCTCTCTGACTCCATTTACTTACAGGAAAGTGTTTTATGGCTGTAATTACTTATCAGTGAGGGTGATGCTATAGTCTGACCCGACAGAAACTTTCACTTGAATACACGATGTTTAACTCTTTCAAGCAGAGAAAGAAAAAAAGGAACACAGCATAGTTATTTGTGTGCTAGGCACTGTACATACACATGTCTATTTCATCTTGTCACATGTCACCTCGGTTGTCCTTTAAGTGACAATTTTGATAGATTTTTCTGAAAATTGAACAGACTAGGATAGATTGTAAATGTCTCAATTTATAGACCCAAGCAAATTTTTGGGAGTTTTTGATATTTTTTTTTCAGAATTGGAGAAAAATTGAACACGTGTGTGATAAATTGATCAGATTTTTCAAAAGTTACAATGAACAGGAAAGATTGATCGTGATTCTTGAATCCAACATAAACCGTTATATTGTGTGTGGTAACCTATATAGTGCCCATACATGGTACAATTTTCATCCAATCTTACGTTTCTATCAAATATAAGGGAACTGTCTAAATTATCCTTTCAGTATAGTCACTTAATTTACCCTTGTACTACATAGAAATGGTAAGATTGGATGAAAAAAATGGTACCATGTATGGGCACCATATTAATAAAATATCACTGAGATCTGGGGATGTGAAAGGTGAAATTCACACATACATTTCAATTCTCTCCCTCTGACAATTTTCTAATAATGTAACCTCTCCTCCAGGTCTGCTCCAGAACTGATAATGCAGTCAGAGTTTTATATATGCCTAACCTTACTTGCAGCAGTGTGAAGCTGTAGTTTGGCCGGCCAGAGACCAGTAAGGGCTTGTGCCGCTGAAGCAGTTTCGGCGCCAGCGCTGCGTGGCTGATTTGGGCGTCCAGAGCTTCAGCCGGGCACAGATCAGCTAAAAAAAAAGGTAATTTGGTCACCGGTAATAGCCAGTATTTGGCATGAGCTGTAACAGGGTGAGCCGGGAGCCCACATTCAGCTTCACCCTGCGCCGAAATTACACTCATACATAATGAATGTACTCTAGTGTCGCTGGGAACAGTGAAGAAGGGGAGCTGACAGAGTGAGGGCCAGGTGCTATAACATCGCAGCTGGGGACAGCCAGGCCAGATAACTATATTTGCTGCTATGAAGATCAGCTATCCTGGCACTTTCAGGTCTTATACAACTATGAACTTGGAGATCTATGATGCTGAGCACACCCTGCAACTTGACCTTACACTTACCACCCCCTGCAACTTGACACCTTACACTTACCACCCCCTGCAACTTGACACCTTACACTTACCACCCCCTGCAACTTGACACCTTACACTTACCACCCCCTGCAACTTGACACCTTACACTTACCACCCCCTGAAACTTGACCTTACACTTACCACCCCTGAAACTTGACACCTTACACTTACCACCCCCTGCAACTTGACACCTTACACTTACCACCCCCTGAAACTTGACCTTACACTTACCACCCCCTGCAACTTGACACCTTACAATTACCACCCCCTGAAACTTGACACCTTACACTTGGCACCCCCTGCAACTTAGCACTTGACACTTAGCACCCCCTGCAATTTGGCACTTGACACTTAGCACCCCCTGCAGCTTGACACCTTACACTTAGCACCCCCTGCAGATTGACACCTTACACTTAGCACCCCCTGCTGCAACTTAGCACTTGACACTTAGCACCCCCTGCAGCTTGACACCTTACACTTAGCACCACCTGCAACTTAGCACTTGACACTTAGCACCCCCTGAAACTTGGCACTATACACTTAGCACTCCCTGCAACTTGGCGCTTTACACTTAGCACCTCCTGCAACTTAGCACTTTACACTTAGCACCTCCTGCAACTTGGCACGTTACACTTAGCACCCCCTGCAACTTGGCACTTTACACTTAGCAGCCCCTGCAGGTTGGCACTTTACACTTAGCAGGCCCTGCAACTCAGCACTTTACAATTATCAACCCCTGCAACTTGGCACTTTACAGTTAGCAGCCCCTGCAGGTTGGAACTTTACACTTAGCAGCCCCTGCAGGTTGGAACTTTATACTAAGCACCCCCTGCAACTTAGCACTTTACACTTAGCAGCCCCTGCAGGTTGGAACTTTACACTTAGCAGCCCCTGCAGGTTGGAACTTCACATTTAGCAGCTCCTGCAGGTTGGAACTTTACACTTAGCAGCCCCTGCAGGTTGGAACTTCACATTTAGCAGCCCCTGCAGGTTGGAACTTTACACTTAGCAGCCCCTGCAGGTTGGAACTTTACACTTAGCAGCCCCTGCAGGTTGGCACTTTACACTTAGCACCTCCTGCAACTTGGCACTTTACACTTAGCAGCCCTGGCACCTTGGCATTTTACAATTAGCAGCCCCTGCATCTTGGCACTTTCCCGGGGCACAAGGATACCCTATAAATGGTGTTTTTGAAAAGTACATAATAAACTGTTTCCTCTCACATTGGGTATCATCAGAGCAGAACACAGACGTTTCATGGGCGCCTAACAGGCACATTTTGCCACCAGTTTCTTTGCCAAAAGGAAGAAAAAAAAACCTGGGTGGCGTATACCGTAATTACAAGTCTCCTTGTTGCTTTCATGTAGTTAATTCCCCAGTCACAGCTCCCAGCAGGAGGTCTAAGGTTCACAGGACGAGGTGTACTAGGAAATGTCTTCCTCAGTACCACGTAATTTATAAGAACAGAGTCGCCAAACAGACCACCCAACTACATGGACATCTCTGGGAAATTATGTGATAAACATACCCAAAACAGATCATGTGAATACAATAACATTATTTTCCCAACTCAAAGTAACAAGTTCACACTTGTTCTGTCATTTTTCCTGTCATCAGGAAATCATTAGAATTGACAGTGCTTTTTACAGTGTGTGTGTGTGTGTGTGTGTGTGTGTGTGTGTGTATGTGTGTGTGTGTATGTGTGTGTGTGTGTGTGTGTGTATGTGTGTGTGTGTGTGTGTGTGTGTGTGTGTGTGTGTGTGTGTGTGTGTGTGTGTGTCTGCGTGCGTGTGTGTGGTGTGTGTGTGTGTGTGTGTCTGCGTGCGTGTGGTGTGTGTGTGTGGCGGAGGGGGACAACGATGCTTCCGGCGGAGGTTTAGGTAAGGGAGCTCCACGCTGGCTGGCTCAGCCTTTCTGGCAAA
The DNA here is from genome assembly GCF_040937935.1 of Hyperolius riggenbachi. Taxonomy (NCBI): domain Eukaryota; kingdom Metazoa; phylum Chordata; class Amphibia; order Anura; family Hyperoliidae; genus Hyperolius; species Hyperolius riggenbachi. The sequence continues at coordinate 36,814,252 of NC_090656.1, forward strand.
GAGTTAAAAGATCCTGAGGGATGGCATAATATTTACAAATACATATGAGATATACCGTACACACAGAGGAGGAAAAAAAAAAACGTTCCTGCAGTTGTAAGATTTGGCTCATTTGGCATGATAACAATCATCTTGGTCTTTAGCGGGTCGTAACCCTCCTGGCGGTCTATTAAAAACCGCCAGGGGGCAGTGCAGCAGTTTAATTTTTAAATTTTTTTTAAATCATGTAGCGAGCCCTGTGCAGCGGCATCCCCCACCCGCTTCGATCGCCTCCGACGATCTGCGATCAGGAAATCCCGTTCAAAGAACGGGATTTCCTGTAGGGCTTCCCCCATCACCATGGCGATGGGCGGGATGACGTCACCGACGACATCGACGCCGTGACGTCATTGGGAGTCCCGATTCATCCCTCAGCGCTGCCTGGCACTGATAGGCCAGGTATGCGCAAGGGCTCTGAGGGGGAGGGGGCGGCACGGCGGGTAGCAGCGAATCGGCGCGGAGCGGCGGCACTCGGTATGCACACGCAGCTAGCAAAGTGCTAGCTGCGTGTAGCAAAACAAAAAATTATGCAAATCGGCCCAGCAGGGCCTGAGAGATCCTCCTGCGCGGCTTACCGCCAGGAAGGTTAAAGAGACTCAGAGACGAACATAAGTACAGCTCTGATACTTACCCGGGGCTTCCTCCCGCCCCATAAACACATCTAAGTCCCACGCTGTCCTCCCGCGGTCTGCCGTTCAGCCGCGGTGAGCTCTGTTACCAGCCTCGGTGACGTCAATCCGTGTCTACTGCGCATGCGTGGGAGGTGCCTGACTGGCATCGACTGAGGTTGGTAATGGAGCTCACTGTGGCTGAATGGCAGACCGTGGGAGGACGGCGTGGGACTTAGATGTGTTTATGGGCCGGGAGGAAGAGCCGGGTAAGTATCAGAGCTGTACTTATGTTCGTCTCTGAGTCTCTTTAAAATTAGGTAAATACAACCTTAGATGAACAACAGAATAAATGCTAAGTCAAAATGCAGTCCAGTGGCTGATGCCTCCAGAGCCTTTGTCTAGGCCCGAATCTGCATCCTGCATGGCATCCTGACTTAGACTTGCAAACTTGCATCTGAACAAACCACAAGACTTCTAGAAGAGTGGAAAATGAACGATGTCCCTTGGACAGATGAGACGGAATTGAATTTGGCCATAATCAACAGCATCATGTATAGCAAAAACCAAACACAACACAACCAAACACAAAATAACAGTTACAGCACAAACACCTACAGTGAAGCACAGTGGTGGAAGAAGGTTGATTTCTGTTCTTGTTTTTCAGCTACAGGATCTGGGCACCTTACAGTCACTCAGTCAACCATGAACACCACTGCCTATCAAAATATTCCAGAGTAGTGTGACAGCTAAAGCTTGACCAAAATTGGCTCATACAAAAGGATGATGATCTCAAACACACCAGCAAATC